>NC_064261.1:50817385-51455956 GCF_003254725.2 Canis lupus dingo
TATGGAGATAAAATTTATACCATGTATTTCACCTAATTCAGGGGCCCCTGGGTGGCTCAGTTGGTTGGACATCTGCCTTTGGCTCGGATCATGATCCCAGGGTCCTGGGATTGACTTCCTCTCCGGCTCTCTGCTCCATAGCAAGTCTACTCCTCTCTCTCTGCTCCTCCCGCGCCTGCTCATGCTCTCTTTCTCATTCTCACACACACACTCTCAAATAAGTAAATAAAATCTTTAAAAGTAACAAAGTGTACAATTCAATGACTTTAAATATATTCATAGAAATGTGTAACAAAACAGTCAGTTCTGAAATGTCTTAACTCCCCAGTAATCCATACCCATTAATGGTCACTCCCTGTTGCCTCCCTCACCTCCTAAACTTTAAGAAATCACAGATTTACTATCTTTTTGTATAGATTTGCCTATCCTGAACATTTCATACAAATGGAATCATATAATATGTAGTCTTTTGTGATTGGCTTTTTCATTTAGCATGATGTTTGGAAGATTATCCATGTTATAGTATGTATCCAAACTTCATTCCTTTTTATTGATAAACAATACCCCAATATATAGATACACCACATTTTGTTTATCCATTCACCAAATTGATGGACATTTGGGTTGTCCCTTATCAATTACATGATTTACAGAAATTTTCTCCCATCCTGTACATTATCTTTTCATTTTCTTGATGGTATCCTCTACAGCACAAATGTTCCTGAGTTTGGTGAAGTCCAATTTATTATTTTTTCTTTTCTTGTGCTGTTGGTGTCATATTTAAAGAAGGCTTTGCCTAAGGTTACAAATATTTTATTCCTGTTTTCTGTTAAGAGTACTATAGTTTTAGCTCTTACACTAAAGTTTATGATCAGTTTTAAGTTAATATCTGTATATGGTGTAAGGAAGGAGTCCAGTTTTGTTATTTTTCATATGGATCTCCAGTTGAACCCACCACCATTTATTGAAACGATAATTCTATTCCTGTGAATGATCTTAATTTCTTTGTCAAAAACCAAATGACCATAAATGTAAGGGTTTATTTTGTGACTCATAGTTCTGTTCTATTAATCTGCATGTCTGTCTATCCTTATGCCAGTACCACATTATGTTGATTACGTGAAGTATACATTCTCTAACTTTGTTCTTCTTTTGCGAGACTGTTTTGGTTATTCCTGCCTTTCTCTGTGAAATCCTAATCATTGTGTCAATTCTATACAATTAACAGCTGGAAATTTTTACAGATTGTATTGAATCTATAGATCATTTTCAGGAATATTATCATCTTAAAAGTGTTAAGTCTTTTGATTCAGAAATGTAGCATATCCTTTAATTTGGGTTTCCTTTAATATCTTAGAACAGTATTATCAAATCTTTAAGTCTTACACTTTTAAAAAAATTTTATCTCTGTTTTATGCTAATGTAAATAGAATTGTTTTCTTAATTTCATTTTCAGATTGTATTGACATACAATTGACTTTTCTATATAGGTCTTTTACCCTGATACCTTACTGAGCTCCTCTATTCTAGTAATTCTTTAGGATTCTCTCTATATAATATCATGTCCTCTGTAAATAAAGATCAGTTTACATTTTCTTTTCAAATTTGACTTGACTGTCTTTTCTTTCTTTTTCTTCCTTAATTGCCCTGGCTAGAAACCCTGGTACAATACTGAATATAAGTGCTGAAAATTTTGTTCCTCATCTTAAGGGGGAAAGCATGTAGTCTCTCACTATTATGTATGATGATAGCTGTGGGTTTTTCATAGATGCCTTTTATCAGATTGAGGAACTTCCCTTCTATTTCTAGTTTGTTTCATGTGATGTTTAAATTATTGAATTAAAAATGTTCATTACTCCATTTTTACACTGTATTCAACATTTTGTATTTCAGAATTCATACTATATAGTATACTAAGATATCTTTACGTTATATTAACAGCTCTTCTATTTATTAAACAATGCCTCTACTTTCTCGTTGTGGGACCTTGGACAGCTTTAACTTCTGTGCACCTGAATTTCCTATCTGCAAAACTGGGTTTGACTATTATAGTACCTAACTTATAGGGCCTTTTAAAGACTGAGCTATTTAAAAGCAAAGCATTTAGAATATAGTTGGCCCCATTGTAAGCACCAATATATCTGTTGTTATTAAGAGTATGCATAATTTATGCACAAAATCACAATATGTTTCTCACAGGTGTAACATGTAGAAGGCATTTCTTTAAGAAAAAAATATTTTATTCAAAGCTTTACTCTTTTTGTATTTTTCTTTTCTTTTTTTTAAGATTTTATTTATTAATGAGAGACACTGAGAGAGAGAGAGAGAGAGAGAGAGAGAGAGAGAGAGGCAGAGACACAGGAGGAGGGAGAAGCAGGCTCCATGCAAGGAGCCTGACATGGGACTCGATCCCAGGTCTTCAGGATCATGCCCTGGGCCAAAGGCAGGTGCTAAATGCTGAGCCACCCGGGCTGCCCGTGTATTTTTGTTCTTGATTTTACAACGATATGCACATATTCCTCTTGATAGAAGGTTATTCAAGCAAATTTATCTAAGGCTACATACTTAGCCCCTACAAAATTACATAAGATTCAGAAACCCTTGTTTAATTTTTGGAAAGCTTTTAAGCTAGTTTGATTTTGTTTATGCCTTGCCTGTTATTACAGGTGACTTCAGTTATTCAGATTATGTTTCTTTTAAAAAGCCATGTACCATGTCTGTAAAAGAGTTTCAGAGCATCTTAACCAGTTTTGATATTTAGTTTAGCTAAACTACTTCTTTAGAGAATGTGAATGAATAGCTGTGGAAAGCAATACTTCTTGCCATGAAAGACTAGATTCATTAAGGACATCCTAAAATTTAAAGGAGTGTCTAGGCTTTTTATATCAGAGTAAAAAATACTTTGTATTCTGAGAATTCCTTTGGATGTAAATTGAAAGAAAGAAGACATAATGTTTTCTTATTTCCTGTTGTTATGAGTTAGACATATAGATCTGAAAAGAAGTTTCAAAATGAAATCCTTTGGATTTCTTTGGAGTCAGCTATAAAAGCCTCAGTTTCAGCATGTTAATTTCCTTGTGAACAATTGTATGTGATTCACTCTTATCTTATAAAATTTGAATCCCATTTTAGCTACCTAGGAAAATTTATATTTAACTGACCTCCCCACTTTTGATAGGAAATAAATTTTAGCACAAGTAGCCATTTGAGTACAACTCCTAATACTGAGGTAAAATAATATAAAGACCTAGAGCACGGAAAATACTTAACCACAAAGCTCTTGTATTACAGCAACTCCTTTTCTCCTCAGACCTTCACTAACTTGATCTACTCTTAACATAGTTTTCTAGTTTCTTAGAACAAAAAAGCTAAGAAGCAATACCCGAATATAGGTATTTATAAAAGTATTTGAATAGAAAAGAAACGACCTCCATTTAAAGAGGAATCTAATAAAACAATTAGAGATACAAAATGATATTATTATAGGGTATCATTTTGGATGTGCTGGAATTACGAGTAAAGTTAAAATTTTTCTTTGCTTTTCTACTTAGGAAGGTAGGAATATGTATAAAAAACAGGCATACTTTGGGGATAATATGGGTTCAGTTCCAGACCATCGCAGTAAAGTGAATATTGCAATAAAGTGAGTCAAATGTGTTTCTTGGTTTTCTAGTGCATATCAAGGTTATGTTTATACTGTAGTTTATGAAGCTTATATCTAAAAAAAAACAGTGTATATACCTTAATTAAAAAAATACTGAATTGCTAAAAAATGCTGACCATTGTCTTAACTTTCCATGAGTTGTAATCTTTTTGCTGGTAGAGGATCTTGCCTCAAGATTGAATGGCTGTTGAGTGATCAGGGTGGTGGTTGTTGCAAGCTGGGATCGCTATGGCAGTTTCTTTAAAAAGACAATAAAATTTACCACGGTGATTGACACTACCGTTTATGAACAATTTTTCTGTAGTGTGAGATTCTTTTTGATAGCATTTACTCACAATAGAACATCTTTCAAAATTGGAATCAATCCTTTCGAACCCTACTATACAATCAACTAAATTTATGTAATATTCCAAATCCGTTGTTATCATTTTAACAATCTTAACAGAATCTTCAGCAGGAGCGGTTTCTATCTCATCCATTTCTATCCCATTTTCTTTGCTCTTGTAAGAAGCAACTCCTCATCTGTTAAAGTTTTATCATGAGATTGCAGGAATTCAGTTACATCTTCAGGTTTCACTTCTAATTCTAGTTCCCTTGCTAGTCCTACCACATCTGCTGTTACTTCCTCCCCTGAAGTCTTGAACCCCTCCAAGTCATCCATGGGCGATGGAATCAACTTCTTCCAGCTCCTGTTAATGTTAATGTTGATATTTTTTATCTCCCCATAAATCATGAATGTTCTTAATGGCATCCAGGATGACAAATCCTTTCCAGAAGGTTTTCTGTTTACCCAGACCCATCAAAAGAATCATAGCTATAGCTATGGCAGCTATAGCTTTACTAAATGTATTTCTTAAATGCTTAAAAATCAAAGACTTGAAAGTCTTTTTTAAAAAACTTGAAAATCAAAATTACTCCTTGATCCGTGGGCTGCAGAATGGATATTGCATTAGCAAGCATGAAAACATCAATCTCATTGTACATTTTCATCATAACTCTTTTCTGACCAGGTGCATTGTCAATGAGCAGTAATATTTTGAAAGGAATCTTTTTTCTGAGCAGTAGATCTCCACTGTGGGGTTAAAATATTCAGTAAGCCATATTGTAAACAAATGTGCTATCATTCAGGCTTCTTTGTTCCATTTTTGAGCACAGGCAAAGTGGATTTAGCATAATTCTTAAGGGCCCTAGGATTTTCTGAATGGTGAGTGAGCATTAGCTTCAACTTAAAGTCACAAGCTGCATTAGCCCCCAACAAAAGAGTTAGCCTGTTCTTTGAAGCTTTAAAGCCAGGCACTGACTTCTCTTTTTTAGTTATGAAAATCCTAGATAGCAGATTCTTTCAGTAGAGGGCTGTTTTGTCTACTTTGAAAATCTGTTGTTTAGTGCAGTTACCATCATTACTTTCTTAACTAGATCTTCTGGATAACTTGGAGCTTCTGCATCAGCACTTGCTGCTTCACCTTGCACTTTTATGTTGTTGGAAAGGCTTTCCTTAAACCTCATGAACCAATATCTGCTAGCTTCAGACTTTTCTTAAAAAAAAAAAAAAAAAAAGGTTTTAATTATTTATTCATGAGAGACACAGAGAGAGGGGCCAGGGATACAGGCAGAGGGAGAAGCCTGTTGTTGGACCCCTTCCCAGGACCCCGGGATCATGACCTGAGCCAAAGGCAGATGCTCATCCACTGAGCCACTCGGGTGCCCCGTTCAGACTTTTCTTCTACAGCTTCCTTACCTCTCTTAGCCTTCGTAGAATTGGAGTGTTAGGGCCTTCTTGTGGTTTAAGCTTAAGAGAATGTGGTAGTTGGTTTGATCTTTTGTTCAGATCACTAAAACTTTATAGCAGCAATAAGGCTGTTTTATTTATCATTTGTGAGTTCACTAGAGTAGCACTTTTAATTTCCTTCAAGGTTTTTCCTTTGCATTCATGGTTTGGCTAACTGTTTGGCGTAAGAGGTTTAGCTTTTGGCATATCTTGGCTTTTGACATGCCTTCTTTACTAAGCTTAATCACTTCCAGCTTTTGATTGAAAGTGATGCACATGTGACTCTTTTCACTTGAACACCTAGAGGCCATTGTAGGGTTATTAATTGGCCTAATGTCATTATTGTTGAATTTCAGGAAATAAGGAGATCTGAGGGGGGAGAGAGAGAAAGAGAGATGAGGGAGCAGCTGGTGCGTGGAGATAGAACATACACATCTATTGATTAAGGTCACCATCTTGTATGGACATAGTTTGTGGCACCCCAGAACGATGCAAAAATAACATCAAATATCACTGGTCACAGATCACAATAAAAAATATAATAATAATGAGAGTATTTGAAATATTGTGAGAATTACCAAAATGTGAGACAGAGACGTGAAGTGATCAAATGCTGTTGGAAAAATGACATAGACTTGCTTGATGAAAGGTTGCCACAAACCTTTAATTTGAAAGAAACACAATATCTGCAAAGAACAATAAAGCAAAGTGCGATTAAATGAGATATGCCTGTATTTTAGAATAAAATAAATTTTTTTGTAGTTTAACATTTGAAATGATAAATATCAGTTACTTAGAAAATCAGTTATGTCAAACACTTTGTTTCCTAACAACTGCAAAATTAGGTATTTTATTTTTTGACTTTTTAGGATGATATGATGAAAATAAGATTTAGGCTTACCTATTCATTAGGTTGACTGTCTTTTGCTTGTGATCAGTGAACTATGCTATGTTAGACTCTAAATCTCAAGTAAAATGGTCAATAATTAATGTTAAGTGCAGTGAATGTTAAAGCAGCCTTTGTAAACTCTTAAATGTTATATAGAGTTTATTCTTAGCCATTTTCATCACCTTTAAAGCTATGCTTACTATTCTATATCTCTTAATCTCTTAAAGAAGAAGAGGTGAATACAAGAGGCCATCTATGAGCTGAATGAGTTGGCTGAAAGCAGAGAAGACTAAGGATAGACAGATGGGGGTGGGCATTAGAGGGTTGGGTGAAATGTAGTAATAGCTAAGAATATGCAATTTTGTGGTCTCATCAAGCACTGCTCTTCTCTTTAGTTTTTACCTTTAGTTCCAATGGTTTTTTGAAGTCTTTCTCCAATTTGTCACCTATACAGACACATAATAAGTATTTATTAAATATTTGTGGAAATATTAAAAACGAGTTTTGAGCTTAATAGTGTGGAAGTTTTTTTCATATTTTTAAGTTACAAGAGTATTAACTGAATGGGCTTACTGTGTTTTAGGAAAGTGACTTTAATATGAATTGACATAGAGAGATTAGAAAGAGACAACTCAGAAAGCTATTATAATCTAAACGAGAGATGTGTGCAAGCTATAGGACTTTGAAAGCAGGCCACTGTGTGAAACAATGTAGGTGTAAATTCAACATTGTTTGTTGACTGATAACTTCCTAGATTGGGACCTTGTAAAAAGGATAGGAGTCAGAAGTAATTGTGAAGTTTCTGGCATGAAACTTCATGATTCATTACCCAAGATGTAAGGCAATTGTCAAAGAAGGAATGAGAATGAATAAAATGGGTTGTGTTTAAATATGTTGTTTGTTGACTATGGGATATCCACTTAGAAATATCCATCAGACAACTAGTTATAGACTATTTCTAGTTTTATTTATCTACGATTCACATGTGAGAGGTAAAGTCTGAGGAACATATAATATGAGCTGATGCCATTAAGATAGGTAATGTCTCCAAGGGAGGTATGTGCAGGAAGAAGACGGCTAAAAATTGAAATGTAGGGTAACATGTAAAATTGGGCAATAGAAGGGAACCCAGTGAAGGAGATTGGATAGAACACTTAGAAGAGTAGGAACTCAAAAGAGTGAAGAATCCAAGACAAAGGACAGATCACTTCAGTGATATCCATTAACACAAATGTCTCTGGTGATCTTTTTTGTTTTTTGTTTTTTTTTAACCAAAGCTCTACTTTCATGAGTAATGCATTATGTTATTTTTTTAAATTACTGAAAGAGTTTTAAGAGATAAAAGTGAATGCCCCTCTCCTGACTGTATTTTTCCCTAAGTAGTAAATATTATGTTTCTCTTGCATCTTTCTAATCATTTCTCTTGCACATGCAAGCATTACTGCATTCCTACCATTTCAAATGCAAAAGTTTTCACATTTTAATGTTTCTAAAGTTATGTCTTACAATTGATGTATATAAGTTTAATGGATTTTTTAAATAAGTGAATAAATTTAATCATTCCCCAAACACTTACTTTGATTCTAATTTTCCCATTGATAGAAACAGTTCTTATAAATCACAGCTCACATGATTCAGTCCTGCACTATGATCGAGGTCAAAGAGCAATCTGTGAAGCTTAAATAAATTTTTTTAAAAACATTTTGTCTTAGACTTCATGAACCATATTTTAGAAATACTTATTTCAATTCCCATTATTAGTTTTTATATGCATTCCTCAAACACTGCACACATCACAGCTGTCTCTTTAACTTCCCCTAGTCTTTCCAATTTACATTCACCTACCCTCACCATATGTACCTCTGTTTTCTTCCACCCACATTATTTTCATCTTAATCACATTACTGGAGGAATTATGTGGCAAAAGAGTATCACCTATATGAGTTTTATGCTCTATAATATTCTTTCCGTATGTACATATCTCTATATCTCTCTGTATATACAAATACAAATTTTTGGCATGTAATTCCATTAAATTACGGTAAAAAATAACCTGTAAAAATTTCTCTTGTTGTGTGTTACATACTTTGCTTCAGAGGGTATGTGAGTTTGTGTGCACACACATTCACATGCATGTCAATAGCTTATAACTGGTCAAATTTGTGATGTGATGTGGTATATACATATACTGTTAAAACATGCTTTTTAAATTTAAGATGTTTTTTGAAACATAGAAATTTATATATATATGCATGTATATATATACACATATATATATAATTAGTATGCTTCATCAATCTAAGAGGTATTTTTTTGACATCTCTGAATACAGGTTATATTTTACCAGTTCTAGCATCTTAGAGGCAATGAAACTATAATAATTAATTCTTTCTCTTTGTGGCATTTCATGATTTTTTAATCATTTCTTTATATATTAGGGTTTTTTGTTGTGTTTAATGGTTTGGGGAGAATTTTTTTTATTTTTAATTTTTTTACTATTACCAAACATGGCTTAATGAACATTATATTTCTATCTTAAATGTTGTGTTTATTTCATCTTATGTAAGTTCTTGTAAGCTATATTGTGAATTTGCATATATTATGAAAATGGAATAGTTGGTTAATACATTGTTTCTGCTTTATTCAAGTCCATTCCCTATATTGCAATTATAATCAGCTTTCTAAAAGGTAAATGTGATCGTGACAGACATGTAATGTAGGATGTAAATTCTTACGCTGTTCGCTTTGCTTGAAATACCCTTTCTGAATTTTCACTTTCCCGTTTCAGACTTCAGGACCCCACTTTGGTGTCATCTTGGAAGACATTCTTTAACCTCCAAGATGCCTCCAGCATAGCTCAATAGCCCCCTATGCTTAGCTCCTTTCAACATTTATCATATTTTACTGCAGATGCCTTATTAATTTTTCTATCTCTTGTATCAGGCTTGCTTAAGGTCTGGGACTGTGTAGGTAGCAAGTAGCTGCCACTTAATAGGCCAGTAAATATTGAAAGAATGAATCATGCTGTGAAATCTTTTTAAAATGTTTCCAAATATTTTTTAAAGATTGACTATGACCAGTTTTTTGCTATGCTGAAAGTGAAAGTAAAAAGAAATTTAGCAAGCTACATGACTGGCTTAAAAGGAAACGAAAAATGTGTTGGCATTACAAGTACATGCTTTCTTCCGTTTTTAGCCATCCAAAGAGGAAGCAGTAACTAAAATAAAAATCTGTTCAAGGGATTTGTTAAGTACCCAACCTGGGTATTGAGAATTGTAGGTCAAGACGTAGGTACCTTAGAAAGGGAAAATTACTAAAGGTTTTGAGTAGAGAAATGTAATTTTAGTTATTAGATGGCTAAATATTACATTCTATATTGATAACCAGAGTGTTTATGCTGTCTCTCACTATACAGTCAGTACTTTATATCCCAGGTGCTTCTTTATCCCATGCTCCACACACACCCAAAGTAAAAAAAACAGGCAAGGCAATCCTTTGTATTTACATTTCACTGAATGTATGAATTATATTGCATGAATTGTATAAATTATAGCATTAAGAGGAGACCTCTACCCTGGGCTATTTTAATAATAGGGACAATGATAATACCATCTTTTTCCCCTAGCTAATTATACTTCAATAGCAGTTGACAGTCTCTTATCCAACATGACTGTGTGATGGATGGCAGTCACATGTACAACACATTCCTTACTCAAAAAAGCATGTCAGAATGCACTTAGTTGAAGGACAGTGAGAAAGAGAATATGACTTATACTATAGGGTTTATTGAATGCTTCTTACATTAAGAATAAATAAAATGATTTTGCAAACTTTAGTACTTAATTATCAGTAATACATTTTTGTGACATCTTACTTGAAAAACCATACTTTAAAAAGCATGTCTACGTATATTGCTTTACGTAAATATAATATATACAATACCTATATTATGAATCCTTACAAGAACTGTGTGTTTTTGGTAGAAAAAGTACTGCTATCCTGAAGGTCAGTGACAAACAATTGTCTAACGTCATACATTAAGTAGGCTTAGAGCAGAAACTAAATCCCAAGTTCTTCCTTCGTGGGTTTGTCCTTTTTCTTTTATACCACCTTGCTCTGTAATTGAAAATGACAATCAGCACAAAAACGTAATGTATAACTTTTCATATACATACACACAGTCATATACATACATTCATGTATTGCCAAGGCATTCTAAATACCTGAACACTCCTCTACCAGCAGCAAATATATAAAGCTACACTTCCACTTGTGTCTTAATAAAAGATTATTTTAAATTAGTGGATTCTCTGTGTGTATAAAATGTTTGCATTTATTCTATTTATTATACCAGCACAGTTCTTGTTTTTTTAAGAAAGAAATTCTGGCATCAGATTGAATGTTTCCTATCAGCAAAATTTAAGGTGTAGCGCAAAATTTTGATCTCATAAAAGTTGAATCTTTAGCTCTATTTCTTTAGGCTGGCATTTCATATTGCCTTTTGTCAGTTTTATAATAGTCTCCAAAATGCCTTTACTCATCCAACCTCAATTTTAAAGATCTTACACTACAGAAGAATTAAAAGCAGTAAAGAACTGTTAACAGTCCTTATCAAGAAAATGGAATGCAAACTATGGCTGAAGGAAACTTAAGGAACTTCTTAACCAAAATAGTGACCCAAATCATAGTCCTATGTCCAAAAAGATAGACCCAGTGGAAAATACAGCTGATACATTGTATAAAGAAGGTTGTCGGGGGTCCCTGGTGGCTTTGTCAGTTGGGACGTTCTGCTCTCCATTTCAGCTTGGGCCTCCACTCTCAGTAGAGAGTCTGTTTGAGATTCTCTGTCCCTTTCCCCCTGCCCTTCCCCTTCCTCTCTCTAAAATAAACGAATTAAAAAAAAAAAAAAAAGAAGAAGAAGAAGGTTGGGACACCTGGGTGGCTCAGCAGTTGAGCTTCTGCCTTTGGCTCAGGCCATGATCCTGGGGTCCTGAGATCGAGTCCTGCATCGGACTCCCTGCATGGAGCCTGCTTCTCCCTCTGCCTGTGTCTCTGCCTCTCTCTCTGTCTCTCATGAATAAATAAATAAAATATTTTAAAAAAAAGAAAAAGGTTGTCAGTGTATTTAAAATATCACTGAGTATCAGCAAAAAGGAACATTTAATTGCTAAGTTTTAAGCAAATGATGATCATTGAAATTTGGGAGAAAGACTCATTAGTTCTACATCCACTTTTTTGTGGCTGTACACTACAAAATCTGATAACTCAGACATTATAAATATATTTTACTGCATCATTGAATAGTTATTTGTAGAATATGGTATTCATATTTAATTTATTGTTAAATAATATGAGACTTTAAATTCTTTTTACTTTCTGTACTAACTTCTGTCTATAGAGTAAGTATCATTTTGAAATTTGGACTACCTCCCTAATTGACACTTCTAAAATTTTTCGGATTAATAAGATTTTTTCCACTGTTGAAAAGTTTGTGATTCAAATACAGCTTTCAAATTTAAGTAATTTTGTGGCATTGAAGACATTTCAGTGGCATTTTTAGGCTTTGAAATAACTTTGTTATAGAACCATGGATCTAGAAACAAAGTCTCTAAACATATTAGGAAAAAATAGTTTCAAATCTCATGCATTTATTTATTTTTTTATTTATGCATTTATTTATTTGAGAGAGAGCATGCATACAGAAGCAGGAGGTGGGAGGGGGAGGGCCAAAGGAAGAGGGAGAAGCAGACTCCCTGCTGAGCATGGAGCCTGTCAGGACCCTGAGATCATAACCTGAACCAAAGGCCGACTCTTAAGGGACTGAGCCACCCAAGCACCCCACATTTTTTTAATTGAAGTACAGTTGATAGACAATGTAGCATTAGTTACACTTATACAATATAGTGATTCAACAAGTCTACATTATGCTGTGCTAATCACAAGTGTATCTGTCATCATACAACACTATTATAATGTCATAGACAATATTCCTTATGCTGCAACTTTTATGTCCAAGAGTTATTCTTTCCATACCTGGAAGCCTATATCTCCCACTCCCCTTCACCCATTCTGCAGCTGCCCCCCACCATCCCTCTGGCAACGTCAGTTCTTTGTACTTATGGGTCATTTTCTGCTTTTTGTTTTGTTTTTTAGATTCCCCTTATAAATTAAATTCCATGGTATTTGTTTTGTTTTTCAGATTCCCCATATAAATGAAACTATATAGTATTTATCTTTGTCTGTCTTATTTCACTTAGCAGTATACTTTCTGTGTCCACTCTTGTTGTTACAAAGGGCAGGATCTTATTCTTTTTATGGCTGAGTAATATTCCATTTTATATATCTTTATATCCTATTTTATCTAAAGAAGATATATATCTTCTCTATCCATTCATCTATCAATGGATACCTGGCTATCGTAAAGAATGATGCAATAAACGTAGGAGTGCATACGTCTTTTCAAGTTAGTGTTTTCATTTTCTTTGGGTAAATACCTAAGAGTGGAATCACTGGGTCATGTGGTATTTCTATTTTTAATTTTTTGAAAAACCTCCATGCTGTTTTCTACAGTTGCTGGACCAATTTGCATTCTCACCAATAGTGCATGAGGGTTTCTTTTACTCCACATCTTCACCAACACTTATTCTTATCTTTTTGATTCTAGCCCTTCTGATAGATATGAGGTGATGTCTCATTGTGTTTTTGATTTGCGTTTCCTTGTATAGTGATGTTGAACATCTTTTCATTGTTTGCCATGAGTATGTCTTCTTTAGAAAAATGTCTATTCAGGTCCTTTTGCCTTTTAAAAATCAGATTACTTGGGTTTGGGTGGGGTTTTTTTATTGTATAAATTCTTACATATTTTGGATATGAATCTGTATTGGGTATATTGCAAAAACTTTCCCCCACTCAGTGGGTTGTCTCTTTCTTTTGGTAATTTCCTTTGCTGTGCAAAAAGCTTTTTATTTAGGTGTAGTCCCCAACTAGTCTTTTTTGCTTTTGTTTCCCTTGCCTCAGGAGCCATATCTAGAAAAATGTTGTGATGGCTGATGTCAAAAAAAATGACTACCGATGTCTTCTCCTATGAGTTTTACAGTTTCAGGTCTCCCATTGAGATCTTCAGTCCATTTTGAGTTTATTATTGTGTGTATATGTGTAAGAAAGTGGTCCAATTTCATTCTTTTGTATGTAGCTGTCTAGTGTTCTGAACACCATTTGTTGAAGAAACTGTCTTCTCCCCATTGTATATTCATGCCTCTTTTGTTGTAGATTAATTGACCATATAAGCGTGGGTTTATTTCTGGGCAAAGCCCATGCTTTTTGTCCTAAAAGAGAAGACTATAACCATTATTACTATTTTTAAAAATATTAATACACAATCTTGGCAAAATGTTAAGTTTTAGCTAGATTGATTAAATAAACCTTATCTTCTGATTTCTTCTGTAGCTCCCAATTCTTCCTCTTTAGTATGTTAGAAGCACTGTACTTCTTCAAGTTGACACAGTATAGCAATGATCCTCTATACCTCAGATGCCTCTAGAATATCGTCATTTTGTAGACTGATACAGTAAATGATGAACATTGTCACTGAAACCATGCAAAATTGTTTCTGATATATTGCTTAGTATATGCAATATGCTAATTTGACAGGGATATTTCTGTTTGTTACCATACAAACATCTAGAAATAATCATGAAATTTTCAACAAATTTAAAATGCTTATTTGAGATTGTCTAACAGAAAACATGAGGTATGTAATACAAACAAAATTTGCTCTAGAAATTCCTGATCAAGAAAGACAAGCGTATGTATTAAGACAGAAATTAATGCTGTTAAATGTGAATCTTCAATCAAAAGTTCCAAGGATGGGCCTGCTAAATTGCATACTTAAATTTGCTATCCAGCTCTTTCTCATGTAGCATGCTGCAGGAATTTACTCACTTCATAATGGTTAATGATTGTCGTGGGCAAGGTTGGAAAGACTGGGTAATATGTATTAAGTTTTAGAAAGCTCACCAAAGTGATTGGAGTCGAAATAGTTTAGTTGCTTTATAAGTGAACTTCACTTACCTAAAAACTGCATTCTTCAATACTATCTCATAATAAGAGATGAATGAGAAGGTCTTTGTCCTAAAATGCGGTATAGAGTTCATTCAAAAGGACTTATTTTGTTACTTTTTTCTTAAAGACAATTTATGGTCAAGGTATATTAACTAACTAAAATGATCACATGTTCATGTTCTATAATAGAAATTAATTAGAATTTAGGTGAAAAGACTTAACTTTACTATCCTTACAAACATTAGACTGAGCCTTTTGATTTCAGGGGCTGTCTCTTGGTCATCTTTATATTAACAACATCTAGATACACTATATGACATGTAATGAGTATTCCATAAATCATTGACAAATGAACAAAAGAATGGCCTTTATATATAGTTAAGATAGAAATCTGTTTTAACTTGTCGTAAGAGAATTTTATTTCTGATGTGCCTTCCAGTTATAGCTGTTTATTATAAAAGATGATTTTTAGATTCTTAGACATAAGTTTCTTAAAAATGAGGATTTGGGGGCTTAGGGTCCCGTTTCTCTAATTCACTAGATCTGGGATAAGGCTGAGGAATCCATGTTTTACTAATAAGCACTGTAGGTGATTATTTTATAGATTTTAAGTGAACCATACTGAGCAACACTGCACCCAAACCTGTGCCTGGGTCATACCTGAACTACCACAACCATTTTCTTTTTCCATTTTATATAAAATCTTACCTTTATTTTTCAAGTGCAATATTGATACTATTTTTACTCCAGTGTCATACAATATGGTATTGAACAAAATGTGGATCCTGGACTGTCAGCATCAGCTGAATGACTTAATAAAGCATTCCGAGGGAGAATCTAAGACTGAATAAAGGCTGTGGGGGTGGGGCCCTGTAGTCCAGGGATCTCACAGGCCAGGGCAAGTGACTTCTGCCTTATGATCATATTCTTTCAATATAATCTATCAGGATATAATTATAATCATAGGTTTAATGGTTTCTTCTCTCTCTTTCTCTCTCTCTGCTCTTGTTTACCCAGATGCCTTTATCTTACTTGAATCTTATTTGGGTCTCCTCTGCTTGAAAGCCTTCACGTGCACCTTTTACAGTATCACAATGTCATTCTACCTAGGAGACAGCATCTTCTTTCCACTCCAGAAGTATAAGACCTAAGTGGAGACTTTATAAATTTATCTTGTCTGGTAGCTGCTCTCTTGCTGTATAGGGTACTCGATATATTGTTGAGCTATGTGTCCCAAAGGCACAAGATTAATATTATAGAGGAATTGTTTATCAGTCATTTTCATGGTTATTATAACATAAAATTTAATTTTAACCAGCATCTAACACAGTGCCTAGCACCTAAAATATCCACATAATATTTGTTGAGTGAATAGACAGAAAAGAGGACAGAAGTTATTAGGAGGGTTGAAAAATTAGCTTGTTTTTCTGTATCCCAACCTGCAATTGTTTAGGGATTTTTCTCTAAGGAACATACTGGGCAGAGGTAGGCATGCTTATAGTAGCCAACTAATAAGAGAAAATAGGAAAATATTAGAAAATATTTAAGGAATCACAAAGCAATCCAGGTCCTTTTACAGTAAGGGCAAATAGCACCACATGCGTTGACAGCTGAAGACATCACTATAATTATAGCACATTTACTGAATTTGTTAACCGGAAGAGATCCCAATTTTCATAAGAATAAGCCTGCATTATCATGAAAAGTTAAGTTTTTCGAAGTTCATTCTGTTAAGAATATAGGAAAATATATTATTTGTATTTAGAAAAATGTCCTTAAATATTTTAAATATTGAGAAAGTGGTATGTTTTAATTATCTAGAAAAATCTCCTTCACTTAAAGCTTCTGATTCCTTGATGGTTCCAGATGAATGAGATATTATTGTATCTTTTCAGCATGTGCCCTTGTGTTGCTCTTTGGGATACTATTTACAAATGACTACGTGTGTTCATTGCTCTTTGGGTTCTATTTATTAATGACTACTTTGCACATTGTCATCTTAAAGTTAAATGTGTTTGATAATAACTTTACATTATTTTAGATAAAAGGACTTTGGAGTTAGACTTAGTAAAGTGGGAATAATTATGCTTGCTCATATATCTGTTACGGGGATTAAATGAGATATTCCACAGGACAATGCCTGGTACGTTGAAAGTACTCAATAAATAGTCAAAACTATTATTAGAGGATTATGAAAAGAGAATTTTTATGTGCATTATGGTGATTTTTTAGAATCTGCTCTTTCAGGTTTTATTTTTCTAGAGACTATGTCTACTTAGTCTGCTGTTCAAAGTCTACTGTTTAAAAACTGGAATGGAAATAAAAAATACATAGACAATGTATAAATTATCCTCTGTTGCTCTACCTCTTATTGTAAACAAAAGTTCTCCAGGCTTTCAATAGGAATGGATCTTCAGTGAAATATATCCATATGGCAATTCTAAAATGTAAAAATGAACTGCTTTTTTAATATTGAATAAGCATAAAAATCAAATTATGTTGCTTAAAAAGGAATACTCATATATCTTTTCCCATCTTGCATAACACAAAAATAGCTAACTGCTTTTGCTCATAAAAATCATATTTGGAGGATGACTAAGCATGAGACAGTTCCCAAACAAATCTTTGAGAAAGTTATGCAGGAGTGAAAGTGAGATTTCAGCTCTAATCAGTCTCTTCATCTAGGTTAGTTCAGTGAGGGTGGACTGGTAAATTTTTTAAATCTTCAATTAGTCATACATCATTTTTCAAGATATTTTGGATTTCACTGTAATATTAAAATCTAATATGATTTCCTGTTAACCAGAACTTGGTTTTATAGGTTATAGATACTATGAACTTTTTTTAACAGGGACATACACATATTTACATAAAAATATTTGTTCATTTACATAAAATGCATGAAGCAGTGAAACCTTATCCAAAGGAAGAACATATCTTATGTATTTATATACTGTCTTTGCTACCTGAAAAGAATTGGGTGGTCCATGCTTAACATAGTTTTAATTGGAAAGTGTGGAAGCACTATACCAGAATGGTTCTTTAAAAAAAAAACAAAAAAAAAAAAAAAAAAGAATATCTCAAAATACATGGTTTGGAGGGATTATTCAGTCATTTATAAAGGAAACCAAAAAGTTTACTTCTGCATTTTCTGAGCTCCAATAGTAGTTTAATTTCTGTTTCTTCATCTCTTAAGGGAGCATATCATATTTCTAGAATATCTTTGTATCGTATACATTTTTCTTGGGGTAATTAAATGTCACTTAGGGTACAGTATATTTTCTTTTTTCAAGAGATTTGGTATTGCTATTTACCTTATAAACCTCATGATTTACAAATTATGCCATTCCAAATAAGTTATTCTCAGAATATTGAGGTATGAATTTGCCCTTGTTTACTCTCAAATTTTTATCTCCATTAGGATAAGTTTCCCTTGTATGACATTTCTGCCTTCGTTTTGTTTTCTTTTCTGTTTTTCTTGTCATTCTGGTTGTCAAATATAGAAAATAGCATGTTTAAATAAAACCATACTGTTTTCAGGGGGAGGGAAAAGCAAGTTAAACATGCTATTTTTAGCTTATTTTGAAAGAAAATAATTGACCCCAAATTCACATTACACTAAGGAAAATTTATTTGCAGAGCAATGGTAATGAAGGTAGGTAGGTATCCAAATTGCTGTGAATATCATAAAGAAAATAACCCTCTGGAATAGTGTGGAATATTAAAAAAAAAAAAAAGTTTTTCTGCTACTTGTCCAGGCATCATCAATCTTTGTACTGATTTTGATTTTATTAGAACTTACCATGCCTACCTCTTATTTTATCTTAATTTTACTTAGATAAATAAGTAGATATAGAGATACACTTACATATTTACATTTATATTTTGACATTCTTAACACTAGAAAGAAAGATATTTAGTAATTTCTTTTAATGTGTTTTTTGGTGTGCCTGAATGGCTTAATTAGTTAAGCATCTACCTTTAGCTCAGATCATGATCCCAGGGTCCTGGGATGGGGCCCCACATAGAGCTCCCTGTTCAGCTCCCTGCTTCTCTATCTGTTCCCCGCTCCCCGCTCCTGCTCTCTCTAGAGATCTCTCTGTCTCTCTCTCTCTAAAATAAAGAAATAAAATCTTTTTTAAAAGTTGTGGTTTTTGGTAAAATGTCATATAGCTGGGTTTTGCTTTTTACCCAGTCTGAAACTCTGTTTAAGAGGGATCCTCTTATCACTATGTAGAGTGACAACTTACATACTTCGTTATATTCCTTTCATACTACTTTGTGTTCATTATTTATTTTGTAGTTTGCTTTTTTCCCTTTATTTTTACTTATTTGTTAAAATTATTAATTTCATTTTCAGTGCATCATTAGTTTTCTTTGTGCTTTGTTAATCTGGAAATAATGTGCTTTTTTCTTCTGATATTTCTGATACTCTTTACATAACACATATTTCTCCACAATTACGTAATATTATATAAAGACCAAAGCCAGACAAACTCTCTACCAATCCACTCCATTCCCTACTCTTAGATGAATGCTTTAGAATGTCTTAATTCCCCATTCCATTCCCCTTGGCCTTTAGGGTGCTTTTATTCTCCCTAACCCCTTCCAACTTTTGATTTTGCTGACAGAGTTCAATACATTTGGTTCCAGATTTATTAGATTTTTCCCTTGCCATATGTCTCTTCTATTTTAAGAATCCTTACTTGGCAGTTGTATTATCAATTCCCAGTCAGACAATCATTATCCATTTAGTTTTAACACGTATTTTGCAAGGCTTATTACACTATTTTCTATTCATCATCTTCCATCTTGAGATTTCTATTCCGGTTCTTATGTTATTTGGTTCAGGTGCTTTTCTTGAGAATTTTCATCAGATGAGATGGAGGAGTGGTATCATAGCTCATCTTTATATACCCAGAATTCTTTCCTTTAGCCTGCAAGGTGAATGATAACTTTTGAGTGGACATAGAATTATTTGTTGGCAGTCTTTTCTCTCTGTCCTCAGTATTGCAGTATCTTCCAGCTTCAAGTATTACAGGTAGAAAGATGTCAGTATGATTCTTTTCTTTGCTGAGTAACTTGTTCTTTCTGAAAGTTTGCAATGTTTTCTTTTAATCATTATAATAAATGAATTTTACCAAAATATATCTAGTTGTATGCCTTACTCTGATTAATCTACCTAGAACATAGCCCTTTCATTTGCAAACACAATTCTTTTTCAAACCAGGGAATCCGGGGAATTTTGTGTCATTTCTATATTCCTAACCTTCCTCTGTTTTTTTTTTTTTTTTCCCATTTTCTCTTATGATTATTACCTTCTTTACAGGAAATTTCTCTCGGAGTTATTTTCCAAATCTTTTCCCTGAAGATTTCTCTCTCTTTCTGTATTTACTCTATATTTTGAGATGTTTCATCTGGTTCTATGTTGTTTAACCATAAGCATCTTTGCCACAGCATTCTTGCCATAAGAGGTAGAAAAATAATTGGTTGACAGTTTAGTTTGACAGTTTGTTAGTTTCATCAACTGGTTGACAGGTTGGGTTTTTTTTCTCCATTGATAAAGTACTTCCATTTTTATATTGTATAAATCTAAGTCCTCATACTGGTGTATACAGTGGTGCAGAGTTTTGAACCCACTTTGCCCATGAAACTTTGAAACACCTACCAACTGACATAACCATATGCCAACAACAAACAGTTCAAAAGGTTTTCATGATGTAATAAAAAGCTCACTTACAAATATGCATCCTTGTATTTGGAAACTGATACCTCTGTGAATGAAGGAAGAAGTTTTAGTGGAAAAAAAAAAGCATTTTTTTTCTTAGCTGGTCAATCAACCAGCTAAGAAATGCAAAATGAAGATAAAAACATAAATAATACTATGAACAACAGAATTTGAAGACAAAACTAAGATAAAATCCACAAAATAAAAGCAATTATTTATGCAGTATTGCTATGAATCTATACATTTTGACTGTTTTCAAATATTTTGTATTTCACAACAAAGCCTTTTTGTTATTCATCTTTTATATTTTATTATGTCCATGAATGTCCCTCTTATGTTTTTCATGATTTTATCTTTTATGGCGAAACTGCCTTACAACCAATTTTTATGCAGCAAAAATGGCTATGACAAAGATGCTGATGGTGAGGGTACCAGACACAATTTCTTCCACTTGGTTTATAAGCCAGTAATTCTGGGTTCAACAGGGACAAACCTTTTTCCAATTGTTCTACTTTTAAATTTAAAAATCAGATTTCTGGGGCACCTAGGTGGCTCAGTCAGTTAAGTGTCAGATTCTTGATTTCAGTTCACGTCATGATCTCAGGGTCATGGGATGGAACCCAACATTGAGCTCTGCACTGAGTGTGGATCTTAGCTTGAGATTCTCTCTCCCTCTCTTCCCATCACCCCCACTTATGTCTATGTTCACTGTTAAGAAAATAATAATCCTGTGACTTTGAACTAGGTGAAGTAGTAGGAATGCAAAAGAGAATTTCAATATTTGAGATACAGATGTTGCTTGTATATATCCTGACATTTGAATGGATATGAAGGGCAAGGAAGAGAGAGTACCTAATTCAAATCCTCAATTTTTTTTTGTCTGCTGAACTCCACAAGATAAGCCCTTTTCAGAAAAATTGCTAAAACATTCATTTTGAAATTTCAAAAGAAGTTTACCTTGGAGGAATTACTGAACAATTTACTTGACTTTCAGGTTGAGGCAACAGTTCAAATGCACCTCTTGCTTCTTGGAATGTGAGATTTCTCAGAGAATACAGTTTCTAGTGTTGTTTTGTTTCTAAAAGCTAAATTAATACTTTATAATGTCATTAATACAGTATTTGAAAAATACTTCTTTTTTTTTTTTAATTTTTATTTATTTATGATAGTCACGCAGAGAGAGAGAGACAGAGAGGCAGAGACACAGGCAGAGAGAGAAGCAGGCTCCATGCACCGGGAGCCCGACGTGGGATTCGATCCCGGGTCTCCAGGATCACGCCCTGGGCCAAAGGCAGGCGCCAAACCGCTGCGCCACCCAGGGATCCCCAGTATTTGAAAAATACTTCTATATGTTTTAGAGAAACTTTTATTTTTGAGTTATAATTTTTAGCAAATTATATAATCATATATTATTATAATATATATTATAATCATATGGATTACCTATAATTTATAAAATTAGAGACTGAGTTTGGGGACTGATTGGTACAGGGGAAATGGTTGATTTCCTGAGCATATTGTCCCCAAATGTTTTCTTTAAACTTTTTTTAAGGATTTTATTTATTTATTGTAAAGTGAGACAGAGAGAGGGGGTGGGGGAAGCGTGGGTACAGAGGGCAGCAGAGGGAGAGGGACAGACTCTGCTGAGCACAGAGCCCAATACAGGGCTCCATCCCAGAATACTAAGCTCATGATCTGAGCCGAAACCAAGAATCTGACAGTTAACCAACTGAGCCAACCAGGAGCCCAAACTTTAAACTTTTTTTTTTTAAGGCAACATACAGATGTGATTGTTAAATCTCCGATGTGAGAAAATTAGAAAAAGTTAGTGTGACATTTAGGCCTTGGTATATGCAGAGAAAATAACCATAGATAGTGTCTTTTTTAGGTCCACCCACTCTCCCAAGAAAACCTGAAGTGCAGATCCAGTCATTATTATGCCCTTCCCTGCAATCCTCAGTAGACTCTCTTGACCCCTCTGTTCCCAGTCTCTTGATATGTTCATTGGGCATGTGGGATTTATTCACCTCTGAACTTTGGTTCCTGCTCTTCCCTGGCTTGCTGGGCCCTAACATACCCTGTTTTCTTGCCAGCCTTTAAGATCAAGTTCCTATTGCATGGCAACAGCAGAGTGAATAATTAGAACTTAAACATCATAATTGTAAAACTAAGTCCATCATTCAAGTTATCAATTAGTAAATAATAATGTTGCTGTGAAAATAATTATGTTGAAGTAACGTAACTTTCAGTGATAAGAGAGGCCCTGAGAGAGATTACCTAGTCTAATACTTTTATAGTTGAAGAAGCTGAGGCCCAAAGGGGCTAAGTGATTTGCTCATGTTCAAAATACTAGTAATGAACTAGAACCAGATTCCTTTATTCCTATTTCAGTGCTCTTTTACCACATCATATTGGACTTGTGATTTAAGTATCATCCCAAATGCATTTCATTTCTCCATGAATAATAAGAATAAATTTTAATTTAAATTTTAGAAAAACAATGTATATTTCTTATATAACTAAATCAAAAGCACTCAACACCACTAATAAATTTTGGTATTGACCAAATTCTGTAAGTATGTTTTTGTTAGACAAAAGCAGGTACGAGACTGTTGCATTGTGCATAACTTTAAAGAGATGATTACTTTTTTAAAAGTTTATTTACATTTTTGCATGTCATATAAAGATGGTTAACGAGTCACAGTTCTCCAACTTAGATAATCTCCTGAAGGAATGATCCAAATGATGTTCCCTATTCTACAAAATAATATTTTGGAATGATAGCTCAAAATCCTTTCTAGTTCTGTATTTATCTGAGCCAGAGTTATCTAAAACTTGAATTTTACATTGCTGTGTCATCCTTTTTTCCTAATGTATTTAGAAGTAAGAAGGATGTATAAAACATGTCTAACATATGAAAATCTGTGAAGATGTCTTAAATGATTTGAACTTCATCTTAGCTAAAGCATTTTAATTTGACAGATTTAGATTATATTCAGAATTAATTAGAAAATAAGTTTTATAATGTCAGAATAGATGAATATATTTATGAAATATCTTTGAGATTGATATAGGTTTTAGAAAGCCTGCTCAAAGTTGAATTTCAACCTGTATAGTAAAACAGAGTAAAGAAATAGTACTTTACTGTTGAATAGCACTTTAATATCCCCAGAGCAAAAGATTTTCGGTTCCTGACATTTGGAGATTCTCCTACAAATAGGACACTTTATCTTATTAACCTGATTAACTCTCAGTGAAAGGCACCCATTGACAGGTCCTGCCCATACACTTCCTTTTGGTGCTTCTTTCTTAATATGAATGAATGTCCAACAGTTCACTCCAACAACTGTCCAGTAATTTCAGGAAAGCTTCCAACGTGAAAGACATGATAAACCTAATCAAACAGTGTAATGTGATCCAGAGGAAACTGACAATGAGTAGCTAAAAGATTAAAATATAAGCAAAAAGAAACATAAATAAGTTGGAGACAACTATATTTTCAAAGAATCGGGGAAAATATTAAGTTCTACCTCTCCCTTGCTCTCTGCTCATACCTGCTCTCACTTTCTCTCTCAAATAAATAAATTAAATCTAAAAAAAAGAGAGCCCACTGTATATCCAGCACAATAAATGAAAAATACCCACACCAAAGAAAAAGCACAAAATTGGACCATATCAAGGATAAAGAAAAGGTTGTAAAAACTTCCCAAATGCAAGAAATGGGGAGAGTTCACACCCAAAGGAGTAGAATGGCATTGGACTTCTCCACAACTACACGGTGAAACAGGTTCTTCAAAATTGTAAAGTAAATAATTTTACTAGTTAATTTTATACTCAGCCAAATTAAGTGTGATAGTAGAAAAGAAAGAGTAGTCCCTTCTTTCCCTAAAAAAATACTTGGATTCTATGATTAACTTTTTTTTCTGTTGTATCTGGAAAGTTTCCAGATAAGATATTCTTTCTGCTTTTTTCCTTTCTCTCCTCCTTCCTTTCTCTCCTCCTTCCTTTCTCTCCTCCCTTTCTCTCTCTTTCTCCCATCCTCACTCACTCACCCACTCTGTGGGATTCCCATTTTGCATTGTTGGATGCATGTATTGTATTGTTGGATGGTTTCCCTCAGGTGTCTGTTAATTTCCCTTTATTCCTTTTGCTGTTTCCTTCTTATACTGGATAGTCTCAGTTGAGCTATACATTCAGTTCATTGTCTTCAAGTTAACTGATTCTTTCTTCTGCAAGTTTAATATGCTATTCAGACTAGTGAAGTTTTTCATTTCAGTTACACTTTCCAACATCGGAATCCACATTCAGTGCGGAGTCTCCTTGAGATGCTCTCCCTTCCTCTACCTCTGCCCCTCCCCCAAATTGTGTGCTCTTTCTCTCTAAATCAATCAATAAATAAAATCTTAAAAAATAAAAACGAATTTCTTTTTTATTTAAAAATAATAAGTGTGCCTGGCTGGCTCAATCAGCATATGACTCTTGACCTCAGGGTTGTGAGTTTGAGCCCCACATTGGGTGTCGATAAAATGTTTTTTAAAACTACGGCAGCCTGGGTGGCTCAAGGATTAGCACCTCCTTCAGCCCAGGGCATGATCCTGGAGTCCTGGGATTGAGTCCCACATCAGGCTCCCTGCGTGGAGCCTGCTTCTCCCTCTGCTTCTGTCTCTCTGCTGCGCTCTCTCTCTCTCTCTCATGAATAAATAAAATCTTTAAAAATAAATTAATTAAAAATTATTAATTTTTTATTCTCTCATGAATAAATAAAATCTTTAAAAATAAATTAATTAATTAAAGATTAATAATTTATATCTCTTTATTGTTATCCTCTATGTGGGGAGACATCATTTGTATACTTTCCTTTAATTCTTAGACATGATTTCTTTTAGTTCTTTGAACTAATTTATTATAGGTGATTTAAAATTCTTGTAAGTCCAACTTTTGGACTTCCTCAAGAACAGTTTCTGTTAACTGCTAATTTTCCTGTTTATGGGCTATACTTTTCTGTTTGATTATATCTCCTTTTTGTTGTTGTTGTTGTTGTTGTTGTTGTTGAAACTGGACATTTAAAATAATTTGTCAACTCTGGAAACCAGATGCCCTCCTCCCCAGGGTTTGTTATTGTTGCTCTTTGTTTTTTCTATTTGGGTTTTTGATGTTGTTGCTATTTGTTTTTTAAGTAATTTTTCTGTAAAGTGTATTTTTTGTTGTGTGGCCACTAACATCTCTGTTCTGTTGCCTTAGTAGTTAGCAAATGATTGATGGGAGATTGAACAAATAAATCTCTTAACCTTTGTTGAGGGGGTCTGCATATTTGTTGCAGGCATAACCTTAGTATTCCACTAAGGTTAGCTTTTACTTTCTGCTTGCACAAAGTCTCAAAGTCAGCCAGAGGTGAGAGCTTATTAGAACCTTCTCAAGTCCTTCATGGTCATGGGCCAGATCTTTGCATGTGCATGACTCACTAGAGTCCAAGAATATGTTGGAGTTTTTCATAGCTCCATGTAAACATCTTAATTCTTAAATTTTCCCTTTAATTTTTATTTGATCGATCAGCCTCTTGTTAGCCCCAGGTGTTAAAGCCACCTCCAACATCTTCAGTGTTAAACAGTTGCTACTGATTTTCTTCAACAAGTGCTTAGAAGTTAAGACTGTTTGCTTAGAGGCAACTCTGAGTCATGAAATAAAATGCCTTAAAAGTGGAACCATTTAGTGAGATGCCAGATAAGGCAAATAGATAGTGACAGTTTTCTGGGTATGGACATTTCTGGGAATTCTAAACCTTCTCTAATTCCTTATGTGTTGATAGGCTGCTAGTTTATCTAGCTACCAGAGTTGTGAGGCTCTTGGTTTTCAAGGCTACTCCTTAAGAGCAAAATGAGATAATTAACTGAAGTTAATTTGGAGAGCTTTGAAGATGACTTTGACAGTTTTGCCAATGTTATCATTGCCTTTACTCCACTATTCCCAATACTGAGCTATACTTGTTAATAGACAAATACCATATGATTTCACTTATATGTAGAATAAAAACAAAACAGATAAACAAAAAAGCAGAATCAGACCTATAAACACAGAGAACAAACTGATGGTTGCCAGAAGGAAGGGGTGGGGGGGGGGGAGATGAGTGAAGGGACATGGGAAATATAGGCTTCCAGTTATGGAATGAATAAATCATGGAAATAAAAGGTACTGTGTAGAAAATATAATCAATGACATGTAATAGCAACGTATGGGGACAGATGGTAGCTACACTTGTGGTGAGGATGGTATAATATATAGGGTTGTTGAATTACTGTGCTGTATACCTGAAACTAATGTAATGTGTATCAACTCTATCCAAATAAAAAAATTAAAAAGTAATTCAAATAGTAGAAATAGAACAAAACAGTGTTGTAAAATAAGGTTTCTACCCTGAACACCTCAATCCTGGGTCCACCCAGAATATTAACTTGTGTTAACAATAACTCCGTATCATTCATAAATATATGCCTAGAGAAACATGAATGTGTATAGATAAAAGATCTATATTTCCTTATATACATATGGAAATATTGCGTACACTCTATTATTCATCATTTTTTTCACTTGGTAGTTTACCTTAGGTATTGATACATGAAGCTGTCTCAATTTGTTATTGTAGTTGTTTGGATGGATAGTCCATTATTTACATATTTTCTAGTAACAAATATTTGAGTTGGTCTACTATTTTGTTATTTCAAACAGTGATGGAATAAACATTATTGCATTTGCATCAGTTTGGCCATGTGTTCTTGTATTACTAGGGAATAAGTTCTTACCCATAAAATGTAAGGTGTGTTTGTTTTTAGATTTTGATGGATGTTTAGAAAACTGCCTCTCCCGTGACATTTCATCAGTTTATACTTCTGTTTGTGGTAAAGGAGAATGTTGTTTCTCCTCATTCTTGCCACATTGCATTATGAAGAGTATTTTGCCAATTTCAAAGATGAAAAATTCCTCATTGTTTTAATTTTCTTCTCATATAATACCCTTTCGTATATTTGTAAGCCTTCCTTCACTCACCACACACATCACACCTACCAGCACCTCTTTTCATATCCTTCTCTCATTTTTTTTTTATTGAGTTTTGATTTGTAGTAGATCTTTGCAAGTTAAGGTAGTTGGACTTTTGGTCTGTTTTATGTATTACAAATATTCTTTTCTCTGATTATTTGTCATTTGGCATAGTTTACAGTATTTTTTTCTTTGCTAATTTTCTGTAAGTCAGGTTTTTCAGTCTTCTTCCTGTCTTTATGTCCAGCATAGAAGGGTATTGCTTCTTCTCAGTTTATAAAAATTCATCTCTTATTTCTTCCACGAACTTACTGCTCCATTTACTTATTTATTTGGCTTGTTTATTGTTTGTGAGTGCTAACCAATTGTCTCTGCATCATTCCCCTCTGATTTAAAATGCCACTCTTAAAAATAAAATAAAATAATAATAAAAAATAAAATAAAATGCCACTCTTGTTAGGTACTGAATTCCTTCATATAGAGAGAATATTTCTGGACTCTTTATTCTTTTCCATTGATTTCTTTGCCAGTTTGTCCCTTCTCTAGTGCCAAATTTTAATGTGTATTTTTCCATATGACCTTTAAAATCAGCTTGTCTAGTTCTACTTCTCTCTTAAGGAAAAATTTCTGTTGTCACTTTTGTTGAGATTACATTAATATAGTAATCTCAGCTTTTTGCATGTATCAATCAGAATCATGTGAAAAGCTTTTTAAAACATGGTTTGCTGGACCTCACCTTCAGAGTTTCTGATTCACTGAGTCTGAGTTGGAGCCTTGGAATTTGCATATCTAAAAAATTCAAAGGGAAATATTGATGCTGCTGGTTTGGGGCACCCTACTTTTGCAAAGTAAATACATATTAATATTGAGATAGTTGTCACCCTTCCAGTATTCATTCTAACAGCAAGGAATGTTATTCCATTTATGTCCTACTTTCTTAGTAGAGTTTCAGTGTTTTCTTTATAGTGATACTACTAATGTTTTAAATTTATTCCTATGTACTTTGTCCTTTTGTTGCATTGTAATAAAGGTTAGTTTGTAATTATTTGATATCAGAGACACCTCCCCCTTATTTGGCAATTTTTGAATTATCATTTTAAATATTAATGGTTAGCAAGTCTTCCTTGTTCAACTTCTTGCAGTGGAAGTGGAATAAAATTATGTTGCCCTCAAAGAAATTGGAAGAAATACTGGGGAAAGAGAGGAAGGTGAGCTTTGATAAGCAGATGTTACTAAAACTTTTTCCACTCATGGCTTAAAAATGTTTCCTTCATGTTATCTTCCTGCTGGAAAAATTAGTTGGAACAATTGGCTTTTCTAAATTATAGTAAAACCTCTGAAAACTGTAGACCTCACTCCCATGTAAGAGGAATTATTAATATCAAAGATATGTTATGTTCATATAGCTTGAAATTTGATTATATATGTAAATTTAGAGGCCAAGGGACAATCCCAAGGAAGGGTAAAAGTCTGTGTAAATTGCAAGGACAAAGGATGAAGGAATGGATGAAGACTAACAAAATACTCTTAGCTTTTAGAAAGTAAGCACCTTTCAGAACCATAGCATATGCTCCTATGTTTTATTGCCTAGATTGAGGATAGCTAAAGATTATTTTTAAGATCTACAAGAAAAATTTTTAAAATTCAGTCTAAATATTTCTGTAAGATAGCGTAATCCAAATTAGTATTTTCCGATCACCCTAGCATCTTTTTCCCTCTCCTTCTATTGGTAAAAAATATAAAAAGAAATGGAGAATATGGGGATCCCTGGGTGGCTCAGCAGTTTAGCTCCTGCCTTTGGCCCAGGGCACGATCCTGGAGTCCCGGGATCGAGTCCCACGTCGAGCTCCCGGCATGGAGCCTGCTTCTCCCTCCTCCTGTGTCTCTGTCTCTCTGTCTCTCTCTCTCTGTCTATCATGAATCAATCAATCAATCAATCTTAAAAAAAAAGAAATGGAGAATATTTGTTCTACATCCTGGTCTTCAGTAATAGGAACATACTATGCTATCAATGAGAATTTTCTTAGTTACCAAGGTATGCAGAATACTAGTTTCCTAAAGATGCCCATGTTCTGATCTCCAGAACGTGTAAGTATGTTACCTTATATAGCAAAGGGGAATTAAAGTTATGAATGGAGTCAAAGTTGCTAATTCCGCAAACCTTGAAAGAGGGAGAGTATCCTGGATTATCCAGATGGGCTCAGTGTAATCACAGGAGTTCTTAAAAGAGGAAAAGGAGGGCAGGAGAGGAGGTGAGAGCTCCTTCATGTGAGAAAGACTGACTCATCCTGTTCTTGTGGGCTTTGAAGATGGAGGAAAGGAACTACAGCCAAGGAATATGGGCCATCTCAAGAATCTGGAAAAGGCATGGTAACTGATTCGTCCTAAATGCACACATAATCCAGTGAGACCTATACAAAGTTACTTACCTAATAGGATAACAAGATAAGTGTTTTTTTTAAACCATAGGTTTGGGCAGCCTGGGTGGCTCAGCAGTTTAAGCGCCTGCCTTCGGCCAGGGCGTGATCCTGGAGTCCCAAGATCGAACCCATGTCGGGCTCCCTGCGTGAAGCCTGCTTCTCCCTCTCCCTCTGCCTATGTCTCTGCCTCTCTCTCTCTCTCTCTCTCTATCATGAATAAATAAATAGAATCTTAAAAAAAATAAATCATCAGTTTGTGGTCATTTGTTTTGGGAACTGATAAGAAATTAATGAAATTATTAAGCTATTAGGACAGGGCACTCACAAATACTGATGCTTCCTCTTTTTTTCTTCAACTGTTAGAATTTGTCTAAGTTTCTAAAAAGATTGACTTTTTTATCCAATTAACAGCAAAATTTTTGGAAGCTAAATATCTCAGAGTTCATTTAGGGCAATACTTATCTGGAGATTGGTCTATCTGCAAAGTGACTAAGGACCTTATTGGCATATCACCCTGGAAAACAGCTGAGTCAGAATTAAGATTGAGAGCTTTGGAATTGGAGCTCAGAGACCTCAAACCTCTGCTGAGACTGAATATGTGACATTGGATAAGTTATTTAATCTGTCTATGCCTCTTTTTCCTTATAGTAGAACTTAAATCATAAAATTATGGTGAGGATTACCTGAGAGGATATATGTATAGCACTTAGCATGGTCCTAGCCCACAGGCAGAAAAATTATAAAATGAAGACACAGATTCTAAACAAAACAAAACAAAACACGTAGTGCCTTTCATCATAAAAGCAAAAAACTTAAACAACTCAAGAGTTCCCAAAGGCATAAGTACAGCACTTGATATTCATAATGGCATTCATAAGTTATCAAGCATGAGATTTGAAACAAAATTTTTTAAAGATCTTTAAAATATGTGAGTGTTGGCAAGCTTTTTGTACCTGGAAAATTAAATTCATGTGTAATTTGTATCAAGAGTGTCAAATGAACAAAACATTTATAGAGTATATTTTTATTATGACTCAAACCTTAGCTCCTCCACTTCTTGTCATCTATACAACCATGAGCCACTTCACTTTTCTTAGCCTAATTTTCTTCTATAAAATTTAAATAATAGAATAGGTACCTGATAGTGTGGCTGGGAGGATTAGAGACAGTATATTTGAAGCACCAACCAACTTGCATAGCCTATAAGTGAATGCTAAGTAAGTGGGGGTTATTCTGATTGTTATTTTGTGCTCTCCTGTAAAACTTCATTGCCTGAAGTCAGTAGTGACCTAATTATGAAATACTGTGGGTCCTTCTCTTCCTTTATTTTAGTTTCTATTACACTTGATACTCCTGAACCGCTTAAAATTCTCTCCTTTCTCCTTTCCTGGTGTTCTTCTTACCCTTTAGTTATTTTTTTTTTAAGATTTTATTTATTCATGAGAGACATACAGAGAGGCAGAGACACAGGCAGAGGAAGAAGCAGGCTCCCTGCAGGGAGTCCAGTGAGGGATTTGATCCCAGGACCCTGGGATCACGACTTGAGCCATAGGCAGATGCTCAACCACTGAGCCATCCAGTCGTCTCTGGTTTTTTTTTTTTTTTTTTTTTCAGATTTTTTTTCTTTACTCCTCTTCCTTTGCTCAATCCTTAAATATTAGTGTTTTCCAATTTCTATAGATTTTTAAAAATTCCTTTTCTCCCTGCACATAGTTTCTGATATGCTTCTTATGCCAGTGGAAATCTATCCCTGAGCACCAGTTGTATGTCTGTCTCTCAAAAACATCTTTTTTCTTTAAAGTACACCAGTTAGTTAACATACAGTACAACACTGGTTTCGGGAGCAGAATCCAGTGATTCACCACCCATATACAACACCCAGTGCTCATCCAAACAGGCGTCCATCATCCATTTAGCTAATCCCTCCCACCTCCCCTTCAGAAACCTCAGTTTTTTTATATTTAAGAGTCCCTTGTGTTTTGCCCCCTTTTCTCTTTTTATCTTATTTTATTTTTCCTTCTCTTCCCCTATGCTCATCTGTTTTGTTTCTTAAATTCCATGTATAAGTGAAATCATATGGTGTTTGTCTTTCTCTGACATTTCACTTAGCATAGTATTATGTCGTCGCAAATAGCAAGATTTCATTCTTTTTGATGGCTGAGTAATATTCCACTGTGCACATATACCACATCTTTATCCATTCATCAGTTGATGCATATTTGGGCTTTTTCCATAATTTGGCTATTTCCATAATTAAGCTATTGTTATAAATATTGGGATGCTTGTACCCTTTTGAATCAGTATCTTTGTAATTTTTGAATAAACACCTGCTACTGCAATCACTGGATCATAGGGTATCTCTATTTTTAACTCTTTGAGGACCCTCCATACAGTTTTCCAGAGTGGCTGCACCAGTTTGCATTCACACCAGCAGTGCAAGAGGGTTCCTCTTTCTCTGCATCCTCACCAACACCTGTTGTTTCCTGTGTTGTTAATTTTAGCCATTCTGACAGGTATGAGGTGGTATCTTACTGTGGTTTTGATTTGTATTTCCCTGGTGGTGAGTGATGTTGAGCATCTTTTCATGTGTCTATTAGCCATCTGGATGTCTTCTTTGGAAAAGCATCTATTCAGGTCTACTGCCCATATCTTAACTGGATTATTTGGTTTTTTGGGTGTTGAGTTTAAGAAGTTCTTTATATATTTTGATACTAGCCCTTTATCTGATATGTCATTTGCAAATATCTTCTACCATTCTGTCGGTTGCCTTTTAGTTTTGTTGTGTTGATTGTTTCTTTCACTGTGCTGTAGCTTTTTGTCTTGATGAAGTCCCAATAGTTCATTTTTCTTTTTGTGTCCCTTGCTTCTGATGATGTGTTTAGTAAGAAGTTTCTATGGCTGAGGTCCAGAAGGTTACTGCCTATGTCCCTCTCTAGGATATTGATGGTTTCCTATCTTACAGTTAGGTGTTTCATCCATATTGAATTTACTTTTCTGTATGGTGTAAGAAAGTGGTTCGGTTTCATTCTTCTGCATGTCACTATCCAGTTTTTGCAACACCATTTGTTGAAGAAAGACGCTGTTTTTTTTCCTTTGGATATTCCTTCCTGCTTTATCGAAGATTAGTTGACCATATAGATGTAGGTCCATTTCTGGCTTCTCTCTTCTGTGCCATTGATCTGTGTGTCTGTTTTTGTGCCAATACCATGTATTAGTGACTATAGCTTTGTAATATAGCTTGCAGTCCAGAATTATGATGCCTCCCTCTTTGCTTTTCTTTTTCAACATTACTTTGGCTATTTAGGATATTTCCTCGTCCCATACAAATTTTAGAATTGTTTGTTTTATCTCTGAAAAATGCTAGTGTTATTTTGATAGGGACTGCATTGAATGTGCACATTGGTTTTGGTAGTATTGACATTTTAACAATATTCTTCCAATCCATTACCATGGAATGTTTATCCATTTCTTAATGTCTTCTTCAATTTCTTTCGTAAGTGTTGAATAGTTTTCAGAGTATACATCTTTTACCTCTTTGGTTAGGTTTATTCCTATGTATCTTTTTGTTTTGTAATTGTAAATGGGATTAATTTCTTGATTTCTCTTTCTGCTTCACTATTGGTGCATAAAATGTATTTCTGTATGTTAATTTTATATCCTATGACTTCATGTATCAGTTCTAGCAATTTTTTGGTGGAATCTTTCAGGTTTTTTTACGTAGAGTATCATGTTGTCCACTAAGAGTGAAAGTTTGACTTCTTCCTTGCGGATATAGATGCCTTTTATTTCTATTTGTTGTCTGGTTGCTGAGGCTAGGACTTTCAATACTATGTCGAACAACAATAGGAAGAGAGGACTTCCCTGTCATGTTACTGACCTTAGGGGAAAAGTTCTCAGTTTTCCCCATCGAGGATGATATTATCTCTTGGTCTTTCATATATAGCCTTTATGATTTTGAGGTATGTTCCTTCTGTCCCTGCATGCTTGAAGGTGAAGAAGGATGGTGCATTGTGTCAAATATTTTTTTCTGCATTATTGAGAGGATAATATGATTCTTATCCTTTTGTTAATATGGTGTTATCATGTTGACTGTTTTACGGATATTGAACCACCCATGCAGCCCAGGAATAAATCCCAGTTGATCATGGTGAATAATCCTTTTTTTTTTTTTTAATTTATTCATGAGAGACACAGAAAGAGAGGCAGAGACATAGGGAGAGGGAGAAGCAAGCAGGCTCCCTGTGGGGAGCCTGACATGAGACTCTATCCCAGGACCCCAGGATCATGCCCTGAGCTGAAGGCAAATGCTCAACCACTGAGCAACCCAGGTGTCCCAGTGAATAAACCTTTTAATTTACTGTTGGATTTGATGAGCCATAATCTTGTTGAGAATTTTTGCATCCATTATTATCAAAGATATTGGTCTGTAATTCTCCTTCTTAGTGGGGCCTCTGTCTGGTTTTGGAACGAAGGTAATGCTGACCTCATAGAATGAGTTTGGAAGTTTTTCTTCCATTTCTATTTTTTGGAACAGCTTCAGAAGAATAGGTATTAATTCTTCTTTAAATGTTTGGTAGAATTCCACTGGGAAGCCATCTGGCCCTGGACTCTTGTTTCTTGGGATATTTTTGGTTATTGATTTAATTTCTTTGCTGGTTATGGGTCTGTTCAGATTTTCTATTTTTTCCTGTTTCATTTTGGTAGTTTATATGTTTCTAGGAATTTATCCATGTCTTCCAGATTGTCCAATTTGTTGAAATATAATTGCTCATAAGATTCTCTTATAATAGTTTGTGTTTTTTTCAGTGTTGGTTATGATCTCTCCAGTTTCATTTGTTGTTTTATTTATTTGGGTCCTTTCTCTTTTTGATAAGTCTGGTTAGAGACTTATCAATTGTTAATTCTTTCAAAGAACCAACTCCAAGTTTTATTGATCTGTTGTACTTTCTTTCTTTTTTTTTTTTTACTTGTATATCATTTATTTCTGTTCTAATCATAGTTATTTCCTTTCTTCTGCTGATTTTAGGCTTTATTTGCTGTTCTTTTTCCTGCTTCTCTAAGTATAAGGTAACGTGGTGTATTTGAGACCTTTTTTCCTGAGGAATGTCTGTGTTGCTGTATACTTCCCTCTTAAAACCACCTTTGCTGTATCCCAAAGGTTTTAGATTGTTGTGCTTTCATTTTCAATTTCTTCCATGTATTTTTTTATTTATTTAATTTCCTGGTTAACCCATTCATTCTTTAGTAGGATATTCTTTAACCTCAATGTATTTGTGGGCCTTCTAAATTTTTTCTTGGGGTTGACTTCAAGATTTAAAGCACTGTGGTCTGCAAATATGTATGATATCATCTCGGTTTTTTTGTACTGGTTGAGGCCTGATTTGTGACCCCATATGTGATCTGTTCTGGAGAATGTTCCATGTGCACTCAAAAAATATTGCATGTGCTCCTTTAGGATGAAATGCTCTGAATATGTCCGTTGAGTCCACCTGGTTCAGTGTGTCATTCAAAGTCTTTGTTTTCTTGTTGATCTGCCTATATGATCTGTCCATTGGTGTGAATGGGGTGTTGAAGCCCCCTACTATTGTTGTATTATTATCAATGAGTTTATTTCAGTTTGTTAATTGATTTATATATTTGGCTCCTTCCAAGTTGGGGGTATAAATATTTATAACGGTTAGATCTTCTTGTTGGATAGACTCTTTTATTATGAGATAGTGCCCTTCTTCATCTCTTATTACAGTCTTTGGTTTAAAATCTAGTTTGTCTAAGTATGGCTACTCCAGCTTTCTTTTGATGTCCATTAGCATGATAGATGGTTCTCTACCCCCTCACTTTCAATCTGGAGGTGTCTTTGGGTCTAAAATGAGTCTCTTGTGAGCAGCATCTTGATGGATCTTGGTTTTTTATCCACTCTGATGCGCTGTGTCTTGTGATTCGAGCATTGAGTCCATTTACATTCAAAGTAATTATTGATAGGAATTTAGTGTCATTGTGTTACCTGTAAAATTGCTGTTGCTGTAGATTGTCTCTGCCCTTTTCTAGTCTTTGTTGCTTTTGGTCTCTCTTTCCCGTTTAAAGGGTCCCCTTTAGTATTTCTTGCAGAGCTGGTTTAGCGTTCATGAACTCCTTTAGTTTTTGCTTGTCTTGGAAACTTTCTATCTCTCCTTCTATTCTTAATGACAGCCTTGATGGATAAAGTATTCTTGGCTGCATATTTTTCCCATTCAGCACGTTGAATATATCATGCCTCTTCTTTCTAGTCTGCCAAGTTTTTGTGCCCAGGTCTGCTGCTAACCTTATGTGTCTACCCTTGTAGGGTAAGGACCTTTTGTCCCTAGCTACTTTCAGAATTCTCACTTTATGTTTGTATTTTCCAAGTTTCACTCTGATATTTCTTGGTGTTGATCTGTTGATTTTTGAGGGGAGTTCATTGTGCCTCTTAGACTTGAATGCCTGTTACTCTCCCCAGATTAGGGAAACTGTCAGCTATAATTTTTCTTTTTCTTTTTTTTTTAAGCTATAATTTTTCAAATAAGCTTTCTTCCCCTTTCTTCATACTCTTCCTCGTCTGTGACTCCTGTGATACAGATAGTATTGTGCTTTGTTTAATCAATGAGCTCCTTAAGTCTATACTGGTGATCTAAGAGTTTCCTTTCCCTCTTCTCTTCAGCTTCATTATTTTCCACCATTTTAACTCTATACCACCTATTTGATCCTCTGTTTCTTCCATCCTCATTGTGATTACATCCAGTTGGTCTTGCCTCTCAGTGATAACATTTTTTTATTATTATTATTTCAGCATGACTAATTTTTAGGTCTTTTATCTCTGCAGCCAGGGTTCTCTGGTGTCTTCTATGCTTCTTTCAAGCCCAGCAAGTATTCTTATGACTATTGTTCTAAATTCTTGTTCAGATACATTGTTTATATCTGTTTTGAGCAAATCCCTAACTGTGATTTCTTCATCTTTCTTTTGGCAAGAATTCCTCTGTCTCATCATTATGTCTAGGTTTCTGTCTTTTGCATATTATGAAAGCATGTTATGTTTCCTGCTCCTGAGAGTAATATTATATTAAGAAGGGGTCATAAACTGTCCAGGGCCTGGCATTTCAGGAAGTGTTTCTGATGTATGCTTTGTGCACTCTGATGTTATGTTTTGGCTGCTTTTTCCCCATAGGTCAGACCCCTACAGAGTTCCTCCTTGCTTGCAGTGGGGACTGTTTGGTCCTTCCAGTAGGTGTGCTTTTATTTGTTTGTTAAGATAAGCCTGGTTTAAAAAAAAAGAAAGAAAGAAAAAACTAAAAACAACAACAACAAAAGGACTACTCTATCAAGAAAAAAGAAAAGGAAAATGAACAAAAAAGCAGACAAACAGATAAACAAAAAACTATAACCCTGATTCCAAAGAATAAGAAAGAAGGAGGAAAAAAAAAAAAAGGAAAAGATAAAAAAGACTGAACCAGAAAATGAGAAAAGGAAACAAACCAAGAAACGAACAAAAAACTACACCAGATACTAAAGATAAGCCAGATACTAAAGAAAAAAAAGAAGGAAATAAAGAATAAAGGAATAAAAAAAAAAAAAAAAGTGGTCCTCTTTCCACCAAAACTGAAGCTGACATTTTAGAGTACTCTATGATTAGCAAAGCTGTTACTTGTAGGGGGGCCTGTATTGGTCTTCTGAGGGAGAGGCCCTCTGCACAGTCAGACTTGCCTTAGCACAGATGCCCCTTCTGGGCGGAGGGTCAAGGTTTGGTGTGAGCAGCTCCAGCCTCCACTGGAGGTGCTGTGTTTCTCTCTGAAGTCCAGCTGTGCTGGGGAGGAGAGAGGATGTGTGGAAGATGGCATCATCCTGCCCTCTCAGCCCCAGGGAGGAGAACTCCCAGCTGCTGCTGTTCAAAAGGTCTCATAGTAAAGCGAACAACCTCCTCTCCTGTGTCCCAGACTTTCAGCTGATCTCTGCCCTCAACCTGTGTGTGCCCAGCTGTCAGCACACCCAGTGCCACAGTTCTCGTGTGTTTTATCTCTGTCGTGTGGCTGGGATTCAAAACTCCAAATCTTAAAGGACCCAGCAAGGTGTGAACCTGCTTCTCTCCCTCAGAGGAGAGGCTTCGCAGCTCCAGGCACCTTTCTGTCCCAGAAAAGCCGTTGCACAGAGCACGCCCACACGGTGGCTGAAGTCTGCTGTGACCCACAGTGGAAAGCTGTGACCAGGTTATCCGCCCTCTGTGCGCACCTCTGTCCCCTGCTGCTGAACAGCTCTGCAGTGGTTCCTGATGGGCCTTTTGTTCTTAGGCGAAATACCTTCTTCCAAATGTACTCCAGGAAGGGGGAGCAACTCCTCTCAGTGTAACTCAGGGGATTCCCCTCACCCCAGCATATTGTGTGAACCCTACAAACTGCTCCCTTTCCCTCACTCTCTCCCTCTCTCTGTGGCTTCACTTCACAAAAATGGCTTGCTCCCCTTCCCAGCACAGTAACTTTTCTCTCTTCCACTTCACCACTCCCAACCTCGCGTCTGCCACATTCTCTCCCTCCAATTGTGCAGATTATTTTTTTAATCCCCAGATTGATTTTCTAGCTGTTCAAAATGATTTGATGTTGATCTAGCTGTGTTTGAGGGATGAGGCAAGCCCAGGGTCCCCCTACTACTCTTCCATCTTTATCTTCCTTCTCAGAGACTTCTTCTAATGAAGCGTATATAAAAGTGAACGTAATCATCTTCTATATACTTTTTTCCCTCTCTGTACCCATGTTGGTGATAATGTTCATTCGTTTGTTCAATCATTAATTAAACATATATTGAATGCCTACTGTGTTCTAGGCCCTGAGAGTACAATAGTGAAGTCAATAAATTAACAAATATTTACCCTTAAGGGAACACATTTGTAGTGAGAAGAGACAAAGCATATAAATATGTTGTGTGTCTGATCCAAATTCTGTGGGGAAAAAATAAAGCACGCAAAAGAACTAAGGAGACCCAAGATATGGATAGGGTTATATTTCTAAGTAGGATATTTAGGAAGTCATCACTGAAAAGCTATCAGTTGAGCAAAGACCGGGGGAGGTGAAGGAGGAATCCATGGGGAAGAGTGTTGCAGGGTGAGAAAATAGCTGCATATTGTGACACGAGAGTGTGTCTGGCATTTGGGGGAAACTGAGGTAGGAACAATAGGAGAGAGGTCAGAGAGTATATAAGGAACCATGATTATGTTGTCCTTTCTGCATATATTCTTAAAAATTGGAAACTAGGGATCCCTGGGTGGCTCAGTGGTTTAGCGCCTGCCTTTGGCCCAGGGAGTGATCCTGCAGTCCTTGGATCGAGCCCCACGTCGGGCTCCCTGCATGGAGCCTGCTTCTCCCTCTGCCTGTGTCTCTGCCTCTGTGTGTGTGTGTGTGTGTCTCATGAATAAATAAAATCTTTAAAAAAAAATTTGGAAACTATCCTTCACTACTTTATCATTTTCCTTTTTTTCTTCCTCTTATCTCTGGTAAGTCACCAAGTTAAATTGATTCCAACTCTCCTGTCTATCCTCTTCATTCTTGCCTTTGCCTCAGTTCAGGCATTTATCATTGGTCACCCAACTGATCTGCTGCTAGCTGCACAATTCATATTCAGCACCCATTCAAGAGCTATTTTTTGAACATCTTCTGTATTCCAGGCCCTGCACTAGGTATTGTGGATCTATAGGCCATCAAACTTGTCCTTACAAAATTCACAGTAACTGAAGAGAAAATCATACAGGCAGTTAGTCATATGACAGTGAAGTAAGTGCTTTGAGAAGCGAAGTACAAGCAGCATTAGTAGCACGTGGTAGATGGGTAGATATAATTTATGAGGGTTAGTGCAAGATTTCCGACAAATTATCTTCCTGTTAAGATCTGAGATAAGTGGAGGGGGACACCTGGGTGGCTTATTGGTTGAGTGTCTGCCTTTGGCTCAGGGGTTGATCCTGGGGTCCCAGGATCAAGTCCCACATTGAGCTTCCGGTATAGAGCCTGCTTCTCCCTCTGCCTGTGTCTCTGCCTCTCTCTGAATAAATAAATAAAATCTTAAAAAAAAAAAAGATAAGTGGAGGAGTTAGACCCTCAAAAAGAAGAGTTTCCAAACAAAGGGACCACTTGTGCAAATGCCTCGAAAATAGAACCGAATGTGGTTTAGTATTCCCGATAGAGGACAGAAGAGGGTGGCTCAAAATCAAGCTGGAGAAGTTCAAAGGAGCCAGATTATGTATGATATCTTCAAGCCCTTTTAGGGTATTTGCTTAATCCATCCATCACCAAAATCATTAGTTTAAAACTTGAATATAATACGTAATTTATCTCCCAGAACTAAAACTCACCAATAATTCCCTATTGGCTTTGTGTTAAATTCAAGCTCTGCAACATGCACATGTGAGGTTGTCTTATCTGACTTTTGCCTCCTCAGCATCAGCTCCCATAGGCCCCACTGTTAAACACTAGCAGTGCAGGACAGTTTATAATTACACCCCAGAAGGGAGAAGTTTCAAGTCTCCAAGCCCTACCAAATGTTTAGAATGCTCTTTGGCCCTGCCCAACCTCGTAAATTCATTTTTATCTTTCAAAATTAATCTCAGGGGTCATCTTTTTTTATTAAAGATTTATTTATTTATTTATTTGAGTTTGAGCAAGTGAGCACAAGCAGGAGGGGTAAAAGGAGAGGGAGAGAGAATCTCAAGCAGACTCTCAATTGACTATACCACCCAAGGGCCCCTCAGACGTCATCTTCTATAGAAATCTCTAGAAAATTCAAATAAAGCTAATCATTTCCTCTTCCATGCTACCACCCACTTCTGTGCAATCTTTTCATTGCAGTTGCCTCAATCTATAACAGTTTGTTTCTATATTAAATTTCACTAGTGTAAGTTCTTTGAGGGGCTATGGGTTTGTTTTTGTTTTTGTCTGTGTGTCCTTAGTCTGGCAGTTAACCACACTTAATAAGGCTCAGTTAATTTTGACTAAAGAACAATGAGAATTATTTTTTTAAGATTTTATTTCTTTGTTCATGAGAGATGCAGAGAGAGAGAGAGGCAGAGACACAGACAGAGGGAGAAGCAGGCTCCATGCAGGAAGCCCGACATGGGACTCGATCCCGGGTCTCCAGGATCACGGCCTGGGGTGAAGGCAGATGCTCAACCACTGAGCTACCCAGGCGTCCCAATGAGAATTATTTATAGGAAAGAATTAACACTAATTTATAGCTCATTTAAATCACACAATTGGGGCAGCCTGGGTGGCTCAGTGGTTTGGCACCTGCCTTCAGCCCAGGACGTGATCCTGGAATCCTGGGATCAGGTCCCACGTCAGGCTCCCTGCATGGAGCCTGCTTCTCCCTCTGCCTGTGTCTCTGCCCCTCTCTCTGTCTGTGTCTCTCATGAATAAATAAATAAAATCTTTTGAAAAAATAAAAAATTCTTCATTTAAATTCAGTTTAGTTAACATATACCACATTATTAGTTTGGGTAGAATTTAGTGATTCATCAGTTGCATATAATACCCAGTCTCATTACATTAAGTGCCTTCCTTAATACCCTTTCCCCTGACCCACCTCCCCTCTCGCAATCCTCACTTTGTTTCCTGGAGTTAAGTATCACTTATAGTTTGCTTCTTTGTCTATTTTCATCTTATTTTAGCTTTCCTTCTCTTCCCCCCATGTTCATCTGTTTTGTTTCTTAAATTCTACATATGAGTGACATCATATAATAATTGTCTTTCTCTGATCAACTTATTTCACTTCATATAATACCCTCTAATTTTATCCACGTTGTTGCCAATGGCTTGCCAAAAAGATTTCATTCTTTTTGATGGCTGAGTAATATTCCAGTGTGTGTGTGTGTGTGTGCGCGCGCACGCGCGCACATGTGTGCACATACCACATCTTCTTTATCCATTCATCAGTCGAGTATTTGGGCTCTTCCATAATTTGGCTGCTATGAACATTGCTGCTATAAACATTGGGTGCCTGCACCCCTTCAAATCACTGTTTGTATCCTTAGGATAAATACCTAGTGGTGCAATAGCTGGGTCTTAGAGTAGTACTACTTTTAACTTTTTAATGAGCCTCCATGCTGTTTTCCAAAGTGGCTGTACCAGCTTGCATTCCCACCAACAGTGCAAGAGGGTTCCCCTTTCTCTGCATCCTCACCAACACCTGTTGTTTCCTGAGTTGTAAATTTTAGCCATTCTGACAGGTGTGAGGAAGTATCTCATTGTGGTTTTGATTTGTATTTCCCTGATGGTAGGTATATTGGGCATTTTTTCATGTGTCTGTTGGCCATTTGTATGTCTTCTTTAGAGATATATCTGTTCATGTCTTCTGCCTATTTGTTGATTGGATTTTTTGTTTTTTGAGTGTTGAGTATAACAAGTTCTTTATGTATTTTGGATACTAGCCCTTTATCCAACATGTCATTTGCAAATATCTTACCCCTTTCTGTTGGTTGCCTTTTAGTTTTGTTGATGGTTTCCTTTGCTGTATAAGTTTTTTATCTTGATGAGCTACCAATAGTTTTTTTTGCTTTTATTTTTCCTGCTTTTGGAAACGTGTCTAGCAAGAAGTTGTTGTGGCCAAGGTCAAAGAAGTTGCTGCCTATATTGTCCTCTAGGATTCTGATGGATTCCTATCTCACATTTAGGTCTTTCATCCATTTTGAGTTCACTTTTCTGTAAAGTGAAAACAGACTTTTTTCAGACTATCCTGCCCAAGTCAGTCTGATCTATGAAAGTGAGTTCTGTTTTTTTAAATAACCTTGAATGCACTGCATTCTCAATTAGCAGTTCTTTAGTTCTGATTTTCAAAACTTTACAAAAACTTCCTTATCATACTTTGTGCATATTATTGTTTTTATGATCTTTAAAATTGTTTTACTTTCAGTCAAGTGATATGATCTCCACTAAATATTTAAATCTTTTTGCACATTAACATATTTGAATCACAACATTTATTCCTTTTTGTTTTCCTATAATCTTAAAATTTTCCATTTCTGGTTAATATTTTTAAAAGTGTCGTGTTTTATCATAGGCAATGAATGATTTCACCAACCAAAGCACTAAACTAGTCTTCCTAGTACTTCCAGAGACCTTGAACAGTCTCAAGCTCATCCTCATCCATCCTAAGCCCAGATATGCCTTATAGATAGAAGTCTTTAGAGCATCCATCATAAAAACTACTGCAGACACTTTGTAGGATATCTCAGAATTTTTCTATCTTATTACTGTGGGTAGTTCTGAAAAAGAAGAAATATGGATGGCAAGTAATATTTTTAAAAATTAAAACATTACTAGCAATCCTTGAAAATAAAGAGATAATGTTTTTATGCCTTCCTCACTGTCAAAGTTTTTTTTTAATTTTTTAATATAGATTATACACTTGAAAATAAGTGTGCTCTAAAATGGGTTCTGTCAAATACTGCTGATAAAAGCGTTAATTAGTCTAATTTTTTTGAAGTTTAACAGTATGTGTTGAAAACTTTCAAAATGTTCATATGCATTAATACTTCAAAAGGCTAATCCTGACAGAAATGTTTTCTGTGGTAGTTACAGAACATTTGAGTGTACTAAATGCTACCGAACTGTTCATTTTAAAATGGTTAATTTTATGTTATGTGGATTTCACTCCTGTAAATCATTGTTTTAAATATTCATCCTAAGGAAATAATATACAAATGTTAATGAATAGAGATGTTCATTTCAGTGTTATATATAATAGCAAGAACTTATAAATATATCAATATTTTATAGAAAGTGAATGATCATATATGATGCATCTATGTGCTAGACTACTATGCAGCTATTGCAAATAATATTTGTGAAAGACTTTTAATGAAGTGAGGAAATGCTCAAGAGAGTGTATCATATGAAGAACATTGAATACAAAATTATACAGTTGGACAGTTTTGTAAAATAAGCATACATAGAATAAAGCTGGAAGAAATTGTAAATGTTCCTTAAGCTCCTTTAAGCACAAGAAACCCGTGTACTAAAGAGTTTAAGTGGTAGGTTTTCCAGTGGAGTCTCTTGCAGTTGTCTCTGTGTTAAGACCTTCAGCCCTGAGGGCTCTGATTTTGTTAGTGGACTTTCATTATACCCACCGCTTTAACCATTATAATACAAAAAGCCAGGACAGAAGAAAATGTTATTAACATGCTGAATGGAAAGATTATACTTGGCAATTTGTACTGTCCTTTAACTGTAAATAGATTAAATAGGATTTGGAAAGCTGGTGTGGAACCTCAAATTTGTTGTATATTTGCCATATGTCCAACTATATACTAGATACATTCACATCCATCATCTCATGTAATCTTCAGGAAAAACATTAAAAAGTGAAAACTGTTTACATACTCCCTTTACAGAGGGGAAAACAAAAAATCCAATGACTTGCTCTGGTTTGCAGAGGTAGTAAATAGAGGCTCAAACACTAGTACCCTACTTCCAAATCCATGCTTTTTCAGCTATACCACATAGCTTTTATTTTTCTGTGCCATACTGGACATCACCACCACAAAGCTTCAAATATAAACAATCCTCAGTATGCAAATAAATTGTATTCTAAATGACTTTCTGAATTAGAAACATCTATATGTAATGTCTTTTCTCATAGGTATAGCATTAGACTTATTAAGATTCAACCCCCAAGAGTGTTTCTCAGATCTGAGTTGGCAAATACTTAGTACATCTGATCTCACTCCCATGACAATTGCTAATATTTATTAAAATTTTCCTTGTGCCAGGCACCACTCTAAATTCTTTATATAGTAACCCTTTTCATCATCTCAACAACCCTAGTGAATAGCAATATTATCCTTGTTTTCATATAAAGAAGTTGAAGCACAAGCTCCCATAGGTAGTTAGTACCAAAGCCAAGATTTGAATCTAAAAGCCTGAGCTTGCTGTTTGTAATTTAAAATTTGTCTAGATCCCTAGAAGTGTGTAATACTTAATAGCTTTCAACTCTGGCTGTGAAACATCACAGCCTATGTTGTTTAGGTGTTTCACATCAGAAACACCTATGGGATTTTCTAGACCTACAGAGGGCCAATCCAACTTTGGACAAAATGAATCAACCTTTCAGGATGGGTGATGGTTATCTGTGATAAAATGCTCCACAAATGATTTTGGTGTACAATTGTCCCATGTATGCATGAAGCAAATGGAATTGTCATGGTATCTCATATCCAAAAAATTGTAATATGACATTTATAAATATGTTAAGCAAAGTAGTGTTACTTACTGATTGGTATGTGGTTTGAGATAGACTTCCTAACTGCAGTTCATTCATTTTGTTACTTTGAGCCTGTGACTAATCGGTCTAAACTTATTTCTTGATGCATAAAGTAGGGTAAGTTTTATTAAGTAGCATACAGGGTTGTTGTATGGATCAAGAAAGTAAGTACAAGTAAGGCAGTATAGCACAGTGACTGACACATAGTAAGTCCCCAAAGTTTAAAGTGAGTATGTAATTGTACACTAAATAATATATTATAGTAGATAATGTGGGTCATGTAGTCATTACATGCTATAGAGGACAACCGGAGCTCTTGGGATCAGGTGAGAGAGCCTCTTAGGGGTGATGGCATTTTCAGGGGTCATATGAAATATGGCAGGAAGATGTTGAGTGGAATCATTCTAAAACATAAGCAGGAAAAGTTTGTAAGTTTTTGTTAGAATTTATAATTAGGAATACTCTTGTGTCTAAGCTCCTTTATATTAGATTTTGAATTTCAGTCTACCATAATTTACTTTGCTTTATATCAGTTCTTTAAGAATTATGAAGGAATTATTTATTGCCCTTCCCTTCCTCTTGGTTTTCATGGCATTTTATTTGTATCTCTGCTGTTACAGTGATTTGTGCATATTTTACATCCCCAACTATGCCATGAAAGCCAGCGGAGGGGCAGTAATCCCTTCCCAATTCTTAAGCTTGTTCTTCTTAAAACATCCAGGAGCATCTAAAATCTGTCTTGGGCATAGTATGGTTTCAAAATATTATTGTAGTGAATTAAGGGAGAAGACTCAGTTATCTTCTTTAATGTTAGTTGCATAGAGGAACTGTGATGTATATATAATGGTAGCACTATGGAAGTCTAAATTACAAACAAATTATTATATATGAAATTTATTAGAAATAATAAATCGTTTATAGCTTCAAGAGCCAGGTTTTGTTAACAAAACAGGAAATAGTTTTGGTAGGTGAGCATTTGTTATTTCTTCAGAGATATGTTTCATTCTATTTAAATTTCAGTGTTAATTAAACTAGTAGTATACATTTATTCCCTTAGACTATTTGGAGAAGTAAGCAATACCATTTCTAATCTCTATCCTTGAAGCAAGAAAGAGGGAAGAAAGAATGAAAAATAGGTAAGTAGGTGAGCAGAGAGGAGAATTTAAAATGTGTATCATGTGTAGTTTTGTCTCCTGACAAGAGCTTACAGTGGGAGGCTTGGAAGCAGAGGACCTGGAATGTCAGGTTCTTAGTAAACCATAGAGCACCATGTCTACTCAGAAAACCAAAGTATGGGCTGATTGGGAGAATATCGTACCAATAGGACTGAGCTGGGGAGGAGTCCTTTCCTTTTGCACTTTTCCCCACCATATCAATCATTTCAGAAGCAGGTGAATTTAAAAACTGACAGATGCATTTGACACTTTACCTCTTAGCCCAGTTGAGGTGTGTGTCAGCTTTCTTCACAGTAATGAAGAATTTGTTATAAGATCCAAAAGAATTTATAGGATAAAAGCTAAGCTTGTAAAACCTTGTTATATTGTACACTATTTTTGTAATATGTTAAATGAATACACTCTGCTTTTTCCCAGGAAATTGTGGTTTGTCTTCAATATATTTTTTTTTAATTTTTATTTATTTATGATAGTCACACAGAGAGAGAGAGAGAGAGAGAGAGAGGCAGAGACAGAAGCAGGCTCCATGCACCAGGAGCCCGACGTGGGATTCGATCCCCGGTCTCCAGGATCGCGCCCTGAGCCAAAGGCAGGCGCCAAACCGCTGCGCCACCCAGGGATCCCTGTGGTTTGTCTTCAAAAGAAAAGAGTAAATAGGACTAAGTTCCTAGGGCATTGTTTCCAGAGATCACATAATTCTAGTCACCTGGAAAAGGAAGCCTTGTCTGCTTTTGGATCATTGTTGACAGCTGTGTCACTGGAAATTAGAGAAACTCTAGAAAAGAGAAATCCAGAGGGAGTTTACACCTTATAATATTGCTGTGCTTCCCATGCAGTTTCTTTTTTGGTGATGATATTTTGAAAAAAAGTCTTATGTTATTGTACCACCATCACAAGGATATGTAAAAACATACATTTCCTACAACTTTTTTTGCCCAATCATAGTTTTTCTTTGTTTCAATTTCTTTACTTATTCACACTTTAAAATACAGCACTGGTATTTTATCAGCTACCTCAATCATTTGTAAAAACCAGAAACAATCATCTTACAATGTGTTAAGTCTTCATTTTAACCCAACTATGAGCCCTTATCAGGGGTATAACGCAGTGTGGAAAGATGGAGTAAAGCATTAGACTTGGGTTCAGGCTCTAGTTCCACAGTTTCCAATTGAGAGCCAGAGCTTTGTCTTCTCTTAGTTCTCTCATCTGCTAAATTAAGATGATAATACCTATACACTAAGATTTTGGTGATAATTAAATCACATTATATTTGGGAAAGTATATGACATAAACTAGAAACTTAGTTAAATGTTCATTGGATCTAGTCCATATTTTTATGGATTGGGAAGAGAAATTTTATTTTGTCCCTTTGAAACCTATAATTCCTATAATCAAATTGTTATAGATTATCCCATTCACTGGTAATATGAGTCTAGGTATTGTGGATTCTGAGCGTCTGATTTGTGAAGATATAACTAATGCTGTCTTTGTCCCGTGCTCATGCTGTGTTCCTCTGGAGAGGAAGGCTTATTCCTTGAGCCTTGGTGTTGCCTCTATGCCAGTTGCCATCATCCATGGCAAAAGGAGAACACTCTCTCAGGCTCCAAAGCAGGAACCTAAAACACACTTCCCCCCAAAAGCTATTTTATTCTTAACATAAATAGTTGCACATTTTTAAGAATACAAGTGTATTCACTCTATTTTTTATTGTACATGGGTCTTTTTCTCAGGTAGATCTAGACTAGTTTATGGTCTTCTCCATGTTAGCCTTTATTCTGAGCCAGCTCTTTGAAGACTGGAACTTCCTTCCTTCAATCTGTTCATGTCCATGTCAAAAAATTCTGTACCCAGAGGACTTGTTAATGAAGTAGTATGACATTGTTACTTAAAAACTTTGTATGGATTGATGAAAAGCTTTTCTCATATTATTTGTATCTAGTTTTTGGGAAAAGTGAAAAATAATAAAAAGAGTAGAGGGAAAAAACTTTGAATTAGAGTGCTGAGTAATTTTTTTAAAGATTCATGTTCACTTCCCCCTTTTTCCACAACTTCCTTGATTTTAGAAGGTATGACTTTTAGAAAATAGTTCTACCTTTCAGACTGATAGCTGCTGTAAATTTTTTAAGTTACAGTAATTCAGATGTATTTCATGTTAATGAAATACGTAAGAATAGGCTAAGGCTATTGTTCTTAATATATACCCATATACAAACATCTTTTCTTGACTATTCTTTTAGTAAGTAAGTGAATTAAAAGTAGAGACGTACAGATTTGAAATATATTCATGTTGGGAGGTGGTACAATGCTAGTAATACTTCCTACTAATATTATTTATGTGAAAATGTGGAGTTCTAATGAAAAGCTCTGCAAATTGAAAAAAAAAAGTTAATATTTCGAAATTATTTGTGTAAAGGACATCTAAGAGGAAATGATGAGATCTGGATGCTAGCCCTTTTATCACTGACTATGACCTTTGGCAAATTGACCTTTTAGCTCTGTTTCCTCTTCTTGAAAATGAGGGCAGGTCTGGGGGATTACTAAGATTCCTTCCAGCTGTAAATTTCTATTATTGTTATTAAAATTATAAGAAATTAGTCATGCTGTATATAAAATTGTTTTACTCAGGTTATTAATAGTATATAATTTTATATTGTAAATTGGTCTTTTAAAACATATAAAAATATGATTTAATCTTTTTTCTTGAATGTTTATGCTTTATGCACTATATTTCTTCACCAAACTTACTCTTTTTGAGAAAGAAAATCTTCTTAGGTAAATCTCTTACTCTTCATATTTTCCATTATCTCTCCCCCTACTCACCTCCCACCCATCCAAGCAACTTCCTCATGCTTACACACTGGAAGCGAGTCTGACAACCACACAGCCCAGAGTAATAGCAGAGGTGCCCTGACAAATTCCAGACATTGCTCTCTGCAGTAGAAATGGACCAATGCTTGGCAACTATGTTGTAAAAATATAATTCCGAGGAAGTAAATGTATGCATAATTGTCCCAAATAGTATGTTTTATAGCCTTGCACAGTTTAGGGGAAAAATGACATTTCTTCACTTACCCACACAAACACACACATTTTCCACCTTTGTTCTCTATCCTGTGCAAAAAATAATCAACTACAAATCAGTTTCACATCTATTGATGTTTACTTACACGTAGCTCTTTCTTTTTTTTTTTTTTAAAGATTTTATTTATTTATTCATGAGAGACAGAGAGAGAGACAGGGACATAGACAGAGGGAGAGGGAGCCTCCACGCAGGGAGCCCGATGTGGAACTCGATCCCGGGTCTCCAGGATCAGGCCCTGTGCTGAAGGCAGCGTTAAACCACTGAGCCACCCGGGCTGCCCCACACTTCGCTCTTTCACTATGTTTAGCTTTCAGAAGATAATTACTCTTGAATAAATCCACTACCTTAGTGGACAGTATGGGACCAAAGATGCCCTTGTCTGGCCCACAGAGCTCAAGGCTTAGCCATTTAGTCTGTTTTAGCTGTCCAGTGGCTGCACGTGCTAATTCAGTTCACAGAGTCAAGATCCAGACTTAGTATCTCATTGACCAAAGGAGCTCTGGAATTACGATGAAACTGGGACCTGGACCTGAGCTCTCCAAGTTGGCACCTATCACCTGACCTTGAGAAACAAATGGTATGGCACACACCAAAAAAAAGATCCTAAGATTCTAGTCAGATAAATACTGAGAGGAAGCAAGAAAACTTTAAAGATAAGAAAGAATTAAATCAGAAAAAATTTACTTAGTTGGGGGAAGCATTTCTTGGAGAAAATATTTGTGAATTCTCCAAATGACTTTATTCTATAGTTTATTTCTTTTATAGCATATATGCCTTCAAGTTGCAATAGGAATGTACCCATCACTAGGTAAAACAGACTGATAATTTGGGATGATGCTTCACATCTCTTGTTCTGGTGGGTGTTTTTGCAATGGTTTAGGACACTATCAGGATCTATAAGGATTCTTTCTTTTTTTAATTCTTGATTTATTAATTCTCTAACAAAAAATCTGCATAATCACCACAGATAAAGTCACTGCAGAATCTTTCTTCTGTTGTTGAATATCCAGCTCACTTTTTGCCAGCACAACATTGGCTTTGCAGTCCCCCTGACTTGCTTCATTCTGTTCCTGTGTTCCTTTCACTGTTTTCTTGAGGTCTTTTTCTTTTCATACAGGCTGTGTCTTGCATCTCTATGTTTGGGTTCATTTTCCTTCACATAATCCAAGGAATCCTAAATCATGCCAAAACCAGTTGTCTTGCCACCACCAAAACAGGTTCTGAATCCAAATACAAAGATGATATCCGGTGTGGTCTTGTATATTTTGGCTAGTTTTTCCTGAATTTTTGTCTTCGGTACTGTTGCTTTTCAGGGGTGAAGAACATCAATGACCATTTGTTTCCGCTGAACTAGTCTGTTGGTTGTGAACTTCCCAGATTAGTTACTGTGGCATTCATGATAGTAGCCGATCTTCAAGAGTCAGGGAGGAAAAGAAGATTAATTCTTGGAAGAGTTAAATCATAGGCTGATATGATTTGTTGAGTTTATTTCCTAGTGTCTTAGGACAAGGCTCCTGTTCCATTAGCATTTTGAGTTGAGAAGTTACACACTACCGTAGTATTCATAATACTTAAATATTGTTAGTATACTTTCTGCTTCCAGATAAAACTGCTTTGCCATAATTTCACCAACATTCAGGCTAAATTTACTCTGACAGAATGATCACTTGGGTGCCTACGTGACTCAGTTGGTTAAGCATCAGACTCTTGATCCCAGTTCAGGTCTCAATCTCAGGGTGGTGAGTTCAAGCCCACTTTGGGCTCCATAAGCATGGAGCCTATAAAAAAAGAAAAGAAAGGGGAAAAAAATGACTGTGGTGATTGGAGGTGGGAGATGCCTAATAGTTTTACTAATGTAATAGTTAATGTGATACTCTATCTTTACACCCTTGTAGCCCTTTACCATCTTGTTGCCTTAGCCTTCTGAAGGCCAGCACCTCCATCTAAGCCATAGGACTGCCTTTGAGCTTCTGGAAGCCACTAGGGCTAGACATAAGCAATGACTAACAGGTTTCAGCTTCCTTGGCCCTGGTTTAGATAGTTCTGAGACCTATATCTTAATACCATTTATCAGTTTCCCCCATGAGATTATGTTCCACTTTGCTTTCTTTTTTTTTTTTTTTTTTTTAAGGTTTTATTTATTTATTCATGAGAGACACTAGAGAGAGAGAGGCAGAGACACAGGCAGAGGGAGAAGCAGGCTCCATGCACCGGGAGCCCGACGTGGGATTTGATCCCGGGTCTCCAGGATCGCGCCCTGGGCCGAAGGCAGGCGCCAAACCACTGCGCCACCCAGGGATCCCCTTAGCTTCCGTTTTAGATAGCTTAATGATGTACCCTATTATTACCTACCTGCCCTCCTCTTATCACTTTCCCCATTTCCCTTCCAGTTCTTGTGAACCTTCCTAATAAATTATGTACATTCAGTCTTAGTCTCAGAGTCTGTTTCCTTAGAAATTCCAATAAGACAACTACCCAACAAACCCCAAAATAAGAATTCTTACCATATAGACTGGTATTATTTTATATTGTAAATAGACAGTTTACAATTTAGAATAAATAGTTAAAAGATGATCTATTTGAATTTGGGGCTAAAAATATAGTATGATAGATCCCTTTTCATTTTTTTTTTTTGTGGCTTTACCCTGTTAAAGTGATTTATTAGCCATCAAATATGAGTAAAACTTAACAAAGTTATGTAAGTAAAAGGATCTTCCATAATCACCATTTTATTGAAATTCTGAACATAATTGTAAAATACTGAAGTCAATATATATAGTAAAGTCTTAACAATAGAAGTAGGGGGACATGTGAGTGGCTTAGTGGTTGCCTTTGGCTCAGGTCATGATCCCAGGGTCCTAGGATCAAGTTCCACATTAGGCTCTCTGTAGAGAACTTGCTTCTCCCTCTGCCTGTGTCTCTGCCTCTCTCTCTGTCATGAATAAATAAATAAAATCTTTAAAAAAAAAATGGAAGTTGAAAAAAAATGCATTTTAACCAAAAAGTTAAATGTAATTCCAACAAAAAAATTTAGTGAGACCTATAGTCTAAACTAAAATCTTACTAATATGCTCAAGTATAAATATTTAGGGATACCTAAAATGCTAACGAATTAAAAATGAAATAGTAAAGTAATATGATTCTAAGATACTGCGAAGTAGTATTCAGAGCATTTAGCATACCAAATAAGCAAATAAAATATTTAACAGTCACCTTGATACTAAAAGTAAAATATAACAGAAAGCTCAAATGAAAATATTACGAACTATCTAAAATAGTACCAAGAGCATTAGCTGGAAACCATTTTAGCACACCAAAAATTGAATTTAAAGAACAAGCTTTCAAAACCAGAAATTGTCACAGGAAGAATTCAGAGGAGTCTAAAGTATAAAAGGAAGTTCTCGATGTAGTCTGAAGAAGATGGGAGTTGGGCAGTAGCTGAACTTACTCTCCTTGGCACAAATATGCCCATTCTCTTGATCTTTGGGAAAATGCCAAACAAGAGCCTGGTCATTGTCGATAATCCAGAGTTGGGAACCCAGGTCAATACCGGTTGGCCTTGGGCTGATTTGCAAAATGTCTTTTAGAAAGACATTCTGGGCACCTGGGTGACTCAGCAGTTGAACATCTGCCTCCATCAGGTCCTAATCCCGGGGTCCTTCCTGAGATTGAGTCCCACATCGGGCTCCCTGCGGGGAACCTGCTTCTCCGTCTGCCTATTTCTCTGTCCTTCTCTCTGTGTCTCTCATGAATAAATAAATAAAATCTTTAAAAATAATTAATTAAAAAGACACTCTGAAAGATAGATATGCAACTAAGGAAAGGGAAGGAAAGGTAACTCAGGAGCTTTAGCTAAGATGAAGAAGCAAGGATAGTGGCATTTAAGTCTTTGACAGTATCTCCACAAATCTCTCTCAGGCTGCTTTTCAAGTCACCAGTATGCAAGATTAATTCAGTATATTTTTTTTCTTCTTTTGCTCAATTTGATCAATTTCTATCACAAGTTGAGAAACTACCACGTAATTTTTCTTAATGTTTTGATTTTTATAAGTGTTTATATGTTTTATGATTCAAATAACTCCAAAGAAAATACAGTGATCAGGAACGTAGGCTCTTGAGCCCGGTTGTATAGGATAAATCCTGGCTCTGCCACTTACTAGCAAATACAACCTAGAGCACGTTACTTTACCTCTCTGTCTAGATTTCCTCATTTGTTAAGTGAGCGTGGTAAGAGCATACTATTCCATAAGGTTGTTTTGAGGATTAAGTAACTTAAATGTAAAATTCTTAGAATAGTGCCTGGCATATATGAATACTCAATAAGGTTTTTTTCCATGTATGAAAACAGTATATTATAGATGAAATATGAATTTATAAAATTGCTGAGATACATTACTACTTTTGTATAAGGAACATTGTCAGGAAAATGCCTTCTAATTACTAAACTACCAGCTTCAAAATGAGTGTTTGAAATGTGGCCCATTTGTGAGTGAAGGACTGTAGTTTTTGCTTATTTTCCCATGTAGTATTTGCAGCTGACCTTGGAACAACCCAGATTTGAACTGTGTGGGTCCATTTCTATGCAGGGTTTTTTTTCCCCAATAAATTCAGTACTATAAATGTATGTTCTCTTCCTTATGATATTCTTAGTAACATTTTCTTTCCTCTAGCTTGCTTTATTGTAATAACAAAAAATTTGTGTGAATCAACTGTTCATGGTGTCAGTAAGGCTTCTGGTCAACAGCAGGCTAATTGTAGTTAAGTTTTGGGGGAGTCAAGCATTATATGTGGATTTTTGACAGCATGCAGGGTTGGCACCCCTAACCCTTTGTTGTTCAAGGGTTAACTTTACTATATTTCTAGTAAGATGAGAGGAGAGTAATGCCTACCATTGCTAATAGTCACTTCATGTAATTTCACACACTCCACAATCAGCTCTACTAAGTACTTAGTAATAACTATTTCAAAAAAGGAAGTTGGAATTTCACTAAGGTCCAGTGACTTACTCAGGTAGTACAACTATTATAATAACATTGACAGACCTCAAACACAAAGCTTCTGCAACTATCCCTGTTTTATTAATAGAGGCGAGATTTGAAACGTATAACAACTGGTATGGCTTAGGCACTGACTATTTTGAGTGGATCCCTTGTTCTACTGGGTGTTATCTCCTTAGAGATTAGAACTCGAAAAAGTCTTCTTGGTGGGGGTGAGGTTCGTAAAGAAGAGGATAGGTGGAATGGGGAGCAGTGGCCATTTTCTAATAAGTATGGAAGCCTTTTACTATTAAGTATTTTAACTGGTACAGTCACACTCTTCATTCTGACCAAACCTTAGATATATCAAAGTACGTAATTTCGATACACCTAAAGTTACAATTAGGTATATAAAAATTTAAACACTATATTAAGTTTTGGTTTTGCTGTTGTTTTTTTTAAGACACATTTTTAGGATCAGGCAAAATTGAGAATTCCTTTGTTGAAACAATGATGAATTATTATTACATAAATATATGATCCTTTTTCAGTAACATTGATTGACTGATCAATCGCCAGTTAACATAGATTGCCTTCGTTTATAGCCAACCATTACTTTAAATTATGAACTTGCAGTAATATGGTAAAAGAAGTTTGCACCTTACAGTACTTTGCCAAATTGTAAATATCATAAAGGACTTCATTGGTTTCCTTCTCTTCTAAATGTAAATTTACTCTCATTTATAGCCTTTCTCTTATTACATCTTCTTTCCACATCCAAGAAAAATAAAACAGTGATAATTTTCTATACATAATAATCTACCTAGTGTATGCTCAAATTTGCTAAGTACCTAATCTCTTAATTTAATAATCTGGGAGCAACAGAAATCACTAATAGTGTTTACTCCTTTTTCAACTTTTTTGTGTGGTAGTAAAATTATTTGAAATACAAGATGTTAGTCAATGAATACATTGATTCTTGGTTTGTATTGCAATATTTCACAGAATTAAATGAATTAAATATGTTAACTCTAATGTTTTTGTCTAAACCATATGAAATTCCCAATATTCAGTGTTTTTTGAACAATAAAATAATTTCACCTGATTCAGTCCAAAAGAGAGGCATCCCAACGTATTGAGATAGTTTGTTTTTCTTTTCTATATGAATCAACTGAATATTTCATTTTTTGCTTTAGTTGCTCTGTTATAATCAGCCCATCAATAGGTATTTTTAAATGTTTTATATTTAACTTTTACTGAACATACTAAGTTTTACTTCCATGCGTGCACTGATTTGCAGTTCACTATACCAAGCTAAAATTATATATTATATTTACTTTTATATATATATATGGTACATTTTATTGTATCTACATCTACAGTGGTATCTACAACTATATTCTCGGTACTAAGGAATCATCAGAAAAATCACAGCCTTATAAATGCCAGCAATATAGGGAACATTTAATATTTGATTAATTTTAAATAGCATTTGAAGCTTTACGAGAGAGATGATATTAAGACTCAAATCACTCTTACAGAACACAATGACCTATAATGTCGTGGTTTAAACGTTTAAGTAGTTCTTTTTCTGCATAGTCATTTTAGTGCATTATAAACTGAGAAGATGGAGCAAATCTCTGGAAATTCTTTGCATTTTATATGCATAGTTTTTTATTTGTTATCTTGGAAAGATTTTTTTGTATATTTTTTATTGGAGTTCTATTTGCCAACATATAACACTGAGTGCCCATCCCGTCAAGTGCCCCCCTCAGTGCCCATCACCCAGTCACCCTATCCCCCCGCCCACCTCCCTTTCCCACTACCCCTTGTTCGTTTCCCAGAGTTAGGAGTCTCTCATGCTCTGTCACCCTCACTGATATTTCCCACTTATTTTCTCTCCTTTCCCCTTTATTCCCCTTTCGCTATGTTTTATATTCCCCAGATGAATGAGACCATATAATGTTTGTCCTTCTTCGATTGACTTACTTCACTCAGCATAATACCCTCCAGTTCTATCCACGTTGAAGCAAATGGTGGGTATTTGTCGTTTCTAATGGCTGAGGAATATTCCATTGTATACATAAACCACATCTTCTTTATCCATCATCTTTCGATGGACACCGAGGCTCCTTCCACAGTTTGGCTATTGTGGACATTGCTGCTATAAACATCGGGGTGCAGGTGTCCTGCCATTTCACTGCATCTGTATCTTTGGGGTAAATCCCCAGCAGTGCAATTGCTGGGTCATAGGGCAGGTCTATTTTTAACTCTTTGAGGAAACTCCACACTGTTTTCCAGAGTGGCTGCACCAGGTCACATTCCCACCAACAGTGCAGGAGGGCTCCCCTTTCTCCACATCTTCTCCAACATTTGTTATTTCCTGTCTTGTTAATTTTCCCCATTCTCACTGGTGTGAGGTGGTATCTCATTGTGGTTTTGGTTTGTGTTTCCCTAATGGCAAGTGATGCGGAGCATTTTCTCATGTGCATGTTGGCCATGTCTGTGTCTTCCTCTTTGAGATTTCTGTTCATGTCTTTTGCCCATTTCATGATTGGATTGTTTGTTTCTTTACTGCTGAGTTTAATAAGTTCTTTATAGATCTTGGAAACTAGCCCTTTATCTGATAGGTCATTTGCAAATATCTTCTCCCACTCTGTAGATTGTCTGTTAGTTTTGTTGACTGTTTCTTTTGCTGTGCAGAAGCTTTTTAAGTCCCAATAGTTCATTTTTGCTTTTGTTTCCCTTGCCTTCATAGATGTATCTTGCAAGAAGTTGTTGTGGCCAAGTTCAAAAAAGGGTGTTGCCTGTGTTTTCCTCTAGGATTCTGATGGATTCTTGTCTCACATTTAGATCTTTCATCCATTTTGAGTTTATCTTTGTGTCTGGGGTAAGAGAATGGTCTAGTTTCATTCTTCTGCATGTGGATGTCCAATTTTCCTAGCACCATTTATTGAAGACACTGTCCTCTTTCCAGTGGATAGATAGTCTTTCCTGCTTTGTCGAATATTAGTTGACCATAGAGTTGAGGGCCCATTTCTGGGTTCTCTTTTCTGTTCCATTGATCTATGTGTCTGTTTTTGTGCCAGTACCACGCTGTCTTGAGGATCACAGCTTTATGTAGTACAGCTTGAAATCCGACATTGCGATGCCCCTGGTTCTGATTTTCCTTTTCAATATTCCCCTGGCCATTCGGGGTCTTTTCTGATTCCACACAAATCTTAAGATTATTTGTTCCAACTCTCTGAAGAAAGTCCGTGGTATTTTGATAGGGATTGCATTGAACGTGTACATTGCCCTGGGTAGCATAGACATTTTCACAATATTAATTCTTGTAATCTTTGAAAGATCTAAAATGATATTCCATTTATCTTTTGTATATCTCGAAAAAGAAACTTGACAAGGCAACCCTCTATACATGAAAAATCTCTAATAAACAGGAGTGACTCAAGCTCTTTTTGTTTGCACTTGCTCCTAGTTAGATTTCATTTTTTTTTTTTTTTGATTCTCAATTATCTCTCGGTCAATAATGACCCCATCTTTGTTTACTCCTGGAGGTAATTTGTGTAATCCAGACATCTTTTTCCCTTTATAAGATTTTATTCCTGTGTCAATGTGTTATTTTCTTTAATAAAACTCTTCATTATTTGGCAGGTTGGCATAATACTGAACTGATCTTGGTAGGATTTGAAATATTGTTCTCTTTTGGTAAAAGCTGTTTCCAGACATCATAAAATCAGGCATTACTACTGGCTCATAAAATTTCTCATGTAATATGGTTTCTTTTGCTGCTATGAGTGCCTGCACCAAAAAAATGCAGAAAGCCAGAGACTGATGTTTCCCCCAAACACTCACTGGTGACTTTGATAGTCCCCAGTCACATTAACTTCCTTTTCAGACATCACTAAGGATGATACTCCTACTCTTCTGTGCATTTATTTGCATTTTCCCTGCTTGTCATTTAATTATTTCCATGTGTTGACATGTGAGGATTTCACCTCCTTGCACAGGGTTCTAATATTTTTCTCTGATATATTTTTGTTTTTGTTGGAAATCATAGTAGAATTTGATTTTCCCAAGGTGCAACTACTTATTGCTTTTTTTTTTTTTTTTTCAGTTAGTTCTGGCTAGCGTCTCTTCCCTTAGGATAATACAGGAGGATTTATTTCCATTAATGAGGACCCCTCATTTTGGAGGGTTGTTTTATTTTGTTTTGTTGATAATTTGAAAAGTTACTTTGGCTACAGTATGCATTATATAAAAAGATCATACTTTATATTATCAACACCATAAATACTGGAGGGAGTGTATTTCCATATCATCGAACATTTAAAAAATCTTATAGCATAAATTTGATGTTTTCTGTAAGAGTTTATATGATGATTTTAATAATATATGGCTGCATTTTGAAGCCACTTATATTAAGAATCTTATAAGAACAGTTTTTAGTCTTTATGCACATATTTAAAAAATTATATTTAAAATTTTTGTATAAGTTAATTTAAATAAATCTTCTCCTTAATTAGTTTTCTTTTAAATTAGTCTTAATTAACAAGTACTAATTAATAAGTGTATATATTTTCTTAAATTTTTAGCTAACATGATTTTCTTTTGTTTTATGCACAGAACATCTTCTAAAAAGATTTTCTCTCAGTTCTGATTCAGTATTTTCTACTTAACCTCCTACAACATTCTAATAGTTTGATTAGCTCATTTTAGTGGAGTCACTTTTAGGGCTGTTATCTTCATTTTCACCACATAAATAAAGCATTATGTTTTATATTTGGATCTGGATTTCTTTTTGGGTATTGAAGTAGGTTTATGAACGTTTCATGAAATCGATCTTTAGAATAGTGTTTTCCTTTGGGGTTTAGTGTCTTATGTATCAAATACCTCAAAATGTTAAATACTTGAAACTATGTGAAACTACTTTAAAGACCTCTGATTGTTGTGTACAAAAGCAATAGTCTCTCTCTCTCTCTCAAACACACACACACAGGGTTATGGACCCATTTTCTGTTGCATCATTAACAGAAACATTTTTTGTTGTTGTTGGGCTAAATTCAGTTCTTTTGGAATTTTTCACTGCGTGTCATGAATTTCAGTATCACTTCCAAATATTTTGTTTTGTTCTTCTGTTGGCCTCCCAGCAATTTATATTATTTTGTTTGTTTAAACACTGGGGTTAGGGGACACCTGAGTGGCTCAGCGGGTTAGTGCCTGCCTTTGGCCCAGGGCATGGTCCTGGAGTCTCAGGATCGAGTCCGGCATTAGGCTCCCTGCATGGAGCCTGCATCTCCCTCTGCCTGTGTCTCTGCCTCTCTCTGTGTGTCTCTCATGAATAAATAAATAAAATATTTAAAAAATAATAAAATAAACATTGGGGTTAGTTAAATATGTTAAGAAATAAATTGCTGATTGATACAACTAATGCCTGTATTTTACTATCCTGCTTTAGAATTGAAAAATAGTAATGACGTCCTGTTAAATGTTTATGAATTTCTGTAGTCTCCCTCCAAAAGGGGGCAGTACAACTTTGGTTTTTGACTTGTGAATGCTTTTTTTTTTTTCCCCCCAAAGCATTCTTTTGTTTGCCCATAAAATTCCTTATGATTCTTAATCAGATTCCTAGAATCATGAATTTGGAAGGGACCTTCAAGGTTGCCATGTTTTGGAAGGAATTTAAGCACCTTCTGATGCTGAAATTTCTCCTTTGATATACTCATTTCTTGTCCAGTAATTCTACCTACCACCTTATGTCATTTTATTGTACTTAATGGATATTACTTTTTTTTTCTTTTTCTTTTTTGTTTTTACTTTTTTTTTCTTTTATACATTGAAGGTTTGTGGCAACCCTGCATTGGGCAAGTCTCTCAGTGCCATTTTTCCAATAACATTTGCTCACTTTCTTTCTTTGTGTCACATTTTGGTGGTTCTTGCAATATTTCAAACTTTTTCATTATTATTACATTTGTTATGGTGATCAGTGGTTATGACTTGTCGAAAGCTCAGATAATAGCATTTTTTAGCAATATGGGTTTTTAATTAAGGTATGTACATTGTTTAGACATAAAGCTATTGCACACTGAATAGACTATATATAGTATAGATAGACATAACATTTATATGCTCTGGGGAACCCAAAAGTTCAATTGACTCACTTTATTATAATATTTGCTTTATTATGGTGATCTGGAAACAAATCTTCAATATCTCCAAGATACTCCTGTGTGTTTTTAGCACAATCTTGAACACTGAAATTAGCAGTAGTTAATCACTGTTGCTTTTCTTCCTTTTTTTTTTCCGTTGTGATGCTTTTACAAAGAAAATGGAGGTGATGTCAGTGGTAGCGGTTTCTGAAGATGCTGTGAGAAAGATAACGGGGATAAACTGCTATAAAAGTCTAGGAGAGACTACTGAGTCAGGAGTCAGAGAGGCAAGAATCAGAACCTGAGAAGATACAATGATAGCATCAATATCATCCTAGTCATAAATTTTAACAGTGCCAGCATTCAGAGCAAGGCAGAGAGCAAGGTCACTGGTATATTTATCATTTCCAAAAGTAAAATAGCTTTACAAAATATCATAAAACTATATAGAATAGTTTTACAGTTTATTTCTATAATACTGCCATAGAGGAAATCCTTGAAAAGTTCTGGTGCATGAAAGAATAAATGGAAAAGATTTCTTTAAAATGTCTTTGTTTTATTGAATGTAATCTATTAACCTAGACCTTGATATCCACAAGACTTCAATCTCCAAATCCTGGATTTCTTTCTCTACACCATACTTATTTTCTCAACCTTGAGTTCTCAATCCATAATGGTTTTCAAGAACCTTATTTTTGAGGTTGGGAAAAACTACATAGAATTAGACTAATAAATGAGCTGCCAACCCACTTACGAGGTCCCAACCCTATTAGCTCATTAATTGTCTATCAACCAGCCCAGTGGGATAACAGGCATAATAAATTTGTTATTGCCAGAATATTAGTATGCATGTTCTCAGTACTATATTTGGCAAAATGGTGTGCATAATTCTTTCTGTCCAAAAAGGTTAGCTCTCAAGGTGTTTGCATATCACTCAGATATCACTGAAATCACTCACTGGTATTTCCCAAATAACAGGTAATTAAGGTGGTTTTGTGAAAACCAAATTGATTATTTATTCCAGTGAAAGAGATGCCCTGTCTAGATCAGATACACAGTTTTAGAGAATGCTGGTGCAGAAAGAAGATAAGAAACAAAAATGGTTGCTTTTCTTTCTCTAATGATAATAAATGTCATTTATATTATACCTTGAATAGCCTGGTTATTATCAACTTTTATGAAAGAACTTTAGTTACTTTGGACTTTAAATATAGTGTCTTAACTGAAGCCAGATCATCTGGACAAGTTGCAAGAGGGCTAAAGACAAGGCCTAATTTGGTGGGCAGAATTTAGAATTACCTGTGGTTCTTTATTTTTCATTTTAACAGTGACTGGAGCATATCCAATGAGGGAATTTTATGCTGTTCAACATAAATAGAACAGTTGCATTAAAAACATAAATAAAAGTTATGCAAGGTGCACTAAATAAGTGATCTGAAATAAAGCTATAATGGATTTAACCTGTAGTAAGCAATGGCTTGAACACACTAGGGCTAAGATTATTCTCTATGCTAAAATCAATTGAGAAAATAAATCTTCCATTTGATTGCATGATTAGAACTCTTGTCATACTGAAGAAATTTGGAAACTTTAAAAGAGTAGACATGGCAAATAAATAAGCAAGCAGACAAGAGCTAAATATATTTTTAACTCTTTGGGAAAAAAGACTGGAAGGTTTTATTTTATTCCGTGTTTTGTTTATTTGTTTTTTTGTTTTTTTTGCTGTGATCTTTTTGCATTCAACCACATATGAAATTTGTGAAATAGATTTTTTTTTTAAAGTCACCTATTAGAATGGGATCTTGAGGTCTACAGAATTGCATTTTGCTAATGCTATGAGAGCAATCACCTATAAAAGTTTAGATTTTGAGGCTGCTTGGGGGATTCAGTCAGTTGTGTGTCCCACTCTTGATTTTGGCTCAAGTCATAATCTCAGAGTCTTGGGATTAAGTCCCTCATGGAGCTTCACACTGAGTGTGGAACATGCTTGAGTCTCTCTTTTCTCAGTCCTTTGCCCTTCCCCCCACGCTCATACTTTCTCTTTAAAAAAGAAAAAAAAAAAAAGTTTAGGTTTTTTTATATCATCCCATAGCTCAGGGAAGTAGAAAGCATGTTTTCTTCCTGTAAAAACTTCCATATTTCAAAATTGGGAGTGCAATAATGTTTTAAGAAGGTTTAGTTTATCATAAAAACATTTTTAATAAGTTAAAACCATAAATATTATATCCCAGCATAGGGCCATACCTAATAAATCATAATGTCATTAGGCTTCTAGAACATTAGATTCAAAGCAAGACTGAGGCTTTTAGGATAAACCTTAGTATTTATTATGCTTTATTAGGCAAATTGTACAGAGACTTTATTCTTTAAATTGTACAAAAATAATAAAGTGTATGTAGCACTAAACGAGGACTTAGAAATTACCTCTTTGTGGAAGAGTTGGAAGTGAACCCCCATGGCATTCTCCTTTGAGTGTGCAACCTGATAAACCTTGTAAAAGGGTGGAATGTGTAAAGACAGAAATTTATATGAAGATATGTTAAGTAAGGCTTCCAGAGCTACTGGAGATTTTAGTTTAATGGACAGTGACTTCAAGAAATACCGTAGGTAATTGTAGACTGCATGCGTTTGAAATCCAGCTCTGACAGTTGTTAACTGTGAAATGTTGGACAAGTTAATTTCTCTGTTCCTCAATTTCCTTATCTATAATACATAGATGATAATAGTACTTCTTAGGATTGTTATAAAGATTAAATTAATTAATGATGGTTAGAATTTAGAAATCAATAAATGTTAGCTCTTATTACTGTATTTCAAAGAAGTGTTAGCACTAAATAAACAAAGTTGCCGACACTTTATTATCCATGTATTTTTAGTTATTAAAGAGTAATATGTATACATTGAATTCTTTTGTAATATATTGTGTTATTTACAAAGTTATTGGTTCTTATTAAAGTATAGTTTTCCTAAGGAAACTACACTAAACCTGTTCCCTATAACAGCTGTGTTAAGTATATTTAAATAGAGTCTAATTTAATTTTTAAAATGTTCATTCTTGTTAATTCATTTGTTACTATTAACAACAGTTATTGCACCATTGCCCCTCAGTTGACTAAAATTACCTGGATCATGAGACATTAAAAGAATTGGGTGTGGCATCCTCAAAAGAGTTGGGCTAGTTATTGCAGCATAGGGAAATTACAATTTTTAAATCACTAATTGTTGTAAAATATACTAGAGAGAAAAGCTGGATGCCTCACTCAATTGCTGTAAAATGCTATACTCAGTTACTGAGAAGACCAACAAATAAAATCATCACATATTTATTAAATGCTTTCAGGCTAGGGCTTGCTGGGAAATTATAATTTAGTTGAGGGAATAAAACAAATATGCCAAATCTTAATAATAAAAGATAGAAATAAGGGACCATAAGTGAGTATCTGATTAATTACCTAAGTAATTTTCAATAATTAGTGTTGGAAATCAAAAGAGGAAGAAAGCTTTTAGTGTCAGATTGATGGAAATTTCCTTCAAGGAGGAAGCAGTATTTGAGCCAAGTTTTGGTTGATGAAGAGATGAGAGATAAACAGCAAAAGGCAGCCGGGGTCAAATAGTAGATCATGAGACTTGCCAAAAGGCATTGGACTTCATTGCATAGCTGTAAACCAGAGGCCGACTTGCGTCCGATCCTGCAGATTTGAGAGGTGGAATAGCTCCGTGTTCAGGAAGACATTTGGGAAGTCCATGGCTGTTTACTCACTATTAAGCAGCAGTAGGTCTGGGAAAAGAATCAACTTTAGTCATAAACTAAAGGTTGATGTTAAGTTAATAGAAAAACCTGAAGTCTTTAGTAGCACATGCATGTAGAAAGAATACTTTATTAGGAGCACCTCCATACTAGGGAGGTAAGTGAAAATAAGTATAGTTTTCTTTAAAGGGCTAGTAGTTATTGAGATCAGCATCCTTATTATGTATAGCAGACACTTGGATATTTATCTCTGTTTATTAGACTTTTCTTTTTCAGAAAGAATCTAAAGAATATGTGCATATGAATATATTATGTTTATTACAAAGTATTTCTGAACCTGTTTATAAGAAGTTTCAAAGCTAAAATGTTAACAGCCTATTTCATGTTATTTTTAGTAAGTTATGTTAGTGTGTGTGTTGAAGGAAATGACTCAAGATTTTTCTTTAAAAAATTTTTAGTTTTGCTCTTAGAGCAAATGATGATAGAAGAACTCCCCCCCCCGACGCCCTACCCACCCCCCCTGCTAAGTTAGGGCCAAAACATTTTTAATTCTGAGACATTGAGGACATGTTTGTAGTTATATATGTAGTTTTAAGTTAAAGTTTCATTACAGAATATAATCTATTCTCTCTTTGTTTTTCTCTTTTGGCACAGTATTTTGTTGATTAGGAGAATACACAAGTTAGAAAAGAGATTATCCATAAACATTATTTTAGCTTATCTACATTGATTGATTGCTAAAGCCCTATTTATATTATTTCTTATCCTGAGCGTCTCAGGATTTCTTTTAAGATTAGAAATGTAATCTTACAATAAAACTCAAGATGTATTTTTATAAATGCTAATAATGAAGATTTAGTAGTAGTGTTCATAAATTCTGATAGTACTGTTTTATAGGGACTTTAGACCTTTTGCATTATATAATTACCAGAGATGTCTGTAAAAATAGAGAATCCATGGCCTTAGCCTAATTTCTCTGAATCAGAGTCTACAACATGACACCTGGTAGGAATCTACATTTTAAAGTAGTATCTTTGGTCCTTAACTGCATTGTACTTTGAGATTCGCAGCCACCACCATTTATGTCATGCTTGTTAGTAGTCAGATTAGCAAGTATTCAGTAGTTTTCATAGATATCTGTAGACAGTATTTTTTTGTTACTCATTGATTTATAGAAATTAAATCAAATAACTGCAGTGAGGTTGTTTCTTAACCTGAAGAACAGATATCCTTCCTTAGTGGTTTTAAAAAAATACCTATGCCCTGGCCCCACATCATACGAATTAAATCAGAATATCTGAGAAATATACCAAGTCTCAGTATAGTTAAAAGAGTCCTGAGTGTTTTTAACATGCAGCTGCAACTAGAAACTAATGAGAGATCTACACTAATGGCCAAAAGGGATAATCATGTTATTTAATCCAAAAATTATTGATATTTGGTTTGGGAATCCATAGTACTCACAACCACGTACTAAAGGTATGGTATTTTAGCCTCCAAATTCGATTTCCCTAACTGTTTGTTTTAGGCTTGTTTAAAAACCAAGGAGAGTCAGAATAAAAATCTTTTAGCAAAGAACATTTTCTCTTTAGCAAAGAATCCTAATTCTCTATTAGTAGCAATTTCTCTTAAAAGACCTCTGCAGAGTCTCCCTAGTTTGGTATAAAGTACTGATTGGGTAGTTTAAATGATATCGACCATTTTTATGAAGACAATATTTAATTAGTTGATCTGTATGATAATGGCATTTATATGCAACTCAGATGTAATCAAGAATATATTTTTTGTGATCTATTTTGAATAAGGAAAATATTTTCTAGGGAAGGGATATGTTCATGTTGGACGTCAGAATCAATGTAGTTTATATATTTTCTTTTTTACAATGATTGATTTAGAGTAAGTGTGAGTCGAAGGAAGGGGGAACGCAGAGGGAAAGGAAGAGAGAATCCCAAGCTGGCTCCATGCTCAGCAGGGAGTCCAATTTGGGGCTCAGTCCCACAACCCAGAAAAACGTTTCAAACATTTCGTATGAAATAACGACCAGAGCTGAAATCAGGAGTAGGAGGCCCAACCAACTGAGCCACCCAGATGTCCCTAAAATTAGATTTCTTAAAAATGGTCATAGAAACTAGGTAGCCAGATAAAATTAGTACTGTAGAAAGTACTAAATTTTATGACATAGATCAAAATATATGTTTCACAGAACTTTCTGATACTTCTAGGTGGAAAAAATCTCATTGACTACTGTTTATTTATATAAAATATGTCTTATGAGATACACCTCCCCTTGTCCAAATTTACTAAAGTCATAAAGAATAATTTTGACATCTGCTTTTTTTTTGACATCTGCTTTTATATTTAAGATAAATGAAACAATATTTATGTCCTCAAATTCATATTTTCTTCTTTCTTTTTTAGATGCTTTTTGAGGAAATCAGTTTCTGCGTGTGGGAAGTAGATTTTGAAGGTTATATGGTTTACAGACAAGATCTTTAAAATATAGACACTCAAGGTAAGTAATAAATATAACATCATAAATAATCTCATTTAAATGAATAGAATTTCCAGACTGTACTTCGACCTACTAACCGTACACTATCGCTGGTCCTACCGAAGCAGCCCTAAAACCACATTTATTCATATTCATATACAAATTTTTATGCCCTAACACTATCTTGACAGGAAGTATCATATTTCATTTATAACAGGCAGTTAGTAAAATTGATGTGTTATTATAGAAGTGTGCAAACCAATTAAGAAGAATGGAGAAGAAATGAAGTAGCTTCCATTAAATCTGTGAGCAAAGCTCAGTAGTGTTTAATTTGAAAGAATAATTAAACAAAAATTACTATCTACTGCACTTTCTTCTTAATGTACTATATTCATTAATCAGTTCCTTAACTACATTAGGAACTTGTTCTTTAAAAAAAAAAAAAAAAAGGAACTTGTTCTTTAACCACTCTAAAAACCCCTGTCTATTCACCAAACCTCTTTATACTATTTCTTCAGTCCCCAAAGATTTGTTGTGACCCATCATACCCTTTCAATTAACATGCTCTGCTCATGCCTCCTATGACTGCTTACATGCTTACATTACTAAGTAATTTTTTTATATATTTTGTAAAATTTTGAGTGAGATATGAGGAGCACAAAATGCAAGAAAGGTATTTTAAATAATGTTGTATGTCAGGCAGAGACATACAGCCTCGGAGAATATGTGACCAGTAAATGGGGCACTTTTGTTCAGCTCTAGAATCCTCTCGAGGTAGAAATAAGAGGCCTATAAAATCTAATTTTATGACTTTTTTGGAAGAATCAAATGTGGATTTTGAGAAGTCCTAATTTTTTAATATCCGCACAAAATTTTGCCTGTGAAAAAAACCTACTTTTGCCAACTGTGTGAACCAAATAAAACAATTTACAGCCTCTGGTGCAGAAATTTTTTCCCTTTGTTCTTTTTTGCTGTATCTTTTTAGAGTGCAAGTACTTTAGAGTCTATTTTTTCTCCTTAATTTGTGGGTAGCAGCTTATTGATTTTGCTAGTTTTTTGTGATGAATATTGTCAGAAATGACTTATCTTGAAAATATAAATGACATTTATTTCCAATTCATTTCTATAGTTATATATGGTGAGTTGGTTACTTGGAACAGCTATTCAATTGTTTTCTGAATTATAATAATTAGACAATTATTTTTGTAGTTCCTTCATCTCCACAGTCTAAAACCAGATCCTTCCAATTAAAAAAAAAAAAAAATAGCTGTAAGGAATCTTTTTTTTTTTTAAAGGAACTTTTGCATAGAGAATAGAGCTAAACATGCTCCTTAGTTCATTGCACACTGTCATCATTGGTCCTCACAAAGCACTGATTTTATTTATATATTTTATTTTATTTTTGTTTCTAGTCCCATGCTCCTGACCTTAACCCATAGAGAAGCATTCTAATATGGTTGTCATTATAATAACTACTGAAACACTCTCTTTTGTTATATATTTTTTCATAATATAAGTATTGTTTTATATACATGTGTTTTTAAATATTTTAAACCGAAAATTTCAAATAAATAAAACAGAATATATTATGAACCTTCATGGGTCTTTTCATTGGGCTTGTGTTAATTATATCTCCACTGTGCCCCCTTCCCCTTTTTATGTATATGAAATTTTATTATGCATATATGGTATTTTGCTATGTATCTCATTTTGTTCCTTACTATTTTATTTTGCTTAACCTTTTGTGCTTATCATTTACTTACGTTGTCATGTGTACACTGCTGCTAAGTGCTGCATAGTATTCCATAGTTTGTGGCTACCATGTTTTAACGACCTGTATTTCCTAGTATGGCCGCCCAGATTTTCTGTCACAACAAACACTGTTATGATGAATATACCCACGCTTGTTTTATCATGGAACTTTGCAAGGATTTCTTTGGGATGTATACTCAGGAGCACAATTGCTGAGTAATAGGAGACATGTTTATACTTAATTTGACCAAGTCCTGCCAGTTGCTCTACCAAATAATACTTTGGTCCACACTAGCAGTAACTCTCTCATTTCTGTCAACCCTGGACATTATCGAGCTTGCTAATATTTTCCATCTCCTATGCATAATTTACAGCCTATTGTTTTAATTTTAATTCCTCCTATCAGTAATGAGTTTGAATATGTTTTCTTTTTCTTTTTTTTTTTTTTTAAAGATTTTATTTATTTATTCATGACAGTCACAGAGAGAGAGAGAGAGGCAGAGACACAGGCAGAGGGAGAAGCAGGCTCCATGCACCGGGAGCCCGATGTGGGATTCAATCCCGGGTCTCCAGGATCGCGCCCTGGGCCAAAGGCAGGCACCAAACCGCTGCGCCACCCAGGGATCCCTGAATATGTTTTCATATTTAAATTGGCCTTTGGCTTCCCTTTTCTGAAATTGCTTCTTCATACTCTTTATTTTTCATAGGTTCTTGTCTTTTGATAAATGCTCTTTAAGAGCATTTCATTTCCTATTAGCTTTAGATATTAAAAAAATCTGCTTCCATTCTTTCAACTTTTTAATTTTGTGCATGATACTCTTTGAGTAGACATCAGTATTTTAAAATATTAATTAAAATATTTTCTTGATGTCTGTTGTTTGTGGAGAGAAATGGTACTGATATTTTGAAACAACATTGCTGAACTCTCTAATTCTTAATAGGTTGTTCTTATTTCCAGATAGATGATCATATTTCAATTCCAATAATGGAAGTTTTCTTTCTACTTCTCCCATCCTCATACTTTTATTTTTCTAATCCCTTTGATCAATTCCTCTGGAAGTATGTTGAACGTTAGTAGTGGCACATCCTTATCTTATGTTCAGTCTTAAAGAGGAAGCATTTAGTTTCTCATTTCTTAAGTATAATGCTTGCTGAGGTTTTTAATGTATAGCCTTTACTAAATTAATAAAGTTCTTCTATTTCTAGCTTGGTATGCTTTTTATGCATCTTTAAAATAATTATATGACATTTATCCTATGGTATATTAATGTGAATTATATAAATAGAATTTCTAATGTGAAACCTTCCCTCCATTTCTAGTTTACATCCTACTTGATCATGGTGTATTATTCTTAATACGTTATTTTCCTTGGTTAGCAAATATTTTATTTAGGATTTTAGAATCTTCATTTTTAAGTGACATGTGCTGTAATTGTTTTCTCTTCATTTTTCTTGCCTCATTTTGCAATTACAATTGCACTAACCTAATAAAATAAGATGGGAAGCTTTTATTCTTGTATTTTCTGGAAAATTTTTACAAGATATGAATTTACTATTTCTCTAATATGTGTTAAAACTCATGTAAAACTATCTGGCTCTGAGGATTTATGTGAGATTTCTTTGAATGCTATTTATGTCTTTAAATGCTTTTTGATCTATTCAGATTTTTTCCTCTATTTCTTCCAGTCTCCTCCCTAAGGTACTGAGAACACCTGATGGCCTTCCCACCTGCATGTATAGCCCAGGCTCACTCAGTTTCCTTTGCCTCAGGAAATACCTAGACAGTCTCAGTGTACACATTTACCTGAGCCATGTAATGGTCACCACCTGCCTTTTGAACTGACCAGGGATTCAGTGCTTTAACCCTGATCAGTGGGTTCTGATGTGCCCAGTCTTGCTTAAACTCCCACCGCCATGTACCTAAATTAATTCTGTACTCCAATAATTTTCTACTGTCCCACAAACAGAAACTTAGGTTAATCATGCCCTGAATTTATTTCCTTATATCTCCTAAAACTGTTGCCATACTTCTGGTTACATGTGTCAAGTTTATAGAAAAGGAAAACATTTTAACAAAAGAATAAGATATTTTAAGTTAAGAGAAGGTAAGTGTTGGTTAAAAAAAAAAAAAAAAGGCGATCATCTGGTCTAATGTCCTTTACAGTATATACCAAATTGTAATTAACTCTAGAAGATTTTCACTTTATCTCCAGAATTTGAAACTTTATCGTAACCATGTATTATTAAAAGAAAACTAAAGGAATTTCCACTTACAAAAAGAAAAAGGAATAGAGATTATAGCCAAGAATTTTATAGACCCACTAACAAGAAAAGAAACTGTCAATAAACATATAATAATTATAATTTTTGATAAATTTGAATGTTTATACCATATTATTTGTTTTTACACACACTTTGTATCTTCTTTTTAATCTTTTCTTACTTAAAAATAACAACTTAGTATTTATAGATCTTCCTTAAAACGATTCTTATACATTCCGACATCCTGTTGTCTCTCTCCCCTTCCCTAATTCCATCATGTTGCTATTATCTAGTTTAAATAATAGACTATTACCATTTTTCTCTTTTTCTTTGCTGCTATTTTTATTTTTTTTAAGATTTTATTTATTTATTCATGAGAGACACACAGAGAGAGGCAGAGATGTAGGCAGAGGGCAAAGCAGGCTCCTCACGGGGAGCCTGATGTGGGACTCGATCCCAGGACCCCTATATCATAACCTGAGCTGAAGGCAGATGCTGAACCATTGAACCACCCGGATGCCCTCTTTGCTGCTGTTTTTAAAGACAACAAATTTTACCAAGGTCTTCTATCAGCATTACTTTATATACCAATGTTTAAATAAGTATAGTATTTTTTTCTTTTTTTGCTCCTTAAAAAAAATTATTTTAATTCCAGTATAGTTAACATATAATGTTATATTAGTTTCAGGTATAAAATATAGTAATTCAACAATTCTGTACATTTTCAGTGTTCATCATATACTCTTAAACCCCTTGACTCTCCCTCCCACCCACCTCCCCTCTGATAACCATCAGTTGTTTCTCTATACTTAAGAGTCATTTTTCAGGTTTTCTCTTTTTTTCTTTGTTTCTTAAATTACAGATATGAGTGAAATCATATGGTACTTGTCTTTCTCTGACTGGTTTATTTCACTTAGCATTATGCCCTCTAGATCCATCTATATTTTTGCAAATGGCAAGATAGTCTTTTTATGGCTGAGTAATATTTCATTGTGTTTATATACCGTATCATCTTTAGCTATTCATCCATAGATGGCCACTTGGGCTGCTTCCATATGTTAGCTATTGTAAATAATGCTGTAATAAACGGAGGGATGCACATATCTTCAAAATAGTCTGGTTTTTTTTTTTTTTTTGTATTTGGATAAATACCCAGTATTAGAATTATGGGATCATGGTAATCTATCTTTAATTTTTTCCATACTGTTTTCCACAGTGGCTACACCAGTTTGCATTCCTATCAGAAGTGCAAGAGGGTTCCTTTTTCTCCAATCCTTGTCAACACTGTTGTTTCTTGTGTTTTTGATTTTAGCCATTCTGACAGGTATGAGGTAATATATCATTGTAGTTTTGATTTGCATTTCCCTAATGATTAGAGATGTTGAATATCTTCTCATGTGTCTGTTGACCATCTATATGTCTTCTTTGGGAAATAAATATCTGTTCATTTCCTCTGCCCATTTTTAATTGGATTATTGGATTTTATTATATTGAGTTGTATAAATTCTTTATATATTTTGGTATCTAACCCTTCATTAGATATATCATTTGCAGGGGCAGCCCAGGTGGCTCAGCGGTTTAGCGCCGCCTTCAGCCCTGGGCGTGATCCTGGGGACCCGGGATCGAGTCCCACTTCGGGCTCCCTGCATGGAGCCTGTTTCTCCCTCTGCCTGTGTCTCTGCCTCTCTCTCTCTCTCTCTCTCTCTCTCTCTCTCATAAATAAATAAAATATTTTTTAAAAAAGGTTATATCATTTGCAGTGATCTTCACCCATTCAGGTTACCTTTTAGTTTTGTTGATAGTTTCCTTCACTGTGCAGAAGCGTTTTATTTTGATGTGGTCCCAATAGTTTATTTTTCTTTTTGTTTCCCTGGCCTCCAGTGATATATCTAGTAAGAAATTGCTATAACTGAGGCCAAAGAGGTTACTGCCTGTGTTTTCCACTAGGATTTTTATAGTTTCAAGGTCTCACATCTAGGTCTTTAATGTATTTCAAGTTTAATTTTGTGTATGGTGTAAGAAAGTGATCTAGTTTCATTCTTTATCATGTTGCTCTCCGTTTTCCAGCACCATTTGTTGAAGAGACTATCTTTTTCTCATTGTATATTCTTGACTCCTTTGTCAAAGATTAATTAGCCATATAATTGTGCTTTTATTTCTGGGCTCTCTATTTTCTTCCATTGATTTCTGTGTCTGCTTTTGTGTCAGAACCATTCTGTTTTGATTACTAGAGCTTTGTAGTATATCTTGAAATCTGGGAATGTGATTCTTCCAATTTTGTTCTTTTCAAGATTGCTTTGGCTACAGAAGTCTTTTGTGGTTCCATAGAAATTTTAGGATTGTTTGTTCTAGTTCTGTGAAAAATGTTTTTGATATTTTGATTGAGATTGCATTAAATTCGTAGGTTGTATTGGGTAGTATGCCCCAGGTTAGTTAGTCCCCCATGTCTTTCTCAGCTTTTTCTTTTTTCTTTTTTTTAATTTAAATTCAGTTAGCCAACATATAGTACATCATTAGTTTCAGATGTAGAATTCTATGGTTCATCAGTTGCATACAACACCCAGGTCTCATCACATCATGTGCCTCCTTAATGCCTATCATCCAATTACTCCATTCCCCCAGCCACCTCTCCTCCACAACCCTCAGTTTGTTTCCTGTGATTAAGAAGAGTCTCTCATGGTTTGTCTCCCTTTCTGATTACTTCCATTCAGTTTCCCCTCCCTTCCTCTGTGATCCTCAGCACAGTTTCTTATATTCCACATATGAGTGAAACCATATGATAATTGTCTTTCTCTGATCAACTTATTTCACTGAACATAATACTCTCCAGTTCCATCCACATCGATGCAAATGGTAAGTAGTCATCCTTTTTGATGCCTGTTTCTTAGCTCTTTATAAGTACTCTGTTTACTCCTGAAGGCATTTATTTAGTAGTCTGAGTCTTTGCAGATATGAGGGCAGTCAATTTTTGTTTCAAGGCAATGAAAGAATAGGAAAGAATCAAAAGCAGAACTCTAATAATAGTTCACTTCCAGCTTTGTCCTCCCACAGTCTATAGGCTCCTTCCTGCTCTAGAATCTGGGTTCCAAGCCCCAAGCACATTTAACAATTCACAATAGTCTTATATACCACCTTGCCTTCCCTAGGAGTTTTTGAGTTTTCTTATTCTTGGCTTTTTCTGTCTATAATTCCTACTGGAATTGATGCTTAGAGAAGGATCCAGCAGCTGTTCTAGTCCAACATCTTGGTATTATCTTCCAGGAAGAAACTCTAACAAAACCTTTACATTTGTGTACTGTTCATTAACCCAGGGATCACATTTCTAAAAGTTTCTCCTAAGCATATCATCAGGAGTTATTTGGTGTGCCGGGGTGCCACAGTCAGTTAAGCATCTGACTCTTGTTTTCTGCTTTGTCATGGTCTCAGGGTCCTAGGATTTAACTCCATACTCAGCAGGGAGTCTGCTTGAGATTTTCTCTCTCCCTCTATCCCTCCCCCGTGCATGTTCTCCCTCTCTCTTGCTCGCTCACTCTCTCAAATAAATAAATCTTTAAAAGAATTATTTTTCATGATGTTTGAAAACAACTAAGATGTCCAACAAATGTCTAAAATGTTCAACATATACTGATAGAGTAAACTATTCTGATAACTTTTTACTACTCATTTTTCTTTTTAAAAAAAGTGAATGTCTATACACATGCACCAAAATGTAACAGAGATTATCTTTTAGTATAAAATGATGAGTGAATTTATTTTTGCTGTCCTTTTTTATGCTTTCCTAAATTTCTATAATAAACATGTTGCTTGGGCAGCCCGGGTGGCTCAGCAGTTTACTAGCACCACCTTCATTCATTGGAAACCCAGGATCGAGTCTCATGAATAAATAAATGAAATCTTTAAAAAATAAAAATAAAAATAAAAATAAATAAACATGTTCCTTTTGTTCTCCAGATTAGTGAACAAATATGTATTTTAATAAAGCAGAAGCAATCAACTAGAATATGGGGGGTTGGATGTGCTAAGCATTTAGTTTGCATTTTTCTTCATTTGTTCACTTGATTTTTTTTCCTGAAAGTTTGAAATTAAGGGAAAGATGTAAAAAAATATTGATTTATATAATTTTCATTGCCTTATCAAAATAAACTAATTCATCTGAATAATCAGACATTTTTCTTTAGCAGTGTAAAGAACAGAGGACATCATAGTGACTCATACTATTAATTTAGAAGGCTTATTTGACCTTTGTGGGCTTGTGTAGATAGCCCTTATATGTGGATATTTAGCATTATTTATCTCTATTAAAACGCTTTTCAAACTATGTTATCTCCTGTCTGCAACTCTTAACATTCTTATGAAAAAGGTATTGTACCTACTTGACCATGGGTCCTCATACATATGGTACATATGTCCTCTAAGCTCATTGAGAATGGCATGGACCGAGTGTTGACCTCTCCCCATGTGTAATGCCAGATACCGTAGCCAAACCAGGGGAAAAGAGACTAAGAATTGACAGGGATGATATAATTAGCAAAGACTTTAAAACAGCTAATTGTTTACTATTTAAGATTTAAAGAAAAATACTGAAATAATGAGGACAGTTATGGAAAATATATTTTTTAGCTCTAGAAATTCCCACATATGAAATGAAATATCCACTGGATGGGTTAAGCAATGCATTAGACACTGAAGATAAAAATATAAGTGGACTTAAATTTTCCAAATGGAAGCAGAGAGTAAGAACAACTGAAAAACAAAAAACAAGAACAAAAACCAAATGACACCTCAATGTCCTGATACTACCATGTGGTCCAAAAAAAAAAAAAAAAAAAATGTGTAATTGGACTTCCAAAACAAAGAAATATTTTGAGAAATAATGACCAAAGTTTTTCCAGTTTTGATGGAAAATATAAACTCACAAAACCAAGAAGTTTAACTAATTTCAAACAGGAAAGAAAACCACACCAAGACATAATTTCTGAAAGCCAGTAGTAAAAAGAAAAATCATAAAGGCCCAGAAAAAAGACACAGTATGTACAAAACACAAAAGTTAAAAAGTGTACTGACTTCTCTACAGAAACAATGAAAATTTAAAAACATTGGAATAAGATCAGCACTGAAAGAAAACTATGAACTTAAAATTATATATCCAGCAAACAATCTAAAATAATGGCATTTTCAGATAAAACAACAAAGTAGTTGAAAGAGTTTATTGCCAACATACATTTGTTGCAAGAAATATTAAATGAAGTCTTAAGGGAGAAGAAAAACAGCATTAAATGGAGCACAATTCACACAAAGGAATGAAAAGCCCCAGAAATGGTAAATACATAGGTAAATAAAAAGACTTTTTTCTCATTAAAAATTTTAAAAGGTAATTCAAAATCAAAAATAGAAATACCATATGATCCAATAATTCTACTACTGAGTATTTACCCAAAGAAAATGAAAACATTAATTTGAAAAAAGTATATGTACCCCTGGATTTACTACAGCATTATTTACAATAGCTAAGGTATGGAAGCAACCTAAGTGTGCATCCATAAATGAATGGATAAAGAAGATGTGGTATATGTATATTGCAATATTACTCAGTCATAAAAATGAATGAGATCTTGCCATTTGCAACAACATGGATGGTCCTAGAGACTATAATGCTGAGTGAAATGAGTCAGACAGAGAAAGCCAAATACTATATGATTTCACTCATACGTGGAATTTAAGAAACAAATGAACAAACAAACAAAAAGACACAAAGAACAGACTTACAAATACAGAGGTCAAACCAGAGGTTGACAGGGAGGTGGTGGGTGGAGGGATGGGTAAAATAGATAAAGGAAATTAAGAATGCAGTTATTGTGATGAGCAGTGAGTAATGTATAGAATTGTTGAATCATTATATTATGCACCTGAAATAACACTGTTAATTATACCAAAAAATATATTTTTAATTTAAAAAATTGTTTAAATCATAAAATGCAATAAAAATATGAAATATTGTTAGGTTTTTGATGTATATAACTAGTAAAATGTATGACAATAGAGCAAAAAATGAGAGGGAGAACTGAAGGTAAAATGCCGTAAGATTTTTACATTATTTAGGGAATAGTATGGTATTGTTTAAATCTATGCTGTGATAAGTTAAGATTGCATATCTAAACTCCGGAATAACCACTAAAGATACACAGAGAGGTAGCTAATAAGTCGATAGATGAGTATGGTGGGATACTAAAAAATAGATTTTGTTCAAAAGAAGGCAGGAACAGAAAATGAAAGAAGAGATGGGCCAAATAGAAAAGAAATAGCAAGATGGTAGGCTTATATCCAAGTACATAATAATTATATGAAATGTAAGTTGTCAAAATACTCCATTGAATTGGTATATTTTGTTAGACTAATAAAAATCCAGAGCAATTCTGTACCACGAGGGTTGGCAAACATTTTATCAAGGGGTAGATAGTAAATATTTTAGGTTTGAGGACCATACAGTTTCTATTACAACTACCCAGTGCTGCTGTTACAGCTCAAAAAAAAAACAACAACAACAACAAAAACAAAAACAGCCATAGACAAAATGTAAGCAAGTGGCTGTGTCTATATTTCAATAAAACTTTATTTACCAAAAAAAAAAAAAAAACACTATCCCTTGGGCCATAGTTTGCCAACCCTTAGTATACTGGATGGAGGAAGTACATTTTAAATATAAGAACACAGGTAGATTAAAGGTAAAATGAACTATGCTAACACAAATCATCAAGAAGTCGAAGTGGCTAACTTAATATTAGACAAAATAGACATCTAGAAAAGATGAAAGACATCTTTGCCATAGATAAAGGGGAAGTTTTATACTGGATAAAAGACATTCATCAAGAGGACACGCTGTCATGTGTATGCACCTAACAATAGCTCTTAAAAATACATGAAGCAAAAACTGAGAAGAGCTGAAAGGAGAAATAGACAAATCCACAGGTATAGTTGGATGTTTCAACTGTCCTCTTTCAACAATTCTTACAACAGTAAGTAAATAGAGACCTTGAACAACAGTAAAAATCAACCTGACCTAATTGACATTTATAGAACATATACTCAATAACAGCAGACTATGAATTCCTTAGTACTCTGCATGGAACATTCATTATGATAGATTATATTTTGGCTATAGAACAGGTCTAAACAAATATCAAAAAATTGAAATCAACCGGGGGGGGGGGGCGGGTGAGAAAAACAGAATTAAGTTACAAACCAAGAATAAAAAAAGAATGAAAATTTCCCACATATATGGAAATTAAACATCGTACTTCTAAATAACCTATGAGTCAATAAGAAATCATAAGAGAAATTAGGAAATACTTTGAACTCAAAGATAATAAAAACACACAGAAAACTTGTAGAATGTAATTAAGTGCTTAAAGAGAAACGTAATTTTAAGAAAAGTAAATTAAACCCAAAAAAGCTATAATCTAGGAAATAATATAAAATCAGAAATCAATAAATTAAAAAATACCGAACAATAAAAAGCTTAGTTAAAGCAAAAGGCAATTCTTTGGAAATATCAATAAAGTTGATAAACTTCTTGCTAGACTGATCTAAAATTAAAAGAGGAAAAACATTAAAATAGCCCGTGGGTACACTTGATGAAAGACTGGAGTCACATTGCAGTCCGGTCTGGCTGCTATCCCTGATGGCACAGGTATCATTCTGGGATATCTCTTCCTTGTTTGTGAGATTTCCTTTTTCTCTCTTCTATGAGAAACTCCTATCTTAAACTTTTTTTTTCTTTTGTTCTCTTATTTTTGTGGAGTGAATTTTCCAGATGTTTCTTGAGAAAGGATGTATCGGAGGTAATTTTAATTCTAAGATTTTTTTTCACCCCTGTATTACTTTTTTTAAAAAAAGTTAAAGGATAGTTGACATATTTCATTAGTTTTAGGTATACAACACAGTGATTCAACAGTTAGGTACATTACAAAGTGTTGTTCATATCTGTCATCATACAGAATTATTGCAGTATTATTGACTAAATTCCCTATGCTGTACTTTTCATTCCCAACATTCCGACTAAGTTTTAAATGTCCACAGACATTAGATCTTTCCACTTTGATTTCATTTATATTGCCTTAACCTGTCGTGTTTTGTAAAGATAATTAATAGCAGCTGTTTAAAAATGTTTTTGTACCACCATTAAAAAATATTTTCGATTTACTTGCTGTAACTACACAAGAGAGGTACTCTGAAAAACTCTCTCTGGTAAAAAAAAGATAATTCCAGAAGACACTGCCATTATAAGAATCAATTCCCTTCAGTATACTTTCTTACTCAGAATTGTGATTGCCAAAATAGATACATGTTCATTTGTGTGGATTTCTTAAGATTTTTTTCATCACCAATGTCAGTGAGATTTAGTATCTTGAAAACCTGATGTCTCTTCTGAAATACAAGAAGGTAGACAATATAAACACCCAAGTGGTCAGTGGGTAAACTAATTTCTATTGTTGTTTCATATAAATGTGAATGGAAATTGCTTAATTCATTCACAGTGATTGGGACTGTTTTACTGCATTAAACGCAGCAAATTTTTCTCTAGACCAAATTGTGTGTGTGTGTGTGTGTTGTGAATATGAGTACGTATATGAGTATAGATAGATAGCATATATGTAATATATATATTATATGGCCGTTAACATATACCAAACTTGGGAAATTAGTAATTTACTTGAAAAATATGTGGCAAATTCTATTTGTCAAAACCAACAACAGAAATATTTCTGATGGCATATGATCTTCCAGAAACTTTCCACTCTCTAAAAGGTGAAATTTGGCTGCCTTGATGAATAGAATGCAGAGGAAATGACACTAGGCAGCTGCAGAAGCTTAGTCATTATAGATAGTACAGGTCTGCCTGACTCTCTTTCTGGGGTGCTCACTCTTCAAGCCCCAGCCCCCATAGTGTGAGGAAGCCCAGTTCACATGAGAGGTCAAACCAGCCATGTGATTAAGCAAATTTCAGATGATTCCACTTCCAGGCCTTCAAGCTGCCCCAGTTGGTACTGAGTTGAGCAGAAACAAGCTATAATTGCTGAACTCTACCTAAACTTGTAAACAATATACATAGATTATTCTGCAGCAGTAACTGGTACATAAAGCAGATAAGTTTGGAAAATACTTAAGTGAACATCAAATGACGTTTCTTTTCTGTAAGAAAGCCTTCAGTGTGCTAATATGTGTGAGGCTCTCCAAGAAGATCATAGAGTACTTTGGATAAAGCTTCTCATATCTTATTGAAGAATGGTTCTCCATAGTCATCATTTTAATGGTTATGTATTCTGTTGATAAACCATCACACTTCCACATTTATCTTTGTTTGAACATTGAAGTTACTTACATTTTGCTATCACATGTGATTTAGGAAAAACTTGGGTTTCTTTTCTTTTTTTTTTTAATTATTTACAGACACTTTATTCTTTATAGTAGAATTATTATGCCACAACATCTGAAATTTTTAATGACTGGCTATACTAACTTCTAAAAAATTAAAATATTTTACATTACCATAATCAATACAGATTGTATCATTTTCTCCCAAGCCTTGATAGTTTTTTAACATTATCCTTCTTTTTAATTGCTAAAAATGTAAAATTATACTACAGAGTTGTTGTAGTTTGAATTTCTTTAAACTTTACCAAAAGCCAACAAGATCGAACCCTTTTGTTTTGTTTTGTATCCTCCATGTTTAACACTATTTAAAAAAAAAAAACATTTTATTTATTTATTCATGAGAGACAGAGGTACAGAAGAGATACAGGCAGAGGGAGAACCAGGCTCCATGCAGGGAGCCCAACGTGGGCCTGGATCCTGGGTCTCCAGGATCACGCCCTGGGCTGAAGGCGGTGCTAAACCGCAGAGCCACCCGGGCTGCCCTGTTTAACACTATTGTTGCCTGGGTTCTCGTGGTTTCATGACAACTATGTATCTGAATACCTAGTTTTGTTTCCCAGTGTCTGTGCCTTGGCTTCTTCCTCCATAAAATGGAAGTATGAGTAATACCTATCTCATATTCTTGTAAGGAGAAAATAAAATACTGTAAAATTAAGTAAAGCACTTAATTTTTTCATATTATGGTTTTCTAAGCACTCAAAGAATGCTCAATAAGCTTAAATTTTCTCATAGAGAATTTATAATGATTATATGTCTTTATAGAATATGTGGATTGAAGATGTTAATATCTATAAAACATATGTAAAATAGCTTCACAGTCATACCTAGATTACTGTTTAGCTGAATAACTAACCATGGTTAGTTTGGCCATTGTTTTTTGTTGTTGTTATTGTTTTTCTGAAAGAAAATTGCTTTTAATTCTCTAAGTTTCACTTATGCAACACCATCAAGGCAGATTTATGTGACTTCATATGACATTTTTACAAAAAAAGAGTTTCCCCCACATCTGGTCAGTAGTATATAAATATTTACAATGAAAAAACAGGCAAGGAAAAAGGAAATCTTCATTATTCAAGTCAGTTTCTTTCCAATGCTTATCAGAATTTGAAAATAAAATAGTTCATGAACTCTAGTCATCCGTATTTACATATCACTTCAGCCAACAAATTAAGAAATGGAGGCTTCTGTTAATGACCCCTATGTAGGTTCTACACTATTTTAGAAGTTATCGGAAAGAGTGAGGTAAAAATGGTTAGTTTAGAAACCATTAGAAAGGGAAATTATGTGGCAGGCTTTTGATAGTGATTTTAATATTAATACATTTTAGCGTTTCAATATTCATACCTTCAACTGTGGCATTTAAAAGGAAAACAACAAATAACAAGTGCACTAATATGTTAAAGGGGAAAACATTTGTTATCAATATAGATTCTGTGAATTTACTGACAAAGTTCTCTATAACGTATTTCCTGTGTCTAGTCTACAAAGGTATCATGTATAGTATACTATCATTCAAAATATGACTAAAGTGTTTGACTTTTAAACAAATATATCATGCCATGCAAATGAATGTTAAGTCCTCTAAAATAATCATCTTAAGAAATTGTACATTTATTTCATGCTAACATTCCTTAAAAATTGAAACTGCTCCTCTAGAATTGTTTTCTGAGCCTGAAATGCATTCTTTTGACTATGTTGATAAGTCCTCTTACCTTCTTTAAATTTCAGCTCCTTTGCAAAGTTTATCTGGCCATTCTATTTCTTTTTTTTTTTTTTCCCCTTTTCAGGTCTATTCTTTTAGCAACTTTTGAAAATGGAGTACAGTATTATTAACAATAGTCACTATGCTGTATTTTACAGTGCCATGACTTATTTATCTTATAATTAGAAATTTATTCCTTTTGACCCTCTTCACCTATTTTGCCCACTCCCACCCCCACCTCTGGTAACCATCAATCTGTTGTCTGTATCTGTGACATATATATATACCACATTTCATTTTTTATGGTTCAGTAATATTCCATTATATATGCATTTTCTTCTTTTAAACATGTTTTTACTGATGTATAATTAATATACAGTGTTACATTAGTTTCACATGTACAACATATTGAGTTAACAATTCTGTATATTGAAGTGTTCATCTCAAGTACAGTCACCATCTTTCACCAAATGCTATTACTGTATTATTGCCTATATTCCCTATGTTGTATATTTTTATCTCCATGACTTATTTGTTTTATAACCAGAAGTTTGTACCTCTAATTCCCTTCATCTGTTTAACCTGTCCCTAGCCCACCCATCTCCCCTCTAGCAAATATCACTTTGTTCTCTGTATTTAAGTCTATTTTTTATTTCCTTCCTTCCTTCCTTCTTTCTTTTGTTTCTTAGATTCCACATACAAGTGAAATCATATGTACACCAGATTTTCTTTATTCATTCATCCATTGATGGATTCTTAGTTGACTCCATGTCTTGGCTAATGTAAATAATGCTTCAGTGAACATGGAGGTGCAGATATATTGTCAAATATTAATGGTTGTTTTTTTTTCCTTTGGATAAATACCCAGGAGTAGAACTGCTGGATAATATAGTTCTATCTTTAATTTTTTTGAAGAGCCTTTATATTGTTTTCCATAGTGGCTGTACCAATTTATATTCCTACCAACAATAAATGTATTTTCTCCACATAATTTCCAACATGTGTTACTTCTTGTCTTTTGGAGAATAGCCTTTCTGACAGGTATCGGGTGATAATCTCATTGTGGTTTTGATTTGTGTTTACCTGATGATGAGTGATGTTGAGCATCTTTTCATGTATCTATTGGCTCTCTGAATGTTTTCTTTGGAAAAATGCCTATTCAGATCCTCTACCCTTTTAATCATATTTTTTGTTTGTTTGCTTTACTATTGAGTTTACAAGTTCTTTACACATTTTGGATATTAACCCCTTATCAAATATATGACTTGCAAATATTTTCTTTCATTCATTAGTTTGCTTTTCATTTTGATAGTTTGGCAGGGCAGAGCTTTTTAGTTTGATGCAGTCCCATTTGCTTACTGTTTTCTTTTGTTGACTTTGCTTTTGTTGTCAAATCCAAAAAATCATCACTGAGACCAATACCAAGGAGATTACCACCTGTTCTGTTTTGTTTCTTCTTTAAGAGTTCTATAGTTTCAGGTCTTATACTCATGTCTAATCCATTTTAAGTTAATCTTTGAGGATGTTGTAAGATCATGATTCAGTTTCATTCCTTTGCATGTAGCTGTCCAATTTCCCAACACCATTTATTGGAGATATTGTCCTTTCTTCATTATATATTCTTAGGTCCTTTGTTATGCATTAATTGACCATGTATGCCAATACCATGCTGTTGTGGTTACTACTTTGTAATGTAGTTTGAAATTTGGGAACAGAGTGCCTCCAACTTTGTTCTTTCTCAAGATCACTTTGGCTATTCAGGGTCTTTTGTGGTTTCATATACATTTTAGTATTACTTTTTCTATTTTTTGTGGGATTGCTTTGAATCTATAAACTGCTTTTAGTAGCATAGCCACTTTAATAATATTAATTCTTCCAATCCATGAGCACAGAATATCTTTCCAATTATTTGTAACTTCTCCAGTTTCTTTACTAATGTCCTGTAGTTTTCAATAATAAGCCAGTAAATAGTTAAGTAATGTAATTTCAGAAAGTGACATGTTTTAGAAAAATAAAATATGATAAGCAGAAAGTGAAGAACTGGGAGTGCTATTTTAATTTAGATATGGTGGTCAGGAACGACTCTGAGGAAATGATACTGAAGCAGAAGCCACCCAGATTTTGGAATTGGAAGCCATGAATTGAGGAAGAGTGGCCAGAGTAGCAGCAGAATGGAACAGCAAATGGAAAGGCTGGTTGGTCAGCAAGAACTAATGTGTCTGAGGAAAAGCAAGAACTCTCATGTGCTGATATGGAGAAAGTGAGAAAAAGAGTGGTTTGAAATCAGAGTGAAGAGATTGAAGGGGCCAGACATGTAAGGACCATAGAGGTCATGTTAAGGAATACTGAATATAGGTTTTATTGTAACCATGACAAGAAGCTACTTTTGGGTTTTAAGTATGGGATTGATGGGATTTGTGGAATTTAAAACCTCTTTGGAAAACACTGAGTGATAACTTACAGGTTTTGTTTAAAAAGTAACTCTTTAAAAGCCATAAAATAATAGACTTATTTTTTTACTATAAAAATTTCTAAGTAATTAGTAAAAATCCAAAAATTAAAAGTTACGTGAAATCCTAAGAATCAATATTTGGTAACTACAATAAAGAAGATGCTAATTTTCTTAATATGGAAAGAATGCTAACAATTCAATATAGAAAAGAAAACTCACTTGTTAAAAGACATGAACATGCAAATTATCAAAGAAGAATTGCAAATGGCTAATATACATAGAAGAATATTCAATTTTCCAAACTCTCCCTTGTACTGTAGTACAATTTTCTAGTGATTGATTGCTGCCCGTTACTATGTTTTGCTATTTTCATCGAGTATTTTTTTAACAGTACTGTAGTAGTTCTTTTTTTATAGCACATGGCAGATTATAATAGTTTTATCTGGCTATGCATTTTCAAGAGGGGTGTGTGTGTGTGTGTGTGTGTGTGTGTGTGTGTGTAGGGAGTAGGCTTGTCTGTATTCCTTGTGTAGCTCCCACCCTCTCTGCTTCTTTATACCTGACTCTGTTGGATTCTGCTGACAACTCAACTCACCTCTGTTCCCATACCTGTGATTGCAAACAAGACAACTTAGGTATGTTATATCCACCCTCTCTGCTTCTTTAAACCTGACTCTGTTGGATTCTGCTGACAACTCAACTCACCTCTGTTCCCATACCTGTGATTGCAAACAAGACAACTTAGGTATGTTATATAACTTCAGGGCATACTTTTTGCTTTCATTTTCTGGAATCTGCACTACCACTACACTTCTCCAACAGTGTTTCTCCTCACCTACTGTTACGTGGTTTCTGCTAGTCTCAGCTACTTTTGCCTATTTTAGGTTTTGGGAATTATATCTGCATCTTTATTGCTGAAAACCTGTTGTATGGGCCTCTCCATGTAAAAGGGAAAAGAAAGAGGAAAGCAAGGAGGAAGGATGGGAGAGATAGACAGATGGATGGACACAGAGGCAGAGAGAGAAGAGAGAAGATACATAAAGCAATTACCTCTGATAGTGAAACTCAGGATCCAGAAAGTAAGAAGTCGGGTAAATGTTGGAAAGATATTAAGATATTATGAGTTGGCCAAAGTTATGAAAGAAGTATTAATTTCAAAGATAAAACTGGAAAGACCACAAGAGAGACTAGGTATTTTTTTTTAAAGATCTTATTTATTTATTCATGAGAGACATGGAGAGAGAGGCAGAGACACAGGCAGAGGCAGAACCAGGCTCCAGGCAGGGAGCCTGATGTGCGACTTGATCCCAGGACTCTGGGATCACGCCCTGAGGTGAAGGCAGATGCTCAGTCACTGAGCCACCCAGGCATCCCAAGAGAGACTAGGTATTATAAAAGTACCTTAAGGAGCATGTTGGTGAGGATGCAGAGAATGGAAACCCTCATCACTGTTGATGGAAATGTAAACTGGTACAGCCACTCTGGAAAACAGAATGAAGGTTCCTCAGAAAGTTAAAAATAAAATTACCTTATGAATCAGCAGTTGCACCACTAGAGATTTATCCAAAGGATACAAAAAATTTAATTAGAAGGGATACATGTACCTCAGTGTTTATAGCAGCAGCATCTACAATGACCAACTTATGGAAAGAGCCCAAATGTCCATCGACTGATGAATGGATAAAGAAGATGTGGGGTGTGTATGTATGAATATTATAATGGAATGGACTAGACATATATATAATGAAATATAATGGAATGAATAAAGAAGATGTGGTATATATGCATTATATATATAGTCGGTATATAAATATACATATATATGTAGTCAGAAAAAGACTATATATACGTGTGTCAGAAAAAGACAAGTACTATATGATTTTACTTATGTGAAATTTAGGAAACAAATGATCATGGGGGAAAAAAGAGGCAAACCAAGAAACAGGCTCTTAACTATAGAGAAGAAACTGATGGTTACTAGAGAAGAGGTTGTGAGGGGGATGTGTTAAATAGGTGATGGGAATTAAGGAGGGCACTTGTGATGAGCATTAGGTGTTATATGGAAGTGTTCAATCACTAAATTGTATGCCTGAAACTAATATTATACACTGTTTTTTAACTGGAATTCAAATTAAAAATTAAAAAAATAAAATAAAAATAAAAATTAAAAGAATGTTCCTTAAGAAACATAAAAGGTCAAAATGAGAATGAATAAAATAAACCAATTAAAGAACAAAATAATTAGAAAATTTTATGTATATATGTATGGTGAGGTAAATGGAAACTGAGAAACTTAAAGAGAAAAACCAAAATAATAGAAAAGAATATTGGAAGTTAAATATTCTTTAAATATTATAGTTAAAGTAATAACTCTTCTGTAGAGTAGTAGATGCTTTGAATCACATTCTGAAAGGGCACACCATGAGCCAGAGCTATCAGTAACGAGACATATCTTCATGGATATCCTGGACTTTAAACATGAAGAAAGAACTGATACAACAGAATAATATTCAGGCTTGTCTCTGATTTATTCACATCAACATTTAGTGACAGCTGACAATGAAATAACATCTACTGGATTTTGTAGAAAAGAAAGGGTTTTGTATTTTACATTCAAACTGTCTCTAGATATAGTGTACAGACAGTTTTGAACTTAGAGAATATTGTTTCAAATGTGCCCTTTTTGGAAAAGTTTCTAGAAAATGAACGGTCAGTTACATAGAAATAACTAGGAAAATTACCACAGAGAATAAGCAGTGAGTATTAAAAGGCTTAACTATAAAATAAAGACTAAAACAAGTGTGGGAATTTAAGAACAAAATATAAATACTATATTCCCTAAAAATTGGAATGATTTACTACCTTGACTATTTTCTCCTTTCCTCCCAGGTTTCCATAGTCATTTGTTGATTTCCTCCTCTTTAATACTTCAAATAAAAAAAAATGTCAATTAAAGCTGTAAATAATAAAAGGATAAGCAGAATTTAACAGTATAAAGAAAAACACTGAAAAATATTAACCAAAATGTGATGAATGAATGAAAGAGCGCAGGACACAGCAGTGGAAAATATGTTAATATCATAATTGCTTATGGAAGTGAACAGATAGATCTTGAATCCACAAATAAAAAACAAGGTCATAAAAATTATGTAAGTCAATTTATAAATAAAAAGTTGCATAAAGTAACTACTAGAACAGAGATAAAAACTAAACATGGAGAAAAATGAGATAAACAATGATAAAATATTTTCTTTTTTTGAAACCCAGAAAAGAAGTTGAAGTAATAATAGAATGAAGATCATTTCTATTTATCAGATGCCCACTGTCACAGTAATCACTTAGCATTGTACTGAAAGGAATCAGCCCAGGGAAAAATTAATATAAAAGGACTTTAATTCATGTTAGTTTTTTTAAAAGTAGATTTCCAGCTAAAGCACAGAGCAAAATTCTACTCTTTAATATATGCAAGAAAAACAAAGAATTTTAGGGATGTTGAAAACTAAAGATAAAAATTAAGCCAAATAAAAGCAAACAAAATACTTATTTCAGACCAAAGGAATCAGTCCACATAAACATCCCATGACATGAACAAAGTTATTTTTTAATGTAAAGAGTGTAATTCTCAATGATGATGTAACAGTTATGAATATCTACAAACCAAATAGCATGGTACCAACAATTATAAAACAAAAACAGTGCAGATGCAAGAAAATAGTCAAGAACACAGTAGAAATTGGAATCTTATTCATTCTCCTCACTGTTCATGAGAGATTAAGCAGGTGAAGTTAAGCCCCTACAGGCAGATGATATCATATACCTAAAACCACCACCCCAAATAAAATCTACTGAGTAACTACTATAAATAATAGATATTGTGGTACAAGATTAATAATATATCCATCTGAGTAACTTTCATGTATACCAAAATAACTTTAAATTAAGCCTTAGTGCCATATTGTGCCTAGGCATATTGCTTGGGTATTTGCAATGAGTTAAGGTACATTGTTTGTGTCTTAATTTCTTATAGCTACTATGACAAATTACCCTAAACTTGATAGCTTAATACAACAGATAATTATTTTCTCACTTTTCCAGTTGCCAGACATCTGAAAGATGTGTCACTGGGCCAACATCAAGATATTGGCCGGTCCTTCTTTCTCTAAAGATTTCTGGGTGGGCAGTCCTTTCCTTGCCTCTTCCAGTTTCCAGTGGCTGCCAGCATGCTCTGGGTTATGGCCGTATCACTTCAATCTCAGGCTCTATGGCCACATTGCTTCCTGCTCTTCTGTATATATCTGCTTTTCTCTTATAAGGAACATTATGATTGCATTTAGGGCCCTTCTGGATAATTCAGGATAATCTGCTCATTTCAAAATCCTTTAATCGCATTGGCAAATACCCTTTTTCCTTGTAAAGTGATGTTTACTGGTTCCAGGCATTAAGACATGATAACTGGGGGGGTGAGGGGGGGGACATTCTTCAGCCGATGTATATAATGAATTAACTTCCTTTCTGTGGTGTGTAAAATGGGAGCTATCTTTGGGAGAATCAGAAAAGTACTACCTGTGGGATCATTTAAAAAATAGTCACATATCACTTTCTTAGAACTTAATTCTTTCACAGAACCCTGGTTGGAAAAGGCTGTATTGGCATAGGAATTGAGAGAATAAACAGGATTATGAGCTCTAGCAATAGACTTGATAAGTGCAGAAATACTGAAAATGATACGAATGGCATCACATATCAGTGGGAAAAGATGGACTATTTAATACATGTTATTCGGGCAGTGGGTTAGCTAGCTGGCTAGGAAAACTGAATCCATATCTGCATATCAGAAAGAGTTAGATGGATTATCAGCCAGTATGAGCTTCTACTGAGTGTAGCTGGTAAGAGAACATAGAAAGAGGGATCCCTGGGTGGCGCAGCGGTTTAGTGCCTGCCTTTGGCCCAGGGCGCGATCCTGGAGACCCAGGATCGAATCCCACGTCGGGCTCCTGGTGCATGGAGCCTGCTTCTCCCTCTGCCTGTGTCTCTGCCTCTCTCTCTCTCTCTCTCTCTCTCTCTCTCTCTGTGTGACTATCATAAATAAATAAAAATTAAAAAAAAAGAGAGAACATAGAAAGAATAACCAAAACAGTTGAAGATGAAAAGAGAAAAATATCAAAGGATGAATCAAACATGTATAAAAGATGTCTGTAATTAATGTTATAATCATTGGCAAAAGACAGAATGTAGAATACATCTGGAAGCAATCTAAGGGAAGATATTGGAGATGGCAGGTAAAGACATTCAATGAATACGCACTCTGCCATCTGATAGAGCATCTTCAGTTGACCCACTGTCTGAATTCTCTGCAAGATCTCCTAGGAAATATATACAGATCCAGAAATAACTGAGCAATAAGACTTTTTTCTAGTGGGTACTAAATTACTACCTGTATTTAGTTGAGTGTCAACTATGTAATGTTCTCTATAGATTTCAGTCATTGAGCACTGTGACTGAGACCAAGATTGTCTTTCATTCATAGTGAAGCATATGAATGAACAAAAGGACACAATTTATCATTTTACATGTATGGTAGTGCATTGTGTTTTTATGAGTAGAGTTAGTACAGGCCTATAATCACAGTTCTAAAAGGTAAAAAGTTCCACAATCCAAGTTTCTTTTCCCTCAGCACATTTGGGCAAAACCTAACTGACCTGGGAACATTACAGGCCTATTTAAATACATCATAAATTTAAAAACTATACATGGCCACATATCAAACAAGGAATTGATATCCAAAACATAAGGAACTCTTATAACTGAATAGCTAGAAAATAATCCAATTGAAAATGGGCCGAAGGACTTGAATAGATATTTTCCCAAAGAAGACATACAGATGGCCAACGGGTACACGAAAAGATGCTCAGAGTCACTAATCATCAGGGAAATGCAAATCAAAACCATAATGTGATATCACCTCTGTAAAAGAATGGCTATTATCAAAGAAAAAAGAGGTAGCAGGTACTGGTAAGGATGTGGAAAAAGGAAATTTATTATACTATTATTGGGAATGTAAATTGGTACAGCCATTACAGAGAACAGAATGGAAGGCCCTCAAAAAATTAAAAAGAGACCTACCATATGATTTCACTTCTGGATATATATCTGAAGGAAATAAAATCACTATCTTGAAGGGATATCTGCACCCTTATTGTCATTGTAATATTATTCACAATAACCAAAACATAAAAACAATCTAAGTGCCTATCAGTGAATGAATGGATAAAGAAAACATAGATAATAAAATTCATCCATAGAAAAAGAAGGAAATCCTACCATTTGTGACAACATGGATAAACCTTGAGAGCATTATGAATGCTCTCATAAGTGAAATAAGTCAGCCAAACACTTATATGTGGAATCTTTACAGACTTTTTTTTTTTAATTTTTATTTATTTATGATAGTCACACAGAGAGAGAGAGAGAGGCAGAGACAGAGGCAGAGGGAGAAGCAGGCTCCATGCCCCGAGAGCCCATTGTGGGATTCGATCCCGGGTCTCCAGGATCGCGCCCTGGGCCAAAGGCAGGCGCTAAACCGCTGCGCCACCCAGGGATCCCATATGTGGAATCTTTAAAAAAAAAAATTGTGATGAGCGCCAGGTGTTGTATATAAGTGTTGAATCACTAAATTCTATACCTGATACTAATACTACACTGTATGTTAACTGGATTTTTTTTAATAATAAATTTATTTTTTTATTGGTGTTCAATTTGCCAACATACAGAATAACACCCAGTGCTCATCCCATCAAGTGCCCCCCTCAGTGCCCACCACCCAGTCACCCCCACCTTCCACCCTCCTCCCCTTCCACCAACCCTAGTTTGTTTCCCAAAGTTAGGAGTCTTCCATGTTCTGTCCCCCTTTCTGATATTTCCTACCCATTTCTTCTCCCTTCCCCTCTATTCCCTTTCACTATTATTTATATTCCCCAAATGAGTGAGACCATGTAATGTTTGTCCTTCTCTGATTGACTTATTTCACTCAGCATAATACCCTCCAGTTCCAAATGACAAATACCCACCATTTGCTTCAACGTGTTAACTGGAATTTAAACAGAAACAGAGAATAGAATAGTGGTTGTTGCCAGGGGCTGGCAAGTGGAGGAAATGGGGAAATGATTTTGTTCAAAGGGCACGAACTTCAGTTATAAAATGCATTAAGTTCTCGGGAATCTAATATTCAGCATGGTACCTATAGTTAACAATAACTTTTATATACTTGAAAGTTGCTAAGAGAGTAGATCTTTTTTTTTTTTTTTTTGAGAGTAGATCTTAAATGTTCTCACCACACACACAAAATGTAATTAGGTTACATTTAAGAGTTAAGATGAATTTGTTAACCATCCTTATTTAGTGTAATCATTTTGCGATATAAGCGTGTATCAAATCATCATGTTATTATACACCTTGAAGTTACTAGTGTTGTATGTCAACTATATCTCAGTGAAGTTGGAGGGAAAAGACCTATCCTCTGAGGAAGAAAAAAACAACAAAATCTGTTTGTGAACGTGAAGTTATTTATGTTCTATATTTATATCAAAGGGTGAATATCACTACAGAAATATTAATTCATTTATTATGAGTTCCTGCCTAGATACCATTGGCTGATGTTAGGTAAAATGCAGTAAAAGCATCAGATTACCTTTCTAAATCTGAAAAACTCCAAATTCCTAAATAATTTGTCCCCAAGAGTTTCTAAGAGGTATATAAAATTTATGAAATGAGACATATAAAAAATTATTGGTGGTGTTTATCTGTGGGAAAAAGATTCAGGCTTTTTTTCCACTTCATATCCTTCTATGCACTTTGAATTTTATGTTGATCATGAATTACTTTAATTAAAAAAGTAATTTTAAAAGTGAATTATGATATATCTCTGTGATAGGAAAAAGTGTCAGTCTATCTCATGATTTTTAAGTGGATGGTACTCTTAAGCAAAAGTCCAGAGAAAGAGGAGATACCAAGAGCTAGAGTGAATAGGCTGGAGTTTATGGAAGATTTGGGACTTGGATTAAGTCTTAAAATATGATAATGAGACAACAATGAAAGAGCATAGCAGAAGGAAAGATGATATAAGGTAAAACTATATATGGTGTATACTTTGGTTTTGGTCTGGCCGCGCTAATTGTACAAATCTGTTAATTTTTACTTTCTAATACCCAATTATACTTTATATTCCATCTATAGGACTTGAAAATATTCTGCAATGGGGAATGTAGAATTTTCCTTTCATTATTCCACATTAATTAGTTAATTAATCAATTAATTTTAATGCAGCTTGCATGTCATAAAATTTTGAAAACATGAAATACAGGCACTATACTGTGTTTTTTGCTTTACCCAGGAAGCTACTTTAATAAGCATAAATTATAAGACTCTTCATTTCTTCCAGGTGAAATGTGTGACTGGAAATAATTTTGTGATCTTGCCATATACCTAATTCTTATTCAACATGTTTAGTTATCTGTTTTTTTAAAGTTACTTGCAAAGATCATTTGACTGTTACGTTATTTTTATAGATTCTTTTTGCTTGTCACTTACATGAGCACTTCATTCCTCAACTTTTCTCTTTAATTACTTATTTTTCTTAGAAACTCTCAAACTGAGCTTTTAATAACAAAACAAATATTTCCATGAATAATAAAATTAATAGACATGGTGTCACCACATGCCTCTATTCTGTAAGTTTCTATAAATTATAGTAAAAGAATTTATTTGGAGTAAATTAAATTTTAAGTTTCTCCAGTTATGTTTCTGTATAGTATTAAACATCTTTAGTATAAAGTTTTTCCAAATCCAAATGTGATTTTAACCCTTATTATTACTTCTTTCACTTGCTATTAGCATAATATGTCACTTAATTTGATTTTACCATGAATGCATAGTTTTTTTTCTAAGACCTTAAAACGTTATGTTGACATAGTAGTCCATATAGCTGAATTTGCTACAATGACCATTTAATTATATATATTCTTATACTTTTAGTTTCCTGTATTACTTAGTAATAAAAATAAGAGGGTGCCTGAGTGGTTCAGTGGGTTAAGCAACCAACTCTTGATTTCAGCAGGGGTCATGATCCCAGGGTCATGAGATTGAACCTCTTGTTGGACTCTGCGCTGGTTGTGGAAGCTACCTAAGATTCTCTCTCTCTCCATCTCCCTCTGCTCCTTCCCACCTGCCACCTCCCCCCCATGTGTACATGCATGCATGTTCTTTCTCTCTCTCTCTCAAAAAAATATGTGTGTATATATATGAAGGAAGGCATTTGTTTTTTATTGCTTTTGCAGTTGTAACTAAAATTCTAATATGGACTTTATTTAAGAAGCTTTGTAAATACTATTTGATCACAGTATCTTCATGTTATATAATAGATCTTAATATCATTTTCATTTCAGAAAAGAAAAATAAAGCTATGAGACTACTTATTTCCAGCTGCAAGATTTAGCAAAATTTCTTTATCCTAAATAAGACCCTACAGATTGATTTTCATACAAATCTATTGCTACTGCTACATTATCTTAACATGTAGCCTTTCCATTATTCCTTTCTACCTCAATGTAGAATATACCATTTATGAAAGACTGCTGAATTATTTTTCTAATACTTCAAACATGCCACATTATTTTACAGACTATTCAAGAGATAGCAGATTTTATAAAATGATTGAGAAGCTCACATTTTGCTAAATTCCCTAGATCCAATTATATTTCAGACTTTATATTATTAAATATTTTCATAACATTAAACTTATATTGTGATCATAAAAGGACAAAACAACAAAAAAGAATTATAATGTTGTGATTTACCACATATTGGGATAAATATCAGGAACAGCTTGAATTTAGCTCATGGTTATAAAACAGAATCTATTAATCATATTATCATGTTGTATTTATAAGGCAAAGCTTATCCATTTTACTTACATTATTCAATGTGAATAAAACATAAATTATTTAAAAAAAACATAGATGACTAAATAAACGTTGGTAATTTGTTAAGAATTTTATCCTGTTACAGGGCAGCCCAGGTGGCTCAGGGTTTAGTGCCGCCTTCAGCCCAGGTCCTGATCCTGGAGACCCAGGATCGAGTCCCATGTTGGACTCCTTACATGGAGCCTGCTTCTCCCTCTGCCTGTGTCTCTGCCTCTCTCTCTCTCTCTCTGTGTCTTTCATGAGTAAATAGTCTTTTTTTTTTTTTAAAGAATTTTATCCTTTTACAATTTATTTTCTAGGAATATCAGAGAAAGTGTATTGGTTTTTTCCTACATATATTCAGGGTTTTTTATAAAAATTTTCAGTTGTACCTATATTTTATTATTTATATTCTAAAAAAAATAGTTATTTCTTTTCATAGATATAGATATGTGTATACATATAAGTATATATGTTTATATATGTATATATATACAAATATATTATTTGTACATATACATATTTATACATATATATATATATATATATATGAGAGAAGACTATGCAGTGTAAAATCAGTATAGCTTTCCTAATCCTAAATTTACTGAAGAAAATTTCTCTTTATTTTTTGTTGACTAGCTGTGATCTGCTAGTGGAAGGAGCCATTTAGCAGATCTTTTTTAATTTTTTTTTAGAGAGTTTATTTATTTATGAGAGACACGGAGAGAGAGGCAGAGACACAGGCAGAGGGAGAAGCAGGCTCTCTGTAAGGAGTCTGATGTGGGACTCGATCCCAGATCCCAGGATCATGCCCTGAGCCCAAGGCAGATGCTCAACCGCTGAGCCACTCAGGCATCCCCATTTGGCAGATCTTAATACCCTACCCATCAAGCCACTTTCTGTGTCCTAGTGAATAACATCTTCAATGCAAGATGAACATCAAGTTCAGGGATCCAAATAAATAAACATATTTTGGTGGACTTTGCTTTCTCTTTGTTTTCTTTTTCTTTTTTGCACTATAATCCATCTTTTGTAAGTTAAGACTTAAGGTTGTTCAAATGCAGATGGATTCTAGCTTTTTCATTCTTTCATTTTTCTGATTGAATCTTCAATTTTAAATTTTCTCCAGATTCCAAAAGCCATTAATCACCAATATAAGTAGCTTTATATTGGTTTATAAACATTTTCTATCTTAAATTGGAATGAAAAGAAAATTGTCAGATTAACTTTTTATAACTACTTTCAGCATTTGATAGAAATTTTTAATTTTTGTTCTTATCTATACTAATTATGTGTGTGCCATGTTTAGACTTATTTATATATGTTTAGATTTTTAAATGTGAAATACCTGAAGAAATATACTAGTATTTTCTTTTAGGTATATCTTGTAAGATCAATGAAGTTATTCATAGTCATGAACATAAATATTGCCCTAGTATAATTACTTGGCAACTTATTTTAAATACTTTAGAAACAGAAGATTATCTGTTAAAATGAATTCATTCTTTTTTTAAGGAAAAAAATTGTAATGACTGCATTATTGAGATACAATTCATATGTTATACACTTCACAATTTTAAATTGTTCCATTTAGTTCCTTTCTATGTATTTACAATGTTGTGCATCAATCACCACTGTCTGCTTTCAGAGCATTTTCATCACCCCAAAAAGAAACCTACACCTTATAGCAGTTCACTCTCCATTCCCTCTACTCCAACTCCCTAGCAACCACGAATCTTTTTGTCACTACGGATTTGCCTTTTCTAGACATTTCATATACATAGAATCATACACTATGTGGATATTTGTGTCTGTCTTTCACTTAGAAAAAATGTTTTCAACGTTCTTGTAGCACGTGTTGGAATTTCATTCCTTTTTATGGCCAATAACATTCCATTGTATGGATTGTATACTTTTTTTTTTTTTTAAGATTTTATTTATTTGAGAGAGAAAAAGAGCATGAGCAGGAGGGAGGAGAGAGGCAGAGGCAGAAGGAGAGGGTGAAACAGACTCCCAGCTGAGCAGGAAGCCCAACATGTGGTTGGGGTTCCATCCCAGGCTAAAGATCCTGACTTCAGCTGAAGACAGATGCTTAATTTACTAAGCCACCCAGACACCCCAAGCATCCAAATCTTGATTTCAGCTGGACTTAGAACCTGCTTAAGATTCTTTCCCTTGCTGTCTCCCCTTCTCCCTCTGCCCTTCCCCTTCTGTTACAAATTAATAATAAAATTTACTTTAAATGTAAACTAATATTTTTTAAAGATTTGTTTATTTGACACAGAAAGAGAGAGAGAGCACAAGCAGGGGGACAAGCAGAGGGAGAGGGAGAAGCAGGCTCCCCTCTGAGTAGGGAACCTGATGTGGGGCTCAATCCCAGGACCCTGGGATCATGTCCTGAGCCAAAGGCAGGGGCTTAACTGACCGAGCCACCCAGGCGCCCCTGTAAACTAGTATTTCTTATACATATTAAAGACATTCAAAGGGTTTCACTCTAGTAAGTGACCTAATTAATTTACCTTAAATTATGTGGAGAGAAAATAATTTGACAATAATAAATACAAAATTATGACAACATTTTAAATAATATTTAATTTTGTGGCCAAATGAGTGTTTAAATGTATACTGAAAAGTAACTCTAAGCTATAGCATCAAAAGTAGATGCCAAACTGCTTTTATGATCTCATCTTCTGGAGTTCTTTATCTTCTTTGCTTTTGAAATCAAATGGTTTTAATTTCTAAATAAGAAAATTCTGCTCAAGAAAATTAGGGATAGGACCATATTCTTTTTAATTCTGAGTTTTTAAAAGTATTTGAGACTGCTAGGAGTTCCTTTTAGATAAGTGTAACTTACAGATTTGGTAATGGTTGTCTTAACACAAATTTGCAGGCTTTATAGGAATTTTATGCTTCTCATTAATTCTATATCACCAAAAGTTCTTTGTTTCTTTTTTAAAGATTTTATTTATTTTTTCATGAGACACAAAGAGAGAGAGGCAGAGACCTAGGCAGAGGGAGAAGGGCCCTAGGATCACGACCTGAGCCAAAGATAGACATCAACCATTGAGCCACCCAGGTGCCCCATGCTTGTTATCTTTAACCAGCAATCTATATGACAATAAGTTTTAAAAGGTAGGACTGAGAGATAAACAATTTAAACTTATATAATAATCACAGAGACCACAATGTCAAGGTCATCCACATGAACAGCCGAGTGACTTAGAAGCATGCTTCTAAATAGCCATTCACAAGCCTGGGATGCTCTTAAGGGGAAGAAATATTTAAATAACCATACAATTATTAATTTTTTAAATTGCAAGTTTAAATAAATGTCATTACTGCCGTTAATATTATGAACTCCTTGGAAAGCGGTGATCTTCTAGATTGGGGTCAACAAACTTTTTACGGTAAAAGGTCAGTAGTAAATACTTTAGGCTTCACAGGCCAGCATGCCTCTGGCGCTATTCAACTGTGCTAAGGGGTGGAGGTAGCCATAAGCAATGCATAAACAAATGAGTATGGCTGTGTTCCAGCCGCAGTTATGGGCACTGACATTTAAATTTTATATAATTTTCAGATGTCATAGAATTTTTTTTCTCTTGATGCTTTGAACCATTTAAAAATGTAAATACCATTCTTGGCTCACAGGTCATACAAAAACAGGTGTGAGACCAGATTTGTTTTAGAGGCTGAAGTTTGCCAACCCCTGCTCTAAATGGTTAAATCCACCAGTTGAGAAAATCTGCTTTTAGTAATGCATTCATAAACTCCAACACTACCAAGTCTATCGTACCATTCCAAAGTTCTTACTAATTTGAGCATATGCCTGATGACAAAAGATGTTCATTTTGTCAACAGCAGCTTCTTTTTGACTCGAATAATGTTGCTTCTCATTCCCACAAGTATCTCACAGAAGTAAGTAAAAAAAACTTCATCCCTGCCTGCTGTGAAACTAATTGTCTTTTGTAAAGATGATACAGCGTCATATAATGGACATAAAACTGGGAAACTTAGAAAACAGACAGTAGCCCTTATTCTACCACTACTCAAAGTACTCAAGTTTCTCAGACTTCTGAGGCTCCATTTTCTCACTTGATCATCTCAGTGAAGTATTAAGAGGTCATATTACAATATATGAAATCACTGAGTTACGAAAATCACTGGTAAAGAAAAAAGTGTAACAAATATGCCACTGTAGTAGTGGTTGCACTTTTTAGTTACTCTTACATATGAGCTCCCTGTCATGATATATCCCTCTGGAAGATTAGGAATAGATTAAGGATTAGCACATAAATTTTCTTCAGGCATTTTACCTCCATACTCTCACACTTTTAATCTACTTTTTTTCTTTTTACTAATAGTACCATGAAAATTTCAGATTATATTCCACATATCCTTTCTTATCATGACTCTGTGAGAGCAGAAACTATTTTGTCCTTCCTGTATCCCTGGAACCCAAAACAATGTCTGGAATATCTTTGGGTCTCACATATAGTTTCTGAGTTAAATTAGTGATGCAAATAATCCCACATGTTTACTTGATTTTTGTTATCAAAAGGAATATAGAAAGCTCATCATAAAATGTTTTTAAATGCATAAAATAGAATACATAGGATTACAAAGAAAAATGGGAGTTTATTCAGATTTACTGAAATTTAACTCTATTCACAGACAATTCATGGATGCTAGTTCTTAAAATATAGAAGAATTTCTAACTAATTTTCAGGAAACACAATTTATAACAATAAATTGCAGAATTACTTTGATAGAATGTAAAACAAATGCAAGCTTTCAAGTCTCTTCTTTAAGAATTCTTTGAACTTTTAAACTAAAATAAAAACAATGGATTTTTTTTAAATCTATTTTATTACATTTATTTTGGTTACAACAAGAAAAATAGATTTTTTAGTAAGCTTACTCAGAAAGCACATTTGTCTGGGAAGATACCATCATAGAATTGACAAGTGGGAAATAATGTAACAGGAGCAGCTCTGGAGATTTCAGCTTTCTCCAGAGTAGGGCCATTTATGGTGGCTGCCAGTGATGGGTCCAAATTTCAAAATACCAGAAGAGAAACCTAACTGATTCAGCTTGGATCATAGACGCATGCCTGAATTAGCTAAGGTCAGAGGGTGGAATCATGTAACAGAGATACCAGCGCTGAGGGCCACTGTATGGTAGCAAGATAAGCTGGAAAGCCACCCAAGAGATATATTGTTTTATTAATCGGCTTCTAGGAAATAGTACATTTATTTTATATCTACTAATTTTTCCAGAAGAAACATTTCACTGCAAGACAACTTTGTCTATTGACAGATAGACTACCTATATAATTATGAATTTTAGTATGTGCCAAATCACCTGCTGCTTTATTAATAAATGTCTTAATATTATATAATACAACCAGTATAATGTAGTGGCACTACAGCACAGGTGTTAAGAGAATGGCCCTCAAGCCAGATTTGCATGGCTTCATATCTTATATCACTTAACTAACTAAAAGATTGGAGATTGGATAAGTTACTCAATCTCTGCCCCTCGTTTTTATTGTCAAAAAAGTGCAACTACACAAGCATATTTCAAGTCTCTGTTTGTGTGATGTCTGCTGTTACTCCATTGGTCAAAGCAAGGCACGTGGCCAAGCCAAAAGTCATAGGGCAGAGGGGTACACATATACATTCCACAGACATATGTTAGGGAAAGGAAAAATCATCTAATCTACCACTGGGGTAAAAATTACTGCCTAACGGTAGTTTTTATAAATCCAGTATATGTAAAGAGCTTAGAATAATGCCTGGCACAGAGTAAGTGCTCGATAAATATTTATTATTGTGCATATTCTTAGCAGAAACACACAAAAGTTCAGTGTTGTGTAAATGTGACATAGAATACATAATTGGCACGTGTCATTTCCTTAGCGTTGAACACACATGCTAAATTTAATTTAAAACTAGTCTCTATTTTCGTTACTGTGATTAGATGAGCAAGATTATATGTCATTCAGACTGGTCAGCCAACTTCTGGGATAGTCAATTATTTAACTGTTGGAATCATAGACGTGCTAAAGACCATTGACTCCAATCCTCTTGTTTTACAGATAATGCATTGGACCAAGAATAGTGAGATCCAAATGAAAGAGAAAGCTAGGTGGATAAGGATGGGTGGATGAATGATAGATAAGGAATTAAGTAGAAAAATGGGAATGCAAAGAAGGGCCAACTTAGATCTGTAGAATTCTAGTTGAAAACTCTTACCACTGTATCACACAGCCCAGGTGTTGCTCCTGTAGTTTTATTGAAATGCCATTTATCATATTTTTTCTTTTAATGAGCTTTAAAAGAAGAGATCATTTTAAGAAGCTTTTAAAATGTTTTCTTACTATTCCTTCAACTGAGAAGAACTATATTGTAGGGTAGAATATACTTATATGAAAAACAAAAACAACTAGTCCTTATAGAAACCTTCATTTATCCCCGCTTAACTAATATTGATTGAGAATTTATCTGTTAGGCACTGAGCATACAGCAGGGAAAAAAAAAGAATCAAAGATTCTTCTCTTGGGGGGCCTGGGTCACTCAGTTAGTCAAACGTTTAACTTTTGGTTTCAGCTCAGGTCATAATATCATGGGTTGTGGGATTGAGCTAGGAGTCAGGCTCCTGGCTTGGTGGGGAGTCTGCTTGAAAGATCTCTCCCACAGCTCTTCCCCTCTACTTATTCTCTCTCAAAATAAGTAAATCTTTAAAAAAAAAAAAAAAAAAAAAAAAGATTCTTCTTTTGTACCTGCTGGGAGAACAGCTAGAAAAAAAGAGCCCTGAACTTGGAGTAATAAGAACTGTTTTCTCATGCTAGCTCTGCCACTAATTGTCTATAATTTTGGTTGAGTTGTTTAACATCTGGGTTTCAGTTTCCTGTAGTGCAAAGTGTGGAGATTGAATCATCTGATTGACATAGTTCTTTCTTGCTTGCAGTCATGAATTTAGCAAGGCTTGTGTATAAGGCTAAAATTCTATGATTCTTTTTTTTTTTAACTCAATTAGGCAACATATAGTGCATCATTAGTTTTAGATGTAGTGTTCAACAGTTTGTCAGTTGCACATAACACCCAGCTCATCACATCACATCCCTTCCCCAATGGCCATCACCCAATTACCCCATCCCTGTACCCACCTCCCTCCAGCAACCCTAAACTTGTTTCCCAGAGTTAAAAGTCTCTCATGGTTTGTCTCCCTCTGATTTCTTCTCATTCAGTTTTTCTTCCCTTCCCCTATGATCCTCTGCACTGTTCCTTATAGTCTACATATGAGTAAAACCATATAATCATTGTCTTTCTCTGATTGACTTATTTCATTCAGCATGATACACTACAGTTCCATCCACGTCACTGTAAATGGTAGGTATTCATACTTTCTGATGACTAATATTCCATTGTATATGTATATACCACATCTTTATTCATCTGTCAACGGACATCGAGGCTCCTTCCACAATTTGGCAATTGTGGGTATTGCTGCTATGAACACTGGGGTGCAGGCAGCCCTTCAGATCATTACATTTGTATCTTTGGGGTAAATATCTAGTAGTGCAATTGCTGGGTCGTAGGACAGCTCTACTTTTAACTTCTTGGGGAACTCTCGTACTATTTTCCAGAGTGGCTGTACCCGCTTGCATTCCCACCAACAGTATAAGAGGTTTCTCCTTTCTCCACATGCTTGCCAACATATGTTGTTTCCTGTCTTGTTAATTTTAGCAATTCTGACTGGTGTCAAGTGGTATCTCACTGTGATTAGATTTGTATTTCCCTGATGACAAGTGATGTTGAGCATTTGTTTCATATATCTGTTGGCCATTTGTAAGTCTTCTTTGGAGAAAGGAGTCTGTTCATGTCTTCTGCCCATTTCTTGACTGGATTATTTGGTTTTTGGTTTTTGGGTTTGGTAAGTTCTTTATATATTTTAGATACTAGTCCTTTTTATCCAATATGTCATTTGCAAATATTTTCTCCCATTCCCTAGGTTGTCTTTTAGTTTTGTTGACTGTTTCCTTTGCTGTGCAGAAGCTTTTTATCTTGGTGAAGTCCCAATAGTTCATTTTTACTTTTATTCCCTTACCTTTAGAGACGTGGCTAGCAAGAAGTTGCTGTGGCCGAGGTCGAAGAGGTTGTGGCCTGTGTTCTCTAGGATTTTGATGGATTCTTGTCTTTAGGTGTTTCATCCATTTTTGAATTTATCTTTGTGTCTGGTGTAAGAGAATGGTCTAGTTTCATTCTTCTGCACGTGGCTGTCCAATTTTCCCAGCACCATTTATTGAAGAGACTCTCCTTTTTCCAGTGGATATTCTTTCCTGTTTTGTCAAAGATGAGTTGACCATAGAGTTGAGAGTCCATTTCTGGATTCTCTGTTCTGTTCCATTGATCTATGTGTCTGTTTTTGTGCCAGTATCACACTGTCTTGATGATCAAGTTTGTAATATAGCTTGAAGTCAGGCATTGTGATGTCACCAGCTTTGGTTTTCTTTTTCAACATTCCTCTATTTGGGGTCTTTTCTAATTCCATGCAAATTTTAGGATTATCTGTTCCAGCTCTGTGAAAAATGTCAATCATATTTTGATAGAGATTGCATTGAATGTGTAGGTTGCTCTAAGTAGCATAGACATTTTCACAATATTTATTCTTCTAATCCATGAGCAAGGGATGTTTTCCCATCGCTTTGTGTCTTCTTCGATTTCTTTCATAAGTGTTCTGTAGTTTTTAGGGTACAGATATTTTACCTCTTTAGTTAGGTTTACTCCTAGGTATCTTATGGTTTTTTGGTGCAGTTATAAAAGGGATCAATTCCTTAATTTCTCTTTATTCAGTCTCATTGTTAGTGTATAGAAATGGAGTTGATTTCTGTGCATTGATTTTGTATCCTTCCATGTTGCTGAATTGCTGAATGAGTTCTAGCAATTTTGGGCTGGAGTCTTTTGGATTTTCCACATAAAGTATCTTGTCATCTGCAAAGAGTGAGAGTTTGACTTCTTTGCCAATGTGAATGCCATTTATTTCTTTTTGTTGTCTGATTGCTTAGGCTAGGACTTCTAGTACTATGTTGAGCAACGGTAATGAGAGTGGGCATCCCTTGTCATGATCCTAACCTTAGGGGAAAAGCTCTCAGGTTTTCCCCATTGAGAATAATATTCTCTGTGGGCTTTTGTGTAGATGGCTTTTATGATGTTGAGGAATATTCCTTCTATCCCTACTTTCTTGGGAGTTTTAAGTAAGAAAGGATGCTGTATTTTGTCAAAGGCTTTTTCTGCATCAATTGAGAGGACCATATCATTCTGTCCTTTCTTTTATTAATGTGATGTATCACATTGATTGATTTGCAAATGCTGAACCATCCTTGCAGCCCAGGAATAAATCCCTCCTGGTCATGGTGAATAATCTTTTTTTTTAAGATTTTTTATTTATTTATTTATTCATAGAGAGAGAGAGAGAGAGAGAGAGAGAGAGAGAAGAGGCAGAAACAGAGAGAGAGAAGAGGCAGAAACACAGGCAGAGGAAAGAGCAGGCTCCATGCAGGGAGCCCGACGTGGGACTCAGTCCCGGGTCTCCAGGATCACACCCCGGGCTGTAGGCAGTGCTGAATCACTGGGGCTGCCCTGAATAATCTTTTTAATGTACACTTGGGTCCTGTTGGCTAGTATCTTGGTGAGAATTCTGGCGTCTATATTCATGAGGGATATTGGTCTGTAATTCTCCTTTTTGATGGGTGTTTGTCTGGTTTGGGGATCAAGGTAAAACTGACCTCATAGAACAAGTTTGGAAATTTTCCTTCCATTGCTATTTTCTGAAACAGCTTCAAAAGGATAGGTATTAGTTCGTCTTTAAACGTTTGGTAGAATTCTCCTGGGAAGCCATCTGGCCCTGGACTCTTGTTTATTGGGAGATTTTTTATTATTGTTTCAATTTCCTTATTGGTTATGGGTCTGTTCAGGTTTTCTATTTCCTCCTGTTTCAGTTTCCAGGAATACATTCATTTCTTCCAAGTTGCCTAATTTGTTAGCATATAGTTGCTCATGATATGTTCTTAAAATTATTTGTATTTCTTTGATATTGGTCATGATCTCTCCTCTTTCGTTTGTAATCTTATTAATTTGGGTCCTTTCTCTTTTTCTTTTGATAAGTCTGGCTAGCATTATCAATCTTATTAATTCTTTTAAAGAACCAGCTTCTAGTTTCATTGGTATGTTCTATTCTTCTGGTTTCTATTCATTGAGTTCTGCTTTAATCTTTATTATTTCTGGGATCCCTGGGTGGCGCAGCGGTTTGGCGCCTGCCTTTGGCCCAGGGCGTGATCCTGGAGACCCGGGATCGAATCCCACGTCGGGCTCCCGGTGCATGGAGCCTGCTTCTCCCTCTGCCTGTGTCTCTGCCTCTCTCTCTCTCTCCCTGTGTGACTATCATAAATAAATAAAAAAAATTAAAAAAAAATCTTTATTATTTCTCTTCTCCTGCTTGACTTAGGCTTTATGTGCTGTTCCCTCTCCAACTCCTTTAGTATAAGATTAGCTTGTGTATTTGAGACTTTTTTAATTTTTTGAGAGAGACTTGTATTGCTGTCTCCTTCCCTCTTAGGACTGCCTTTTCTGTATCCCAAAGATTTTGAACAGTTGTGTTTTCATTTTTAGTTGTTTCCATGATTTTTAAAAAATTCTTCTTTAATTTCCTCATTGACTCATTATTTAGTAGGATGCTCTTTAACCTCCAAGTGTTTAAGTTCTTTCTAAATTTCTTCTTGTGATTAAGTTCAAGCTTCAAAACACTGTGGTCTGGAAATATGCAAGGAATAATCCCAATCTTTTGCTATTGATTGAGATCTGATTTGTGTCCCAGTATGTGATCTATTTTGGAGAATGTTTCATGTGCACTGGAGAAGAATGTGTATTTGTTGCTTTAGGGTGGAATGCTATATATATCATTGATATATATATATCAGTGAAGTCCATCTGGTCCTGGTGTCATTCAAAACCCAAATTATTTCCTCGTTGATCTTCTGCTTAGATGTTCTGTCCATTGCTATGAGTGGGATGTTGGAAGTCCCCTACTATTATTGTATTATTATCAATGTGTTTCTTTAATTTGGCTATTGATTGGTTGATATAATTGGTTGCTCCCCAGTGAGAAGCATAAATATTTGTAATTATTAGATCTTCTTTTTGGTTAGACCCTTTAAGTATGATATAGTATCCTTCCTAATCTCTTACTACAGTCTTTGGTTTAAAATCTAATTTGTCTGATACAAGGATTGCTACTCAAGCTTTCTCTTGAAGTCCATTAGCATGATAAATTGTTCTCCACCCCCCCCCCCCACTTTTAAACTGAAAGTGTCTTTAGGTCTAGCATATGGATGGGTCCTGTTTTTTTATCCAATCTGATACCCTTTGTCTTTGATTGGAGCATTTAGCCCATTTACATTCAGGGTGACTATTGAAAGACAAGTATTTGGTTCCTTTGTATTACCTATAAAATCCCTGTTTCAGTGGATTGTCTCTGTTTCTTTCTGATACGTTACCTTTGGACTCTTTTTGCTTACAGGATCCCACTTAATATTTTTTGCGGGGCTGCCTTGGTCATCACATATTCTTTCAGTTTCTGTCTGTCTGGAAAGTTCTTTATCCTCCTTCCATTCTGAATGATAGCCTTGCTGAATAAAGTATTGTTGGCTGCATGTTATTCTCATTTAGTATGTTGAATATGTCATACCAGCCCTTTCTGGCCTGCCAGGTTTCTGTGGGTGGGTCTGCTGCCAGTCTAATGTTCCTGTCCTTGTAGGTTAAGGAATTCTTGTCTTGAGCTGCTTTCAGGATTTTCTCTTTATCTCTGAAATTTGCAGGCTTCACTATTATATGTCAGGGTATTGATATACTTTTATTGATTTTGGGAGAGGTCCTCTTTACCTCTTGGACTTGAATGCCTGTTTCCTTCCCCATATTAGGGAAGTTCTCAGCTATGATTTGCTCAAATATACCTTCTGTCCCTCTTTTCTGTCTCTCTCTGTCTCTCTCTTTCTTCTTCCTTGGGGACCCCAATAATTCTAACATTGTTTCATTCTATGGTTCTCAAAGCCTTCCCTCATGTCCATGGTTGTTTTTCTCTCTTTCCCTTAGCTTCCTTCCTTTCCATCAACTTGTCTTCTATGTCACTTACTCTTTTCTGCCTTGTTTACTCTAGCTATTAGAATATCCAATTTAGCCTGCACCTCAGAGCAGTTTTAATTTCAGCCTGATTAGATTTCATTTCTACACTAAAAGATTCTCTAGTGTCTTTATGCTTTTTTCAAGCCCAGCTAGTAACTTCATAATTGTTAGCCTGCATCCCAGCTCTGACATCTTACTTATATCCATATCGATGAGATCTTTGGCAGAAAGTGTTACCTCTGGTACTTTCTTTTGTTGTGAATTCCTCCTCCTAGTCATTTTGCTCAGAGAAGAATGGATGATCAAGTGAACAAAATCAAAAATATATCAACCCTGACTCAAGCAAAATACACACTAGACAAATCCAGAGAGGTCAGAAACATAAAAGAAAAAGAAAAAGAAAAGAAAAAAGGAAGGTGGAGAGAATATAAATTCCCAGGTGGACAAAATAGGATGATCCACTTGGTCCCGAGTGTATTTTGGCCCAGGTGTTAGAAGATACTAAATCCCAAAATTGTATAGAAAGTAAAACAAATATATATATATATATATATATATATATATATATATATATATAATATATAATACAGTGAAAGGAAGCCAAAAATGAAGAATATATCTATAAAATGTAAATGTAAAAAATGGAAGTTAAAAAAAATTGGAAAACAAAGAGTTGATAAAATAAACTAATTGAAAAGGGAAAAAGAAAGAAAAGGAAAAATTTTAAACTGAAATATAAATGAATCATGAGGAAAACCCTCAAATCCTATATGCTGTTTACCCTAGAGCTAGAGTTTTGCAGTGCCGTGCGCTCCATAAACTTGGTGTTCCCTGTTCTTCCAGCTGGTCTTCTGAGGGAGGGACCTACTGAGTTAATTCTCAGGTATCTGTGTCTGGGCAGAGTTTTACTGCCCCTTGCCAGGTAGCCCAGCTCAATGTAAGCTGTTTCTGGTTTTCTATATGGTTTTTGTTCCTTGAGGACTTTCTGAGCCTCTTTAGAAGATGAAAATAAAAATGGACAAACGCTGATCTCCAGCTCAGAGCTGAAAGATCATGATCCCCTTTCTTCAGTACACCCTCAGGCATAAGCAATCTTTACTTTTGTGCATGCCACATTCTGCGGACTCCTGCAGTGTGCACCCCCACAGATCCTCCCAGGGGGAAGGCAGGAAGGTCCTGCACTTCTGTCCTTTGCAGGACTCCAAGGAGAGCAGTCCCCTGGTCTGTACCCACCGGCACTGCCCCATCTGCAGGAAGGGGGAGGGCCACTGCTTTTTTATCCTACACTGCACCCCTACACTGAGAGCTGTTGCCAGATCATGCAGCAACAGTTCATGGTTTATGGTGAACAGAGCTCAGAGTCCCCTCCTGGGCTCAAAAACCGTAACCAGTTTCCTGGCTCCAATACTCTGCTGGCTCAGGCACCCTTGTTCTCTCTCCGACCCCAGGGATCCTAAGACTACACTGTCCCACCTAAGATATTGCCCCACTACACCACTGAGTACCTTTCAGGCAGGAATGTCTCTCATTGGAGCTTATTTTTTCTAAAGATTCTGATTTTGTGCTCCTGAGCTATTTCACTTTCCAGTAATTGGCTTATGGAGGCTCCCTCTCACCTCCACCCCCACCCCCAGCTCCTGTTACCTTCCTATATATCCCCTGTTTCATTTCTCCACGCTCCTACCATGTAAAAAGTGGTCACTTTTCTATTTGTAGAGTTCCAGCAATTCTTTTCTTCTATCTCAGGTTGAATTCATATGTGTTCAGAGTGATTTGATAGTTATCTAGTTAAATTCAAGGCATCAGATGAAATGAGGTCCTCTACTCTTCACCATCTTACCACCCTCTCCAAATTCTATGATTCTTACTGCGAACTCATAAAAATCTGAAAATGTTCTTAAATGTGAATCTAAAGAAATACTGTCTCTTCAAAATCAGTAAGTTCACACTTCTTTCCTTTTTAACAGGACCAAGGAAATAAATATCAGAAGCCAAGAGCACAGAATATTTTCTTTCATCAATCCACAGAACCCTGATACTTCTCTAATTCCATCACACACAAAGGAATGACCACCTTGGCAGATGGCCACAGAGAATGTCAACAATTTTTTGGAGGTAAGCAATGAAATATTTATATTTTGAGTTTTCTGTAGTTAAGCATATAGAAACAGATAGTATTATCTTGCATTTTAATGAAGAAAGAAAGTGTTCTTTAATATAGCAACTTTATATATTAAGCATAGCTAATATAGCTTTTTACCTATAGCTAAGCTATTTCTCTCTTCCTTTTTTTTCTTGAGCACCATTGCATGTCAAAAATTATATTAAGCTCTTTTTGCATATTGTATTTCATAGTATAGAGCTGCATGAAATCCCTAAATACAAAATAAATTTAAATTACAGAAATTAAGTACCCATCTTTGAAAACAGTGCCATGTATATCCATCTCGAAATACATAATCATCTAGCTACAAATACTAAAGACTTTGGGAAGTTAAAATTATTTTCTGTTTACTTTGGGATTATCTACAGCATTTATGAATTTTTTGTTTAATTCCAGCATTTTTTTTCTCATTTATTTTTAACAACTATTCTGAAGTGCTCCAAAGTCTTGGGAAGTAATCCCTTTACATTCCTCACAGCTTTATATTTTATAAGAATCCTGCATCAAAAGAACTCATGGAACTTTTAGTTCCTGTCTCAACAGCTCTTATTACTCTTGGAAGAACAGTCAGCCAAGGATTGTGGACCACAGTGCTGTCTTCAAAATTGAAATTAATTACATTACCAGTTAAAGGGAAAGGTTATTTGGAAAGAAATTGACTGTATTTTAAAGAAAGAAATTATAAATTTGAGGAATCTGCCTTTTCTACCTTAATGAAATATAAAGACTTAAGTAGATGAATATAAAAATGGAATAAAAATAAACTCATAAAACTTTAAGTAGAATGCACTAAAATTGAATTTTTCAAAGGACTTTATACAAACAAAGAAACTGTACATATGCTCAGAATTTTTTATTTAGTATTAATTCAACTCATAGGCCTAAGGTCATCTAGCAAACGAGTCTGCTTTTTAAGTTGTATGTAGAGGAATGCTTTCTAAGTAAAGGAGGACATAAATGTTTAAAAAGCCCAGTGTAGAGCTTCTGAGTTTTCTTTCAGTAACTAGAGTCAAAATTAATTCCTGCTTTTCTGTTGGGGAAAATTTCATCTAATTACATTCAAATTATTCTGCAACTTTTTGGACAGCAAATCCTGATCACTAAAGAAAGGAAAAAGCAGCTGTGTTGCCCTTGCCTCACAGTTATAAGAATAGCATTATTATGTAGTCACTGGGCTTTATAGAACAAGAGTGGTTATCCACCGGCTGCCTTCTGGCAGAGACACACCTAACCCTTTCTGAACTGCTGGTAATATGCCTTCTGTTCCTAAGGATTTTTAAAGAAATAGTTTCCACTGCTTCCTTCAGCGAACCAATCTAGTATAACAGTTCTTGGGAGTAAGAAGTTCTAATAACCGTTTGTGCACTTTTAGTGATCGTTTCTAAAACAGGTTTTGTTAGACCTATACTTAAATCATGATATTTTTTTAAGATTTTATGTATGTATGTATGTATGTATGTATTTATTTATTTATTTATTTGAGAGAAAGAGAGCACAGCAGGGGGAGGGGCAGAGGGAGACCAAGAAGCGGACTCCTTGCTAATAAGCAGGGAAGCTTGACACAAGGCTCAATCCCAAAACTTGAGGCATGACTTGGGGCAAAGGCAGAAAGCTTAACCAACTGAGCCAGCCACCCAGGCACACCTTAAATCACGATTTAAATCTTTTCTTAGTTTGATATAATCAACTTAACTATTTTAAGAAAGTATTTAATGAGGTACCTGGTTGGCTCAGTCTGTTGAGTGTCTTATTCTTGAATTCTGCTCATATTATGATCTCAGGGTTGTGGGATTGAACCCTGTGGTGGGCTCTACACTCAGCAAGCAGTCTGCTAGAGATTCTCTCTCTCTCCTTTCTCTCCTCTCCCTCTCCCTCCCTCCCTCTACCCCTCTTCCCATTCTCACTCTCTCTATCTAAAATAAATAAATCTTAAAAAAAAACTTAAAATTGACCATTGCTAAAATTAGTAGAAATAATATCTATAAACACTGCTTCTCCATAGGCAACCTACTTGGTCAATATTTTTCCTCTAATATTTCCTGTTTTAGCTCATTCACTAACATATCCTATTTTGATCTTAAGTTATTCTTTAACCACAGCAATATATCTTATGTCAGGTAGCTCTAGTTTATATTTCTTCCACATTATATTAAGAACCAGCCCTTTGTTCTCTTTGAATTGCATTCTATTTATGACGATGTCATTAATAAGCCACAGATATTTATAATTCTAATCAAAAGTGCTAATTCATTTATTTCCCATATTTTAAGGCTTACTTGAATATTATAGTTGCTTTTTTTATAGTTGCTTTTAGTACTTAAAAAGGCAATTAGAACATATCAGGTATTATAAGTCTGCTATATAAGAACACAAATTCAAAGAACATATTAAGACAGACTAGTCAGCCACAAGTCTGCCACACTTACCAGCTGTGTGACTTTAGACAAATTACTGATTCTTTATGACTCCCAATTTGTACATCTTTAAAATTTGAATACTAATAAGAATATAATTTCAAGGATTAAGTGGAATAGATGTAATAAATAAATATGAAGTATTTAGCACTTGCCTAGCTCATAATTCAACAAATAAGTGATATAGTTATTCCGGTTTTTGCAAAATGATTGAAAACAAGTTTCCTCATGGCAAGCTCAATTCTTACAAAAGAAATAATGAATTTGTCCATTATACTCATGCCAATTTAATTTTACATCATTATGTTGTTGTACTGCTACTAAATACTGTTCATTGAAGTTTCCCCACAAGCAGTTTATGTTTAAACGTGAAAATACAAGTTACCAAATAGTCACTGTTTAGATTTGAAGGGGTACATGCACCCTGATGTTGATAGCAGTATTATCAATAATAGCCAAACTATGGACAGAGCCCAAATGTCCATTGACTGACGAATGAATACGAAAGATGTGGCATATGTATATATGTATATCAACCAACTAAAGCTTGTTGGAGGGAGGCAGGTGGCGAATGGGCTAGATGGGTGATGGGTATTAAAGAGAGTTCATGTATCTAAGTGATGAATCACTGATCTCTACTCCAGAAACCAATATTTCACTATATGTTAACTAACAAAATTTAAATAAATTTTAAAAAACCAAAGACCCCCAACTGTTTAAAAATGTAGTTGTTAAAATAAATGATTGTTAACCTTTGAGCCTTTGAATGTACATTCCAAATCTTGCAAGTAATTTTACTTGAGTGTTTGTGGACTCAGTGCCTGCTCTAAAATTTTAACTTTGGGGCACCTGGATAGCTCAGCTGGTTAAGCATCTGCCTTCAGCTCAGGTCATGATCATGGAGTCCCCAGACTGGACTCCCTGCTCAGCTAGGAGTCTGATTCTCCCTCTGCTCCTCACCCCACTCATGTTCTCTCTCTCCTCCCCCTCTCAAATAAATAAATAAAATCTTTAAAAAATTAAATTTTAACTTCCTATCAACCATTATTGTTTGGAGAAATATTCCATGTGCAAGCCAGAGTGATGTGAAGAATTTTTTTCATCTTCAAAAAAGAATTTAAGTATCTTTTATGTATACATAGGACATATGTTTAGTCTGAGAAACTAACATTTCCACTAGAAAAAGAAAAGCAAACAAGTAGTTTGAGTCTATATGTTGATTTCCTAGGTGTGCTGTAATAAGTTACCACAAACTGGAAGGTTTAAATTTTAAAGAATTATTCTTTCACAATTATTGAATGTAAAAGTCCAAAATCAAGTTGTCTATAGGGCTATGCTTTTCTGAAGGCTGTAGGGAAAAATCTTTTAGATGCCTTTCTCTTAGCTTCTGCTGTTGCCTGACAATCCTAAGCATTCTTTGGTTCATAAACTCATTACTTCAATCTCTGCCTCCCTCATCACCTCATTTTATCCCTGGGTTTCTGTGTCTCTTCTGTTCTTCTTATAAGGACATGGTCTTATTAAATTAGAGCCCACCACAATTCAGTATAACCTCATCTTAACTTGATTACATCTACAAAGACCCTATTTGCAAACAAGTTCACATTCAAGTGTCAAGGATTAGGATTTAAACATATTGTTTGGGAGGTAACACAATTCAAACAATGACACTCTCTAATATATTTTTTTTTGAACTGAGAATAAAGCTAGGGCATAAGAATTGATTCTAAAAACAAGAGAATTTTCTTTTCCTGGGGAAGAAGTTGTTTCACTTCTGACAAGATAAGATCTATGAGTAGATGCACATATTTTGCTTATGATTTGGTAATACCATTTCTTGAACATAGATAGTTTACTGGTTTTTTGATAATACTTTTTCCCATCTACTCTGTAGCTCTGTTTTTTAAAATTATAAAACAATATCTATCATTTCATTTGTTTACTTGAGCTGAGAGTTCAAATAATAGGGTTACAGTTTTATGAATAAGGCATATATCCATATTACATATATCAACAAATAAGATTCTCTAAGGACTTTAGAGCTGGTATTGTATTTGCATTTATAACTGTACTGATATCTACAATTTTTTAATGAACTGAGTTAATCTTTCCTTTACTAATCTTGATTCAAACCAGAGCCACTTTTTATTTTCAGGGGTAAGAAATTTGCTTTAAATTCAAATTAAGAAATATTCTTGATCTTTCAAAATGAACACAGCCACTATATATTTTTAACATTAATTCTACAGCATATTCTAGTAAAGCTAATTCTAGTGAAGTCTTTCTAATATATAATTTGGAATGTGGTTTGTAGATCATCAGTACATTTTTATCTTCTTTATGATCATCTCCCATATATTTAGATAACTGTCAAAAATTCTTCATGCAATAACACTTACATAGGATGTACAGTCTTATTTCAGAATTTAATGAGAGGATATTATGTGCATTTTCTTGTCTTTGAGCTTCTGAAAACGAAGGGAGGTAAAGCATTTTAAACTCCTGTTTCAGGAGTGAAGAAAGATGGAATAGGAGGATCCTAAGCTCACCTTATCTTACGGCTACAACTAGGTAACTTCCATATCAGTGTAAATAACCCAGAAAATGACCTAAAGACTGGCAGAACAGACTCTCCACAGACAAATGTAGAGAAGAGGCCACATCAAACAGAGTAGGAGATGTGACCAGGAGTCAGACTGACCCACAGGACTGTCTGCAGGAGGGAAGGCTGCTGAGGGCATGAATAGAGGAAAGAAACAGACACTATACCAGGCACCCCAGACACAGGAACCCATATAGGGAAGACAAATCTCTGTATCATTTGGCTTTGAAAACCAGTGGGGCATAATTCACGAGGTCTTATAATCAGTGGGCTTAACACCTAGAACTTTAAAAATCAGCAAGCTTAGCTCTGGGAGAGCTGGAGGGTAAGAGAAAAATGAGTCGGCATCCTTAAAGAGAGAGCACAACAAACAGCCTTGCTGAAATACAGCTTAGAAGCAGCAGTTTGAAAAATGCCTGGATATAAGGAGGGAGATTCATTTACTAATCTCAGTATGTGCTGGAGGGGCAAGAATCTTTTGGAAACATCTCCAACAACAAAAGAGCTAATAGGCACCACTTCCCTCCCCAACCCCCAGCCTAGATAAATGGACACCTGTAGGAACCAATATAACATAAACACTGTCTTGCTAACAGTACACCCCACCCCCACACTTTTCTGCAGACTCACCCTCTCTATCCTGGCTTGGGCAGGAGTTTTGCCAGGCAGCTGCAGGTCTCTTCCTGCAGAAGACTTCATGGAGCTTGCTAACAGCATGTCGCCTTCTCCCCAACCCCTGTGATCTCCTACGGAATTGCCCCCTCCAGCCTAGGAGCAGGAATTTCCTGAAGCAGCAGCAGATCCCTTCCCACAATATACCAGTGCAAACCTTGCTGGTGCCACATGCCTTGCCCCTGCATTTTCCTGCAGACCTGCCCTTAGGAGGAGTCCAAACAAGGTGGTGCCACAAGTGTGGCAATGTTCAGAAGTGATGAGTACCACATTAAAGTGACTCTTGTCCCAGAGGGAGAGGGAAAGATAACCACACACACCAGTCCCACTACAACCCCAGCAATTGGCTAGAGGCAGATTTCTGGTCTGATGGCAGGCCCCACCCATCCAAAAAAGCTTCTGAGGGGACAACACAGGGAAAGCGCACTGCAGTTCACTGTTACCATAGCTCTGGTAAATGCTTGCTCTTACTCAGCTTAAGCCCAAGGTGGCCCCACACTGGCCCACTAACAACACAGGGACCAAACTCTGCCCATAACAGGCAAAGTGAGCCATTGCAGATGACTGAACTAAAGGCAGATGCAACTGAGCCACAATAGCAGGGCCCATGCAACACACACAGCAGATACCCCTGAAACACCAGGTTCTGGTGAACAGGGGACATTATATTGCAAGGCACTACAGGACCTCTTCTTTTTAAGGCTGCTACTTTCAAGAGCAGAAGATAGAGCTGACATTTCCTATCATGCAGAAACAAAAACAGAGAGTTAGACAAAATGAGACAGAGGAATATGTCCCACATGAATGAATAGGACAAAATCACAGCAGGATAGCCAAATGAAACCCAGGTAAGTAATAAACCTAATAGAGAATGTAAAGTAATGGTCATAAGATACTCATCAGATTTGAGGAAAGAGTTTAAGACCTCAGTGAGACCCTTAAAAAAGAAAACATAAAAAAGAACCAGTAAGAGATGAAGAACTCAATAACTAAAATTAAAAATCACTAGAGGGAATAAACAATAGACTAGAGGAAGCAGAAGAATGGATCAGTGTGACCTGGAGGACAGAGTAACAGAAAGCAATGAAGCTAAACAGAAAAGAGGGAAAATATTTTTTAAATGAAAATAGATTTGGGAGGGCACCCGTGTGGCTCAGTCATTCAGCATCTGACTTTGGCTCAAGTCATGATCCCACGGTCCTGGGATCGAGTCCCATATCAAGCTCCCCACAGGGAGCCTGCTTCTCCCTCTTCCCCTGTCCCTGCCTCTCTCTGTATGTCTCTCATGAATAAGTAAGTTAAAATCTTTAAAAAAAATGGATTAAAGGAACTCAACGATGCCATCATGCATAACAACATTCACATTATAGAGATCATAGAAGAAGAAGAGAGAGACGTGGGCAGAAAATGAAGAAATAATAGCTGAAAACTTCCCAAGTCTGAAAAGGAAACAGGAATCCAGATCCAGAAGGCATAGAGAGCCCCCCAAAAAAATCAACCCAAGGAGGACCACACCATGACACATAGTAATTAAAATAGCAAAAAGTAGTATTAAAGAGAATTTTAAAAGCAGCGAGAGAAAACAGTTACATACAAGAAAAACCTCATAAGGCTATCAGCTGGTTTTTCAGCAAAATTTGCAAGCCAGAAGAGAGTAAGGTGATACAGTCAAAATGTTCAAAAAAAAAAAAAAACCTGCAACCAGGAATAGTCTACCCAGCAAGGCATTCAGAGTAGGAGAGAGAGTTTCTCAGACAAACCAAGGTAAAGGAATTCATCATGACTAAACTAGCCTTATAAGGAGACTCTTTTTTTTTTTTAAGATTCTATTTATTTGAGAGAGGGAAGGAAAGGGAGAGAGTATGTGAGCAGGAAGAAGGGCAGAGGGAGAAGGAGAGAAAGAATCCCAAGCGGACTCCTGGCTGAGTGTAGAGCTGGACAAGATCATGACCTGAGATGAAATCAAGAGTTGGATGCTCAAATGACTGAACAACCAAGGCATCCCAAAGGGACTCTGAGTGGTAAAGAGAGACCATAAGCAGGAAGAAGAAAAGTAAAAAGCACAAAATCAGTGATATTAACTATAAATCTACAAAAGAATCAAAGGATTCACAAAATAAAAGGATGCAAAGTATGACACCATATACCTAAAACATGGGGAAAGAAGGAGTTAAAATTTAGTACTTTTAGATTGGGTTTCAGCATAAGGAAACATAAACTTAATATAGACTACTATATGCATAAGATGTCATCTATAAACCTAATGATAACCAGAAATCAAAAACAGGTACTAATATGTAAAAAAAAAAAAAAAAAAAGAAAAAGAAAAAGGATCCAAGTACATCACTAAAGAAAGCAAGCAACCCAAGAGTAAGAGAAGAAAGGAACAGAGAACTATAAAAACAACCGTAAAACAAATAAAATGACAGTAAGTACATATCTATCAATAATTACTTTGAATGTGAATGGACTACGCACTCCAATCAAAAGAAGTGACAGAATGGATAAAAAAAAAAAAAAAGCAAAACCCATCTATATGCTGCATGTTTACAAGAGATTCATTTCAACCTAAAGACACAAGTAGGTTGAAAGTGAAGGCATAGAAAACTATTTACCATGAAAATGGAAGTGAAAAGAAAGCCAGAGTAGCAATACTTATATCACACAAAATAGATTTAAAAAAAAAAAGACTACAAAACAAGAGACAAAGAAAGACACTACATAATCACAAAGGGGACAATCCAACAAGAAGATAAACAATTGTAAATATATATGCATCCACATGGGAGCACCCTAATACATAAAGAAGCTAATCAAACATAAAAGTTATTAATAGAAATACAATAATAGTAGGGGGTTTTAACACCCTACTTAAGTCAATGAATAGATCATTCAATACAAAATCAACTAGACGGTGGCATTTAATGACACATTGGACCAGATGGATCTAACAGATATAGTCAGAACATTCCATTCCTAAAACAGTGGAATACACATTCTTTTCAAAAGCACATGGAACATTCTCCAGAGTAGACCCCATGTTTAGGCCACAAGACAAATGTCAGCAGATTCAAAAAGATTAGAGTCATATAGCATGCATCTTTTCTATTCTCAGCACTATGCAACTAGAAATCAATGACAAGAAAAAAAATCTGGTAAGACCAAAAACACAAAGAGGTTAAATATCATACTACTAAACAATGAATGGGTCAACCAGGAAATCAAAGAGGAAGTCAAAAGGAGAAAAAGGAAAATGAAAACACAATGGTCCAAAATCTTCAGAATGCAGAAAAATCTGTTTAAGAGGGAATTTTATAGCAGTTCTGGCCTACCTCAAGAAGCAAGAAAAATCTCGAATAAATAACCTAACCTTACACCTAAAGGAACTTAGAAAAAAAAATACCCAATACAAGTAGAAGGAAGGAAATAATAAAGATTAGAGCAGAAATATATAAAATAGAAGCTAAAAAAAAACAGTAGAACAGGTCAATGAAACCCATAGCTGGTTCTTTAGAAAGATCACCCAAATCGATAAACCTTTGGCCAGTCTCATCAGAAATTGGAGAGGATTCAAATAAACAAAATCAGAAGTGAAAGAGGAGAAATAAACAACATCACAGATTTACAAAGAATTATAAGAGAGTATTATGTAAAATCATATGCCAACAAATAGGACAACCTAGAAGAAATGAATAAATTCCCAGAAACCTATAACCTCCCAAAACTGAATCAGGAAGAAATAGAAAATTTGAACAGACTGATTACCAACCATGAAATTGAATCAGTAATCAAAAATCCCCCAACGAGCAAAAGCTAAGTATTGTTGGCTTCATAGGTGAATTCCGCCCAGCACTTAAAGAATTAATACTTATTCCTCTCAAACTATTCCAAAAAATAGAAGAAGGAAAGCTTCCAAATTTATTTATGAGGCCAGCATTACCCTGATATCAAAGACCTATAAAGACACTACAAACAACACTACAGGTCAGTGTCTCTAATGAACATAGAAAAATCCTCAACAAAATATTAGCAAATCAAATTCAGCAATATATTTTTTTAAAATCATTTGCCAAAAGTGGATTTATTCCTGGGATATAAGGCTAGCTCAATATTCACAAATCAATTAATGTCATAAATCACATCAACAAGAAAATGAACACCATATGATCATTTAAATACATGCATAAAAAGCATTTGACATTCATGGTTAAAACCCTCAAAGAGATAACATGATACTATATATAGAAAGTTCTAAAGATTCCACCAAAAACATACTAGAACTGATAAAAATGATTTTAGTAAAGTTGCAGGATACAAAATCAACATACAGAAATCCATCATATTTCTATAACAGTAATAATGAAGTGGCACAAAAAGAAATTAATAAAACTATCCCATTTACAATTGCACCAAAAATAATAAAATATATAGGAATAAACTTCACCAAAATGGTGAAAGCCCTGTACCTTGAAAACTATAAAACATTGAGGAAGGAAACTGAAGATGACACAAACAAATGGAAAAATATTCCATGTTCATGGATTGGAAGAACAAATATTGCAAAAATGTTCATACTATGCAGTGCAATCTACAGACTTAATGCAATCTCTATCAAGATACTAAAGCATTTTTCACAGAATTAGAACAAATAATCAGAATTTGTATGGAACCACAAAAGACCCTGAATAGCCAAAGGAATCTTGAAAGAGAAGAACAAAACTGGAGATATCACAATACCAGATATCAAGATATACCATAGAGCTGTGGTAATCAAAGTAGTATGATACTGACACAAAAAGAGACATATGGATCAATAGAACAGAATAGAGACCCCAGAAATAAACCCACAATTATGTGATCAATTAATATTCGACAAAAGAGAGAAGAACATGCAATGGGTAAAGGTCTCTTCAACAAACTGTTGGGAAAACTGAACCACTTTCTTATACCATACACAAAAATAAACTCAAATTGATTAAAGCCTAAATGTGATATCTGAAACCATAAAATCCTAGACGAGATTGCAGGCAGTAATTTCTCTGACATCAGTTGTAGCACCATTTTTCTAGATATGTCTCCTATGACAAGAGTAACAAGAGGAAAAATAAATTATTGGGACTATGTCAAAATGAGAAGCTTCTGCACAGTGAGGGAAATAATCATAAAACTAAAAGAGCCTACTGAATGGGAGAAAGTATTTGCCTATGACATGTCCAGTAAATTGTTACTATCCAAAATATGTAAAGAACTGATACAACTCAATACCCAAAAAACAAATAATCCAATTGAAAAATGGATCCAACTGTGTGGAGGTTCCTCAAACAGTTAAAAATATACCTGCCCTACGACCCAGCAATTGCACTGTTGGGGATTTACCCCAAAGATACAAATGCAATGAAACGCCGGGACACCTGCACCCCGATGTTTCTAGCAGCAATGGCCACGATAGCCAAACTGTGGAAGGAGCCTCGGTGTCCAACGAAAGATGAATGGATAAAGAAGATGTGGTTTATGTATACAATGGAATATTACTCAGCTATTAGAAATGACAAATACCCACCATTTGCTTCAACGTGGATGGAACTGGAGGGTATTATGCTGAGTGAAGTAAGTCAGTCGGAGAAGGACAAACATTATATGTTCTCATTCATTTGGGGAATATAAATAATAGTGAAAGGGAAAATAAGGGAAGGGAGAAGAAATGTGTGGGAAATATCAGAAAGGGAGACAGAACATAAAGACTGCTAACTCTGGGAAACGAACTAGGGGTGGTAGAAGGGGAGGAGGGCGGGGGGTGGGAGTGAATGGGTGACGGGCACTGGGTGTTATTCTGTATGTTAGTAAATTGAACACCAATAAAAAAATAAATTAAAAAAAAAAAAAAAAAAAAAAAAAAAAAGAAAAATGGATCCAAGACATAAACAGATGTTTCTCCAAGAAGATATGCAGATGGCCAACAGACACATGAAAAAATGCTCAACATCACTTAGCATCAGGGAAATACCTATCAAAACCACAAGGAGATATTACCTCACACCTGTCAGCATGGCTAAAATAAAAAATACAACAAGTTTTGGCAAGGATGTGGAGTAAAAGGAACCCTCATGCACTCTTGGTTAGAATGCAAACTGGTGCAACCACTGTGGAAATCAGTATGGAGGTTCCTCAAAAAATCAAAATAGAATTATTATATGATCCAGTAATTCCACTACTGTGTATTTACCCAAAGAATATGTGAAAACACTAAATTGAAAAGATATATGCACCCTTATGTTTATTGCAGCATTATTTACAATAGCCAAATTATTAATGCAACCCAAGTGTCCATGCGTAGATGAATGGATAAAGACGACGTGGTATAGATATGCAATGAAATATTACTCAACCATAACAAAGAATGAAATCTTGCAATTTGCAACAACATGAGTGGAGCTGGAGAGTATAATGCTTGGTAAAATAAGTCAGTCAGAAAGAGACAAATACCATATGATTTCACTCATATGTAGAATTTAAGAAACAAAAGCAAACAAAAATGAGACTATAAAAAAGACTCTTAACTATAGAAAACAAACTGATCAGCAGAGGGAAGGTGGGGGGAGACTGGATGAAATAGGTCAAGGGGATTAAGAGTACAAATATGATGAGCACTGAGTAATGCATAGAATTTTTTAATTCCTATGCTGCACACCTGTAACTAATATAATACTGTATTTTAATTATGCTGGAATTAGTATTTAAAAATAAGAAGAAGAAGATAAACAAACAAAAAGAAAAAATCCTATTTCCAGGCCCTTGTGTTTTTTCATTGTTGAATGAAACACATAAAGTTTCCAAAATATATTCTTCTTGCAGATAAAACCTGCTTCAAATTATTCTTTGCACATAATAGATAATAAATGTTTATTAAGTGAATGAAGGAAATTGTAATTAGCCCCTCTGCTTATAGACAGCATCCATGAGTGATATCGAAAGTAAGGCAACTCTGTAAGCTATCACAAGTTATACACCTTTCGTGTTAAATACTTCTTTTAATTTGTATAAAAGATAGACAGGAACTAGAGAGTTTGAGATGCTGCAAAGTGGAGACATGTTCTGTATTCCCAGGATTTTTCAGTAAACTGAAGGACTTTTGGCTCTAGTTGATTTTTTTTTATTTCATTTTCCAAATGAATGTTGAAACTTTGAGAAAGGAAAACATAAAGCACAAGGTTAAGTGAGTAGTCGACTATTTAAAGTATGGGGTTTGATTTTCTGAAGTATGGGTCAAATTACTAGCACAGTGGTTCTCCCTGACTATGCTTCAGCGTAACCTGGAAAGCCCCTCAAATGTCTATAATTCAAGGCCCAGGATATGTCTGAACCTGGAATGGACTGGTTTCTTAGATGGAGGATTTAACATCAATAGCATGTTCATGGTGAGAGTGAATGAGCATATTTGCTAGGAGCATGACACTGGTGGTTATGATGGTGAGTAGGGATAGGTAGGGGCAACCTATGGAATTCTTACGGTTTAGAAAACCTCTAAAGTCCTTTCCAACCTTAATATGCTATGATTGTAAATAGTTGACAGTGCTTTCTTTACATGTATTTATTCATCTATGTATTTTGAAAACTTATGATAGACACCATACTAGAAGATAAAATAAAATCTGTGAACCTGAAGAAAAAGAGAATATACTAGGTTTGATAACCACTACAGTAAGGTATCTTGGAAATAATTAAATAATTGTATTTCATTTATGCATGTGTTGATTATTTCTTTTTACCATTTAGGAGTTAACCAAAATACACAGGCTAGGAATTCCAGTGTACTTAAATGTTCAGAAAGAAGCTGCATTATAATGATTAGAAAAAAGTGTCATCTCGATCCAGGATGTTTGAGGAGAAACTTCTTGAAAACACTATGCATATGCAATATACTATATCTCAGATTACTAAAGGCTAAGTCTCAGATGCTAACGTTAATTACCGTCATCGTTCCTTGCTTGCATGCTCCTTTCCTGAGTACACAACTGATCAAGTTGCTTTTGATGCAGCTATTGCTTGTTAATAGCCAGAATCTTGGGGAGAGAGGCCAGCTTCCTGGAATAAAAACTGCTGAGGATAGAGAAACAGCATCCATAAGAGAAAGGTCTGAGTGTAATGGGCTTTGGAGGACAGGACTCAATTGATTCCGGAGCCTCAGCGGGAATGAAGGGAAAGGAATTTCTAGAGAAAACTCCGTAGTTCTGACTTGAAAGAAACAAAATGAAAACAGCAATAATTATTTCCTATTTTCTGCTGTATGTTTCAAAAACAGTTTGAGAAGAAAAAAATCCACAAGTTAAAGTGAGTTTACATTTATGTTTAGATAACTTCCCTTATTCCAGAGTTTTATTGCTTTTTGTTTTACTGAATTTTAGTAAGTCACTCCCTTTTGTAAAATGTCTTAACTCCATGATAGAATTCAGTATGTAATGCTGTCATTGAGTGAAGAGAGGGATGATATGTATGTTTAAACAATCAGCATATTACTGGTGAGGCTCTTCAGAAGGAATATGTTTTTTAGGTTTTGGTTTTGAATTATTAAAGCAATATTTACTCATGGTTTTTAAAATAAGAACAAATAGTATGGAAAGTATAAAATAAAAAATAAAATTTGAAACCCTCCTGTTTCTACTTTCCAGAAGTAACTTGTATTGACTTATTTTAGGCATCATTTCAGAAATCTTCTATCCACACATGTTTATGTGTGTACGTACACGTACCACACATGTGTACATATACATGCATATGTAGTGTATGCCTTTTTTTACATAAATGCAGCATATCCATTGTTCTTTGCTAATGGTCTTGCCCTTGTCTCTTTATTGTTGATTTCTAAGAGCTGTTGGTATACTAATAAAATGTATCTTACATATTTCAAACATTTTTCTGTGGTTTAATTTGCACTTCAACATGATTTATGGTAGGTTTTTTTTCCCATACTGAAATTTTAAGTTTTGTTTTAGTCAAATAATCAGTCTTTTATGTTATGGCTTCTGTAGTTTATTTCCAAGATTTTAAAATATATAACACCATTTCTTCTTTCCTATTTTACAGACTAATTTTTGTTAAGAGACTTTATTACAGCAGTTTTAGATTTACAGCAAAATTAAGAGAAACATATAGAGAATTCCCATTGGCCTTCTGTCCCCAAACTTTCATAGTCTCCCTCATTATCAGTTTCCCCACCACAGTGGTACATTTGTTACAAGTGATAAACCTACATAGACACATCATTATCACCTGAAGTCTACAGCTTACCTAAGGGTTCACTATTGGTGTTGTACATTTTATGGATTTGAACAAATTTAGAAAGGCATGTACCCACTATCACAGTATCATACACAGTAGCTTCACTGCCTTAAAGTCCTCTATAATCTTCCTATTCATTCCTCCCTCAAAATGTTTTTAAATAATATATTTTCTATTTAAATCTTTAAATTGTCTGCAATCCTGTTAGTATACCAGCAGCTTTTATTGATTAATCTTTTAATTTTAATTTCTTGGCATTGATTAACCTTTTTTTTTTAAAGTTACCTTTATCTTACACTAAAATCTTATATATATATTAGAGTATATTTCAGGATTCTCCTATATATATATAATTTTATCTATTTCTTCTCTAGTTTAAAACTCCTTATGCTGTATGTTTACAGTGTTTTTACTATCTAGAAGGACTGGTTTCCTCTGTACTCCTCTTCCCCCCCCAAAAAAAAAAAATTTGTAGATAATGGCATATTTTCAACCAGATGAACTTTGGTATTATCTCTTAAGTTCTGAAAATAAGAAATCCTATTGCTATTTAATGGGAATCTTATTAAAATAATAGATTAACTTAGTTGGAAAAGTGAGTCTTTGAATTTTGATTATATCTGTCCTGAAGACAAATTACGTGTTTTGTAGATATCTGGATTTGTTTATTCTGAGTTACTTATTTTTGTTGTTTTTCATATTATATGGATTTCTTTCTAGTTTTTATTTTCTAATTGAGCATGGCTTATATTATAGGAGAATCATTGATTTTCAATATACTATGTAACTAGCAGCTACATTTCTAAACTCTTTTCTAGAGTTTTTCCATTGATTTTCTTGGGTTTCTCAAGTATATATGCATGTCACCATGGAAATAAGGATATAATTATCTCTTCCCTCCCCCGCCACCATGTGATTGACACATAACAGAAGTTTATGGTATACAGTGTGATGATTTGATATAAATATATATTGCAAATGATTACCACAATAAGGTTAGTTACCATATCCATCACCTCATGTAGTTTCTATGGAGAAGGTGTGTGTGTGTATATGTCTGTGTGTGTGTGTGTGTGTGTGTGTGTTGAGAACGTTTAAAATCTCTCTTAGCAACTTTCAGGTATACAATACAGTATTGTTGACTATAGTCATCATGCTGTGTAGTAGATCCCTAGAACTTATTCATTTTAATAAATGGAAGTTTGTTTCCTTTGACCACCTTCACTCATTTCTCCCATCTTATCCCCCACCCCACCTCAGCAACCACCAATCTACTTTCTGTTTCTATAAGTTTAGTTTTATTTTAGATTCCACTTATGAGATCATGCAATATTTGTTTTTCTCTGTTGGACTTACTTCATTTAGCATAATGCCCTCAGGGTCCATCCATATAGTCACAAATGGCAAGATTTCCTTCCTTTTATGGATGAATAATATTTCATGTTTTAAACCCACACATACACATATGTCACATTTTCTTTATTCATTCATCCATTGGTAGACATGGGTTGTTTCCTTGTCTTGGTATTGTAAAGGTTGCTGCAAGGAACATGGAGGTATAGATATCTCTTTGAGATACTGATTTTATTTTCTTCAAATATATACCCAGAAGTGGGGTTAGTAGGTCATATGCTAGTTCTATTTTTAGTATTTTGAAGAACCCCCCCCATAGTGTTTTCCATAGTGCCTGTGACAATTTATATTCCTACCACCACTGCCCAAGCATTCTTTTTTCTCCACATCCTTACCAGCACTTGCAATCTCCTGTATTTTTTAAAATAGCCCTTCTAACGTGTGTGAAATGACATCTCATTATGGTTTTGATTTGCATTTTCCTGATAATTAGTGATGTTGGACAATTTTTATGTACCTTAGGCCATTTGTATATCTTCTTTAGAAAAATATTTATATGTTTTCTTTGCCATTTTAAAAATCAGATTTTTTGGTTTTTTGCTGCTGAGTTGTAGGAGCTCCTTATATGTTTTAACCCCTTATCAGATAGAAGATTTGTAAATACTTTCTCCCTTTCCATAGGTTACCTTTCCATTTTGTTGATTTTTGTTTTTCGGTATAGAAACATGGTTAATGTAGTCTCACTGATTTCTTTTTGCTTTTGTTTGCTTGTGCTTTTCATGTCATATCAAAAAAATCATTGCCAAGACCAATGTTAAGAAGCTATTCCCCTGTTTCTAGGAGTTTTATGGTTTCAGGTCTTATATTTAAGCTTTAAATTCAAATCAAGTTAATTTTTGTGAGTGGTATAGGGTAAGGGTTCAGTTTTATCCTTCACTTGTGGATATCCAGTCTTTCCAACACCATTTATTGAAAAGGCTATCTTTTCCTCACTGAATTTTCTTGGCTCCTTGTCAGTGTGGGCTCTTACTGATCATATTGTAAGGGTTTATTTCTGGATTCTTCATTTTATTCCATTGGTCTTTGCATCTGTTTTTATGGTAATACCATATTGTTTTGGTTGCTTTAGCTTTGGAGTATAGTTTAGAATCAGGAAGCATGATGCCTTTAGCTTTGTTCTTTCTCAAGGTTGCTTTGGCTATTCAGGGTCTTCTGTGATTCCACTCGACTTTAAGATTTCTTCTATCGGTAAAAAAAAATGCCACTAGAATTTTGATAGGTATTTCACTGAATCTATAGATGGCTTTTGGTAGTATGGACATTTTAACAATATTAATTTTGCTAATCCATGTCATGAGATAACTTTTCACTTATTTGTCATGAGATAACTTTTCACTTATTTCACTTATTTATTTTGATAGGTATTTCACTGAATCTATAGATGGCTTTTGGTAGTATGGACATTTTAACAATATTAATTTTGCTAATCCATGTCATGAGATAACTTTTCACTTATTTTCTTCTTCAGTTTCTTTCATCACTATCTTATAATGTTCATTGTCTTTCACCACCTTGGTTAAATTTATTTGTATTGTATTATTTTTTATGCTACTGTGAATGAGATTGTTTTCTCTATTTCTTTTTCAAATTGTTCATTGTTATTGTATAGAAGTGCAACTAATTTTTATGTATTGGTTTTGTTCCTGAAACTACTGAATTCACTTGTTAGTTCTAACAGTTTTTTGATGGAGACTTTAGACTTCTCTCTATGTAAGATCATATTATCTGTAAACAGGGATAATTTACTTCTTCCTTTCTGATTTGGATACTTTTTATTTCTTTCTTTTGCCTGATGGCACCAGCTAAGATTTCCAGTATTTTGTTTAATAGGAATGGTGAGATTGGACATTCTTGTCTTGCTCCTGATCTTACAAGAGAAGATTTCAACATGAGCTTGTCATATGTGGGTTTTATTATATTGAGATTTTTTGAGGGTTTTATCATGAAAGGATGCTGAAATTTGTCAAATGCTTCTTTTACATCAGTTGAGATCATATGATTTTGATCTACACTCTATTAATGTGATGTGTTACATTTATTGATTTGCATGTGTTGAACTATTCTTGCATCCTAGGGATGAGTACCACTTGTTCATAATGTATGACTCTCTTAATATACTCTTGAATTCATTTGTTGATATTTTGTTGAGAATTTATATATATATATATGTATATATATATATATATCCATTAGATATATTGATCTGTAGTTTTCTTTTTTTTAGCATTCTTATCTGCCTCTGTAGTAGGGTAATGCTGGCCTTGTAAAAATGAATATAGAAGTCTCTCCTCTGAATTTTTTTGGAAATGTTTGAGAAGGATTGGTATTAATTCTTCTTGAAATGTTTGGTAGAATTCACCAGTGAACCCATCTAAGCCTGGGCTTTTGTTTTTTATAAGGTTTTTGATTACTAATTCAGTCTTCTTACTCATTGGTCTCTGGGCTTTCTGTTTATTCATAATTTAGTCTTGGTAGGTTGTAGGTTTCTAGGAATGTATTCATTTTTCTAGATTGTCCAATTATTGACATAATATTATTCATTGTAGTCTCTTATTTCCCTTTGTATTTCTGTGGTTTCTGTTGTAATATCTTCTCTTTTCATTTACAATTTTATTTATGAGTCATTCTGTTTGCTTAGTCTAGCTAAAGGTTTGTCAGTTTTGTCTATCTTTTCAAATTCTGAGATCCCTGGATGGCTCAGCGGTTTAGCGCCTGCCTTTGGCCCCATGCATGATCCCGGAGTCCCAGGATCAAGTCCCACATCAGGCTCCCTGCATGGAGCCTGCTTCTCCCTCTGCCTGTGTCTCTGCCTCTCTCTCTATGTGTCTCTCATGAATAATAAATAAAATCCTTTAAAAAAAAAAAAGAACAAATTCTTAGTTTTGTTAATCCTTTCTGTTGTTATTCTCTATTTCATCTATTTCTGCTCTAATCTGTTATTTCCTTCCTTAGGCTAACTTCAGATTTAGTTTGTTCTTTTTCTAATTCTTTGAGATATGTATGTAATATTAGGTTGTTTGAGATCTATTTCCCTTATGTATATCTTTATAACTATAAACCTTCCTGTTAGAACTGCTTTTTCATACCGTACATTTTGGTATGTTGTGTTTCCATTTTCATTTGTTTCAAGATATTTTTAAAATTTCTCTTAATTTCTTCTTTGATCCATTGGTTATTCAGAATTGTACATTTTAATTTCCATGTATTTGTATATTTTTTCAGCTTTCCTTCTATTGTGATTTCTAATTTCATACCATTGTGATAAAAAATGTACTTAGTATAATTTCTGTCTTCTTGAATTTGTTGAGATTTGTTTTGTGCCCTCATATATGATTTGTCCTTGAAAATTTTCCATATGTGCTTGGAGAAAATGTATGTATATTCTGCTGCTATTGGATGGGATGTTCTATACACGTCTGTTGGGTCCATTTGGTCTATGGTATTATTCAAATCCACTATTTTCTTACAAAGTGTTTGTATTGATCTATCCATTGTTGAGAGTAGTGCCTCTTCCTTTCTAATACTTGCATCTCTAATCTCTAATTAGCTAGTACATCCAGAACAATATTAATATAGTTGTTTAACTTTTTTTTTTGGCCTACGAATACTTTTCCCACCATGGAATTACTAACTGTTATAGTTCTCATAGCTCTGAGTAAAGGGAAAATGGGTAATTGCAAACCAAGAAATTCTTTGAAAATGAAACAGAAAAAAAATGAAACAGAATTGAATGAATAGTTGAATTTCTAGATTTATATGAATAATAAGAATCAATTCTCTGATGACAGAATTACATTCTCTTTTTCCTCCCCAGTGGCTACCTAAGATTTACTCTTTATCCATATTCTTTAGCAATTTGACACGATGTGCCTAGGTTATGTTTCTTTGTATATTTTCTTCTTGAGTGTTGCTGAGCTGCTTTGATCTGTAGGTTGATATTTTCTCATCGTACATGGGGAATTTTACTTATTACGTTATCAAATATATTTTCCTGCCCCATTTTCTCTTTCTTTTATTCTTTTTCTGGGACTTCATATACATCTATGATAAATTACATGGTACTGTATCTTGGCTATATGAGTCAACTGAGACTCTTCAGAAATTTCTGTTCATCTGTCTTCAATTTCTCTGACTGGCTTCCCTTCATCTTAAATATGCTGTTAAGTCATGTAGTGAATTTTTTATTTTGACATAGCACTTTAAAAAAAGATACAGCACTTTAAGTTCTGTAATTTCAATTTAAATCTTTAGAAAAATTCTATTGTAGTAAAATATGCATAATAAAGTTCATAATTTAACCATTTTTAAATGTACTTGATTCTTTTTTGTTTCCATTTCTCCAAAGATTCGCTTTGTGCATTCATTATGGTATATCTCCAAGTTCCTGATTTTTTATTTATTCATTCATTTATTTATTTATAAGATTTTATTTTTAAGTAATCTCTATACCAAACATGAGGCTTGAACTCACAACCCCAAGATCAAGAATCACAGGCTTGACTGAGCCAGCCAGGTGCCCCATGTTCTCGATAATAAAGTACTTGCACTGAAGTACTTCCTGAGTCATTGCTGAATCTATTCTATTGCTGTTTTCTATGGAATTTGGGTCACATTTTCCAGTTTGTTCATTTGTTGAAATTTTTTATTCTATACTGGGTTGATTATATACTTTAGAGACTATGGATTCTGTTGTCTTCTCCTAAAGAATATGGACTTTTTTTTTTTTTTCTAACGGTTAAATTCCTGGCTGCTTATCTTTGTCTAGTAAAGATTTGGTTCTGTATTTTGTTAGAGTGGGTCTCTTTTGGTTTTGCCTTTAAACCTAGGGTGACTCTTTTAGTACGGGGATATAATCTTATCCTGAAATGTGGCCCTTTGGGGTGATTTCTGTGGAAAGCCTAAGTTGTTCACCCAGTACCTGCATCAGTTTGGTAAGATTCAAACTCCAAAGTCTTTGTCTCATGCAGTGAACAACACCAAAAATCTCTTTTCAGCCTTTTAGCTATTATTTTCCAATAGGTTCTTTGGAGTCTTCCCCATGTATATAGATGGTTGTGGGGCGGGGCCAGGGGGGGTGTATGCAAATTTTAACTTCCCCTCTGTGTTTCACCACTTTCCAAAATCTACCTCCCCCCACCTTCAATTATCAGCCATTCTTTCAGCCCTGAACTCTAGTCTTTTAATACCTCAAGCCAATAAGAATGTAGCATTCTGCTTCAGTTATGGCTATTCCCACAACCTTCTACCTTAAAGGAAAAGCTATATAAATACAGATCTTGTCCAGCACTGTTCTCTTTTTTCAAGAATCTAAGCCTCTCTTTCTGTTTTTACCTACTTTTGGTCAATCTCCAAATAGCTGTTTTTTATTTATTTGTTTTATTGTTTATTCACAGTTTATAATTGTTATCATGGGATAAAAGTCTGGTTCAAGTTACTCTACCATTATTGGAATTTCAGTTCCTGGGATTTTTTTACTTTTATATTTAACTCTTCACTTCATTATTTTATATTCATGTATATTATTTCACTTCATGATTAGTGATCACTTAGACTTTAGGTTTGATTCTTGATTCTGCCAATTGTTACAGCATTATTACTTCAAATTTCTGATTTTTAGTGTTCCTGTATATAAAATGGAAGTGATCGTAGTTACCTTGTAAAATTGGTTGTTTTTGAATATTAAATATGACAATATATGTGAAACATATGACACAGAGCCTAGAACTTCATTGATATTCATAAATGTTGCTACCCTTTATTACCATAATCATTCTATAAGGGTGGAATGTCAAATATTACTATGTGAGATGACTTACCTAAGATCTTACTACTAAATAATAGGACTATAGATTAATTAAATCATTTCTACAAGATAAGTTTATGCCTCCCAGGAGTTCCAGTTTTAGTATTATCCCATGTAAGAAGGAAAAACTGCCTGATCGTGATTCGAGGAGGAACAACAAAACAAAAATTACTAACAATAAGGCTATGTGGTCAGTGTCTGAGTGATGCCCTTTTCTATGAGCCCTTAGGAGCTGCCCAACTGACTGGTGACCAGAAGATAACCATGGTAGTGTTTTTTTTTTCCTAACAGAGAAGAACAAGTCTAATTAAATTTCCAATTTTAGAGTCAGACAGAATTTCCGTGAGAAACTCAGGCCTAGTAAAATAAGTACTGTTTAGGTATGTGGTCATTAAAGAAAATAGTAAAAAATATACCACTATGTAATTAACTATTCTGTCCTGTAGGTTAGTTATAACTCACAAATGAATGATTTATACCCTGGGCAAGCATATAATTTCAGAAATTGGTTATTGAATGATGTTTTCTATGAATAGTTAACAACATTGTTTTGTCTACTGAAATCATGTTATGGATATGTATATGTGTTATTATGTGTTATATTTTAAGTAATGCTTACGATACTGTGTGTGCTTTTCAAAAACAGTATGCTATAGAGGAAGCAATTTAATGCTAAAGATAAAAAGGGAAACCAGTTGAGGTCGCATCCACTCTCTCTGGTAAGCATTACTATAGTTACTATTCACATTTATGCCTGTTCAGAATGAAACCCATCAATCATGTAAACTCAGGGCCAGATTCTGATCTCTAATACATAGTATGAATTGCCACATATCTTTTTACCTCCAAAAAAATAAAAAATAAATGTTCAGTATCATCTGAGATTAAAATCTTTCCTTTCAAATTGATTTTATTTTTATCTAGACTAAGAAGCAAAATGCAAAGTCAGAAGAGGAAATAAAATAATTCCTCCCAGGATGTGGTTTCTTTTTTTATATATAATTCTTACAGAATCAAGTATTCATATGGTTCTGTAATCATAATAATGGTTCTGAGAAAAAATAGAAAAATTATTATTTATACTTTTTAAAATGGAATCTTTTTATCCTTTGCAATCATATGTACTAACTTGGATTGTAGGGGAAGGCCGTATTATAAAAAGAACATTACCTAAGGTTATAATATATGAAAAGCAAATAAAGTCTATATACATACTAAATGAGATTTATCAAAATAGATTTTATACTTGTTCCATGAAAATTTAACAATTTTATTAAAGTTTACCAATGAAATATTTAAAATAATAAAACTGTCTTTGTTTTTGGAATTTATGGTTTTTTTAAGTATAAGATAATTGCACAGAAGATTTGAAGATAAAATCTTCATTTACATTTTCTCTCAGCCAAGGAAATTTAGTTCAATTTACACATAGTGTTATTTTTGAACAGTGTTTATTAAGAACTTTTTATGAGCAAAGCACTGTGCTAGGCATTTTTAGGGGATATAAAAATAAACCTGGTACCACCCTGCCTAAAAGAAGTGTGTAGCTTAGTAAGACAAACAAAAGCACACATGTCACACATGCATATGAACAGAGTGTGGAAACTTTCAGAGTATGGCTGTCAACAGTATGGTTCCAGGGAGCGGTGTTGGTATGTGCCACTTTTTATTGTATTTCAGAATTACAAGTGATCTTTAGGAGAGCCTAGCATAGTACCAGGAGCATAATTAGCGTACAATAAATGTTGTGAAAGAAGAGATAAAATATTCTCTCATGGTTGGGGTTGGATAGCAGGCTGGATGTGGTGTGACTGTGTGTGTTAACTGTCTCTATGGTTAGACCTGTTATTTTAGAATTAGATTTTTTTTTTAATCTGGATTTTACCGTCTTTGTGACCTTGCACAAATTACCTCTTTAAACTTCATTTTCTTCATCGGTCATATGTGGTGATAATATCTGTTTCATAAGTTTGTTGTAAAGTGTGAATGAGATCATGTATGTCAGGCCTATATTACAGTGGCTTTGGTATTTTAAGTTAGAAAATACTGTTACATTTACTGTGACTGTTTGCATTATTTTTGCTATTAAGGGGGTAAAATACCCCTTAATAGCAAATGAAACAGAAGTAGTTAAACTATAACATAACTTTACATGTATGCAAGTAGCAGAATTTTTACTCCAAAAAGTGGCACCTCACTTGATCTACATTATTTTATTTTTTAAATTGAGGAGAAATAATTCATGAGTTATGAATAAAATAAATTTATTATTAATTTTGTATTTGGTCATTTTATCTTTGCAGAATGAAAAAAAACTCAAATAATCACTTAGGTATTATTATTTACTCTTTCATACACTTATTTATCCATTTCACAAATACTGAGTGAGCACCGCTTGTTTGCCAGGCATTTTGGTAAGCACTGATGATACAATAGTGAACAAGACTGACCAACTTCCCTGTCATCAAAGTTTAAATTTAGTTGGAATTCTAGTCCATTGTTCACAGACCTGGATATGCAAGTCCAGCCTTTCAATGAAAGGTGTTTCACAGGTGGTTAACAGTGTCCTAGATACTGTGCTTGAGATTTAGGGAGTAGATGTCATATGAACGAAGGTTTCTTTCTTTGATTCCATGAATCATAACAGGTTTCTTTCTTTGATTCCATGAATCATAACAAGGCAAGACAGCATCAGACTTGAAAAGTTACATTATGGCCCACCTTCCAGAAATGATAAATTTTTTGAGCATGCTTTACAAAATTATGAGGGCTTAGGTACAAATGAGTAACAAAGTTAGGTCAGGAAATACATATCACAAAACTCTACTATTAGAGTTTGTGTTATTATGTAGGCTACTTTAGGTAAAAATAATTAAATTTCTATCTTTGGAGTATTAGGAAACCTTAGGCTTGAAACTGATACCCAGATTCACAGCTATTTTCTCTTTGAAACTTTTCTTATATGTTCCCCTTTTTCTTATATCATTGATCACCCTATTGCTAACTATATTGAAAGAATTTTGTTAATTAAACAAAACAATTCTAAAACATTCTAAAACATTCATAATTTTAAACAATTAAAACATTCTAAACCACAGAAAGGCCCTTCTCAGCCTTCCTCTTTATTGTCTGAATAAGAATTATTTTGGGGAAAGATTGAGCATTTGCAATTTTGTTTCAAGTTTAAGTTCCTATTAATAGATTTGGGCAAGTATGCTTATCCTTTTTGTTCAACCGTAAAATGCAGATAATAAAACTCAGTTATATGATTCAGATTTCAAAATAAGATTGTAGCTTTAGAAATTATAAGCTTTGATAGTGTGCTGTTGTTTTCATTAGTAAGAGATAATGATTAGTTATAGCAACTACTATTAATTTTTTTTTTAATTTTTTATTTATTTATGATAGTCATACAGAGAGAAAGAGAGAGAGCCAGAGACACAGGCAGAGGGAGAAGCAGGCTCCATGCACCGGGAGCCCGACGTGGGATTCGATCCCGGTCTCCAGGATCACGCCCTGGGCCAAAGGCAGGCACCAAACCGCTGCGCCACCCAGGGATCCCAGCAACTACTATTAAATAAGCATTTTCTACAGGCCATATGCTTCACGTAGATTATTGGTAGCTTGTACAGTATCTCTTAATGCTAGAAATCATTATTGCCTAATTATATACAAAAACAATATGGTCCCAAAAGTATTAACTGATTTTCCCACATACATTAGAATCAGTCAGTTGCAGAGACAGAATTCAAACCCACATTCGTGTGGATCCATATCCAACCCCTGTCGCAGCACATTGCCTCTCAATTAGATACTAACACGCAGAAGTGGAGTGAGAAGGCATATGCAGCCGTATTAGATTCCGTTACGACCTTACTCTTTAACCTTAAAAAAAATAACGCATTATGTGTACATGTAAGGTCAAATAATATTTAATGTCCCCTCCCTATGAGTCTACCTAGAGATAACTGTTTTTAATGTTTAACTGCTTTAATCCTCCTTTTAATTCACCAAAAGTGGGCAGCCCGGGTGGCTCAGCGGTTTAGCGCCACCTGCAGCCCAGGGCGTGATCCTGGGGTCCCAGGATCGAGTCCCATGTCGAGCTCCCTGCATGGAGCCTGCTTCTCCCTCTGCCTGTGTCTGTGTCTCTCATGAATAAATAAATAAAATCTTAATAATAATAATAATTCACCAAAAGTAATTCAGCTACATATTTGTAAATAATGTGGGAGGGTTTTTTTACAGCTACATCTGGGTTTACCATTATTAGATATTGTTTATAGATAGAAATTATAGATTATCTATTATCATTAGATGATGATGTAACTTACTTGTAACTGTCTCCCCATCTTGCCAGTATAAAAAGTAAATGATTAGCTTATTAATGTTATGTAAATATTGTTCATTACAAAACCTAATATACCATAATTACATCTCTTGTAGAGTACTTTTTATGGCCTAGAGTTTTTCTCTCATTCTATGGCATGAACTTTTTATAATTAGAAAGAATTTTTCTTTCTGCCTATTTTAACAATCTGTCATTATTCTTTGAAACCATGGTCGGAAAAAAAATGAAACCATGGTCGGTATAAATGTTAATTTTTAAGCAGTTGTTATTTTTTTAAGGTTTTATTTATTTATTTGAGGGAGAGCGAGCACCAAAGGAGAGAGAGAAGCAGGGCTCAGTCGTAGGACCCTAGGATCATGACCTGAGCTGAAGGCAGAGGCTTAACCAATTGAGCCACCCAAGCACCTCTATCTGATCGTTTTCTTTGTTAAACTTTGTAGCAGGTTTTGTTGCAGCCTCTGCAACCCATCCCTACCAGAAATGAATTTTAATTCTTAAAGAGTTTATTCTCTTTCCAAAAGTTTTCCAAAAGCCATGTTTAAACGTCTCTTGAGGGGATCCCTGAGTGGCCCAGTAGTTGAGCACCTGCCTTCAGCCCAGGGCGTGATCCTGGAGACCCAGGATCGAGTCCCGCATTGGGCTCCCCATATGGAGCCTGCTTCTCTCTCGGCCTATGTCTCTGCCTCTCTCTCTGTGTGTGTCTTTCATGAATAAATAAATAAATAAAATCTTTTAAAAATAATAATAATAAAATGTCTCAAAAAAGTAGACAAAATTTGAAAAAAGATCTTTGATCTTTTTCCTACAATAAGTAACTTCTATAATAGGGGGAATATTTTATTTTAATCATTAAGTACTTTAAATAAATTAGAATGGGTTTTCACATCTTAAAAATATGTGTAACATCTACCTTCTTGGATAATGGACATTCAGAATATTGGAGATGGCAGGTGTCACTAATTATTCATTTGATCCCTCAGAAGAGCTGTTCTTTCATAGCATATGTGAACAGCCAGAGAAGACAGTAGCTCAAAGCCAGTTAGAATATTTAGACCCTTTAAGGAATGTAACACCTACTTTAATTCTGCTTAGTGTCATTTGAATTAACATTTGCTTAGCATGTTGAGAATATTTTGTAAGCCCAGTGTACCTAATGACTTATAAAATTCTAAATCCAGGTGCATCTGGGTGGCTCAGCAGTTGAGCATCTGCCTTCGTCCCAGGGCGTGACCCCGGGGTCCTGGATCGAGACCCATCTCAGGCTCTCCGCAGGGAGCCTGCTTCTCCCTCTGCCTGTGTCTCTGCCTCTCTCTCTCTGGGTCTCTCACGAATAAATAAATAAATAAAATCTAAAAAAATAAAATCCTAAATACATTGAGGTTAACAACTTCTGATCATGCAGTTTTATAAAGAGAGATGAAAATATCAAACCTTGAAAATATGTCATGGTGAATCTGTTTATTGATAAGTAACAGTTATAAGTGAAATGTGGACCTGTAATGAAACATTACATATTTATAAAACAAGTTAAAATATATTTTCAGAATGTCTCTCAGAAAATAGGACTCTAAATTGAAGAAACAGAAATTCAATATTTGCAAGACAGTGTTTTCTTTTGAAAATATTCATGAAGTAGATCTATAATTAATGACATGTTAAATTCCACTTGATACATTTTTTTATTTTTTTAAATGTTAGAGAACAATAGGGTAATATTTGTAGGCATAATACTATTTTTGTAAAAATAAAAATATATATTATATGAAAGCAAACTATAACAATGTCTTTACCTTAGGGTAAAGATAAAGGGGGTGAATTAGTAGACTGTGACTTTTTACTTTTCTACTTCATATCACTTGAGGGTTTTTTTTCAAAAGGAGTATCTGATTTTTTGAAGCCAGGAAAAAAAATAAAGAAGAGAGACATTTTAAAAGAAATAAGGCAAAGAATAGAAATAATATGGGGGAAAATAAAATTTAACCTTTGTGTCTTATTAGTATGGTGAACTGGATACCCCCCATCTCATGGTAAACAACCAAAGGTGATGTGATAGATATAAAGCTATAGCAATCAATACAATATTTTAATGATGTAAAGATAGGCAGATTGACCAGTGGAGTGAAATAGGACAGCCCAGAGACGTCTGTGAGATTGGAGAGTTATATAACAGAGCATTGTGATAAGGGTTGACTTTTCAATAAATGGTATTGGATTCATTGATTATTCAGAATAGGGAAAAATTTAAGATACAAAATTTACAAAGTCATTACAGAAAAAAATGTTAAATTTAATTGCATTATAATTGTGATGTTTCTTCTCTCAAAAGTCACCTTAAAAGAATGAGAAAACAGGGATGCCTTGCCTGCATGGCTCAGCGGTTGAGCATCTGCCTTCGGTTCAGGGCATGACCCTGGGGTCCGGGGTTTGGGTGTCACATCGGGCTCCCTGAAGGAGCCTGCTTCTCCCTCTGCCTCTGTCTCTGCCTCTCTTTCTCTCTCTGTGTGTCTCATGAATAACTAAATGAAATATTTTTAAAAAAGGAAACACAAGTTACGAACTGAAGAAGACATTCCAACACATACAATCAAAAAAGAACAATTACAAATCAATACCTCTATAAAAAAAAAATGGACAAAGGAATTTTTACATTTACTCTGATTATGTTTTCAAGAAACTATTCCTAATCCTTTTTTTTCTTGCAAAATTTTATTTAAGTTCAAGTTAGTTGACATATAGTACAGTATTGGTTTCAGGAGTAGAATTTAGTGATTCATCACTTACTAACACCCAGTGTGCATCACAAGTACCCTCCTTAATTAATGCCCATCACTCACTCAGCCCATCTTCTACCCACCTCCCCTCCATTAACCCTCAATTTGTTCTCTATAGTTTAGAGTCTCTTATGGTTTGACTCCTTTTCGCTTTTTATCTTATTTTATTTTTCCTTCTCTTCCCCTATGCTCAGGTTTTGTTTCTTAAATTCCACATATGAGTGAAATCATATTGTGTTTTCTCTTACTGACTTAGCATAATACACTCTAGTTCTATCCATGTCACTGGAAATGGCAAAATTTCATGCTTTTTGATGGCTGAGTAATATACCATTGTGTGTGTGTGTGTGTGTGTGTGTGTACATCTTCTTTATCCATTTCATTAGCTGATGGATATCTGGGCTCTTTCCATAGTTTGGCTATTGTTGGTAATGTTGCTATAGACATTGGGGTGCATGTGCCCCTTCGAATCAGTATTTTTGAATACTTTGGACAAATACCTAGTAGTGCAATTGCTGGATCATCAGGTAGTTCTATTTTTAACTTTTTGAAGAACCTCTATACTGTTTTCCAAAGTGGCTGTACCAGCTCACATTCCCACCAACGGTGCAAAAGGGTTCCCCATTCTCTGCATCTTAGCCAATATTTGTTGTTTCCTGTCAATTTTAGCAATTCGGACAGGTGTGAGGTAGTATCTCATTGTGGTTTCGACTTGTATTTTCCTAATGACAAGTGATATTGAGCTTTTTCATGTACTTTTGGCCTTTTGTATGTCTTTGGAGAAATGTCTGTTCATGTCTTCTGCCCATTTCTTGACTGGATTTTTTTTTGGGGGGGGGGGGGCTGTTGAGTTTGATAAGTTCTTTATAGATTTTTGGATACTAGCCCTTTATCTGATATGTCATTTGCAAATATTTTCTCCCATTCTGTAGGTTGCTTTGAGTTTAGTTCACTGTGCACAGAAGCTTTTTATCTTGATAAGGTCCTGATAGGTCAATCTTTGCTTTCGTTTCCCGTTCCTCTGGCGATGTATGTAGTAAAAAGTTGCTGTAGATGAAGTCAGAAGTTGCTGCCTGTGTTCTCTTCTAGGAATTTGATGGATTCCTGTCTCACATTTATGTCTTTCATCCATTTTGGTTTTATTTGTGTGTCTAATGTTAGAAAGAGGTCCAATTTCATTCTTCTGCATGTTGCTCTCCAGTTTTCCCAATAACTTTGTTGAAGACACTGTCATTTTTCCATTGGATAGTCTTTCCTGCTTTGTTGAAAATCAGTTGACCATATAGTTGTGGGTCCATTTCTGGGTTCTCTCTTCTGCTCCATTGATCTATTTGTCTGTTTTTCTGCAGTACCATACTATTTCAATGATTATAGTTTTGTAATACATCTTGAAATCCAGAATAGTGATGCCTCCAGCTTTGCTTTTCCTTTTCAACATTACTTTGGCTATCAGGGGTTTTTCTGGTTCCATACAAATTTTAGAATTGTTTATTCCAGCTCTGTGAAAAGAGCTGGTATTATTTTGATAGGGATTGCATTGAATGTGTAGGTTGCTTTGGGTAGTATAGACATTTTAACAATGTTTGTTCTTCCAGTCCATGACCATGGAATGTTTTCCCATATCTTTTGTCTTCTTCAATTTCTTTCATGAGTGTTCTATAGTTTTCAGATGTTAAGCATTTTTTTTTAAGATTTTATTTATTTATTCATGAGAGACACAGAGAGAGAGGCAGAGACACAGGCAGAGAGAGAGAAGCAGGCTCCATGCAGGGAACCCGATGTGGGACTCGATCCTGGGACTGGAGGATCAGGCCCCGGGCCGAAGGTAGCGCTAAACCGCTGAGCCACCCAGGCTGCCCAAGTTGAGCATCTTTTATCTCTTTGGTTATATTTATTCCTAGGTATCTTATGGGTTTTGGTGCAATTGTAAATGGGGTTAATTCCTTGATTTCTCTTTCTGTTGCTTCATTTTTGGTGTATAGAAATGCAACAGATTTCTGTGCACCAATTTTATATCCTATGACTTTGCTGAACGCATGTATCAGTTCGAGCAATTTTCTGGTGGAGTCTTTCAGGTTTTCTGCATAAAATATCATATTGTCTGTGAAGAGTGAAAATTTCACTTCTTCCTTGCTAATTTGGATGGCTCTTATTTCTTTTTGTTGTCTAATTACTGAGGCTAGGACTTCCAGGACTGTGTTGAGTAACAGTGGTGAGAGTGGGCATCCCTGTTATGTTCCTGACCTTAGAGGAAAAGCTGTCAGGGTTTTTTTGAGGATATTAACTGTGAATCTTTCATATATGGCCTTTATGATGATGAGGTATGTTCCTTCTATCCCTACTTTCTTGAGAGTTTTTATCAAGAAAGGACACTATATTTTGTCAGATGCCTATTTCTAACCTTTTACCTGTCTCTCTACCTGCCTACTTATCTAGAGAGGTAAAATCTATTACCATATTTTATTTAGTTACAGTTATGGGGGAAAATTAGAAGAAAATTAAAACCGGCACACTGAAACAGTTACCCCTGACTTAATTTACTCTTTAATTTATGTGTCTACCCCCACCCAATTCATTATCTACTTCTCTCAACTTCGACCCTTGACACAGTCATTATTTTACATTTACTCTTCTGTTCATTACACTATCTACTTGAGAGCTACTGCTTATAGTTTTCCTCAGACATGATTCATATAAACATATCATTTTTGCAATGATAAATCTTTTTAAATTGTGCCTGTTTTAACTGTGCATCTTTTGGTCAGAATTATTAGTTATCTCACTCTTTTCCCCTTACATTGTTGCCATCTAAATCTGTGATTCTCAACCAGGGGCAGTTTTTCCCCTTAAAGGAACATTCAGCAATATCTAATGACATTTGGGGTTGTCATTATTGGTGGGATATAAGGCCAGAGTACGAAACAATGCACAGGACAGCCCTCTACAACAAAGAAATTATGGGGCCCAAAATGAACTCAGTGCCATAGTTGAGAAACCCTGCTCTATAACTGTCTTTCTATGTTCCTATCATGCTTGTCTACTTTCTGTTTTTGGCTCTTCTGAACATACCTGCCCTTCCAGACCATTTTCCCAATGTAAAAAAACAATATTCTCTGAACTCTGCCACTATAACCAACACTTATCCATATGATACATCTTTTTTCTGTACTGGGTCCCATAAAATAGTGCAGAATAGTGGAGAATGACTTGGCAGAAATAGGTTTGAATGAAGATATCTAGGGCTTTCCTGCTTTTCTGTAGACAGTATGTTTTCCCCCTGTAGATTGTGACATTTAGGGAAATTAACAAAACTGTATAAAAAAATCCCACTAGGTAGTGATCCCATCTTGTTTGTTATTCCTATATTTTATAAAAAAGAAACATTTAATAATTGGCTACGTAAGTGTACTTTAAGAGATTTAGCTCATTAATTCTCAACTCTAAGAGAAATGCTTTTATTCTTACTTTACAATAGAGAAAACCAAGACTTAGAAAAAGTAAATGTAAATGCCTTGCCCAGTTTCACACAAAAATTTGATTTGATCTCAAGTTTTCTAACTCAAGTTCAGGGTTCTTTCTACTATTCCACAGCATGCTAGTTTCATGTAGTTTTTTTTTTTTATCTTTTTTAAAGTATTTTTTTTTAATTTTATGTATTTATTCATGAGAGACACACACACAGAGAAAGAGAGAGGCACAGACACAGGCAGAGAGAGAAGCAGGCTCCATGCAAGGAGCCCGACATGGTACTCGATCTCAGGTCTCCAGGATCACACCCTGGACTGAAGGCAGTGCTAAACCACTGAGCCACCCAGGTTGCCCCATGTAGTTCTTTTTTAAGTCTGGCTCACTTGATTGATTGATTGATTGATTGATTGGTTGATGTCTAGAATATAAGCTATTTGAAAAACAGTGTTTTTAAAAATATATCCTTTTTTCTTGTTTTCCTTTATTTTTTAAAAAAGACTACTTTTTTTTTTTTTAAAGACTACTTTTTAGAGAAGTTTTATATTCACAGTAAAATTGAGAGGAAGGTAGAGATATTTTCCATATACCCCTTCACCCCACACATGTATAGCCTCCCCATTATCAACATCACTTACCAGAATGGTACATGTGTTATTAAAGATGAACCTATATTGACATATTATAATCACCCACTGTCCATAATTTGCCTTGGAGTTCACACCTGATGTACATCCTATAGGTTTGGACAAATGTTTAATACCAGAGTATTTTCACTGCTGTAAAAGTCTTCTGCTCTGTCTATTCATCCCTACTCGCACCCTACCCCTGGCAACGGCTGATCTTTTTACTGTCTCCATAACCTAATTATGCTTTTCCAGATGTCATATCATTGGAATCTAGACTATGTAGCTTTTTTCAGATTGACTTCTTTCATTTAGTAATATGCATTTAAGACTTCATGCTTTCATGGCTTAAAAACTTTTTAGTAATGAATAATATTCTATTGTCTGGATATATCATAGTTTATCTATTCATGTACTAAAGGACATCTTGATTGCTTCCAAGTTTTGGCAATTATAGATAAGGCTGCTGTAAACATCCATGTGTAAGTTTTTGTGTAGAAATAAGTTTTAAGCTCCTCTGGGTAAATGCCAAGGGGTGCAATTACTTAATCATATGGTAAGATTATGTTTAGTTTTATATAAAAAAACCACCAAACTGTCTTCCAAAATGACTGTATCATTTTGCACTCCCACCAGCAATACATGAGAGTTCCTTTTGCTCTACATCCTTGCCAGCATTTGGTGTTGTTAGTGTCCCAGATTTTGGGTATTTTAATAGGTGTGTACTGGTATCTCATTGTTGATTTAATTGGCATTTTCCCTTTCCTCCATTTCTTACCCTGACATAATTCAGAGTATGTACTGCTGTGGGTATAAAAAATGCTTAATAAATATTCTTTAAAAAGAAAAACATAGGGGTCAAATGGCCACAAAGAGGAAAGGTAGGAATGCCTAACTCAAAACAATGTAAGAAACTTACCAGAGCAATTATTTCAAAGCAGAAAAGGTTAGATTTGCATTATAAATTAGGACTTTTTTATCTTTTCTTTTGATTCAGGAAATACTGTACTTCAGAAGTCTTTATTGATATATTTGAATCGTTTATCTCACTGATTTTTTTGTCTTTTTGCAGTGAGATTGTGTCGTAAGTAAAGAATGGAAAGAACTTCCATGTATTTTGTACTTCACTATGGTTTATCATTCTTATTATCATCAAAATTTTAAAAATGATTGGCCTTCATTTTTATAATTTTAGTCTTATGACCATTTTGATGAAAATGGCAGAAAGGTACTTGAAAATATTCAATATCTATTCATAGTATTTTTTTTAAATTTCCCAGTTGCATACTACACCTAATACACTAGATAGAATTGTCCATGTAAATTTATTTAAAACATACATTTTAAGGGCACCTAGGTGACTCAGTTGGTTAAGCGTCCTACTCTTGGTTTCAGCTCACGTCATGATCTCAAGGTCATGTGATTGAGCCCCATGTTGGGCTCCTCCCTCTGCTCCTCCCCATACTCTCTCAAATGAATAAATAAGGGACGCCTGAGTGGCTCAGTGGTTGAGCATCTTCCTTTAGCTCAGGATCAGATCACAGGGTCCCAGGATCAAATCCTGCATCAGGCTCTCTGCAGGGAACCTACTTCTCCCTCTGCCTGTGTCTCTGCCTTTCTCTCTGTGTTTCTCATGAATAAATAAATAAAATATTTTTTAAAATGTTAAAAATAAAACAGCTTACATAATTTCTATTCAACTTAAAATATCTGTTAGTCATGGTTTTTAAAGAGTTGTGGTCATTTTTCAAAGGAGTTCCTTCAGGGATCCCTGGGTGGTGCAGCGGTTTGGCGCCTGCCTTTGGCCCAGGGTGCGATCCTGGAGACCCGGGATCGAATCCCATGTCGGGCTCCTGGTGCATGGAGCCTGCTTCTCCCTCTGCCTGTGTCTCTGCCTCTCTCTCTCTGTCTTTCTGTGTGAATATCATAAATAAATAAAAATTTAAAAAAAAAAAACAAAGGAGTTCCTTCATATTTTCAGAGGGAGTGCCAAGGTCTGTAGGTTTATCTAAATACAAATAAAAATAGTTCAAAGATAATGTTTAGCAAATGTATACCTATTCAGCAATTAATGCAATCATTGATTTCCTCCTACATCATACTTCTGTATGTCAAAAGTACAAGTCATTTCTTTAGAGAGAAAATCAGTAGCCATTAACTTTGCCTTGATTTCATCAGTAAGATACCAGGGCAAAGTAATAAGTGTATTAGAGAAATGGATATATTTTAAAGGTCAGATGAATGATCTAACAAAATAATTCTCAACTAAGTGTGATCATTTTTGTTTCCCCAACTCTCCCTCCCTAGAGAGAGTTTGGAAATGTCCAGAGGCATCATTGGCTGTCACAGTGGTGGGAAAGAGTTACTGCCATTGGAGAGTGCTACTGGAAGGGTCCAGAAATCTCCCATTTCTTACAGAGCATGGAACAGTTTCATCTAACCAAAATTTTTTATAACAAAACTCAACTAGTTCATAAAGATGTTTAGTGGGAAAAAATCAAGTTTAATGATGTCACCATGGCATTGTAGTGTTTGAAGAATGTACTCTAACATCGTTCACGATGTTTTTCTTCACTGGTGGACCTTCAGAAAAAGACCCACATTTGGAAATAGTGACTTAATTTCTTGTAAGATTATTGAGGTTGGGACACTAAAACTCAGCATTGACAATTCACTTAGATCCAGGTAAAAGGGCTCATCGCCAAATGGCCTGGTACTTTGATAAAGGTTAACATTAAAAGGAAAGAGAGCTCTAGTAGGAAACTGTCCTACCACCCTCCCCACTTAGACTGAGAAAATTGATAAAAAGAATTGACATATATTGACCACCTATTATTTGCTAGACATTGGGAAAGACACTATATATATATGAATATATATATTCATTCATTGTACAATAAAATTTTACTATGATGTACAGTGGGAAAACCACTGGGGGATGCAATCCAAGAACGTCCAGAGTCAGGATGGAAACAGAGAAGCAGTCAATTGTAACTACATGTGATAAATTCTATGATATAGAGTACATACTAGAGTGGCGTCATGTACATTTATTCCTGTCTTGGGGAATTGGAGGTCAGAGAATGTTTTCACAGAGGATGTGGGGACATCTAATGTGAGACCCTGTATGTCATCTAATATCAAAAAAACCTATGTCATAACATACTACTCCTATTTATAGAATGAGCGACTGAAGTACTGAAAGGCTATATAATCCATGTAAGGCCATATAATAATAGCAAACATTTACATGGCTCTGTCAGAGCTTTCTATTTAATACAATCCTCAAAACTTCTCTATAATGTAGATTATTTTGTTATTTCAGTTTCACAATTAAGAAAACTAAGTGCTACAAATTGAAGTAATTGTTCCAAGGTCATATATTAATAAAGACAATGTTGACATTTGAACAAAGGCAAATAAATTGTAGTGTGCTTAACCACCGTAGCATGCACTTTCCTTCCTCCCTAGTTGATTATTAAATCTGGTTCAAAACTTAGCAGTCAGACTCCAGAACCCATGTAGTTAAGTGACAGAGTGAGATTGACATCTTAGAAAGATCATTTTAATGATAGTAAAAACAGTAAACTGAAATAAGACAGACCCTAGGAAACAGAGAGGACCAGATAGAGGAAAACATGGATGCTAGTCTGATCTAGGGTAGTGGCAGTTAATGTGTACAATAGGTTACAAATGCAAGAGATTTTAACAGATCAGAACTTGTTGATTAATGAATGTAGAGTGCAAAGGAAGCAGAAAAGTCGGGAATCACACTGGGGCTTTTTGTTTGACCAAGTGAAAGTCGATGCTGATATGGAGAATACAGGAGGGAAAAAAAAAAAAAGAGATTTAGGGAGAAAGTTGCTGAGTGTTTCATTCACTTTAAATTTTGTGTTTGAAATACTCATAAAGCACCCAAATGAAGATGTTGAGAAGGCAGACACATTTGTGAATCTAGAGCTCAGGAGAAAGATCAGAGCTGACAAATAGAGAAAAGGACCAAGCCAGAAAATGTAGGGTTGCCAAACATTTGTAAAGACATAATTGTGGTTTCAGATCAAAATATATCATGGCTCAAATCTACACAGTTTTCGGGTGGTGAGAGAGGGAAGGAGGGAAGGGAAGAGATATGAGAGAAGAGAGAAAGGAGAAATGTTGGAAGGCATATGGGGGAGGATAAAAGATTATGAATACCTAAAAGTTCATAAATCTTTCCCTGTTTGCTCAGCTCAGGGCCATTTTGTGGGTGTTTGTTTTATATATATATATATATATATATATATATATATATATATATACACACACACACACACATATATACATATATACATATATATATGAATGAAGGGAGGATAATTAAAAGAAGCTGAGAAAGCCTGATTGATTTACATTAGGAAGTTAGAGGGAGAAAATAATCGATCCAGAAAGAGGAGGGGATGTGTTGAGGGAAAAAGCTATATTGGGTTGAGCTTAGAGACATAATTTGAGGAAGATTTGGGGGTCTGAGATGAGATTCTGGGGCAGCTGCCCTTCTCCATAATTTAAGGAGACAACAAAAGAGAATTTTACGATTTTTTTACTATGCATTAGCAGTGGAATCTTATATTAGTTCTTCATGAGAGTTCAGTAAGATTTAAGTTCTTTTTTCACGTTTCAGTGCTTTTTTGGATATGGGCTGCCATTTTCTTTGTTTTTATCTGAATACAGCATTGTGAGTCTGGCAAAAACGCAGTGTGACTTTATATAGGTTATTCTGATTTCTCTACCAGACTGCAGTAACCAATGCATAGTACTGAAGAAAGCATACATTTAGATTTATGCCTAGGCGTTTCATTTTCTGATGAGATAGAAAGAGTTGATCACATAGGGAAGTGGTGTCTATGGTGGGAAAATACATGATTTAAAAGTGTAGGTAGGGGATCCCTGGGTGGCGCAGCGGTTTAGCGCCTGCCTTTGGCCCAGGGCGCGATCCTGGAGACCCGGGATCGAATCCCACGTCGGGCTCCCGGTGCATGGAGCCTGCTTCTCCCTCTGCCTGTGTCTCTGCCTCTCTCTCTCTCTCTCTCTCTCTGTGACTATCATAAACAAATAAAATTTTAAAAAGATATAAATAAATAAATAAATAAATAAATAAATGTGTAGGTAGGGACACCTGGGTGGCTCAGTGGTTGAGCATCTACCTTTGTCTCAGGGCGTGATCCTGGGATCCTGAGATCAAGTCCCACCTGGGGCTTCCCGCAGAGAGCTTGCTTCTCCCTCTGCTTATGGCTCTCTTTCTCTGTCTCTGTCTCTGTCTGTCTCTCTGTGTCCCTCATGAATAAATAAATTTTTTTTTAAAAGTATAAGTATAATGTGAGCCACGAAATAACAGAGCAGAGTTAAAATTTTAAAATAAATATGGGATATGTGAAGTTTTAACATGATCTTATTGAATCCTCAAAATAATTTACAAACGAATAGATTAAGGCCTAGAGGGATAGATCTATTGTCCACGTTCACACAAATAGTAAATATCATGGCTGGTACTCATTCCTGATCTCTGTGGTATTTATGCCCATGCACTCTCTAGTAACCTTTTGACCTACCTAGAAAAATTGTAGCAATTTCTGAAATGCAGGAGCTTTAACTGATGATAATTGGTGATAATTGCTAAGCAGTTGCACCAGTCCCCAATTTTACTCATTGAGAATTATACCAGGACTCTTCATTCTAAACAATAGAAACTAACTTATCTGAAGCAGAACAGGACTTTTCTGAAAAAATATGAAGCTCTATGGAATCTGAAGGGGCACTGGAGAACCAGTCTTACAAACGTAGTAGAATCCAAAAAAGGCAAAGCCGAGCCAATATCATACCTAAGAAAATGATGCTTTAGACGCTGCTGCTGATATAGTTTCCACTGGACATTCTTTGTCATGCTCTGCTGCCCGTGGACACTCTTGGGAGTTTGATGTCGCCATTTGGCCACAGGTTCGATGAGTAATCTCTAATGGTTTTCTGTATCTCTGCACTCCTCTCACAGAATTCAGAGTTCTGGATGGAAACATTAGTTTGGCTCACCCTAGGTCCCGTTACTGCTCATTAGTAATTCGTTTCAAGATTCCCCAAAGTGTGTTCAGATATTGGGCAGCCTTCAACAGATGTCATTTATACACACACACTCTAGTATTTGGTTTTACTTCCCCCAATGCCAGAGATGTTTCATTAAATTGGTAACAGCATGATATTAAAATTCGTTTCTTTTTAAATTTATGCTTTGTGACCAAAACAGCATTCATGATAGAAAGGTAGAAAAATATAGATAAAGAAAAAGGAAAAAAGTTTTGTTTTTCCTAGGACTGGCAGTAAGCAACAGCAATATTTTTGTATATATTCTTTCAGACTTTGTTCAATGCATAGAAGTAAACTTCTTTTTACCAAAATAGAATGATAATACACATTTATTACCATCTTTTTTAAGTTTACAATTTGTCCTAAACATCTTTCTGTGACAATTTTAGAAATATATACAGTTCCATTGTACAGATACATCATAATTTATTTAAAAATCACATATCATTGAAAGGTTAGTTACCATTTTTCCTGATTAACAAGGTTTTGATAAAAAATGTTTTCACATTATTAGATTACATCAGAAAAATGAATTGCTAGAAATACACTTGCTTGGTCAAAGGTATCCTGTTTTAAAGACTTTTGGTTGTTATCTTCAAATTATTCTTTAGAATATATGCATATAAATATGTGGTCATTTTTCCCCAGTGTCAATATGGACATTTCAATTTTTTTGTCTTTGCCAGTCTGATACATGAAAAGTAAGATTTTATTTCATTCATTTATTCAACAGACACTTTGGAACCCTTGTTAAGGCTACACAGAGGTCAAATTTCTGGGGAAAGGCAAATTCCTTGCTCTTGGAGCTTACATTCTAGAGCATGTGTGAGGTGGTAGGTTGTGAGAAAAAAAGATGAGGTCAGGGAAGAGAGAAAATGAAATTGAAGAAGGGGAGGATTAGAGGATAATTCAGATGGTGGCTTGGGCTAGCATAGGAAAGGAAAGAAAAGTTTCAGGAGAAGTGGGAAAGCCTCTCTTTTGCTTTTAATATCAAAATCAGGCAAATATAATAAAAGTTGTAGACCAAGAATTATGAATAAAATATTGGCAAATTGAAGTGAATAATGTTTATGTGTATGAGTGTTATCTCCTGACCATGTAGGCTTTATCCAAGGAATACAAGAATGGTTCAATGTGTTTAAAAAAAAAAAAAAAAACCTACCAAGATAATCTTGTACCTTGAATGTTAAAGGAGAAAAACCATGTGTTCATCTTAATAGATGAATGAAAGGCATTCAATAAAATTCAACAATAATTATAAGAAATCCTTAGTAAATTAGGAATAGAAGGAAACTGTCTTAATCTGATAAAAAGGTATCTATGAAAATCTAAAAATGAAATTTATAAAATAGCAAGCATTCCAGGGGCACCTGGGTGGCTCAGTCGGTTAAGCATCTACCTTCGGCTCAGGTCATGATCTCAGGGTCCTGGGATCAAGCCCCACATCAGGCTCTCTGCTCAGTGGCTAGTCTGCTTCTCCCTCTTTTCCCTCTTTATCTCCCTCTTTGATCTCTCTCTCTTGCTCTCTCTCAAATAAATAAAATCTTTAAAAAAAATAAAAATAGTAAGCATTCCATTTGAAAATCTGAATAAAAAAGTTGCCTCTTGTCAGTCCAACTTCTCAACATAGTAGAAGTTCTTCTACCCAATGCAATAAGAAAGGGGAAAGAAGAGAAATATACAGATTGGCTAAGCAATATACAAGATAATGTTATTTGTAAATGTTACTGTTATCTATACAGAATTAAAAGAAGATAGCAAGTTTGCTGGATAAAAAAACTCACAAAATCAGTTACTCCCCTACTTACTAATAATCAATTTTTAAAAAGAAAGGAAAAGCAAATTAATAATAACAAAAATCCTATCAAGGATAAACATAAAGGGAATTTCATGTGCAAATTTAGCTGAAGAAATTCATAAAATTTTGCTGAGAGGTATTTAGAACCATGGTAACAGATAAATGTTGGTTTGACTAAGTACAATAAAGATAAATATTCTCCTCCACATTAGCCTATAAATATAATATAACCCTAGCTTTTCAGGGTTTTTATGTTTGTTTGTTTGTTTGTTTGTTTGTTTGTTTGTTTTAATGACTGAATTTGCTGAACAAATATTCAGAGACTACTGTGTGTCAAACTCTGGAAGCTGTTGGAATATGACAAAGAATAAAATGGAAATCCCTGTCTTTATGGAGCTGACATAAAAAATTGCAAGCTTCATCAGAGGTTATTCCTAACATTTACTTTGAATGCTATGAGTAACAATAAACACAAAGGAGATATCAGGCAAATATTGGTTTGGGAGGGGAAGAAGGACAGTGAAGAGAAGTAATGCAGGTTTGGCCATGTATTCATTTGTAAACTTACTGTAAAATTTTAATAACTATTAACAGTGGTACTGAGGCCAGAATAGACAGATTGAAAAGAACAGACTAAAAAAAGACAAATAGGCCTAAGTATAGAAAAATTTACAATGTGATACCGGCATCTCAAATTAAAACAGGGAAAGTTTGGATTATTCAGTAGTGTGACAATTGGAATAGATCCACTAAACTCACAATTTACACCAAAATAAAGATTAAATGGATTATAGATGTTTTAATTTTTCTATTCTTCATTATGAAATATTCCAAACATACTAAAAAATATAAAAAGTAATTAAATAACTCAATCAAATCAAACTAAACACTTAATCCTGATTTATCTCCCACTTTTTTTTTTTTAAGTAATGATATATACAGGTGCCTCCGTGGCATAGTTGGTTAAGCAACTGACTTGGTTTTATTTTTTTTTTAATTTTTATTTATTTATGATAGTCACAGAGAGAGAGAGAGAGAGAGAGAGAGAGAGAGGCAGAGACATAGTCAGAGGGAGAAGCAGGCTCCATGCACCGGGAGCCCGATGTGGGATTCGATCCCGGGTCTCCAGGATCGCGCCCTGGGCCAAAGGCAGGCGCCAAACCGCTGCGCCACCCAGGGATCCCAACTGACTTGGTTTTAGCTCAGGTTGCGATCTCAGCTCAGGTTCTAGACCAAGCCCCCTGTAGGTCCCCAAACTCAGAGCAGAGTGGGCTTGAGACTCTGTCTCCCTCTCCTTCTGCCCCCACTCTCTCTCTTTTTCTCTCTCTACAATAAATAAGCCTTTCAAAAAATATTTAAAGTAATGATATATTACTGACCCACTTCTAGCCCTCCTCCTGCCCTCTGTCTCCAAAGGTAACCACTGTACTGAAATTAAGGGGCCCATATGCATGGATGTCTTAACATTTTTACTAAATATACATATTATTAATGAATATTATATAATGTTCTTTAATTTTTAAAAATCTTGTATTTAAATTTGCTGTTCATGTATCAGTTTTACTCCACCCAGAATTTGTCTGAGGTATGAATCTGAGGTAGTGATCTAATTTTATTTTTCCGTATAAATAACATATAATCTAGAAAAGCTCTTCCTATTCCCACTAATTTTAATAGTGCAGCTTCTTTGAGATTTATTACCATTACTAAGTATGTGTACTTTCTGTGAACTATCTCTTTTTTACTATTACATGTCCTACTATATGCTTCTGTTTATATAAAGCTTTTCTTATTCTTTTACTGTACATTTATTTTTTATCAGGCCATGAACTTACTTCATGAAGTATCTTACTAATTTAGTTGGTACATTTGTGTTTTTTCAGGTAGATAATTTTATCATTAACAAATGATAATTCCAAATCCTTTCCAATGTTTGCATCTTATATAATTTTATCTGGTTGCATTAGCTAATTCTTGCAGAATAATGTAAATAACTGTAACCTATACATTTTCTGATTTACTTAAATAATTTTAAATAGAAGTAGATGTTGAACTTTGCCAAATAACTTTAATCACTTATGATGATAACCATATGGGGTTTTTTTACCTATTAACATAATAATATATTTTATTTAAATTTCTCAACATACGTTTCTCATATTCCTCTTATAAACTATACTTGATCATGTATTGATTTGCTTAGTTTCAAAATCTAATCTCCATGGAGGTGGAGTAGGGATTTATCTTTTTATTTACTGTTTTATCTGTAGTGCCTGGTGCAGTACCTGTAGTAGAGTAGACAATCAGTATGTACTAAATGAGAGAATAAGACATTAGTTTACAGTTTTTGTTTTTGCTTGGTCATTGTCCTCTTTTATCGCAAAGTACATCAGTTTCATAAAATTAAGTTAAAGGCTTTTATTTTTTCTCTAAAATCATTTGAAATATTAAAATAGCACCAGAAAAAAATAAAAAAATAAAAAAATAAAATAAATAAAATAAAATAGCACCAGAACTATGTGTTTTACTGGGCTGCAGAAGAGCCAGCTTTTATTGTGGTTGTCAAAGTCTACCATTTTGGTTCTGTTTCTTTTATTTCTGTTTTTATCACTGCCTCTTCATTCTCTTTTCTTTCGGTATATATTATTTTTCTTTTCAGGATCCTTGTTTTAAATGGTTGGTTCATACGTTTTGAATTAGGTCCTTTTTAATACATAGGCTTAAAGCTCTAGGTTTTCTTCTGATGGCAATTATTTCTAATAGTCTGTAATGTATTTTTTATTTCTTCCTTAATACAGACATTATTTAGGAAAATACATTTTTGGTTATTTTAGTTCTAAGAGGATATGATTTAGCTATTCTTTTGTTGTGGATTTGTAATGTAATTTCTTTGTGTAGGTGATGTGGTCTTCATAATTTCTACTTGGGGAATCTTTTGAAATTTTCTTTATAGCCTAATACATAATCATTCTCCATGGGCATTTAAAAACAGTACGTATTTTCTGTTGTTGAAGCCTGATATTTCTGTCATTTATTTTTGACTACTTGTTTGTTCATTTATGAGAGCACTGTATTTAATTTTCTACCGTGGTTGTAGATGACTATTTGTCCTTAATTATTAAGCAATATCTGTGTTTGTATGTATACATATACAGATATGTACTATGAATAGTATATATATAATATTATATATTACACCATATGTTATTTGCTAATACATAGTATATACTACAAAATATATGTTACATAATATTATATAACATATGTTATTATATACTAAGCTACATATATAGTAGTATATAATGTATATTATTATCTAGATATACATATATTAACACACTATTAACATATATTAATAGCATATATATATTAGTGTATATACATATATACTAGTAATACTTATTAAGAATATAGAATAAGAGTTTTATATAAACAAGCATATATTAATGTCATTTTAATAGTATATATGTATATGTATATGTTAATATACACGTGTGTGTGTGTGTATATATATATATATATATATATACGGAATATATTTTTCTAAATCTGAGCAAGGTGTCAAGATTATTACATGTTTTTGTCAGAATTTGACTTTTACCAGTTTAATATCCTTGTTCTAATTAATTGATTTTGTCTTCAATTAAAAAGTTTTTTTCTGGGGCAGCCCTCGTGGCCCAGCAGTTTGATGCTGCCTTCAGCCCAGGGCGTGATCCTGGAGACCCAGGATCGAGTCCCAAGTCAGGCTCCCTGCAGGGAGCCTGCTTCTCCCTCTGCCTGTGTCTCTACCTCTCTCTCTGTGTCTGTCATGAATAAATAAAAATTTTTTTAAATCTTTAAAAAAAAAAAGTTTTTCTCTGATACCAGATTGCTTTTGTTAGCATTTTTATGGATTACTTTTTTATCTTTCTTATCCTTTGATTTTCAACATTTCTCCATCATATTGATTTAAGCGTGCCTTTTTTAACTAGTTTGTCACTGGATTTTCTACCTTCTTCTTTCATTCCATCCACTTTCCTCTCTTTCTTCCTTTTCTTCTTCCTTTTTAGCAGGAGTCTGTCTTTTAATGGGAGAATAAAATTTGCTGGGATGCATTATGACTTTTGATATATTTACACTATTTCTTGCCCTGTAGTTGTTTAGTTTTCTACTTACTACTTCCTTGCATATTTGTTAATCTTGTTTCTTTTCCTGCTTTGTGTTGAACTGATCTAATTTTCTTTCTTATCCTGGGCTTTCTTTTGGTGGTTTGGAAATTTTGCTTCCTGTTTTAATCTTTGTCTATAGACATACATATGAACTTTTATTCTCTAATAAAATATGGAGATAATCAGTACATTCTAACAAAACAAAAAGCTTAATAAGGTGCTTGATTTTTCTCTCACATTTCTCTACACCCACAACCATGATAGATTATTACGAAATTTTCCTTTGACAATGTATGTCAGCAGTTTGACCTAACTAAAGTTTGTGTGTGTTTTGCTCAGTATTCTTCCTTAAAATACTCTTCTTCTCTTCAGTCACTTCATTTTTTTTTTACATTTGGTAGACTATTTTTTTTTTAGTCCAAGAGTTAGAGATGTGTCTAATCACGTATCCTGAGTAAGAGTTATTTCTTTGATCCCCATTCATCCTTCTTCTTGGTTTCCTTTCTTCTTTTGCTAGATTAGATCCAAAAGCTCAAGTAATCATTCAGGAAAGAATATATGGGAGGTTAATTTTTTAAGTCCTTGTATACCTGTATACCTGTACTTATTCTACTTCTGTATTTGAAAACCGCTTTTGCTGGAAACTAGAATTTAAAGTCATTTCCTCACAACTTTTAAGACATTTCTGTGTTTCTTCCAGTATTGCTCATGAGATGATTGCTATGTGACTTGTTTCTTCTTATTGGAAGCCTTTAAGATCTCCTTACCTAGGGATCTAAAATTTCATAAAGATATGTCTGGTCGTGGATATTTTTAAATCTCTTGTACTTGGCATACGGGATCCTTTAATCTGAAGTTTCATATCCCTTTTTTATTTATAGATCTACCTTTTATTATTTCTGTGATTATTTTTGCCTGTATATGTCCCTGTTTTTTCCATTCTGAGACTTCTGATTGTTGAATGTTAACCTTTTAGAATCAGTCCTCTGTAACTTTTAACTTCTTTCTCATATCCTATCTTATTCTTTTTATTCTGTTATTTGAAAAGTTTTCTAAACTTTATTCTCCAAACTTTCTATTGAACTTGGTAATCATATATTTAATTTCCAAGGACTCATTCTTATTCTTTCCTAAAGATATCCTGTTCTTGTTTTATGGATGTATTGAAAGTTTTTCAGTTATTTTACATTCTGTAAATATTCTCCACTCTCTCATAATCTTTTGTTTCTCTCTTTTTGTTGTCTTTATTTTTCTCTTCGTTGTGGTAGATATACCTCAAGTATTTGGTGATCTTTGGCTTCTGTTTACATTTTAAATAGAGTAATAGAAGAGCACTGAGTTGTGTGTAGACTAGTTTATTGACTGGCTTTACTTTGGATGAATGTACATGAAAATAGTCATTGTGAGGTTGCCTGGGTGGCTCAGTAGGTGAGCATTTGCCCTAGGCTCAGGTCCTGATTCCTGGGTCCTGGGCTCAAGTCCCGCATCAGGCTCCCCAGAGGGAGCCTGCTCCTCCCTCTTCCTATGACTCTGCCTCTCTCTGTGTGTCTCTCATGAATAAATAAATAACATTTTTTTTAAAAGAAAAGAAAATAGTCACTGTCTTTTACAAATCCTAAGTGTAAAATGCTGATGTCTGACAGGGAGCACTGCCTCTCATTGTAGCCACCCTGATTCATACTAGATGGTGTGTGAAATTTCTTTGGAGAAGAAAACTTTTTTTTTTTTTTTTTTAATTGAAGTAGGGGTGGAAGGTGTCTGTCTGCTAAGCATCCTAGGGTGACAAGCGGTTGGGAAATCCACAGCTTTGTCTTCTTTCAATTATTTCCTGTTTCTTGTGTTTTCTGCCTTTCCAGGCTTCCTCCAGTGGGTTGCCCCCCTGCTCCACTGTTATGCTTTACTACTTATAACTCTAAAAGGAAAGTAAAAACTTTCCTTCTCTCTGAAATTGTTAAACTCCCTTTTCTACTGGTGGGTAGCCTCTGATCCCTTTTCTTTATTGTATATTTTTCTCTTTAAAAATTATTTCTTTTCTAGTGTTTTAATGAGATCTCAAGAGAGAAGAGATAGAAATATGAATTCAGCCTATCATTTCATAACAGAAACCTATCTTAAGAGCTTTTGACTGCCTTTATTATTTTTTAAATAAAAATATTTTATAACTTTATTTCCTCTTTTGAGAATGATTTTTAGTCTCTAGGTAGTAGTATATATTCTTTTTATCTTTAGTCAATAGTTTCTAGTTTGATTGTCTGGTGATTAGTTGTGGGCCTATAAATTAAAATTTTTGTTTTTGTTTTTGTTTTTTAATTTTTGAAGTTCAATGAAATTGTCATTGTGGTATCGTATATAGTCAATTCTGATAATCATTATATGGATATTTGAAGAAAGTTATGTTCTCTGTTATAGGCAAAATATGCACATCCATTGTGTTGTTGATTCTCTAATTTACTTCTGGATGCTTGATTTGTAAAAAATGACTATGTGAGAAAAGTTATTTTCCCAAAATAATTATTTTCCATACTTTAATGTTCTGGAATTTCAAATAGACTTTGTTTCATATTTCAATTCTATGTTATTTGTAGTATAAAATCAAAAAAATATGTCCTTACTGTAGGTCTATACTTTTTAATCAGTCAAAAAATAATTCACTTTGCCCATTTTATATACTTTGTTTTGATTTCTTACTAGTATGCTGTTAATATTGCTGCTCTTTCTTTTTGGTTTGTATCATCTGATTTATCTTTCCCTGTTCCTTTACTTATAACCTTATAAAATTTTAAGATGTGAGTCTTCTAGCATAGAGTTGCTTATGTAATATAGGATTGCTTTCTTATAACATAGAAATCAGCAAATAATTGGATTTTGTTTTTTAGATAAGCCTATGGGTGTTATTTTTTTGGACAAAGAACCAAATGATCATACTGCTATGGAAAAAAATATATTTGTTCTTATTCTACTTTTTTACTTCTTAGTAGAAAAAAATTCTCTTCTCTTTCTTTATCTCGTCTCATATATGCTCTGGAAAGTGAAAGTACTTAAATTTGGCTATGTTCCTTATGGATATGGGAAGTTCACTTTTATCATATGTATTTAGTGCTGGACTTTGTTTTTAATACTTTCTTTGTTCTTTCCTATTCTTTTTCTCTTCCTATATTTTGCTGCACCTGCAAGTTTCTTCTGATCTTTATTCTCATTCACATTATGAACTTTTATATTTTTATTCTACAAGTGCTACATTCTTCTTTCAGCATCATTAATAAAATTATGTAATAGTTTCCTCTATGTACAATAAGAGACTCACCTACATTTTACTTCCTCCCATTCTTACCCTTGCCCCCACACACACATGCATGCACACACATGCACTACACACACCACTTTTTTGTTGAAATAATTTTGACTTTTAGCTTTAGATTGTTATGTTTTTACATTATTTAAATTTTGTTAAATGATTATTTTAATATGTGTATTGTCTTGGAACCATATTAATTTAGGCATATAACCTAAAGTTTTAATGGTTTTATTGCTGATGCTTCCTCATAATTAAAATATTTTTCATTTTGAAAGGTTATTTTGGTTTCAGGATAAATAGTAAGGCTTCTGGGTTCTTGCATGACTGGGAAATACTTTTATGTCTTTAGAAATGAATGATAGAGGTAGGCTAGTCTTAAATTCTTGGATAGAAATCTTTTACTTCTAAAAATTAATTGAGCATGCTCCATTGTGTTCTATTACATATGGTTGTATGAGAGAAGTCTGATATCATCCTGATTTTTTTCATTTTAAATGTTTCTTATAAACTAGAAAGCAACAATAAATTAGTTATTGAACTCAGAAAATTTAACATCAATACAATACTATCATCTAATATACAGTCTTATAATCAAATATTGTCATTTATTTTGATACTATCATTTTATAGCATTTACTTTCTCCAATCTAAGTTCCAGTCAAGAATGATACATTGCTTTTAGTTTTCATGCAAAAGATTTTTTGGAAGTGCTCTGCTCTTTCTTGACATATATCTGTTTCATAGGGAAATATTTAATGATTCCTTAGAGGGAAGCCTTCCTTCGTTATATGATTTTTCTTTGTTTTCTCATCATAAAGAGCAGCTCTATAAGTATCCAGTATCAGGAATTCAGAATTTTTGGTTAAGATTGTATTGGTCCTTTAAAAATTTAAACCTAGGGGATCCCTGGGTGGCGCAGTGGTTTGGCGCCTGCCTTTGGCCCAGGGCGCGATCCTGGAGACCCGGGATCGAATCCCACGTCGGGCTCCCGGTGCATGGAGCCTGCTTCTCCCTCTGCCTGTGTCTCTGCCCCTCTCTCTCTCTCTCTCTGTGTGACTATCATAAATAAATAAAAATTTAAAAAAAAAATTTAAACCTAGAGAAGAAAGGGAAAGTTTGTTTTTTCTCTAGTTTTAATATACTCAATTGAAGTGCTCTTAGCTGTATAACTTCAAAAAACAATTTTGTCTCCCTTTCTTCAGTATTACTCTTAAGAAACAATTTTCATTTGTCATTTACAATATTTATAGAACATTATTTTAAATCCAGTTGAGAATAAAATACAAAGTAAATGTATGCGGTGGTTGAATGGACAATAATCATATAGGTAAGGCAATTACAGAGCGGTAGTGAGAAATGATAAAAGCTTATGGAAAGCTCATAGCTTTAGGACTGAAAAGATGGATAAGATCTGAATAATAAGGAAAATATTTCTAGTGAGAGTTTGAGACAAAAACAGATCATTGAAATTTGGTTGTAGTATGAAACTATGAAGCATTTTATAAAACCCATTCCTTTGCTTGAATTTTACCAGTAAAAACCCAGGCATATATATTTATAAATTGTTTAATTCATCCAAGGTATCAAGTATGTCCTAAAGTTGCTATTAATAGACAGGTTAATAAATATACCGTATCTTAATCATGTCCTCTTTTCACCTATAATGTTTTTTTGCTTGTTTTATTCATTTATTCATACCATTAGAGATTGGTATACGTTATTATGTTCATCATTTCTTTCCTTGTTTCCTATGTTTACTCTGATTTTTTCTCACTTCTTTGATTAAAATATTTGATCAATTTTTAATCATTTTTCTAACTTATAAATGCATTTGAGGCAATGCTTTCATCACTGTTTTTAAGTAATTAAGCAGAACGTTTGAAATCAAGTTATTAAGGTATAGTTTACATAAAATAAGATCATCTTTTTAGTGTGCTATTTTGACTTTTGGCAAATTTACCTATTCATTCCTTCACCACCCACAAAAATTTTTCTGTGCCCTTTGTAGTCAATCCCTCTCCTTTAGTCTCTGGTAAGCAGTGGTTTCTTTTTTGTCTATAGTTTTGCCTTTTCCAGATATAGTTCATATTACTAATGATGATTAAATATAGTCATACCATGTGTTGTCTTTTGATTTTGCTTCTTTCACTTAATATAATACATTCAAGATTCATCTGTATTAATATGTAAATCATTAATCATTATGATCATAGGCTATTCCACATGATTCTGAATCTTTGACACTTATTTTGAGGTTTAGCATGTCATCATTTTTCATGATTGTTTCATGTATGCTTATAAATGAGATTAGAAACAAGCTTGGTGCAATGAACAGCAGGCTGGAAGAAGCAGAGGAATGAATTAGTCACCTGGAAGACAAAATAATGGAAAATCATGAAGCTGAGCAAAAGAGAGAAAAACGATGTATGCAACATGAGAATAAACTTAGGGAACTCAGTGACTTCATCAAACATAATAACATTCATATTATCAAAGTCCCAGAAAAAGAGAGATAAAAGGGGCCTGAAAATTTATTTCAAGAAATAATAGCAGAAAACTTTCCTAATCTGGGGAAGAAAATAGATATTCCAGATCCAGGAGGCACAGAGAATTCTCAACAAGATCAACAAAAGCAGGCCAGCCAACACATATTGTAATTAAATTTGCAATATATAGTAATAAAAATCTTAAAAACAGCAAAGTAAAGGAAGTCCTTAGCTTAAAAAGGAAAACCCATAATGCTAACTAGAGATTTTTCAACAGAAATTTGACAGACCAGAAAGGAGTGGCATGATATATTCAAAGTGCTGAATGGGAAAAATCTGGGCCAAGAATTCTCTGGGCTATCATTCAGGAGTTTCCCAGACAAACATAAACTAGAGCTTATGACCACTAAACCAGCCCTGCAAGAAATATTAAAGGAGACTCTGAGAGCAAGGGAGAGACTGAAAGTGATAAAGAGAAGAAAGAGTCAGAGAACATCTCCAGAAATAATGACAAAACAAGTTATAAGATGGCAATAAATATACATCTATAATAATTACTTTAAATGTAAATAGAATAACCACTCCAAGCAAAAGTTACAGGGTGTCAGATGGATAAAAAAAAGAAAACCCATCTATATGCTGCCTACAAGAGACTCATTTTAGTCCTAAAGACACCTGCAGGTTGAAAATGAGCAGAAGAAGAAACATTTATTATGCAAATGTACGTCAAAAGAAAGAGTAGTAACTTATATTAGACCGATAGACTTTAAAACTGTTAATAGACTTAAGACTTTTGGGATACCTGGATGGTTCAATCAGTTTAGCATCTACCTTTGCCTCAGTTTGTGATTCCTGGGTCCTGGGATTGAGCTCCCTGTCTGGCTCCCTGCTCAGCAGGGAGTCGCTTCTCCCTTTGTACGTCCCCGTACCTGTGCTCTCTCATCCTCTCTCTCTCAAATGAATAAATAAAATCTTTTTTAAAATACATAAATAAATAAAAGACTGCAAAAACAAAGAAGGGCATTGTATAATCATAAAGGGAACAATCCAACAAGAAGATATAACACTCGTAAATATTTATGCACCGAACATGGGAGCATCCAAATATATAAAACAATTAATAATGAACATAAATTAATTGATAGTAACACAGTAATATTAGGGGACTTTAATATCCCACTTACATCAATGGACAGATGATCTAATGAAAAAAACAACAAGGAAACAATGACTTTAAGTGACACACTGGACCAGATTGACTTAGCAAATATATACAGAATATTCTATCTAGGGTGCCTGGGTGCCTCAGTCAATGAATCATCTGACTTTGGCTTTCATGATCTCAGGGTACTGGGATTGAGCCCCACATCAGGCACCATGCCCAGAAGAGAGTCTGCTTTTCCCCCCTCCCTCTGCCCCTTCCCCTGCTCTTGCTCTCAAATAAATAGATAAATCCTTTAATCCTTTAATATATATGTGTGTGTATATCCACATAATATGTGTGTGTATGTATATATATATATACACACATACATATATATATATTCCACCCCAAAACAGTAGAATAGACATTCTTTTCAGGTTCCCTTGGAACATTTGTCAAGAAAGATCACATGTTAGGCCGCAAAACAAGTCTCAATAAATTTAAGAAGATTGAAATCATATCAAGCATCTTTTCTGACCACAGTGGTAAGAAAATAGAGATCAATTACAAGAAAAATCTGGAAAAAACACAAATACCTGGAGGCTAAACAACATGCTACTACTAAGCAATGAATGAGTCAACCAGGAAACCAAAAAAGAAATTGAAAAATACATGGAAAAAATTATAGTGAAAACACAACTGTTCAAAACCTTTGGGATGCAGCAAAAGCTGTCCTAAGAAGGAAGTATATGGCAATATAGGCCTACATCAAGAAGCAAGAAAAATCTCAAACAACCTAACCTTACATATAGAGGAGCTAGAATCAGAAAAAAAAAAAAAAAAAACAAAGTCTAAAGCCAGGAGAAGGAAGGAAATAATAAAGATTAGAACAGAAATAAATGATATAGAAACTTTAAAAAAACAGTAGAACAGATCAATGAAACCAGGAGCTGATCTTTGAAAAAATTAATAAAATTGATAAACCACTAGCCAGACTTACCAAAAAGAAAAAGACCCAAATAAATAAAATCACAAATAAAAGAGAAGAAATAACAACCAATACTACATATATACAAACAATTATAAGATAGTATCATGAAAAACCATATGCTAACAAATTGGATAACCTGGAAGAAATGGATAAATTCCTAGATAAACTACCAAAACTGAAACAAGAGGAAAGAGAAAACTTGAACGGACCAGTAGTGAAGAAATTAAATCAGTTATCATGTATGCTTCATAGGAGTTCTATGCTCAGAGGAACACACAATTAATAAGCTTTACAAAAAAAAAAAAAAAAAAAAAAAAAAAAAAAAAAAATAAGCTTTACAAAGAGCGGGGTTTTTTTATATGCAGCTTTTGAAAAGCGTATTAATTGTGTTGTTAAAGTCTTCTACATTCATAGTTTCCTTGTGCTAGTACTTGCCTGGAATATCTTTTCCATATCTTTTTTATTTTTATGCCACCAAACCTCATGTTCTTAGGTGTATGCCTCTGAGCATAATAAAGCTGGGTTCATTTTTCTAATCCCATTTTGATAGTATTTTTCTTTTAAAAAGTTTATGTTTATTGTAGTTACAGTTACATTTGGACCCATTTTTACCATTTTATTTTAGTTTTATTTTTTTCTTTCCTTTTCTTCTTTATTCCCCCCATTCTGCTGGTTTGGAAGCTATAAATTCATGTTTCTATTCTTTTAATTATTACTCATAAATTTTTAATATATAAATACTGTAGTATTTCCTCATGAAATTTAAAATAACTTAGAATATCCTGTCCCTAAATAATCTCCACATTTTATCTGTCACCTTCCTTAACAATTTTGTTTAGAACTGTAATTCCACTTTTGTGTTTTGTTAATTTTATTTTAAAAGAGACATTAGTTTGATTTCTGTGCTTACAACTGTCTCTTACATCTCATGCCTTCCCACAATGTTCAGGGTTTCTTTTGCTATAAGTAGTTATTTCAATAAATATGTCAAGTGGTAAGCTAGTTTTTATAGGCCTAAAAATATTTTTATTTTAGCTCACTACTTAATGGTAATTTAGCTTGTTTTAAATGTTTAGGTTGCAATTTTTTTCCATCAGTACTTTGGTAATATTACTCTAATATCTTCAAGAATCTTTGGATATAGACTAGAAGTGTGCCATTTAATTATAGTTCTTTTACAAGTAATCTTTCTCCCCTTCTCTCTCTTTCTCTATCTCTCCCTCTCTCTCTCATAGTATTGAGATTTTCTTATTAAACCTTGATTTTTGCACTTTGCTGTGTGAAGGTTGAGGTGTGAATTTATTTTCATATATTTTTTATAGATTTAATGATGATGCTTTTGATCACAGATACCATATTGACCTTTAGTACTGGAAATATCTCAGCCATTAACATTCAAACATTGCTTATCTGCCTTCTTATCTTCTACTTCTGAAATTTTTGTTTGGTTACATGTTAAAGCATCTATCTATTCCCCCATGACTGTTAACTAGTCTTTCCCAGCTTTCATCTCTTTTTACCTCAGTATCTTATTCTTTTTTTTGTTTGTTTGTTTATTTATTTTAGAGAGAGGGAGCACAAGCAGGAGGGACAGAGGGAGAGAGAATCTGAGGCTGCCTCCTCACTGAGGGCAGAGCCGGATGGAGGGCTAGATCCCACGACACTGAGATCACAACCTTATCCAAAACCAAGAGTCAGATGCTTAACCAACTGTACCACTCAGGCACCCCTAAATATTTTATTTTTGAATAATCTCTGCACCCAACATGGGATTCAAACTTACAACCCCGAGATCAGGAGTCTAGCTCTACTGACCGAGCCAGCAAGGCACCCCTCTCAGTATCTTATTCTTTGTGAATTTCTTGATCCTGTTTTCCAGTTTACTGCACCAATTTAGAATCTCTGATGTCCACCAGGGTTTTCTTTTCCAGTTAATATATTTTCATTTTCAAAGTTTTCTGTTGTATATTTTCATATACATCTATTATCTTTTCTGTTGATTTTGTTTCATAGGGTTTTTTTGTTCTCTTTTTAGATGTTGTTATTTTATTTCTTTAAGAATCTTAAAGTTTTATTTTTAAGATATTTTCTGATTGTTCTGCCTATGTATTTGTTTTGCATATTTCTCTTTTAACTTTATGTACTCTACTAAAATTGTTGAGGTTTTTGCCTTTCTTGGCTTTAAGTTTTCCTCATATGCTTTGGAAATTAATTTGCAGGCTTATCTTGAGGGGAATTGTTTTTCTTTTATCTCATCGTTTTCTGCTTATTCTAATAACTGATTCAGAGAGGATGTTGGGGGAGTGAGATTGGCCTGTGTTGTAAGAGGTAGGCTTTGTCTTCATCCTTTGGCTCCCTGGGTTTGCGTAAGCTTTAACTGAGCTTTTTTACAGCCTCTTTTTCAGAATTTGATGAATCACACCTCAGTGCAGATTTTATGCAGCAAGACTGGCTGAACTCTTTTGCCAGGTGGTTCTTTTTAATCTCCACTACCGTGCACTTCCAACCACTGGTGCCTCTGACTGCTACCAGACCTGGAACCTAACAAGTCTACACTATCAGCCTTGCTTACTGCTTTGTATTCTGTTACATGGGGATTTTTACTTTTAGTACACATATATCTTTTAATTTTTTTCTCTCTGTGCTTTATAATACTAAGTATTTGACAGATATGTCTCTAAAATGTGTACTCCCGGTGCCATCTTGACCAGAAGTCCTATTGCCATAATTTTTACATAAGAATTTGGAAATTAGATTACGAATCTTTGTCAAACTTATCATCTTGGATATATAAGGTTCCTTCTGCTGCCTTGTTTAATGCAGTTATGGTGCATCCAAATAAGAATATGAACACCAATTCATATTCTAGGGCTATGACTTCTAGAGTCAAAATGAATGGGTACAAATCATGGCATTGATACTTCCTGTGTGACTCAAACGTTCAAAGACTTCTGTTTCCTCATCTGTATTTATGAGTTTGGATCTACCTTATAGACATCTGTAAACAATTAAATATGGTAATATATAAAACATTAGCATAATATGTGACTCACAATAAGCTCTCAGTGAATGTTGGCTATTATTTGTACAGTGGAGTTCCATGATATTTACATTTAGTTGTAGAAATTCACCCATTATCATCCTCTTTTGGGAAATACATGTAATGTGATATTATGTTTAAGTATATATACCCTAGTGTATATGATATATTAATTTATACTTCGAAATTTAAGATAACCAGGTTTTTAAGCCACCCACACTATGTTTTTCGCTTAGTGGGTGATTTAAATTCTCTCCAAAGGTATTTTTGATGACTGTATATTTTTTCCTTACAGATCAATTTTTAAGACTTAACCTTCTCATCAGATAATAACTATTATTATCTCTAAACTAGTCATGTGGGCAGCCCAGGTGGCTTGGTGGTTTAACGCCGCCTTCAGCCCAGGGTGTGATCCTGGAGACCCAGGATCGAGTCCCACATCGGGCTCCCTGCATGGAGCCTGCTTCTCCCTCTGCTTGTGTCTCTTCCTCTCTCTCTCTCTCTCTCTGTCTCTCATGAATAAATAAATAAAATCTTTAAAAAATAAATAAATAAATAAACTAGTCATGTGTCGCAGGCATTTATAATTATATAGTTTTATATATATGCACACACATATAGTTATATATGTATATGCATATATATTTATAACTGTGTGAAAATAGAAAATCAGTTGGTCTCACAGTCAGCTCTGGGTTCCAGTCTGGCCTCTGGCAATCTCTGGAGGATGAATTTTTAAGATGTTATTTATTTGTTTTTTTTTTTTAATTTATTTATTTGTTTTAGAGATAGAAAAAGAGAGAGAACAAGAGCATGAACAGGAGGAAGGAGCCAAGGGAGAGGGCCAGTCAGATTCTGTGTTGAGCACAGAGCTGGACAAGAGGCTGGATCCTACACCCATGAGATCATGACCTGAGCCAAAATCAGGAGTCAGATGCTCAGCCCACTGAGCCACCCAGGCACCCCAGAGCTAATGATACCCACATACCAGAGTGTAAAGATGAAATGAAATAAGATACGAGAATTCAATCTGTAAACTGCACATCACTCTAGAAATGTTTCTAGATCAATCAAAGCTATGATTGTTCCTCATCATTTACAGCAGTTTTACAGAGTTCCTATGGAAAGCAGGTAACCTGAGCCAGAAAGTTTGTTTCACTAACAAATCATTCTGTACTTTTTGCAATAAGGAAAAATTCTCAGTAAGGGTTCTATGAAGAATGATTCTTAGGGGATGGCAGCGAAGTAGATACAGATTATCTAGTATTTGTATTTGACAGTTTAACTGCTGAGACCAAGGTTTTAGAATCCTTTGCTCTTTCAAACACACAGCATACAATATTTAGTTCTTAGCAATTTGAAACAGAAATAAAGGAATCCTAATTTTAGTTCTGAAGTCAGATGAGCAGGTCTTTCCTTCCCTATTCAGGTAAAATTAATACATACCTTTAGTGGACTATACTGAACAAATCTAGGAACTAAAGCTGCTTATCCTTTATTGATGGCTCTTTTTAAGTCACAATAAATGTGTTCTCCACCTAAGTCCCCAATACAGATTTTCCCTTCCTTCAGACTCACAGTAGCAGAAACTACTCTAAGTGAAACATGCTTTGTTCTTGCTAGAACCAGGAGAAAGATTGAGTAAAATTGCTGCTTTTGGGAACAAAGTAAAAGGTTAATACATAAACTTATAGCTCCACTCAGCTGCCTATAATCCCTTTCTTTCTTAACTGTCTTAACTTTTCACATATGGTTCAAAACTCAAAACAACATTAAAAAGGAATGCCTGGGTGGCTCAGCGATTGGGTGTTTGCCTTTGGCCCAGGGCGTAATCCTGGAGTCCCGGGATTGAGTCCCACATCAGGCTCCCTGCGAGGAGCCTGCTTCTCTTTCTGCCTATGACTCTGCCTCTCTCTCTCTCTCTCTCTCTCTCATTGTCTCTTATGAATAAATAAGATCTTTATATATAGATATATATATATAGATATATCTATATATATCTTTAAAAGAACTCACCGAGAATCTTGCTTTTATAACACTGTCTCCATCTTCTCCCACCACCAACCCATTTGGTCAAAGCTGTTACTAGTTTCTTGTGTACCCTTTCGTCTTTGTACACATAGCATACTAACAGATAGAGGTATTGATGTATACCCACCTTTCTTACACAAAGGCAGTGTACAATATATTTTGTTTTGCACTTTGCTTTTTTTGCTGAACAATTTACCTTAGAGTTCTGAACGGGGAGGTTGTTTGTTTCGGTTTTGTTTTTTTTAATATTCTTTATTCCTGTTTAGAGCCACATGATTTTCCATCGGAAGTCTGTCATAGTCCATTTAATCAGCACCTTGTGGAGGAATGTTTGAGTTACTTTCAATCTTTGGTGATGTAAACACTGCCTCAGTGAAAAAAAAATTGAATATTGTTGTTTTGTGCATGTGTAGGATATCTGTAGGTTAAACTTCCAAAGCAGGATCGCTGGATCAAAGAGTAAATGCACTTAAAAATATCTTTATTGTTCAGCCATCTCAGAGCAACAGAGAGTGGGGACATTGGGACTGGAGGCTGTTTATAATTGTGCAGACAGGCCTGGTTTTGGTCTGGCCTTCATTATTCCATTGCCATGTGACTTTAGGCAAGTCACTTCCCCTCTCATGGAGCCTTGGTATACTCTTCTGCAAAAATTGGAGACTAGTCCCTATGCTAATTGGGTAATTATAAAATTAGATGAGATAATGGATGGGAACTGTCAGCATTACCCACCATTAAGGTGATGTAATTATTAACCTGAAAATGGCCACAACCCTGGTACTAGGATATACTAGTATACTAGGCTTACTAGGCTCACTTGTTCTTTTTTTTTTTTTTTGCACTTGTTCTTTTTAAAAAATTATTATACAGTAAAACTGACTTCTTTCTTCTGATGTACCAGTCTGTAAATTTTAACACATGCATAGATTTGCATAACCATCACCATAACCAGAATACAAAATAGTAAATGCATTTTTAATTTAAATAAATATTGACTAGTTACCCTCCATAAAGATTATACACCACACTGGACTCACCCCAACAATATATGAGTGATATTTTTTTTCTCTCAGATTTTGCAAAAGATAGTCTCGATTGTCTATTTGCTGTGATTATTTGTTTGTTTTTATAGCATTTCCCATGCAGAGACATAAACGTTGGACTAGGGCTACAGCAGCTGTCTGGTTCTTCTTCCCTTGATTAATGTTGCTTAAGCCTAAAATCTGAAGCTTAAAAAGAAAAATAAATACGAAACAGAGGCCTCATATTTTAATCACATTTTAAAGCAGCTACTTTTCCCATCTGCTCCTGAAACAAATAGACAGTGCAGTTTATAGCACTCTGTCATTCTGAATAACTGAGGGATAACTGAAGGAAAACAAAGAAAGGAGTCTAGATTGTAGTTGTGTATTTTTGAGATTGTCATTGTTCTTCACTAAACGTTCCCAAGTTTGGATTCACACTTAACTTTTCTTTTCTGCCTCCTACCCAATGCCAAGACATTTGGAAATGAAAGCATAATTGAGAAGATCTTACAAGGACACCTGGGTGGCTCAGTCAGCATCTGCCTTCAGCTCGTGTCGTGATAAGAGTCCTAGGATCAAGTGGCATCAGGCTCCCTGCTCAGAGGAGAGTCTGCTTTTCTCTTTGTGCTCTCTCTCTCTCTCCTCCTCCTCTCAAATAAATAAAATATTTTTTTAAATATCACAATTTTATTATTTCCATTTGTAAACTTACTAAAGAATGTTAATAGGATTGACATGAGAAAATTGGACTAAAGTATTTGAAACATTTTCCTTACTATAAATACAAGTCAGTTATAAATAAAAATAGCATTAGTTTATTCTAGATTTGCAACACCACTGGCCTATAGGCCCGATTCAGCGGGCAGGCTTATGTCATTTGTGTCCTATAATCTTCCAAAGTTAGGAAATTTTATATTAAAATTCTCATCTCTGACGTTAATTGAATAATCAGAATATCTGGCTATAATCACCCATATTATCATATGGCAATTGTTAATTGGTACTTGTACTTATACCTGGCTACTGCATTCATTTTTTTCCAACTTATTCTTCAGAATACTATTCTTTTTCCTACTTATTCTTCAGAATACTATCCTTAGGTTAAAGTTTTAGTTGTTTAAACATCAGCAAACATTTGTTTCTATTACTGGTATTCTCGTTTCTATATGGCATATCAATAATATTTCAATTAAAAGAAGTAGTTATTGGGATCCCTGGGTGGCGCAGCGGTTTGGCGCCTGCCTTTGGCCCAGGGCGCGATCCTGGAGACCCGGGATCAAATCCCACATCAGGCTCCCGGTGCATGGAGCCTGCTTCTCCCTCTGCCTGTGTCTCTGCCTCTCTCTCTCTCTCTCTCTCTGTGACTATCATAAATAAGTAAAAATTAAAAAAAAAAAAGTAGTTATTGTGATTAAAGTAATTGTTCTTACAAACATGAAATCTGACATTTTATTTAACGGTTGGATTACTTAACATAAAGGTTTTTTTCCTCTTCTAAGTAAATGAATATATTTTCCTATCATCTTGGAAAACTATCAATTGATTTTTATCACTTTCCAAATGATCCTTGCTTTTCATATGATAGATTGATTATTCCATATCCATGTCTTTTGACTTTTAATATATATCTTTAAAAACCCTTAGTTGCTGAGAAATATTACAGCAAGGTTAATCAGAGTTATGATCATATTTCTTCTGTATTTCGATCCCTGAGCTGACTTACCATATAACTTTTCATTGATTTTAATCTCCCAGACTTTGCAGACCTCTGTTTATTTAGGTGAGCTTTAATTACTTGTTCACCCAATACCTTACATTGTGCATTGAAATCTCTCAAGGTATAAACAAAGATTGAGGATGACAATTGCTTTCTTTGTTAACACTATACTAGGCCTATGGAATGCATTGTTTATGAGCACATGAAATTAAGTTTCACATCCATGTTAAAAAGGAATTCACTTAATCTGTATTCATTTTTAAGAATCAAAATTCTTTTTATGCCTATCCTGTATTATTGTTTTTGCCTAAGAATCAATACCAGAACAAGGAATCTAAATGAAATAGAAATGAAAGATGTATAGTAAATAGTAGGAGCATGGGAATAAAAGGGAAGGTTTAGTAGGACTTTATTATGAAAAGTACTAAACCAAAGGCTATTTAAGTACAGGTTATAATTTTAACTGTAAAATAATGAAACTCCATAAAGAATGAATGACATTTTCATTTTCTTTTTTGTTATTTCTAACACAGTTGATAACACAATATGACATCCAACTATTAATGTTTAACCTTCTAGGATGCTTTTAAAGAGGATTGTTTTGCAAAAATATTCAGGGTCTTTTTTGGTTTATTTTTTGAATTTTCCCAAGGATCTCTCCAATCTTAGATATTCAAATTATTCACCTTTGGCGCATCTGTGGAGTCATAATCCTTGCTAATCTTCTCTATTTCACCTTTTAACTGTCTTAACTGGGGTTATGTGCAATTTGAGTAGTGCTCAAGTACCACTTTCACCAACCTCATGCTTCATGGAATCCTGCATTTTTCTTTGATATTGACTTTGAGTCATTTTATATTACATTATTGTCAATTGTGTTATATTTTTTATAGTCATAAATAGAATCCTAAAAGAATAGATACAGTTGCAACATCCAATGATGAAGGTAAGACCAACTAACAGAACCTTTATCTTAATAGGTAAGGACAGGCTTTTTAGTGTTAAAGAGGAAAGAATATTTGAGTAGGGAATAATTAATGAGTGATGTATACACTAATCAGTATTTTATGATACGAGAACTTTTGTTTGGTTGATGAATATTTAGGTTATGGGAACTCTGTTTTGTCTTTAGTCATTGGATATGGAACTGTGGCTTTCCTGGTGGCAGATTCTGAAGCTCTTCAAGTTTAACGTAAAAGCTTCTCCATCTTACAAAAACTCATGAACTGTTTCTTAAAAGTACTGTAAAAATGCGTTTTGTGTATGTGTGTGCACGTGTGTGTAAACATCAGACATTGAATAAAAGTGAATTGATTTCTTCAAAGTAATAATATGGAAATTCATCCATAGCATCGACTAAACCAATAGTGGTTTTCATTTAACATAAATAATATTCTACTACTACCCAAGAAAGATATTTTTCTGTGTGATAGATATTAGACCAAAGAATGCAATGCCATCAACTCACTAGTACATTAGAATAGATATTCCAAGCACAAATCCATACATACCAAGGAAAAGAAAGCCCTGATGACAGGACTAGATGAACCACAGGTACAATTAACCACTCACTGCAAGGATGAATTTACTATCATATATCACAAACAAATTTGTTAGAAGAGAGTCTTGAAGAAATAATGAAGAGAGAAAAAACAGTAATCTCAAAATGAAAGCTATTAGTGTGCATATTAATGCTCAGATGTTAGAAACATTAATCAAACATTAGAATTTTTTATAAATTTTGACATTTATTGTTTAAGGACTTCTGAATATGTTAAGACAAAGACTTTTCTAGGTTTCCTATATATGTACTAAGTTGTGTGATTAGAAAATAAATCTCATTCTAACTTGAGGTGATTTCTCTCCTTTGAACATATAGAAGCTTTAATTTCCATGTTGTTGTTTTGTTTTTTTAAGTTTTTTTAGTACACATATAGTATAATATTGGTTTCTAGAATAGAAGTTAGTGATTCATCACTTATGTACAACACCCACATGCTGTTTTTTGACAATAATTTTATACCGACCTTGAGACCTTATGCTATTTTCTGAAACCTTAAAATCTCGTATTGTTATTGAACTGTTTTTGTGCTTATACCTTTCCATCACATTCTTCCACTTCTGCTACAGTGCCTTGTATTTATGTGATCTGACTGATAAAAATCCATTCTTTTCCAGAATAAGAAAAATTAACTTGACTCCTATTTAATGTATGGTACATTAATCTCATAAAACTATGCAAAACCTTTTGTGTTTGTTTTTTTGTTTTTGTTTTATTTTGGTGTTTTTTTGTTTGTTTTTCTTCCAAGATTTTATTTAAATTCAAGATAGTTAGCATATAGTGCAGTATTGGTTTCAGGAGTAGAAGTTAATGATTCATCATCTACCAATACCCAGTGCTCATCACAAGTGCCCTCCTTAATACCTTTCACCCATTTAGCCCATCCCCCAACCAACTCCCCTCCATTACCCTCAATTTGATCTCTATTGTTGGAGTCTCTTATGGTGTGACTCCCTCTCTCTTTTTATCTTATTTTATCTTTCCTTCCCTTGCCCTATTTTATTTTTTTTTATTTTAAAATGTTTATTATGTACATTGAGCACTTCAGAAAAGAAAATAATTACAATGATTTCAGAATGCAATTCCTGGATTCAATAAATGTCCTTTATAATTATATCCAATCAGTATCTAGAATTGTATGTAGACCCTACGTCAGCTAACAAATAAGTAAAATAACTATGTTAATCTCTGGGATAAGAGACACACATGATCACTTAAGTCACTCGGCCACCGTGTTTTTTTTAAAAACATGATTCACATTTTTTTCAAGTACACATACAGCCATTGCAAGAGTTATTACATTAGACCATTGATGTTAACACCTTAAAACTATGTATGATTTTTGCTGCCTTAAAAGAAAATTTAGTTTATCGCAAAGAAATTCAACAAAGTTTCAGGACCTTTGATCACAAGCTTCAGTGCTTATTGTACTACTCTGGTGAACATAAAGGTTCAAGTAAGGCCAACAAAGAAGAATGTTTCCTCTTTCCAATGAAGACACAATGCAAGGACTAGGTGAACTAGCATCCTACAAACTAGCTAGCCATCAAGAGGTTACCAATTAAAGTATGTGAATACATTTAAAAGCCTTGGCCAGTGTTACAAAAACAAAACATTTAGATTATTTACGAATATAAGCATAATGGGTATTTTATCTTCTATAAATAATCATTTTTGAAATGCTAAAGGTGAGTTCCAACTGCGCTCTTCCCTGATGTGAGAAGAGGTGGGGACACGGGATGACCTACTGATTTACCTTCTCAAAGTATTCTTTGGAAGCACTTGGATCTGGCTTGATTATAGGAGAATCCGGGGTCCAGTTTGCTGGGCAGACTTCTCCATGGGTTTCCACAAAGTGGAATGCCTTCACCAAGCAGAGGGTCTCTTCCACACTTCGGCCCACAGGGAGATCATTCACACTCAAATGCTTGATGACTCCATTGGGGTCAGTGATGAAGAGACCTCTTAGAGCAATACCAGGGCCTTCTAACAGCACACCATACTCTCGAGAAATCTGTTTAGTCAGATCTGACAGGAGTGCAATGTTCATGTGGCCCAAACTGCCATTCTTCTGCAGTGCGTTGATCCAGGCGAGATGGGTGAAGTGGGAATCCACTGACACTGCAGCAACGTCACAGTTCACATCGTGAAATTCTTTGGCTTTGTCACTAAAAGCAACAATTTCTGTAGGACACACAAAGGTGAAGTGCAACGGATAGAAGAAAAGCACCAAATATCTCCCCTTAAAGTCATCGAGGGTTAGATCTTTGAACTCTCTGTTGACAACGGTGGTGCCCTTAAAGTAGGGTGCGTGCTGGGTGACGGCAGGAGCATGGTAGGAGGAACTGGTGCTAAAAGTGAATTTTGCTTGACCAGAACCAGACCACAATACATTTGTCAGGCATGTTCTTCTGGAAGCAGCAGGTCTAAGGGCTGCAGAGGCAGAGATGCCCCATGGAATAGCACTCATATGTCCGGCAATCGAAGCCTGGAGGAATCTTCCCACCACGGCTGCCAGGGATTCGCCGGACTGGCCCCCTTCCCCTATTTTCATCTATTTTTTCTTCAGTTCCACATATGAATGAAATCATATGGTATTCCTTCTCTGACTGACTTACTTCACTTAGCATAATACACTCTCGTTCTATCCACATCTTTGCAAATGGCAAGATTTCATTCTTTTGATGGTTGAATAATATTCCATTGTGTGTGTATATATATATACATATATATATTTATATATATGTATATATATGTATACATACCATTTCTTCTTTATCTATTCATTGATCAATGGACGTTGGGACTCTTTCCATAATTTGGTTATTGTTGATAGTACTGCTGTAAACAACGGGGTGCATGTGTCATTTCAAATCAGTATTTTTGCATCCTTTGGATAAATACCAGTAGTACAATTGCTGAGTCATAGGGTTAGTTCTATTTTTAACTTTTTGAGGAACGTCCTTACTGTTCTCCACAGTGGCTGTACCAGTTTGCATTCCCACTAATAGTTTAAGATGGTTCCTCTTTCTCTACACCCTCACTTACCTCTGTTATTTCCTGAGTTGATAATTTTAGCCATTCTGACAGGTATGAGGCGGTGTCTCATTTTGATTTGTATTTCCCTGATGATGAAGGATGTTGAGCATTTTTCATGTATCTTTTGGCCATTTGAATGTCTTCTTTGGAGAAATGTCTGTTCATGTCTTCTGCCCATTTCTTAACGGGATTATTTGGGTTTGAGGTATTGAGTTTGAGAAGTTCTTAAAGATTGTGTTTATTTATTCATAAGAGACGCAGAGAGAGACAGAGGGAGAAGCAGACTCCCCATGAGAAGGCCTGATGCAGGACTGGATCCCAAGACACCGGGATCACTCCCTGAGCCGAAGGTAGACGTTCAACCACTGTGCCACCCAGGCGTCCCTGATAAGTTCTTCATAGATTTTGGATACTGGTCCTTTATCTAGTATGTCATTTGCAAATATATTCTCCTATTCTGTAGGATGCCTTTTAATTTTGTTTATTGTTTCCTTTGCTGTTAAGGAAAACCTTTATAGAAAATATTGATATTACCCCTATTACCAAACTTAAAATGTGTTCTTCTTCCAATATAGGTTGTAAGTAGAATTTCAGATCCATGGTCTAAGGACTTTTAAAGATGATAATGTTCATGAAAATGAAGTATGTTTGTGAAGATGTATAGAAGTAGGAACAATTGTACTTTGAACAACATGGATCTGAACTGCATGGGTTCACATATATACAAATTGCTTTTGAGACAATACTGTAAATGTATTTTCCTTTTGATTTTCTTAATAACAGTTTCTTTTCTCTAGCTTATATTATTGCAAGAATTCAGTGTATAATACACATAACATACAAAATATGTGTTAATTGACTTTATGTTATTCTGTAAGACTCAGGTCAATGATAAGTTATTAGTAAAGTTTTTTGGGAGTCAGAAGTTCTATGTGGATATTCAACTATGCAGAGGGTCAGTGCCCCTGACCATCATGTTGTTCAAGGGTCAACTGTATTTTTTTACACTGCTACTAAATGTAAACTGGTACAACTCTTAGAAAGTAGTTAAGATATATGTGTATACCCGAAGCCTAAAGATATTATTATCCTTGACCCAATTTCTACAAATCTATTCCAAAGAAGTATAGAAAAAAACCTTATCCCAAGGAAACTATGCAAGCTTATTTATAATAATTAAATTTGGAAAGAACTTAAATGATAAACAGTAGTGAATGGTAAAAGCAAATTACAGTGCAATATTATGATATTATCATACATAATGTTTACAAAGACTTTGTTGAAGCCTGGGCTTTTTTTGTTAAAAATGCATAAAATTTAGGTACAGTATTATCAGTGCTTTGTAAGAAAAAGCATAGATGAAAGTCTGGAAGAAGATATGCAAAAATCAGCAATTTGTCAGTGAGTTGTGTTTGAGTTGTGTTTGATAACGGTTTTCATTCTTACACTTCATTTGTATTCCCTAATAATTCTTTAAAAATCATATACAGCAGTATATGAGTATCTTTTGTCATAGCTCCATTGGGAAAACAATTGACCACAAATTGGATTTATGGATTTATGAAAATTTTGGATTTTCAATTGGATTCCATTGCTCTGTATGTTTATCTTTATGCCAGTACTATAGCGTCTTAATTATTATAGCTTTGTGATGTTTAATATAAGAAATTAAGTTCTTCAATTTTGTCCTTCTTTTTCAAGGTTGTTTGTCCTGGATATTCTGGGTCCTTTAAATCCCCATATAAATTTTAAGTTCAGCTTGTCAATTTCTACAAAAAAGTCAGCTGTGATTTTTGATAGAGATTGCATTTTATCTAAAGATTAATATGGAAAATATTGCCTCTTAACAATATTAAGGCTCATGTTTATCCATGAACATAACATGTATTTTCATTTAGTTAGGTCAATTTTCTTCAACTGTTGTTTCTTTTGTAGTTTTTGAGTGTAATTTTATACTTCTTTTGCTAAATTTATTCCTAAATATTTTATTTTTTGATACAATTTTAAATGTAATTATTTCTTAATTTTATTTCATATTTGATGTAGAGAATGACTGATTTTTTTGTATTGATCCTGTGTCATGCAACTTTACTGAACTCATTTATAAATTTTTATATTTTCTTAGAGAATTCCTTTGGATTTTCTATATATAAGATCGTATCATCTGAAATAGGAGTAGTTTTACTTATGCCCAGTCTAGATGCCTTAAATTTCATTTTCTTGCCTGGTTTCCCAAGCTAGAATCTCCAGTACAATGTTGAATAGAAGTGTTAAGAGTGGATTTCCTTGGTCTTTTTCCTAATCTAGGAAGAAGGTGCTCGTACTTCCACTGTTAATTATGATATGAGCTATGGATTATTACTACATGCTTTTTATTATTTGAGGAAGTTCCCTTCTCTAATTCTAATTTGTAGAGTATTTTTTATCATCAAGAAGTTTGGGATTTTCTCAAATGCTTATTCTGTGTCTGTTGAGATCATGGCATGGGCTTTGTCTTTATTCTACTGATTTGGTGTATTAAATTAATTGACTTGGGGTGTTAAATCAACCTCACATTCCTGGGATAAATTCCACATGGCTATGGTGTATGATCCTTTTTATAAGTTGCTAGATTTAGTTTGCTTCTACTTAATTTAGGATGCTTGTATCTATATTCATAAGAGAGATTGGTCTTTAGTTTTCTTTTCTTGTGATGTATTTGTCTAATTTCTGTATCAGAGTAATAATGGCTTCAGAATGAGTTGAGAAATGTTCTCTCCTCATGTACTTTTGAGAAAAAGTTTGTAAATAATTGGTATAAATTCTTCTTTAAATGTTTGGCAGAAATCACCAGTGAAGCCATCTGGGCCTAGGCTTTTATTTGTGGAAAGTGTTTTGTTTTAGATTTTATTTTTCTAGAGCAGTTTTAGGTCCACAGCAAATTAAAGGGAAAATACAGAGATTTTCCATATACTTCCTGCTCTTATATATGTGTATCCTTCCCTTTTATCAACATTCCCCACCAGAATTGTACATTTGTTACAACTGATGAACTTACACTGTTGCATCGTGGAAAGTTTTTAAATTACTAATTCAATCTCTACTTGTAGATCTATTTAGATTTTCTATTTTTTCTTGAGTCGGTTTATTTCTTCTTGAATAGTTTGTCTCTTCAGAATTTGTCCGTTTCATCTGGGTTGCCTAATTTTTTGACTTTGAGGGTTTTTTTATACTTTTTTATCTATGGGTCTGTAATAATGTCATCTCCTTCATTTCTGCTATGATAATGTAAGTCTTTTTTCTTCGTTACTTTAGCTAAAAATTTCACAATTTTTCTGACCTTTCAAAGAACTAAACTTTAGTTTCATTGATTTTTCTCTATTTTCTCCATACTCTATTTCATTTATTTCCAATCTCATTTTTATTTTTTAGTTTAATTTCATTTATTGTTCCAATGTCTTAAGGTAGAAATTTAGGTTATCAATTTGAGATCTTTCTTCTTTTTTAATATTGATGCTTACAGTTATAATTTGCCTTGAAGCACAGCTTTATCTTCATCTCATATGTTTTGGTACATTGTATCTTATTTTAATTCATCTTAAAATATTTTCTGATATCATTTTTTATTTCTACTTTGACCCATTAATGTGTTGTTTAATATCTACATGTTTTTCAATTTACCAGTTTCTTTCTGTTATTGATTTCTAATTTCATTCCATTATGATTAGAGAGCATATGTTATATGATTTCAGTTCTTTTAAATTTATTGAGGATTTTTTATTCTCTAGATATGGTCTAACCTAGAGACTAATTCATATACACTTTAGTAAGTTTCCAGCTATTATTTCTTTGAATAGTTTTCAAGTCCTTTTTCACTCTTCCTTCTGTTATTCCCAATTTGGCATATGTTGGGTTTGCTTGGTGGTGTCCATATTCTTCTGAAACTCTATTCATTTCTCTTTTTTTCTCTATTTAGAATATAAAATCTCTGTTGATCTATCTTCAAATTCATTTATTTTTTTTCTTCTGTCAGTTCAAATCTATTGAGTCCTTTTATTGAATTTTTTATTTCAATCATTATATTTTCAACTCCGGAATTTCCATTTGGTTTCTTCTTTAATAATTATTTTCTCTTTATTAATATTCTAGATCTGTTGAAATGTTTGTAATAGTACTTTACTTTGGTTCTGTGAACATATTTATACCAGTTCCTTTGAAGTCTTTGGGCTCTCTCACAAATTAGTTTCTATTCACTTTTTTCTCTGTGTTTGGGTCATACTTTCTTGTTTTTTGCATGTCTTGTAATTTTTTTGTTGTTGAAAACTTGACATTTTAGTTAGCATGTCAACTCTAGATACTGATCCTCTCTTCCTGGATTTTTTATTGTTGTTTGCTTTTTTATTTGTTTAATTACTTAGCTAGGCTATTTTAGTGAAGTCTATTTCCCCCATTGTGTCAAGCTTCTGATAATACTCCTCAAAAGGTTTGGACTTGCCCATCCACATGGTCACCATGTAATGACAATATTTATAACAGAGGTCTCTTGGACTGTCTTCTTCCTTGATCTTTGTTATGGTATCTGCCTCTGTTGGTATCTTGCACATCTGTTGAGCTTCCCTGATTGCCAGTGGAATGCTCTGTTCTTTTTGATAAGGCTTAAGGACACAAATTACTCCACAGTCTGATCCAATTGAATTCTGGCCCCTTTACTAGAGTAGTTTTTGGGCTATTCTTTGAAGTTTGTTCCTACTTAGAAGGACTCTGGCTCTCTCTTGCCTTGGTTGTCTCTGGTAAAAGCCCTATTTTCCTAGGCCATTTTTGTTTTGTTTTGTTTAAGAACTGATAAATCCAGGACCCCTGGGTGGCTCAGCGGTTTAGTACCTTCCTTTGGCCCAGGGCGTGATCCTGGAGTCCCGGGATCAAGTCCCACATCGGGCTTCCTGCACGGAGCCTGCTTTTCCTTCCTCTCTCTCTGTGTCTCTCATGAATAAATAAATAAATTTAAAAAAAAAGAACTGATAAATCCAACCATTTCTGTTTCTTCATTCATGTGGCCTGCTCTTTGTCTTGTTTCCCATGGAAAGTTGCTAGCCTCCTCTTACTTGCTCACTTGTTTCAAGCATACTTTTAATCTTGAACTTTTCTACACTCTGTTTTAAATAAAATTATTGTGGAGAGAACTTTAAAACTCTCTTGTTTTCATGGCCTGCATCTATCCCTGGGCAAAATCTCTGAGCCACTGCTCTGAAACTAAGGACAGGGATACTGGACAACTTTTCTTGAAATGATTCTCCTGTTTTATGAGTGGGGCAATTGGTGAGACAGTAGCCTCTGATCTTCTTGGCTTTTCCCTCCTGGTGTGAAACATCTATGCCAAAACTGAGTTGAGGCAGGGGTGATAGGGGCCACTTATTCTCAGTCTTCCTCACCTGAAGTAAAACTTTTGCTATGTAAGTAAGGGCTAACTGCAGTTGCAAAAAAGGTTTTTCATTTGCTTTTTGCCCTTAGGACAGTTTCTAGAAATGTTAACTAACTGGGCTTTTATAATTTTTCCAGTTATGATTGTTACACTGGTAGTTCCTTACTCCTCATCCATTCCAGAAGTGGATCTGGGCCGTTAACCTTTGTATGATATCCCATCAACCTTTCTGTTTTTCACAAAAGGATCGTTGTTACTGTGTGATTTATCATTTATTGATCTATTGGTTTTATCTCTAGAAATCAGCATCATCATGCCACAAACCACTTTGTACACTACAGGGCAATGAATTACAGCATCCCCAAATATCATTAATACATGTTTAGACTTAAAGTCAACATGTATGAATAGATGCAACCTAACTTAAGATCATCTGTTTATATAGATGATACTTCGTAGGCCATCTGCAAGGAAAAGAAGTAATTCTGGGTCATAGCCAATCTCAGTTTTTATTACGTTATTGCCTCCATCCATACCCAGTGTGACAAAGCAGGGATCGGGAAACTTTCCCTTTCTCTGATAGAAGACTATTCTCCAGTTAACCCAAACTACCAGTAATCCAGGCTGGGCCCTCCTTCCTTCTATAGCAACCATTCTCTTCTCAGAGCTTGCTTGGCAAGAGGTAATCTAATCTTTGTCTAAAGTTTAGACTTTTAAGAGTTCTAAATTTTAAGAGCTTAACCCCAAAAAGTTAAAAGAATTTTAAGAGTTCTTACTTCTCCCCTTCTAATCTCCATTGACTAATCATCTACTCTCATTCACCCACAAAAACTAGAGAAAACATCTTCTGGTTCTATTGCTTGACTAAACTTTCAGGCACCTACATATAAGATGTATAAAATTTCAGGAATTTTTTAAAAGATTTTATTTACTTATTATAGTGAGAGAGCATGGTGAGGAGGGCTAGAGGGAGCAAGGGAGAGAATCTTAACCAGACTCTCTGCTGGGTGCAGAGTCTGATGCAAGACTTGATCTCACAACCCTAAGATCACCACCTGAGCTGAAACCAACCAGACACTCAACTGACTGCGCCACCCAGGCACCTATATAAAATCCCACTTTTATTCCATGTTCTTGAGGATATTTTTCTCTTCTGTGTAATAACTGATGTGCAGTCATTTCCTATTATTTACTGAAGTATTTATTATATTGTATTTTGCCCACTTGCAGGATTAATAGGTTTCTATATGATACCATTCCTATTTTCAAAAATCTCTGATGGCTTGTGGAATACACTTCAAACTGTTGAGAAAGTCCTTCATAATCTTCCCTGTTTGGCCAAGTTTATCTTTCTTGCCTTACCTCTGATCTGCCTATGTTCCTCTCATACTGGGCCAACAACTTACTATTCTCCAAACATAGCATTTATTCACATGTCCATGCTTTTGAGATCAGAAATGCTTGACCAAGTGAGTACAACAATCTTCTGATAATTATGTGAGGTACTAGAGCCTCAGTCCACTCCGATTGAGTCAGAATTTTTATGTGTGATGATTTATTTAAAAGCAATTTATTCTAAAGCTACTTAAGAACTGTTCCTATAATGTTTTCTTTCCCTGCAGTGTCCTCCCTATCACTTGCTTTCACTTTGGCAAAATCTTGCCACGAAAGAAAGAGGAAAGAGAGAATAAGAGCTGGAGTGAGATCGGGCACCTGGGTGGCTCATTGGTCTGCCTTTGGCTCAGGTCGTGATCCCCGGGTCCTGTGATCGAGTTCTGCACTCGGCTCCCCACAGAGAGCATGCTTCTCCCTCTGCTTGTGTCCCTGCCTCTCTCTCTGTGTCTCTCATGAACAAATAAATAAATAAATCCTTAAAAAAAAAAAAAACAAGTGAGAGCGAGAGACCCACCTAAAATACTGTTTTCCCAAAAAAATTTTCCTCAGTTCTATCTTCATTTTTAATCTAGTGGACAGTTGTTGTTGTTCTTGGTGAATTAGTATCAGAGCCCTCTTTCTGTGTTTAGGGGGTCCCTTAGCCTCTGAATTAAAGATAGTTTCTACTTTAGAGGCTCAAAATGCCAACTACTTGCTTTCCATGCCTCTCTCACACAAGTCTACAAGCATGACTCTGCCAATTCAGGCATATATACACCATGGTCTTTGAAGCAAAAATTAAAGACATGAAAAACAGTCCATAGACTCCATTTTTAGAGAAGGGAAACATATAGAAATGGGCAGCCGCTTCCAGTGTCCAAATACAATAGAAAAGTTATCTAGTGGCAGCATCTTAGCTTGAAGCTTCTAACCAGGAGCATTGTACACTGCGGCCTCCTTTCCTGGCCTGGTAGCCTCCAAAGCCAATGCTACAGCTTCCTGGAGAATTCTGTGAGATGCTTCCTATCTTTTAATACATTTATTTTCTCCTGAAATTACACCAAATTAGTTTCTATCTCGGGTAACTAAGATATAGAGACACCTAATAAAATCATCTTTCTATAGCCCTCATAGCACTTTATTCACAAGCCAAACGGAAATAAATCATATGTCTTATTGTTAATTGCCAGTAGAATATGGGCTTACTGTGTCAAAAGGGAAGGAAAGAACATTCTAGGCAGAAAGCATAGCAAGAAGCCAAGTAGCTGGAAGCAACACAGAGAATACCAGGAACTGAAGGGACCCTGTGCCTAAATGATAAAGTGAACTAATTGGTGAGAGAGTCAATGAATAGAAAGCTATTAGAGGAATTAAATAACTGGATCACAGTAGCTCTACAAGTCCATATAAAGACATTTTTATTTTTGTTGAGTTCAATAACAATGTAAAGCTACTGAGGTTTTTTTAATGGCAGATGTTATACTCAGATTTGTATTTTGGAAAAAACTACTCTGTGGCATGAATAATAAATTGAAGATGGGGAAATGCTTGTGATTTTACTTGGATTTGAGTTTTGCTCATAATATTTAGAGGTCTGTATTGTTCCATAGCTGATCACTTCCTTCTGGCCATGTCTCCTATTCATTCTAAATTTTTTCTTTCGGAGCAATCCAAAGTGAAGACCTCTCTTCTCTCATCTTTGAGCCCTTTAACCTTTGAAGCTAAAATGCAGAACAGGCTAGGGCAATGTTTTTCCATATTTCTTACAGGCATTAGTAACAGTTACTAATGAAGAGACTCTAATTTTTATTAAGTTCATTTAATTTCACATAGATCTATAACTTAGATTGGATTCTTTTGATATCCAGGTATTAAAGCAGTTCTGGGTTTGTTTGTATATTTAAAGAGTTGGAGTAGCTTTCATCTTACTCTTTTAAAACTAAAACTGCAAACCAAAAAAATATATACCATACCAAAATGTATGCTAATCATGTCTTTATATTATATTATTTAATGTTTTATATATTTGTCTTTATTTCAAGAGCTATTCAAAACTAAAATTAAGCTTGAAGATACTATTTATATTTTTATTTGGTCTGGGAGAGTCAAGTAATGATTGCAGATGGCTCGATTGCAGATGGCCAGCTAAGTAATTAGAGCTGCTACTGATTTTAATAAGTATGACCTTCTGAATATTAGTAAATCCCCCAAATCATTACAAAAGGCACTCAGTGGTAAATCAAACAATTTGGTTTTTCATTCATTAATTTCAATAGCCTTAATTTCTGAAGAATGAGTATACCCTTCCAAAAAATCTTTCTAAGCCTCCTTTAAAAGCAATATCCCAAACAAAGACAAGGCATGTGGTGGCGGATATATGCAAAGTTGGTAGGAACAAGACTGTAAGACTAGCCTTCTTACCACAACAGCACAGCAGGGTCAAGGGGAGGAATCAAAGGTTCATAGCAAAGACCAAAGTTTTCTGAATTCTAGACTATTATTTTATGTGAGAGGTTTGTTGATCTTATTTGTCCACATTATTTCTTGGTTATTTTAACTAACAAAGGCAAATGTAGAATTTGATTAAGGAAAATTAAAAGTATGTGTATTCTTTGGACAAAGTATATTTAAGGAAATATTGGGTTGAACCCTATAAAATTGTCATTTCTGCTAGTCAAAAATGATTGAATATGGAGGCATACAGTATATCATTGAGTTTGCTCTTTGAATACATTTTTTTCTCCATTTGTTGTCGACAGTTAATTTTAACAGAAAATATTTACTTTTTCAAACAAATATAATCTTCTTAGGTACCAGAAACACTTGCTGTGGACATTTTAAAAACAGCTTGTTAAATATGAAAGAGACTTTTTAATTGTAAAGAAGGGACAACAGGGCACAAATACACTGGTGAACTGTCCTAGCCTATAATGTTTTTAATGCCCTCTTGATTGATATTCTAAAATCCAGGGATTTTTCCAGAGCCATCACAGAATTAGATGATATATACTTATACTATAGCTCTCCCTAATTCCTAGAAACTTAAAATCTCAGGAAACATGAAGGTCAGTATAATTAATTTTTAAAAATAATAGTAGTAATTATAACTGGTAACATTTAAATGGTATTTACTGTGCCAGGCACTATTTTAAATAAGTGTTTAACATGTATTAACTCTTTTAATCCTCACAGCAATCTAGTGGTGTAGTTAATAGTAAGTATCATTATCCCTCTCATACAAATGAGGAAATAGTGATACAGAGCAGTTAAACAATTTGTATAAAGTCACACAACAAATAAGTGCCTGAGCCAAAATTTAAACCCAAGTAGGCTGGCACCACAGTCACTACTTAACCAATAATAAACTGCTTCTCAGCATAAAGAAAGTCTAGTATTACTGAATCAATTTTAATACCAGCAGGAGTTGCAATATTGGTTGAAATACTAAGTTTTTTAATGGAGCTTATCATGCTTCTTTCCATCCCAATAGCTACTATTCTGGACTCTTGCAGTAGTTCTCTAGCTAGGATACAGATTTCTAATCTTCTCTCCATTCTGGGGCAGCTGACATCCTACTGCTAGATTAATATAAATAAATCATCACTAATCATGTCACTACCTTGCTCGAATCCCTTTCACGACTCTGTATTTGCATGGCCAGGAAAGGATGTCAACAAGCATCACAGGATCTGGTTGCATAAGCTGAAAGCCCTTTACCACCAAGCTCAATATTTCTTTAAAGTTTTTTTGTTTTATCTTAAAAACCGACACAAAGTTTGCATCCTACTCCATAATACATGTTTGTTTTAATATAAAAATAATGTTTGAAATAGATACCATTTAAATTACTTAATTCTAAATTTCCAAAGAAAATTGATGAGGCAGAAAGATACTTCATGTGTGTCCTGGTCTTTCCAGTGCCCCGTGAAGTACACATACTCCTGTTTGAAGAGCCCAGGTGTACAGAATAGATTTGGGGTATCTTTGCTATATATTTAAGACCCAATTATCTGGTCCCATTCCATCCTTCCCATCTTATAACTTGCTATTTCCCTGCATTACTTCTCTGATAAATCCATCCGCCTAACCATCCATTTATTTACCACATACCCACTATGTACCAGGCACTGCCTCCTAAAGATGTCCTGTACTGAATATCACCTATATATCTTGGCTTTTTTCCTTTCTCCCTGCTTGGAATACCTTCTCACCTCATTTCTGTTTGACTGCTAATCCTTCAAGACCTAATTCAAATAGCTTTCCCTTACTATCCCAGTCAGGACTCTGAATTCCTATTACACTAATTTAATGATTATTATATAATATGTTTTTTATATTTGTATGACTAGGTCTTACACATAAATTTTTTAAGTAAGAGTTCAACATGCGGAGAGTTGAAAAAAGGACGCAGCCACAGGAATATGAAATAGAATGGAGCATTCCAATAAATGCTCAATTGTTTAGAATAGCTGGAATGTAGAATATACTCTGGTAATATAAAAAAAAAGGAGGGACCAGATCATGAAGGGATATATAATAAATGCTAAGAGGGCAGCCCGGGTGGCTCAGCACTTTAGTGCCGCCTTCAGCCCAGAGTGTGATCCCAGCGTCCTGGGATCGAGTCCACGTCGGGCTCCCTGCATGGAGCCTGCTTCTCCCTCTGCCTGTGTCTCTGCCTCTCTCTCTCTCTCTCTCTCTCTGTCTCTCATGAATAAATAAAATCTATAATACATGCTGAGAAATGTACATCCCACCCACCTGAGCTCCCACTGTAATTATAGGAAACTATCAAAGAATTCAAACAGGTGATAATTTATTATATTGATCATAACCAACTTTGATGTAAATCCTGTATCTTTTGATATTCTTCATTTTCTTAGATCTTATTTTTTTATTTCATATATATGTAAAATTATGATCCTATCTTTATGAGGTCATTTTTTAACTTAACCCACTGTGTATCTTTCCTGTATTCAATGTATACACACACAGACAGGAATTTTGTTCATTGCTTTATTTATTTTTTTTTATTTTTTTTTTGTTCATTGCTTTAAAAAATGGGCTCTCTCTCACTCTCATGCACGCACGCACGCACAGCTCTGCACCTTGCATTTTTTATTCTACAGTACTTTGTAGAAATAGCTCTAATATTTTTAATGGCTACAACATATTGTACAGTATGAATGTACCAAAATTTACTCAACTATTCCTCCGTTTATGGAGATCCACCTTGTTTCCAGTTTCTTAATATTTTTAAGGTGTTATATCTAAGTCAAACCTTATGTTTATTTCACTAAGTTTCACTGTAGTCTTGATCAATCTATCATGAACTCTTAAGTATTTCAGGTAGGTTTGGGTATATAGGACAAAAGTAAACTTATGTTGACAATCGTATTTTTTATATACTATCTCGTATCCTCTGTTGCTACCAAATTAGTGGATATTTAGGAGTTGTTTCCACTAGTAATAAAGAATCAAAAGGTTCGAAAAAGACCCATCTGATGACTCAAATTTTGAGTTAAAATATTCTGATACCATATGTATTAAAATTAGGGAATTCACAATAATATTTTTCAAACTGAGATGTTAATAGGAGTTTCGAAAGGCTTCCATAATCAAATTCTTTGGGAAAATATGCTAGATTGAACTGGGCACTGCAAGCATGCATTACATCTCTCTGTGTATATTATTTTATGAAATACCATTTGGTAAACAGCGCTCTACATTATTCTAAAACAGTATGGACAATTGAATGATGTTCAGTCTTGTGGTAGATTCCCAAGGGCGACTTTCATGACATCTGTATTGACCCCTATAGCTGCCCAGGTATGGGAAAACAATCCCACTCAAATCACTACTGACTTGTCCAGGTATTTCTCCCACTACTCCTCTTCGTGCCTCTAATACATCTCTCAATCAACCACAAAAGCTTAGAATTCCAATGATACTAGATTAGGAAAAGTTTTAAAGCATGCCCAGTACTTTTTAAAATTTTCATGCTCTTACAAACCTTCCCTGTTCCATCTATGTGTAATCCTCTTTGTCTCATATTTCTGTGTATTAAGATCTTAATTTTCTTTAAATGCTACTTTCCTTATGAAGCTTTCCCCTAAGCTCACCAGTGAAAATTAAACCATTCCCTGTTCAGTGTTCTCATACCACTTTACATTTCTTTCAGTGATGATACATTTAACTTCCTGCTTTATCTATTCAGCTGTTGTGCATGTATTAGGCATTGTGCATTAATTCTCCTGACCTTTAGTCTTTACTGTGGTGGAGGTCATAAGCTAGCTAAGGGGGCAGATATGTAAACAAATTTTTACAATTTAATGTGGTAAGTATTTATATTATTGCAGTGGTGGTAGTAATAGGGTAGATATGAGAAAATACAGGACTACAATATTTAAATGTAAATTAACTTACACAACTACGATTTTGACTTCATTTAGAATAGTCCAGTCTAGAATTAAGTAGATGTTGTAGTGGTTATTGTACATGACTTCCTCTTCTATTAGCTTACAAGTACCTTGAGGACCTGGCCTCCTATTATTTGTTTATTTCCTTCCCTACCTAGCACTACTACAGATACATAGAATACATTCAGTAAGTGCTTGTTAAAGTGAATTAATTTCCAAGAGTTGCTCATTTAAAAAAAAAAAACTTTATTACACACTCTACAATTTATTATGTCTGCATATTCAGACTATTTTATTCCAAAATTAAGATGTACTTGTAGTGAAAGTGACAAACACAACATTTTTAAATCTAGGTTATTATTTGACTCTTTCTTAGTAGAACTTTTGAAACCATAGACTTATTCCATGGGCACTGCCTTTGCACAAAATATCTATGGAATTGCTTTTGTTCTGTGACACACTTTTAAATATACACACTAAAAAATAAATAAATAAATAAATAAATAAATATACACACTAGTTTCATCTGAATTCTGAAACCAACTAAATGTCATCTCCAACTAAGTTTAGTAGGTCAAAAGTTATGTATGCCTTTTGGGTCAAAAACAAGAGATCTGTGTAGTACAAAAGATAATTGTAAAGGCAATTAAAAAACAGAAATTCCAAAAAGACTTCTAACAATTCCAGGATTTCTAGGGTTGTCTTATAGCTTCCCCACATAGCCATTTTGAAAGATAAAACTGATTTAAAGTATATTTATTAAAATACCAGACTCTTCATAGGCCTAGTTTGTAACTGGTTTATTAAGAAAAGTTGTTGGTTTAACTGAACTGGAATTTAAGCATTTTATTGTTTTTTCTGACTAATAATCAGTCTAATACTATTTGGAATTAGTATGAAACTTTTACCAGGGGCACTGATATTTTAACTTATTTTTGACTAGAGATTATCATTCTTACCTCTTCGCTTTAATTCTATAAAAATACAATTATAGCCCAGGCTTTTTAAATTTTTCATAGATATTTTCCTCATAAGAAGATGTATACATTCATGCTTACGATTTTTTTTATCATTATATTCATTGTTGTCATCAGGAAGTGATATGGAGGGTGAGACCAAAAATCATCCTCATTGCCTTATTAGCTTATCCTTTAGCTAAAGGAACCTAACCTGGAAATAAGACCAAGAACATATCAGATGGAGCAAATACTTTAAAATGGCATTTATTTCAACTGCAAATACTTTAAAATGGCATTTATTTCAACTGCACTTATTCAGTTTCTGAGAAATGAAACAGGAATCGAGCTACAGGTTACTTTTGCTTAGCCAGAAAGAAAAGAATTGCCAGTCAAATTAATCCTATACACATGAAGAAATGATCTATTTAAGAAAACAAATGCCTTTTTTAAAGCTGTCGAGCTCATTTGAAATACCCATTTACTTCCAATTTTTACTCCAATTTTACTCAATAAAAGTATTTTATTTTACAGGTTTATAAAACCAGCTTTTATATGAAATAGGTACTATTTTTAAATTTCCCTTTAATTCGTGTTTTATTAATAAATTATAAAACAATTATCAAAGCACTCCAGACTTGACTAATTAATCTGATAAAATTCCGTTTTAGGAAACTACTAATTTTCAAAAGGATTCACACAGGTTTATGGAGCATACAGCCATAAATATCAAAGAGTAAGATAGAGATATGGGGGTTACTAGCCTAACCTTTTGAGTTTGATGAATAAGGAAGCCATCTGAGCTGCTGTCACATGAATGACCTGGAATGAGTTGAACAATGGCATAGCCTTATGTTTTCATGCAAAATAAATATTCACAAATAATATCCAACACATCGACTGTAAGATGACTCTGGTTTTTGTGAAAATCTTTTGTAACACATAGTTTGCTCTGTGAAGAAGTTGGGTTTATGTTATTAAAAACTATGGTAATAATAGTTAACTTTTGTGTGCACCTTTATGTTTACCAAATTTTCAGTTTATCATCTTAGTTGGTCATAGAAATAGTGGAGATAATACTTACATAGTGGGTAGGAGTTAAGACTCACTTGGTTGCAATGAAAAATATTCTCCCTCTCTGCCCACCCCATGCCAAAACACATATGTGTGTGCACACACACACATGAACACACACACACACAGACACTGACTTTGACTAAAGAAATGATACATTGGTTCATAGCATGGAATGGTCTTCAGATAGGCTAATTTGGAGCTAAATTGGCTCCATTGTCAGCCCACATTTGGTGACATGAACAGTTTTGAGTGTCACTGGTCCTCATTTGGTTAAGAGCTCATCCTTGAGCATGTAACTGTGGACGGGGAGGGTAGGGCTTTGCCAATTAGACCTTCCTCTATGGCTGGGAGTTGTCCAAGTGAAAATCAGGATACAGTTCTCAGAAGTAGCAGGAAAGCATGGTAGGGAGGCAAACATCAAATGTCTTTTCCAGTAGGTATTTTCATGTCCACTTTACAAGCAAAAAAAGCAATACTCCGAAAGGTTAAGTGACCTACCCAAACTTAGGTCTTCTGGTTACAAATCCTGCTCCTGGCTGCTATAAGAGAAAGGGAAAGAGGCGTGGATAAGAAAAGAGAGGTGGTTCCAGGCATGACATTTATTTCTGGTCTATGTTTCCAAGTAAACCAGGCATGATTGATTTTAGGGCAAAATTGAGTCAGATCTCTGTGGAGTAGATGAACAAGACATACATGGGGAATAAATTGTCCCAAATTCCATGGAAGGAGTGGAAGGAGGTACAGTGGATATGATCCTTACAATCCAGAGTTAGGAATTTGGGATTAAAATGAAAATAGCAGGGACGCCTGGGTGGCTCAGCAGTTGAGCGCCTGCCTTCGGCCCAGGGGGTGATCCTGGAGTCCAGGATTGAGTCCTGCATCAGGCTCCCAGCATGGAGCCTGCTTCTCTCTCTGCCTGTCTCTGCCTCTCTCTCTTCTGTGTTTTCATGAATCAGTGAATGAATGAATGAATGAAAGAGTAAATATTTTTTTAAAAAAATAAATAAATAATAAAATTAAAATAGCAAACATCTATTAAACATTCATTATGTCTCGGGCACTTGCTAACCACTGTTCCTATATCAGTTAACACTCAGCATTATTGTGAAATAAGGATTTACACTGAAGAAATCTCAAGCAAAAAGAGATTTAATATCTTGTCCAAGATATTGTAACTATCTTGTAACGAAAAAGAGGCAGAACCTAGAAAGTCTAGAACCCCATACAGTGCCTCTTTTTGTTTTTCATCATTACCAGTTAAAGTAGCAGTGTTTAGATACCTGTCATGGGCTGGCTACCAAAGCAGATTTCCCTCTGCCTCAACATTGTTTTTCTAGAACTTACCCTATAAGGTTATATAATAAAGCACTTCATATACAGTGACACTTAAGACTTTATAAATGCCTACTAAGTTTCCACAGATCATGGTTAATGGCAATCTTATGCTGTTTTTTCTTTTGTTTTGTGTTTATCAGAATTACACATGGATATGATTTAAAAAATCAAGTAGTCCTATGAGACTTAAAAAAAACACCAGCAATCTCCTGCTCAGCAATTCTTTCCACTATTTTTCTGATTCCCAGGGCAGTCATTATCAGTTTATTTTTAGCTATTTCTTTTTATATTTATGAAAAAGGAACATTTCTAAATAATATAATTATATTTCTACTTCTTGATTTTTTTTCAGCTTCACATATAATCTATTAATTTCTTCCTATGGAAACCATAGAGTTAAGTCTGTTATATCCCCTACCCCATCGCCACAAACACAGCATCTTCTCAATATAGTTATATCATGATTTTGATGTTTCATATTCAATTTAGCACATTTTATAACTATATAAAATTACTTCATGGCTGAACCACATCATGTTTCCAATTCTCTGTTTTCCCTAAAACTAATGATTGCCATGTTCCTCATTTGCTTGCTTCTGTGTACTTGTTTCTGGTTCAGCTGCAACCTCTGTCCCCCTATGGCACAGATGAGTTTTCATTATCACCTTGGGCTTCTTTTGTTCCCGTTTTGAGTTAAAACTCCTGTTTTTAACGTCTTTTCCTTCTTCATTTACTCTCAATTAGATGGACCACATCTACCAATAGCTTTGATCTTGCCTCTCTGAAAATGGCTTTCAGCTTTACTGATATTTGATGGACATTGTGGCTAAATACAGAATTTGGGTTTGGAATTTATTTTCTTTCAGAATTTTTATGGTCTGTCTCCATTGCCTTTTAGTTTCCAGTGGTGAAAAGCTGAAAGACATTCTACTTTTTGTTCTATATATTTTTGCTTTCTGGAACCTTTTATAATTTTCTGTTTGTCACAGAGTTCTGAAATTTGGTTATGTTGTGCCCTTAGGGGATCTATTTTCATTCATTTGGCTAAGCACTCACTGAGCCCTTTTAATCTAGAAATTCATGTTCTTTAATTCAGGAAAATTTTCATGAGTTACTTCTTTGATGATTTTTTCTATTTCCTTTTCTATTTTTCTATTATTTGGATATTGAACCTCCTAGATGAGTCTTCTAATTTTCTTATTCTTTCTCTCATCTGTTTTTTCTCTCAATATCTTTACTTTCTGGGGACATCTTCCAACCTTTCTATTGAGGCTTCCATTCCAATCATAATTTTGTTTCCCAGAAACTCTTGTTTCCTGATTTTTTTTTCTTTTTTTAATCAATCTGTTTTTGTTTCATGGATGCAATTCTTTTTTTATCTCTTTAAAGATTTTTTTCTCTTTAAAGAAATTTTCTTTTCCTGAACAGTCCTATTTCCTGTTTGCTTGCTTGGTTTTATTTGTTTGGTTGGTTGGTTTGTTGGTTGGTTGGTTGGTTGTTTCAGGCTCCATCTTTCATGTCAGGGGTTTTCCCCAGATGTCTAGTGGTCATTGGCTGTCAGTTCATATTTAAGGTAGGAAGAAAGGGGGATGCCAGGATAACACATAACTGAAGCTTAATAGTTGTGAACTCCCTACATTTGAACATGCTTTTTTGTTCAGGAACCCCCAGTATCATTTCACTGAACACTACTTTTTACTCAAGTCATATTCACCAAAGGAGTCTTCCACTCTCCTGCCTCAAGGCTTTATAATGGGTCACTAGCATTCTGCAAACCCAGTAGGAGAAGACTTGGGAGTCTCAATATTTGTTCTTTGTTTTTTTTTTCAATATTTGTTATATAAAACTTCATTCAATTCTGTTTTCAGCAGCAGAGTACTCTGCCCTCCAGAATTCTTCAAAAGTTCCCAGTTTGGCAATCTTCTGTTTTATATACTCCAAAGAATAAACACGTAGTCTTTGGCCAGGATAAGGGAGGGAGGAGCACTTGTCTAGTGGTGAATGGTAGAGAGGGAATGCAAGAGAATAATTCATAAATTGATTTCTAACCAGGCTTGCTGTGATTTAACCTGCTTCCAGAAGTCTGGGTGCCACCAGTTCTCAAATTTTTTTGGAAATTAGTGCAAATAAAAATGCTTCCTTACTTTACCTACTGCTGGCTTCAGATTCAACCTGTTTGAATCTGCTGTCAATTAGCTGTCATCATTAGCTTCCAAATTTGGTTACAGTTATTCATTTATCTCTCACTCTCCTTTTCGTCCTTGGTTTATGCTTTTTAACAAAAATTTTAATATTGTATTTTAGTATGGTTTTGAAAAGGAATGGAGTTAAATCTGTATGTTCAATCTACCTCTTTTAATCAAAAATCAATATTGTTGGGACGCCTGGGTGGCTCAGCATTGAGCGTCTGCCTTCTGCCCAGGGCGTGATTCAGGATCTGGAGATTGAGTCCCACATCGGGCTCCCTGTGAGGAGCCTGCTTCTCCCTCTGTCTGTGTCTCTGCTTCTCTCTGTGTGTCTCTCATGAATAAATAATATCTTTAAAAAAAAGAAATCAATATTATTGATTTTATTATCCACTGAGTAGTTTCTTTTTAACATTTGTTAGATTTGAAATAAATACCTTTTATAAAAAAGAAAATTTCTATTTAGAAAAATGGGAAATAATTATAGCTAATCCCTATACTCAGTCTCAGGGTAAGATTTAGGAAGATTGCTGTTTATGTTTATATTTTATATTTAAATGCTTTTTTTTATGACAGAGACCTGCTTCCTTTACGGTATGTGGGGATATTTATTACTCCATCAGCCTGAAAATAGTAACTAGAAACCTTATTTTACAGAGATCAATCTTGCATAGTAAGGACATATGATGTGATCAAACTTTTCAAATAAAAAACTGGGCAATATAAACTTTAATCAGTAGGTCCACCAACAATGAGCCAATGTGTTATACATACATGTAAGAAATAATTTTTGATAGTCACACATTTTTTTTTAAGATTTATTTTTATTTATTCATGATAGATATAGAGAGAGAGAGAGACAGAGACACAGGAGGAGGGAGAAGCAGGCTCCATGCCAGGAGCCTGACACGGGACTCAATCCCGGGAGTCCAGGATCGCGCCCCAGGCCAAAGGCAGGCGCCAAACCGCTAAGCCACCCAGGGATCCCAGTCACACATTTTTTTTGGATAGATTTGTATTAAGAATATTGAGAAGGGATGTATTTTTTATTGAAGTATAATTAATATACAATGTTGTATTAGTTTCAGGTATACAGTGTATTGATTCAGCAATTCTATTTGTTACTCAGTGCTCATCATACACATAATATTGTTACAATATTATTGATTATATTTTCTGTGCTGTCATACTGTTTTACAACTAAATACCCAAGACTCAAAGAAGTTATTTCCCCACACTTACACAGGTAGTGGCAACAAAGGTAGAATTTGAAACCAGGATTCACTTACTTCAAAGCTAATACTCTTGTGAAGTGAATGTGTATACAAAATCTGGCATTATGGGACTGCATTAAAGGTCCCCAGAACCTGGGAAGAAGTTGAAGGAGAGTTACTATTAGAAATCATAACCAGAAAAAATATATATAAATATAAAAAGAAATAAAATAAAATAAATAAAATAAAATAAAGAAATCATAACCAGAAAATCACACCATATATTTTTTGTACATTTTTACAGAACAATTTCATTGAATTTTTATAACAGCTCTATAAGCTGGCTATGTAGATTTAAATTTTATAGTTGCTTATCTCAAGTGTGTAAAATACAGTTTTCCAAATCTAAAAATTGACTTATCTCACAAACCCGTTTTCCTGGCACTCCCCACTAAAACCACAGATAAAGGAAAAATTAATCTTGCCAACTGATAGTTGCTTGGTTACTTCTAAAGTAAAATTGTGTCAATTTAGGCTTTAAACCAAGATTCTTCCCTTGAGCTTAGAAGGATTCTCTCCATCCCTTCTACTCTTCTCCAGGTTCCTGGGAGACTCATATTATCCTGGCATCAGTGGATGTATGGGTTTCCATACCCTTCTCTCTGCTTGCTTGTCTCCCCTGAATTATTGCTTGACCCTTGACATTTTGGCCAGCAATGGGGCATGTGCCAGCAACCACCAAGACGTAATTCCTCTTGCTTGGCCTCTGGAATTCATATACTGGATCTACTGCCATGATTCTTGCCATGATCTCCAGTTGTAATGACCATGCACTCTTCACCCTGTTTCTTCAAACCCCAGTCTCCTTCGTGTATGCCAACTCAGTCTTAGCCACTTTTGCACCCTTCTCAGGATAGAGACTTCAGCAACTTTTCAGAAGCTCAGTCACGATACACTGTCCTGCTTAGAATCCAAAGAAGTCTTCAGACAAATCCTCCCAGGTACATTACTTAGTTAGTGTCTTCAGTACTCTACACTCAGACTCCTCAATGCTCTTTCTTACTGATGGCCATCATTTTATTTCCTTAGCATATGAAAATATCTTTATATCTTCTTGTATTCTTGTCTATAGTTTTTATGGTATAGCATTATAATAATAATATAAAATAAGGCAACGATACTAGAATGATCAATTAACAAAACATACTAAGAAGAAAGTAAGGTATAGAACAGTATATATAACCTGCTCCATTTCTGTAAACACTAGTGTAGATACCACAGTGCATTAAACATTTCTGGAAGAATACATGAATCTATTAGCAGAGGTTGCCTCTGAGGAGGTAAAACAGTCTTGTCTGGGGGACAAGACTGGAAGAGAAATTTTCACTGTCCCTTCATATCTTTCAAATTCTACATCATGAAAATAGCCTATTAAAAAATAAGTAAAAGATAATTATAAAACACTTATAATTTGACTTTGTTAACTTCCCAGGCTTCAGATTATCTAATTCTCAGCCACAGGCAGCAAGTAGCTCTTTTGGCAAAGTCATCTATTTTTTGCCTTCTCTGCTTCTGGTGTGCCCCTCTTTACTGAGGAATGCATGAAGCAACTTGCTCCAACATTCTTAATGTTTCCTTTCCCTTAGAAGGGAAAATAATTTAGTAGGAAGAGGGCCTGGGTCTCAAATATAACAAATACATAGTTTAGCTATTTTGCTAACTTGCTGGGCTTAGGTAAAAAGGTCCTCAATACCCTTCACCTGAACTCTTTGGCTAAGCCACATCTTTGTTACTCCAGGAACTTTTGTAATCTTCAGGCATATCACACTGAATAGATGTATTTAATAAATTGTGATCAATATAAATGCTTGAATTCATAATTTTATCTATAAGTACAAATCACCTAATTTTAGATTTATTCACTGATAAAGATTTCTGAAATCTCCATTTTAGATTTCCCAATTGTCCGGTAAATATAGCTGTCTTTTTTTTCTCTCATCCAAGATCCAATTAGGAATCATTCATTGCATTCAGTTGTCATATCCATTTAATATCCTTTAATCTAGAAAAAATTCCCATCCTCTTTGTGTCATGTCATTGATATTTTTTAAGTCTGGGACGTGTTTGCAAGCTGTCCCTTACTTTAGATTTTTCTTTTTTTATTATTAGCTTCAGATTAAATATTCTTGGCAAGAATACCTCATTGGTGATGCTGTGCCTTCTCAAGGTATCATATCAAAAATAAGAAGAAACTGGGTACATAGTAGAAAAGCATATCATACTGGTATGGCTTAAGGTCCGACACACATTTTCAATTGACCTTGCTTTTATTTTAAACTTATCAAGTAATGTCTAAGTGGTTCAGTACTTAAATAGACCAGACCATTAGTACATAGTATTTTATCCAATGGATATCATTTTGGAAACACAAAAAATATTTCTTTTTCAATTGATCAGTTTTTGTGAAATTCTTTATATCAGTTTAGGGAGCTGATAAAATTAATGCACAGCTGAAGGCCAAGTAGTAATAATACTAATACCGCATAGAATCAAGGTGAGAATTACTTGAAATAGTAACAGAAGTAAAATGTATCTGATAGTAACATGCTCTTTGAAGGATCTCTATTAATAACATCAATCCCACTTTCTTTTTCTTTTTATTTATTCATGAGAGGCACAGAGAGAGAGAGAGAGAGAGGCAGAGACACAGGCAGAGGGAGAAGCAGGCTCCATGCAGGGAGCCCGACACGGGACTCCATCCCGGGTCTCCAGGATCATGCCCTGGGCCAAAGGCGGCGCTAAACTGCTGGGCCACCGGGGCTGCCCTCAGTCCCACTTTTTATTTTTAAAAACCACATATACAGCAACAGTATCTGGCACTCCTATCAGTACACTATGAATATTAATCTTTATGGTTGATAATATCACTATCCCCATTTACGGGTGAGGAAATTGAGCATGAAGAATGATAAATAACTTTTCCAAGGTCATACAGAAAGTAGGTGATAATATTTCCAACTGTTTACCTGAGAGATCCCACTTGAAAACAGGCAGCCTGTATAGCTCCAAGCTAAGGATGATTTTCCTTCAGCTGCTCCTTTAAATAAATGTGTGTGTTTATGTTATTTCTGTTACAGAGAGAAGAGGTACTCCCTTATAGGGACTCGTAAAGACATAGAGCATCTAGAGATTTACTGCCTCCATTACGCTGCTGGCTCTCGCAGCACTTGTTATGTTTTTATCAGTTTCTCTCCAGAAGGTAGGAATTGTGTTTTCTATCTATGAATTCTTTATATAATTACAGTTTTCTTGACTGTGAACTTAATTTTTATTAAATGTGACAAGCATCTGATACCTATAGCATAAAATAGCAGATGTCCCCAAAACAGTAAAGACACATAAACACATAGCCTTTAAAAAATATTTCTAAAAAATATAAATAAAATGAAAAATATTTCTATTATAAAATTAATAAATGTTCATTATTGTAAAAAAGATAAGGCAATACAGAAAAGTATAGTAATCCTGCCCCTGTGTGATAATTACTCTTTATATTTTGTTGTATGTCTTTTTGAATTTATTGATATGAATGTATATAATGCATAATATATGTATCTATCTAATTATTATGATTAGAATTAGGGACAATAGAATATAAGTGCTCCTTGGCTAGATTGCTTCTTTTACTTAGCAGTTATTGCAGTATTTTTCATGTCTGTAAATATCCTCTGCATTTCTATTATTAATGGTTATATACTATTCCAGTTTAAAGATATAACACAAATTATGTAACCACTTTCCAATTATTGAGTATGTGGGATCTGTCCAGTTTTTTTCCTGTGTTAAACATGATTTCAGTGAACATTCTTTTACATACCTCTTTGTACTTGTGTCTAATGATTTTTTTCAGACAGTTTCTAGTTGCAGAGCCTTAATTCCTAATCATGCTCTCTGATGAAAGGGTTCCATCGCCTATAACATAAAGAACCACTGTCTATTATTCACCATCTTGGAGAATAACAATGCATAGTCATATACAATGGTCTTAGTAATCAAATATATATTTGGCTCTGGAATCCTTTCTTAAAATAGCATCTGTCTGCAGGATGTTGATAGTTGGAGAAGTTATATGCGTATGGGGACAGGGGACAATATGGGGAAATTGCTGTACTTTGCACTCAATTTTGCTGGGAACCTAAAACTTCTCTGAAAAATAAAGTTTATTTAAAAAAGGAAAACTTTTTAAATGCTATTGTATACATTTCAAAAATAACATCTGAAAACTTTGGAAAATGCTAGCTTATGGTATATTTTTAAAAATGGAAGTGGTAAATCAAAGTAAAAATATGTTGAAAGGCTCTACCAATTTACATTTCCACCAGCAGTATGCCACTTTCTCTATAGTCTTTTCATAAATAAATCTGGAATCTTTGTTTCTTGTTTTTAAATAAGTCTTGAGTAAGAAAAGTATATGGCATCCTAATTTTCATCTATTTGATTAGTAGTGATATGTCTATCTTTGTTTATTTATCCTTTATATTTTTTATGCCTATCTCACTTATGCCCCATTCCAAATTTTTCTTGGGGGTCTTTGATGTTTTTTCTTTATTAATAAGAGTCAAGAATCATATTAAGAATATTAACACTACAAGTCACATATAATACAATTATTTTTTCTTATTTTTTTAATGTTTTGATATGTTTTGCTTTTATGGGCTTCATTTTTGCCATATATGGTTAGCTTTTTTGAGTAAAACTTTACATATGCCTCTCCAGAAACATAACAAGTTTTACATACTATATATAATTAATGTCTGATTCACTTTTAAAGTACAAGTTCAGAAGGAAGCAATACCTTCTCAGGATCTTCTGTGGAGTTTGATAATGTAGTACTTCATCATAAGCAATTAGGAAAATACCCCATGACTACTAGGGCCAGTAGGAGTACAGAATATTATCACATGTGGTTCTCATTCAAAGAAGGCTACAAAAAGCAAATGAGTCCCAACTAGAAACAGAATTGTCAATACACATTAAAAAGAGAGAAGGAAAGTAAGTCTTAACCTTAGCAAAAGCTAAGTAAAATCATGTAAGTTTTTATAGTTAAGAAAGAACTTTGGATTAATTATTTCATTTTATGAATGAGAAAACAAAAGAGCAGAGAGTTTGACTCAACTTTGTCCCAAATCATACAAATGTGTTTTTTTTTTTTCATTTTCTCAATCTACTAAATACTCTCAGTTGTCTCACTTATTGTCACTTTGTACTTCGAGGTAACATTCATTATTATCCCCTTTATAGAGATAAGGAATCTGACTCTATCTAGTTCAAGCAGTCTGAGACATACAGCCCTCATTCTGAATTGCTGGTCTTTAGAGAGGAGACTCTTGTGTTATAATCAGTAAGAAATTATGCATCACTATCAACTAATGCAGACAGAATTACTGGAAGAACAGTGAGAGAGTTGCAATGGTCAATCCTAGAAATAGAGCAAGAGTAGAATATATTGGCAGGATAGACAGCAAAAAATATTTTTTTACAACTAAGTAAAAAAAAAAAAAACCTAATTAAAAAGTGAAAGGCCTAATTAAAGAACTTTGTGGTTTGATTTGACTCTAGCTTATTCCCTGATTTTCAGAGACTGTTGCATCCCTCAATTCATTTTTGCATTCATAAAAACTGTTTTGGCTTTTTAAATGAAAAATGGCTTATGAGAACTCTATTACAAAATTCTAAATTTGCAGAACTCTTGTTTATTATCATACTACTGCTTTTCATACTCCCTTTGAGGACTTTACATTTTTAATTGCATATATTATACAATGTAGTCCTTAGGCATTTTTGCTATTAAAATTTCTTTTTTATAAATTGGTAAAGAAAGTAACACTCAAAACAGATGGACTATGGCTCTAGGTTTTAATGCTTGCTATAGTTGATATCTAAAGGTGCACATGAATTAAACAAAAAATGAAATCATGAACGAAGAAAGGATTTTCCAAATTGAATTTGCAAGTTTAGTCCTAAATAGCAATCACAATTTTAGCTGGAGGCTTTTCTGGGGGATTGTGAATAATGATTAGGTGAGAGCATAGGCCCCAGGCAAAGCCTCAGGACTGCACTGCTCCTAGCCAGTCATTTATCCTCAAAAAATGGTCCTCAGGTTGTGCCGTATTGTTTGAAATACCAGTGGGAATCAACCCTAAGTCTGTCATTTTATCCCAAGGGTCATCTCTGGAGTCTGAAGCTTAGATGGTAAGATAAATGTTTGCCGAAATGAAAACCCTTGGTAGGCTTTTCAGTTACTGTTGCTTTATTTTATTTTTACTGCTTTGGGGTATGTATTTTTATTTACGTGCAGAGGAATTATGTATAAAAAATTATAACTCCAAGAAAGTAATATCACTATTGAAAATTGTGTTCAACTCTGTAGAGCATCCATTTAAGGGAAATAGGTAAAAAAAAAATTTTAAGATAATAAATTCTACTTCTCATTTTTATTAGATTTTCATGGAAATTTATGTTTAAGAGAATTCTGATTTACTATTCTTTGCTAAAAATGTTCTTCTAGCCTGATCTTATCATGTAAAATTATCAATTGGTGGGTATGGATATTTTGAAAGCCCTGACATCCTGAATTCATGGATAATTATGTATTTTTAGTTACCACAACTTCAGTTCTTTTCTGTCTTTATAGCTATTTGCTCTAACTTTTTCCCAAAAATTTGTCACTTAAGTTGTTAAAATGGCATCCACAACTCTTTTAAACATATTTACATTATAGTAAAAAGGAGGAAATTAACAAGACAAAATATTTATCTAATTCACCCAGCATATGGAATAATATGATGATGATAATAGTAATAAAAATAGTAGTATAGTAGTAATAATCTAATAACACAAAGAAAGGGTAGGGTTTTTTTGTTTTGTTTTTTTAATAGCTAGACTTTAAATGAGGTTCACTGTGTATCAGGCACTGTTCTAACTCATTCTAATTCATAACTCCCATTATTATTCCCACTTTTAAAATGAAGAGACAGTTAATAAGAGATTAAATAGTAGTGAATCTAGGATCAGAAAACTGAGCCAAGGACTTGAGAGAGCCACAATAGAAAATTCTGTCTTTCAGGATCTCACATCGCTGAATACAAGGTATTGTGCTGGGGATATGGTGGTAACGAGGTAGACACAGTTCCTGACTTTATTAAGTGCAAATTTACATAATTATTTCATTTCTGTATTTCAAGGTGATGGGGTAACATATATAGGGACCTCATATTGTCTAGGAGAATCAGCCAGGGTCCCTATGAAGCAGGAGAGCGAGGTTCTTCTCTCAGAGAGTTCAAGAATGAATCTCGCAGACGAAGGAGAGTGAGTACAGCAATAGAGTTTTATTAAGCAAAGATACAGAAAAAACAAGCTCTCAGGAGTGATAGGGGCCCCCGACCAGATTGCCGATGTGGACCTCCCCTGACAGGTCTTTTATTAGAACTGACCAAGGAGCTTGTGGCCTTATTATTCTTGTGATGTCTTGGTTTGTGTAAGGACTGGTGATAACATCGTAGGGGCTTACTTACTCTTTGAGGTCTGGTCGTTCTTTGTGGCCACAATGTGACTGCCATAGAAAGACCCCACCTCTGATGCCCAGGGCAGGGTGGTCTGGTTTGTTCCCTTATCTCTGGTTTCCTTATGCCTTAGCATTTCTGGGATTTCTGTGAGCCTGATCCTGTAGCCCCTACCTGTCTCTCCCTACCTAGCCCCACCTGTCCCTTATCACCTGAAAAAGGGGCAATTTAGCTGAGATCTGAGGGTTGAGTAGGAGTCACTAGGTCAGTAGAACTGGGGAAAGGGAGATTCAAGGACTACACTATGACTTTGGTATTAATACTACAGTATAGTAGTGTTCCATATACTAGGTGAATTAGGTAAATATTTTGTTTTGTTAATTCCCTCCCTTTTTCATCTATTATGTAAATATGTTTAAAAGAGTTGTGGATGCCATTTTAACAACTTCAGTAGGCACTTTTGCTTTTAAGGTCCCCTTCTTCCATAAGAAACATTAAAAATTGTATTTTGCAATCATACTGGTATAGAGATAAATATGTTAATATGATACACTAAAGTATTTTTGTTTGACCTTAAAGGGTTTTATTTCTTATTTTCAAAGAAAACTTTTTCTGGGACCCCTAAGAGTATTGTGGGTTCTAGGCACTTGTGCCTACTGGTCCTAATGAATAAGTCAGTCCAGGAGTGCAGCATATTGGGCCAGAGGCATTTGAGATAGAATGTCAGAAGCTTAGCGGTCCTTGCTTGCTCAGGAAATGCAAGGGAGGTGTGTCCAGAGCAGAGTTCAGGGGAGGGAGCATGAGGCTGGTGAGACAGAAAGGGTCCTGTAGGCCTTGTTTAGGATTTTGATATTTATCCTAAGAGTAATAGACCTCCAAAAGGCGTGTGTGTAAATCACATTTGCACACTTGGTTAAAATCAGTTGTGTGATCACCTTCTCCCACCTAAGCCTCACTTCTCTTTCTGCTTTGCCTTCTGATATCTTCATGTATTCAAGTAAAAAGTAATTTGCTTTCACCTCAGATTTTTTTTTTAAAGATTTTATTTATTTATTAGAGAGAGAAAGAGCAAGAGAGTGTGTGCAAAAGCAGTGGGGGAGCTGCAAAGGGGGAGGGAAAAGCAGGCTCCCCGCTGAGTAGGGAGCCCAACAGGGTTCTCAATCTCAGGACCCCAAGAGCATGACCCAGTCTAAAAGCAAACAGCCAACCAACCAGCCACCCAGGCTCCCCTCGCCTCAGATTTTTTATTTATCACTTTTAGGCATCATATATTAACACACATAAATAAAAGAGGCATTCTACACTCAGTCTGCCTCTACTTTTTGTCTACCATAATTCAGTTACTTTTATCTTTCTGTCTGGTTTTTCTGTTGTAACAGTTTTTCTGTGGTTAATAAATGAATACCTTTAACTATAGGTGCCACTTTGGGATTGGACCCACTTGTCAGATGAAGATATTAGTACACTCACCTCCTCCGTGGTTCTGTGTCCTCAGTACTTTCATTTCTGTATCTCTAAAATTGATGCCATTTACATCTTTCTTTTTTTTAATTTATTCATGAGAGACACAGAGAGAGAGGCAGAGACACAGGCAGAGGGAGAAGCAGGCTCCCTGCGGGGAGCCCGCCCGATGCAGGACTCGATCCCAGGACCCCAGAATCATGCCCTGAGCCAAAGGCAGACGCCCAACTGCTGAGCCACCCAGGCGTCCCTATATCTATTTTATAACCACAATTAAGTATTTACATGATTGTGTGAAAAGGCCCTTTGCATTTGCTGCTTCCTCCTCCACCTGGAACCTCCACTCACCCAGATGACTACATTGCCCTCTCCATCCCTTCCTTAAGTACTCAGCCCAGGTGGCAGCTCCCAGTAGGGCTGTTCTGGCCATGTTATTAGAGATAGCAACTCCTCTACCTGGGATCCTACCTGTACCTTCCTTGTTGTGTTTTTCTCCGTAGCACTTATTGTTAATACAGATTATATATTTTATTTCATTTAATTTTTGAAATTATTGTCACTCTCCCCATTCTTGACTATCGCTTCAAGAAGGAAGACAAGGATTATCATCTACTTTAACTAATTTGTTTGATTTTTTTGTTTGTTTGTTCTTTTCCCCTCCTCACTATATTCTTGACAGCTAGAACCATTTCTGATACAGAATCATTTTAATCAATGACTGATTATCATCCCAGTCTTCTTTGCTTTGTGTCTTTACTTAAGCAATTTTTCCGTTTTCTTAAAATTTCTTATTTCCTTTTTTGTTTGTTTTTTTTTTTTCATTATTTTTCTTTATCATATTCCCAATTCTTTCCAACTCTGCACCATATAAAATGCTCTGGTGTTTTGTGTTTTGTTTTGTGTTTTGTTTTTTGTTTTTCCCTGGGAACTACTCTTCTGGAGCCTTACATACTCTGGCTACACAGCCACCGTTCTTTGGCTTCCCTTTCCTGCTCTTTTCATTGGCACTACAGCAGACAACCTACATTTTTCTCTTTCTCAGTGTATATCCTCCTTTAATAAAGCATATCCCTCAGCAACTTTCTATTAATATATTTGAATGACAATTTTTTTAACTTTCACATGTTTAAAACTTTTTTTATTTTATTCTCACTAGAGATATATCCAGATTCTAACATCAAAGGTGCCGGCCTGGGAGCAGGGCCCCACTGGGGGAAGAGGGAAGAGGTGGGCATGTGTGCATCAGTATTGGAAAGGGAGAATTCACATTTGAAGGTGCCATATTTTGACCGTCTGGTCCACATGAGACACTGTCTAAAAACTGACATTTTGTACCGCTTCTAACTTATTTTTTTGGAACTCTTAATGATCATTGTGTTAAACCTTATAGGAAAGGCACCATCTTTAAAGAATAGGCTGAAGAGGGACCCCTGAATAGGCTCAACTCAGGGTTGAGCGTCTGCCTTCGGCTCGGGGTGTGATCCCGGGCCTGGGATCGAGTCTTGCATCAGGCTCCCCACATGGAGCCTGCTTCTCCCTCTGCCTGTGTCCCTGCCTCTCTCTCTGTCGCTCATGAATAAATAAATAAATACAATCTTAAAACAAAACAAAAAGAATATACTGAAGAGAAGCTCTTGCCTACTTAACTGCTTCCTTCTGAATTCTAGTTTCTCTGGAATTCTAGAGCACAAATAATTTTCTCTCTGAACTTGGAAAGTGATGGTTCAGTCTTCTAAAATTCATTAACACCAGCGTGAGCCTGCAGCTCATTGTTTTTTTGCTTGGCAACTTTTGGGCACCTTCTTTGTTTTTCTTGGTGCTTTTCTTGGTGATGATGTATCTTGGAGTAATAAGCCTTTTTCTGTTTATATTTTTCTGTTGTATTCAGTGAGCATTTTCATCTGAGGGGTTTCGTACACCCCTTCTCCGGTGTGATCACCGGAGATACAAGATACAATTATCTTGTATTATTTCTTTAGTAATTTCCACCCTTTTCTTCTTTATTTTTTCTTCTTTCTTTCTGTGACTTCTGTTATTCTATGAAGTACCACATGGCTGAACATCGAATGTCTCATCTTTTCTATGATGCTGTCTTTTTAAATCTACTTCCATGCAGTGCTCTCCATTCCAAGAAAGAAATCTGTAGGAGGGTTGAAATATAAAATTTTGTTTTTATTTTCCAAGAGTCTTTCATATTCTCTTGGGGTTTTGTTTATTTTAAGTTGAAAAGGGTGGTAATTAAGTACACAGATTCTGGAGCCAGACTGAGTTTAAATCCCAGTCTCCCACACTTACCTCTGTGATCTTGAGCAGTTTTAAATTCTGTGTCTCTGTCCTAACCTGAAATGGAGATAATGATAGTATGCCTATCTCAGAGTCCTGAGAATTAAATGAGCTGCTAAACATAAAGCACTGAGAACAAAATCTGGAATAGAGTAAGCCTTATACATATTTACTATTATCACCTCTATTACAATTATCATTATTACTATTTCGCGAATATGATTTCTGCTCACTGTCCCTGAGGATACGAGGTAGGGGTCTTTTTAAAGTTCCCTTTTTTCACTAAATTACCCATTTCCTCCTGTTCACCTTCTTTTTCCTGTTTGCTTGTGTGTATTTCCCTTTGACACAGGAGGCTTTTTTTTAAATACCTGGCATTTCTTGGTGAAAGGTTCATATTTGACAATTAGACAATAAACAGCTGATTAGTAGGAGATTTACATACAAAGACAGCTTTTCTTGATTTCAGATGTTTTGGGTGATTAGGCCAGGGAACTAGCCTTTGCAGTGGCGTGTCCCCTAAATGCCAGCCCCTAAAGCTATTCTTTGGTCTAGGATTGATTTCCTCCAAGAGGAACCTGTTGATTGTTGCTTTAGGAATTCAGTGGATGTGGATGCCGACTGTTCCTTATACAAATATTCAGTTAATCTCCCCATTTTCAGCCCCACCTGTCCCTCCTGCTTTCACTGTCCTCTTACCAAGTATCTGTGAGATTCACCTCCTGAATCTCCCTCTGATTCTACAGATCCATGGGTCCTGTCTTAGCTTCTGCAACTCCATGTCTACCAGGCTGTGGTTCCTGTGCCCCAAGGCTGCAGTGTTTCTGTTTTCTAGCTCACATTAATTTTTTGAAATCTCTCATCTGTGCATAGCCCATCCATTGTGATGTTATTTATTTTTTATTCCAATACTATCATTTTTGCAGGTCTTAGAAGTAAAAACATGTATGGTCTATTTACCATCTTTAGAAGCCCTTGCAAATTTCTATCAGAAAAATGATGATCAATAATCCACTCTAGGGGCACCTGGGTGCCTCAGTGGTTGAGTGTCTGCCTTTGACTTAGGTCGTGTTCCCTGGGTCCTGGGATCGAGTGCTGCATTGGGCTCACCACGGGGAGCCTGCTTTTCCTCTGCTTCTCTTTCTGTGTCTCTCATGAATAAATAAATAAAATCTTTTTTAAAAATAAAATACTCACTGTAGCTGAAGTTTAATTATAGCAGCATCAACTAACAGACTAGGTTTTCCTGATTTAATTATATGTGATTCTTATTACACTTAGCAAAAGATATAGATAATAGATCTATTTATTAAAATACTGATGTAAATAGTACATTCTTAGATAAAAAATAAACAGGTTAATATTTAATAAAATACAATAATCTAGAAAGAAATTAAATACTTTCTCCTACTAAAAGCAAAATATAAGTATTATTACATTATAAAATATATTAACAAAGTATGTATAGCAATATAATAAACAATTCCCCAGGCCAAAAAAGAAGTGACTTTCTTCAGAAATAATCAAATCTCTAACTACTCTAGCAATGCTTTCCATCTATCATTTCAGACCATCCCATCACTTATCATTGAATGTAAATGTGATTTTACATAGAATAGCACTAAATTAGTCTTAAACCAACCTTTAACTTCTATAGTCTTATAATCTTTAATTTATGTAAATTAACAGCTATGAGAGATGAATGGATAAAGAAGCTGTGGTCTATGTATACAATGGAATATTCCTCAGCCATTAGAAACGACAAATACCCACCATTTGCTTCCCCGTGGAGGGACCTGGAGGGTATTATGCTGAGTAAAATAAGTCAATCGGAAAAGGACAAACATTATATGGTCTCATTCATTTGAGGAATATAAAAATTAGTGAAAGGGAATAATGGGAAAGGAGAGAAAATGAGTGAAAATATCAGTGAGGGTGACAAAATATGAGAGACACCAAACTGGGAAATGAACAAGAGGTAGTGGAAAGGGAGGTGGGCGGGGGTTTGGGGTGACTGGGTGACGGGCACTGAGGGGGGCACTTGGGAAGATGAGCAGTGGGTATTATACTAAATGTTGGCAAATTGAACTCCAATAAAAAAAAATTTTAAAAAAACAGCTATGAGGATCAAAAACCTATCTTAGAGGGTGGCAGTGATGGCTAAAATGAGATAAAATGTATAATGTTCATTGTTTCCCTTTTTCCTTATTCTATGGACCCATTTTTATTTTTTACTTTTTTAACTAAGTTTTTATTTTAATTCCACTTTAGTTAAATACAGTGCTATGTTAGTTTCAGGTGTACAATTCCATACATCACCCAGTGTTCATCACAAGTGTACTCTTTAATCGAAATCACCTAAATCACCCATCCCTCCTCCCACTTTCCCTCTGGTAACCATCAGTTTGTTCCCTGTAGTCAAAGAGTCTGTTTCTTGGTTTGTCTCTCTCTCTCTCTCTTTTTTTTTCTTTTGCTTGTTTGTTGTGTTTCTTAAATTCCACATATAAGAGAAATCATATGGTATTTGTCTTTCTCGGACTGACTCATTGCACTTAGCATTATGCTCTCTGGCTCCATCCATGTTGTTGCAAATGGTAAAGATTTCATTCTTTTTATGGCTGAATAATACATATGTATATGACATCTCCTTTATGCATTCGTCTATCAGTGGACACTTAGGCTGCTTCCATAATTTGGCTTTTGTAAATAATGCTGCTATAGACGTGGAATGTATCCCTTTGAATTAGTGCTTCTGTATTTTGGGGGCAGGTATCCAGTAGTGCGATTACTGGTATGTAGGGTAGTTCTATTTTTAATTTTTTGAGGAACCTCCATACTATTTAACAGAATGGCTGCACCAGGTTACATTCCTTCCATTAGTTCAAGAGAATTCTTTCTTTTCCATATCCTAGCCAACACTTGTTTGTATTTTTTACTTTAGCCATTTGACAGGTGTGAGGTGATACCTCCTTCTGGTTTTCATTGCATTTTTCTGATGATGAATGATGGTGAGCACCTTTTCATGTGTCTGTTGGCCATCCGTATAGGGTTTTTGTTTGTTTGTTTGTTTGTTTGTTTTTTAGAGAAATGTTGTTCATGTCTGCAGCCCATTTTTCAATTGGATTATTTGTTTTTGGGTATTAAGTTATATAAACTAACCCTTAATCAGATATGTCATTTGCAAATATCTTCTTCCATTGAATAGGTTACCTTTTAGATCTTTCCTTTGCTGTGCAGAAGCTTTTTATTTTGGTGTAGTCTCAATAGTTTATTTTTGCTTGTATTTCCCTTACCTCAGGTGATGTATCTAGAAAAATGTTGTTACAACTGATGTCAAAGAGATTATTCCCTGTACTATCTTCTAAGATTTTTATGGTTTCAGATCTCACAATTAAGTCTTTAATCCATTTCAAGTTCATTTCTGTGAATGGTGTAAAAAAGTGGACCAGTTTGGTTCTTTTGCATGTAGCTGTTCAGTTTTCCCAACACCATTTATTGAGGAGACTGTCTTTTTCCCCCTGGATAGTCTTTCCTGCTTTAAAAAAAAAAAAATTTATTTATTCATGAGAGACACAGAAAGAGAGGCGGAGACAGAGGCAGAGGAAGAAGCAGGCTCCCTGTAGGGAGCCGGATGCGGGACTCCATCCTGGGGACCCGGGATCATGACCTGAGCCAAAGGCAGATGCTCAACCACGGAGCCACCCAGGTGCCCCTGTTCTTTCCTGCTTTGTTGAAGATTAATTGGCCATGTAATTGTGGGTTTATATCTGGATTTTCCATTCTGTTCTGTTGGTTTATATGTCTATTTTTGTGCCATTACCATACTGTTTTGATTACTACAGCCTTGTAATATAGCTTGAAATCTATGATTGTGATACCTCCAGCTTTGCTTTGCTTTTCTTTTTCAAGATTGCTTTAGCTATTCAGGGGTTTTTGTAGTTCCATACAAATTTTTAGGATTGTTTGTTCTAGGTGTGTGAAAGATGCTATTCGTATTTTAATAGGGATTGTACTAAATCTGTAGATTGCTTTGGGTCGTATAGACATTTTAACAATATTTGTTCTTTTGATCATTGAACATAGAAAATCTTTCCATTTCTTTGCATCCTCTTCACTTTTCCTCATCCATATTTTATTGTTTTCAGAGTACAGGTCTATCACCCCCTTGGTTAAATTTATTCCTAGGTACTTTATTATTTTTGGTGTAACTGTAAAAGGGATTGTTTTCTTAATTGCTCTTTCTGCTGTTTCATTATTATTATATAGAAATGTAATAGATTTCTGTACATTGATTTTGTATCCTGAGAGGCTAGTGAATTCATTTATCACTTCTGGTAGTTTTTTGGTGGCATATTTAGGGTTTTTTTCTACATAGTACCATGTCATTTGCAAATAGTGCAAGTTTTACTTCTTCCTTAGCAATTTGGATGTTTTTTATTTCTTGTCGTTTTCTGATTGCTGAGGGTAGGACTTCCAGTACTATATTGAATAGAAGTAGTGAGAATGGAAATCCTTTTCTTGGTTCTTGACCTTAGGGGAAAAACTGAAAGTGTGATATTCACTGTGGAGTTTTCATATGAGGACCATGGACCCATTTTTAAACCACCTCTAAAATATCTCCATAACTAGAGTAAATTTTCTAATCCAAATCCCCTAACCTGTATCTGTATGAAAATTTGGGTGCCTTAAAGAGAATTGCTGCCAACTAACGGTATGCTGTATGTAAAAAGTGTTTTCCCTGCTTTCTTGCAGGCTTAAGCAGCTCCTTTGTGTGCTTGATTAAAAGATACTTGCAAGCTTTAGTGTTGTTAAATAATATACATCGATTATAGCCAAGTCTTTATAATATGAACAATCTTTTTATCAAAGTTCTATCTCTATAAATCCTAGTCATTTAAATGTAGTTTTTCAGTGTTTCCTGTCTTAATTGTTGTGCTGACGCATGTGTGATTTCCCTCTGGTGTTATCGAATAGATTAAGAAAAATGCATTCAGTCAAGTTGTTTTCATTTCTGTCTCTCTTAAAAAGAGCTATACACGTATAAAAATTATAAATGGTAGCAGAGCTTTATTATATATTATGAGAGTCTCTCATTTTGCTGAGAAACATTTACTCCCTGTCCTTCATGTAATAACTTGGGGAAGGGGCAAGTGGAAATTTTAAATTCATTACCTAATAAATTCAGTAGATTTCAAGGAAAATATAAAAACTACAGTAAAGACGATTCTAGGCTCTAAATATCTGCAACTCTATGTTTATGGATAAGAAAAATTAACAAATCCCTGTGCATTTTTCATAATTAAAATATATTGTCAACCTTCAATGTCTCTTTCATATAAATAAAGATTGTAATTTCAGATATCATTATCATACCTATTTGCCTTTATTGTAAGTGGAAGCTCTAGTTTCTGATTACTGTTAACAACTGTAGGATTTTTTTTTTCCTAAATTGCATATGCTTTTTGATTAACAGTACATTTATTTCCCGTATTTTCTTCTTCTCCGTTCCTGACTGTTCACCATGGACACACACACACACACACACACACACACACACACACATCTGAGGGAGCAGTAAAAACAAAAGATATTTTATTAAGTAAATAATACTCCTCAAAGGTTTTATTCAGCTTATATAATAGATCAGAAATTCATTTTAGGACACTATTTTCTATTTTATATAGGAATTATTATTTTAAAAACCATGTTATGCTTTTTTTCATAATTTGAATGTTGTTATGATTTCTTAGCTCTATAAAAATCTTCCTGCTTGTTTTTTTTCCCTATTCACAGTATTCAAAGTGATCCATGTGACCTAGATATTGAAAATCGAGGTAGAGTGTGCTGCATTGCTGATATTTACTGTGAAGCCTCAGAAACATTCTGGTTCCACATGCTAGAATTACAGGATGCACACTGTTTAATATTGCTGGTATTTTAAAAGATACCTGAAAGTCTGCACAATCATTTTTTTAAGGTGGCATTAAAATATTGTTTAAAAAGATTCAAATAATAAAACATAATGCCTTTATATTCCAGAAAATGAACATATAATCATTGTCCATTTGTAAATGTTATATCATGTTAGATATGACTCTATGGATTTTCCCCCCATTATTTACCCTAGTATAGTAGTCTGCTAATTTTGAAATCTAACCCCAATAAGATGCAGTTAGTTTTCATTTCCTAATTTGGGGTGAACTCTGTTAAATTATAAAAAATAAAATAGTATCTAGAGTCTGCTTTATGAAATTATATTCATCAGGAGAAGTTAATTTTATCATCTGTCAATTTGGTGTAGAGCATCTCTCAAAAAGTCTGCTTTTACTTTCAGGAAGCCGTATTCTCTTAGTGTAGAAAGCTAGTTCACCTTTTAACAATTCTGTGTAAAATATAAAACCCTGAATACTCTGGTTTCTCTTCAGATCGTATAAATCTTTCGTCTTTTAAAACCCTAAAAGGAAAGCATTGAATGAGTTAAAGTACGTACACAGGTGACTGACTTTCAAGTAGAGAGCCCTATATATACTGAAAGAATCTCATTTGTTTTCTCTTTGCTCATTCCAAAAATATTATAAAGTAGAAGAAATAACAGATTACATCATAATTCTCAGCTAATAAAATTAAAGCAAAGATGTGCTAAGGATCAACCATGTAGTTTTTTTTGTCCTCCTGATGATAAAAAGACTTACTTGCCAAAGTACTTCCTGAGTTTTTTTTATATAGCCAGGGAAAATTACAAAGTACCAGGGCAGATGGCCAGATTCTGTATTAAGGAGTCTAAGGCCATAATCTGGAAACCCAGGGCTGAGAATCAAATGGGAAGTAGAGGGAGAGACAGAAAAAAGTAAGGGCTGCAACTATGTGAGGCAGAAGCTGAGCAGAATGAGATGCAATATAAAAACAATAAACAGCTATAAGAGAGTAGCCCAGAAGCAGGACTCTGAACAGAAAGTGTGGGCAGAGCACATTAATACCTTTTTGAAGGAGCAGGCATGAGAGATTTATCAAGACTAGAAACTTACTATAACTGAACAGTAAACCTAACTCTGACTTGTCTCCTGTGCCTAGATGATTTCTTTTTCCTTTTTAATCAAATCAGCGTTTCCCAAACTGGTATTTCATAGGACAGTCTTCTAAGAGCTTTATCACGAAGGTGGGGAGATTCAGTTGAGTAAATTGGGGGAATTAAAATCACACGCGTGCACACACACACACACACTCATCCTTAATGTTTTTCTTTCTTGAAAATTCACACCCTTTATCATATAAAAGCTTCTGAGTAGGGGCATCCAGGTGGCTCAGTGGTTGAGCATCTGCCCTTGGCTCAGGTCATGATCCCAAGGTCCTGGGATTGAGTCCTACATCAGGTTCCCTGAGAGGAGCCTGCTTCTCCCTCTGCCCATGTCTCTGCCTTTCTCTGTGTCTCTCTCATAAATAAATAAATAAAATCTTAAAAAATAAAAAAAAAAAGCTTCTGAGTAGTCCTAGTGGGAGAAATTTCTTTAAACCCAACATTTCCGGGATCCCTGGGTGGTGCAGTGGTTTGGCACCTGCCTTTGGCCCAGGGCACGATCCTGGAGACCCGGGATCGAGTCTCACGTCGGGCTCCCAGTGCATGGAGCCTGCTTCTCCCTCTGCCTATGTCTCTGCCTCTCTCTCTCTCTCTCTCTGTGACTATCATAAATAAATTTTAAAAAAATTTAAACCCAACATTTCCCACACTTGTTTGACCTTGACAGTGTATTGCATCATATCAAATCCCATCATTTGAAGCTGTGTTCTTCAGGACATCATTTTGGGGACCTAACTATCCTGTGTAGTTAGTGTTTCAATGAACCAATTGGTTGCAAAGCCATTTTTGAATGTAGAGTGTATGTTTGAGTGAATGAATGAATTTGTCTAGTATTTATTAATATAGCTATTGAAACCTTGCACGGGATCCAGTTGTTGATACAAGAAAGGCTGACATTACCTATATAGTCAGACAAAGTACCATAGCTACTTATTTTTAAAGATCGGAGTATGTTAAGTCATGGAAGCTAGACTAGACTCCACAACATAGAACCACTGATCCTGTATTTTGAACAGCAGTAACTAGACATCAACAAGAACTTCAAAGCATATTTTATTATAAGTATATTCTGCTCTTACTAATTCTTGGCAAATGATTCCAACTAAAAGATCCAGAAGTGGTCTTATGTTAAGACAAGAAACAGTAGGATGCCTGGGTTTCTCAGTAGTTGAGCCTGCCTTCTGCCTTCGGCCCAGGATGTGATCCCGAGGTCCTGGGATGGAGTCCTACATTAAGCTCCTTGCAGGGATCCTGCTTCTCCCTCGGCCTGTGTCTCTGCCTCTCTCTCTCTCTGTATCTCTCATGAAAAATAAATAAATAAAATCATTAAAAAAAAAAGGAAGCAGCATGTTACAACAACAAAACTCTAGTAGCCAAGAGATTTGTATTTTCTGTTCAGATGTGCCATCAGCTATATATGAGACATTATAAAAGATAGTTCTTTTCTGAAAAATGAAAAGATTACTAATTTCCTATCTAGATATTAAGAGTGAACTTCTAAAAAGATTCTAACTTCCATGCTGAAATTTGGGAAATTCTGGATTAAACAAAGTTAAGCAAATTTTCATACTATATTAATGTGTATTGTGAATTTCCAAAAGATGGATATAGTATTAAAGTTTTCTGTGTTACCCTATATCTATACTTTGTGTATTAAGTGATCTTCAGAGCATAGTTTGGGAACTATAGGACTGAATATACTTCAGACTTCCTTGTAATTCTGAGATATTATATTCAATGATTTTAAATTATCTATTTACATTTTTAATCCTTAAAAGAAAAAGAAGATGTGCATTTATAACCACCTGTGTGCTTGTGAAGGACCAGTGTTATTTGAAAAATGTCTTAGGTTGCAGCATTTTCTAATAACAACTCCACATTTAGTTAGATGTTTTTAATTAATTAAAAATAATATATGTATGACTTTACAGTATTTAGGGTAGAGTATTAAAGATTGTTAAAGTCGTTACTATAGCGTTAGTCTTTATGGTTTCTAGATAAAATACTCTAAAATCATGTGCATATTATTTTTTACTTTAAAAATTTGCATACGTTACAACTCTAAGGAAATAATAGCAAAAGAAGAAATAGCTTTTCCAAAATAAGAGCACAGTTGCTTTCATCACTTAATTTAGTAATCGTCAGTATCATATCCTTAGCATGTTCTTCCAGAACATTTTTGAATTTGACATTATAGTAACTTTCTGCTCTGAAAAAAGAAACACTGATGGAAGAATATTTTATATCTTTAGGGATAGAGTGAAATATGGGAGTTTTTCAAGAAAAATTTACTTGCAAAAATATTTGGAATAGAAGTCAGCTTGAAGAAATTCTCACTGGCCAAATCTGAAACAATTTGAACAGCAAAATAAATAATGATAATAATGAATTATTACATCTTAAATAAAATAAGAATCCATCCGCCCATACTAATGTAAGTGAATAAATCAATTAAAGAGAGAAGAAAAACCTCTTCCTTATGCCAACTAATATAAGGGGTAATGGAGTTAGAAAATCATCAACAGATGCTACAATTAGTGAACTAAATTTTATATAGAACAGTTTCAAAATATTTTCCCACGAATCACTTTTTAATTATAAAGAAAACAGTAATTTGACACTGGAGAGACGGGGACATCCCATCAACAAACTAATCAAAACCACCCATATTGGATTAAACTAACATTTCACGTGCTTCCTGATAGGATGTGCAGGAAAAGGAAAAACTATTGCCTCTTACAGTATTCCCACCAAGATGCATAACCTAAAGCTAATCAAGAGGAAACATCAGATAAACCCAAAATGAGGAACATTAAATATTAAAATAATTGGCCTGTGTTCTTCAAAAATGTCAAGATCAAAAAGACAAAGGCAGAGAAGTTTCCATTTTTAAGATGGATTTTATCAGCTTTAAAAATCTCTTGAAAATCTAAGGAGATTTAATCGGCTGCGTGTAATGTGTGATAATGTTTTGGATCGTGGCCCATAGGTTTAAAAAAGCAAGTACAAAATGCTACAAAGGGCTTTACAGGACAATTATTGAAAATTGACTATGGACTCTGGATTAGATATATTAAATTTCTTAATTTCAAAAATTATATTGTTGTTATGTAAAAGAATATCCATGTCCAAAGGAAGTGCTTACCGAAATTTTTAGAGGTGAATTGGCATATTGTTCCAATTTACTTTCAAAAGAAGAAATTAGATACTTAGATGATAAAGCAAATGGGGCAAAATGTAAACAATCAAGGAATCTGGATGAAGTTTCTAGAGTTACTCATCCTATTCTTGCAACCTTTCTCTAAGTTTGACTTACACTGAAATAAAAAGTTGTAACACTTTTCTTGAGTTTGAGTATGCCCCCCGCCCCCGAGAGGTAAAACCTAACTTCGGTTTAATGGGTCAGTTGTTCCAAGTATATAAGGAAAAAGGCCAGATATATCCCTTGCTCTTTGTCCAAACTGATAAAATTATGAAGCAAAGTTAACATGATGATTAATAATCTCCCTCCTTCAAGAAAAGGTCATTGATAGTATATTTGTGAACATGTTAAACTCTTTATGTTAAATGTACCATATGAATTCAGAGTATTAATATTTTAAGTGAATGCACTTTAGAGGATGTACAATAGGCAGCAATTTCAAGACACACATAAAAAAAACCACTACCTCTATTCTCTCCCCAACCTCCAGCCCACCTGCCACACATTTACTTATTCTTCATGCCCCACTTTACCTGGCTAATTTAAGTATAACAAAAGCTTTGTCCAGGAACCTTTCTTGCCCTCTAGAGTTTATAATAAATCATTGTCACCACTCTATAAAGGTGATAGATTATGTATTGAATTGAGAAACATGTTTTTTTAAAAGACTTTCTATTAAGAAATTGCCTAGTTTTAGATACTTACTCTGTCATAAAGTGCTACAATATATTTTATTTCTAAAGTGGGATAATTATTAAAACAATCTCAATTTTTAATATTTTGAGTGCATCACAATTTTTTCACTGGGCACTAATATATATTTATAGTATGTATGTTATTTGCACATATTATGTATGTACTTATATATATAGACATAAAACATAATTTTACTTTCTCAAATTCTGTCCTCTTTGTATTCATAAGATATATAGTCTTCATAAACAAATTAATATTTGCTTTCTGTTCAGGAGTCAAATATTACTTACTAGTTGCTTGACCTTGAGAGTTGGCAAGTCAAAGAAAAATCCAGAGGACTAAATTGTACTTTAGTTTAAATTTTTTTAAGTTATTTACCATTTAGTAGACAATCAACAGACGAAGACTGTCATAGATTCAGATATCACCTGATTAATTTTTGAATACAAGAGTCTAAACCAAAAGCAAAAATCTAAGTAAAAGATGGGACACCTGGATGGCTCAATGGTTGAGTGTCTACCTTTGGCTCTGGTCGTGATCCTGGGATCCTGGGATTAAATCCTGCATCAGGCTCCCTGCATGGAGCCTGCTTCTCCCTCTGCCTGTGTCTCTGCCTCTCTCTCTGTGTGTCTCATGAATAAATAAATAAATAAAATCTTTTTAAAAATCTAAGTAAGAGGTAAACTAAGAAGGACTAAGTATGCATGGATATGTATGTTTGAAGTGGGGGGAGGGTTGTTTGTTTTTAGTTTTTTATTTATTTAAGTAATCTCTACAGCCAACATGGGGCCCAAACTCATGACCCCAAGATCAAGAGTCACACGCTCTCCCGACTGAGACAGCCAGGCGCCCCTGAAGCAGGCTTTTAAAATTGTTTTGATGCTTCTCTGTAAGAAAGAATATTATAACTCTTAACATTGTATATATTAAAAGAGATGAAGGATTGTTTCCTCACAGAAAATTTAATAGCTTTCTAAGGAAAGGTAAAATGTATAAGCATTTCAGCAAATAAACTAGGTTTTTATTTTAGTTTCTTTTTTTTAATTCCATTAAGAACTTTATAGTCTCCATTCAAAATGTATTATGTAAAACATGTCAATAATACTTTTGCCCTTTTAATGACTGTATAACTTATTTGAGAAAATGGTCATGTGGCATCATGTAAAATTATTTTATAGAATTAAATCTTGGAGCTCTTATTTACATAAGAAAGGATTCAGCTCCAATACTGACCTACTTTTCTTTCATTCAGATTTTTTTAGTGAGTGTCTCACACCAAGATTTGAAGCCAGAGTTTTATTGCAATATATTAAAAAAGAGAAACTCATTCTTGCTGTGTTTCTGTAATCTGAATATAAGGTTATACGATATCAACAACCAGCAGATGGAGGGAAAAAATGCTCTAGGAAGCTAGGCTATAAATACTAGGTTAATTCCAGAACTTTAAGATTTTCAAAATTTTGCTAAAGCATCTCTAAATTGTCTGATCTTTTAGTAAGAAATTCGTAATTCAGAGTGGGAAAGAAAGACACAGAATCTCAAGGTAAGGTCTATGTCACTTCAGATGATTTTATCATCTTCTTACACTTCCTACAAAGGCCATTTTTGGTCCTCTAATCTCCTAACTGGTTTGGATACAAAGAAATAGCTCAATTGGGTATGTAAAAGTAATTTTTTTCCCAGCATTTTTTTTCTTCATAATGCCAGTATTAAGACTCTCTTAAGACTCTCATTCATCTAGTGACCTTTCTATTTAAAAAAATGAATGTAGGGATCCCTGGGTGGCGCAGCGGTTTGGCGCCTGCCTTTGGCCCAGGGCGCGATCCTGGAGACCCGGGATCGAATCCCACGTCGGGCTCCCGGTGCATGGAGCCTGCTTCTCCCTCTGCCTGTGTCTCTGCCTCTCCCTCTCTCTGTGTGACTATCACAAATAAATTTTAAAAACTTAAAAAAAAAAAGAATGTATTAAATTTTCTAGTGATTGAATGCCCTGTTTAAAAAAAAAAAAAAAGCTGCTTTGGCTTCTATTCAATCATTCATTCATTCATTCATTTATTCATTCAGAATAAATCATATACATTCATGCTAAGTACTTTGATTGGATTAAAGTTGCAAGCATAAGAAATATATCCCCATTCTCAAGTTACTTACTACAAGCACACTCTGAACCATGACAATGCAGTATAATAAATGTGATAAAAGTAGTACAATGTGTTATCAGGGTATGTAGTAAGAGTTCCTAACTTATACTGAGTAGTTTTGGAAGTCAGTGATTTTGGTTTTTGTTTTGTTTTGTTTTGTTTTGTTTGAAGTCAGTGATTTTGGTTACCAAAGATGGGATTAAAAATATATGAGATGAATTTTGTGATCCAAATCAGCATATTTCAAGATAAACAGTAGTCTCATTAACACTAACAATTTATTGAGTATCTGTGATACGCTAAGTGTTAGAACAAATCTTGTCATTTGTGTTAAATATGTTAATAGTGAAGGGACTCCTGGGTGGCTCAGTGGTTGAGCATCTGCATTCAGCTCAGGGTGTGATCCCGGGGTCCTGGGATCGAGTCCCACATCGGGCTCCCTGCATGGAGCCTGCTTCTCTCTCTGCCTGTGTCTCTGCCTCTCTCCCTGTCTCTCATGAATAAATAAATAAAATCTTTTAAAATAAAATAAAATGTTAATAGTGGACTTTTTTTCCTAAAAAATATTTGCCTTACTTCTCTGATTGTTAGGCTCTTTCTAGTTAACTGGTTTATATCAATTCAGGCCATACCACTCATACATACCATTGGCTTTCTGAGGTACCCAGGGAGAATAATATGGCTTCATTAAGGAAAATCCCATCCTTTACTACTAAATAGCCAACTCCAACTCATGGCCTACTAATATTGTTGGATCATTACCTTCATCCTTGGGTGTGGAGACCAGTAAATCATTATTATAATGTGAATCATCACCAGTAGAAAAGTATTATTTTGCAGTGTTTCTGGAAAGTAGCAATTATGAATTTAGAAACAACCTTAAACATAGGGAGAGATTTTTAAACACAAGAAAAAGTGGGAACACAGAAATTAAGATGAAAGGTAAGAAAGGTGAGCCAAGAGAACATGAACTCAAGTGGAGTGGGTAACGAAAGAAGATGTAGTGGGCTCAAGAAGTTTGAGGAGTTTGATGGATGCAAAAAGACTTAGTGGAAAGTCACTGGTACTTGCAGTTGAGAGGTTGGGCAGCCATTATCGTTTCCTACAGTTCTGCCTCCGATCTCCAGCAGCTCTGCTAGCAGGGTAACTGAGGAACAGCAGTTTAGCCTTTGAGCAGTTGTTCTAATTAGCTCTCTCGAGTGTAATGAAGACCTCCTGTAGTTGCATACTGGAATAAACACATAGTTTAGCTGGATATAGTCCTTACCTAATTTTTAAAAGAATTATATGTTGATATGGATACAAAATTAAATTTTAACTTTGGTAAAAACAAACTTTAGTGAACACTGAAAATTAGTTCTATGATATCATAAGAAAACAAGCAGACCTAATTTTTTTAATAGGCTTAACTATTCAAATTTTTGAGGGAGCAAGGGTGCCTGTGTGTCTCAGTCAGTAGAGCCTGGAACACTTGATCTCAGGGTCGTGAGTTCAAGCCCCACATTGGATTACTTTAAAAATAATAATAAATAAATACTTTCATACATATATGTATATATATAAATTTTTCAGGGAGCAGAAGAGATAGTATCCTTATGTTTCAACTAACATCTTTATTCATGGAAAAAAAGTATTTTCAAAAGTATGTGTGAAAACATAAGGAAAGGTCATATATTTGAAGAATCCAGTCTTTGTAGAAACCATCTTTCAACTAAATCTTTTTTCAAGAGATAGTATCTTTGATCAGATTTTTTTGTTTATTTTTTTTTCTATGCATGACTTTGGTAGATTTCAGTCAATTCAGGCTATAATAGCTCTTCCTCAGTGGTAGTATTTCATAACAGTGAAAAGCACATATTGAATAACCAGATAATGACCTAATGATCCTTGGTGACTTATATCTGATATGGGAAAAATACAAACATGTTCTTCTTTATTTGTTTTTAAAAAGAGGCTATACAAGTGCCATTTTTGCTTTCCTTTATTATACTTTACATCCATTATCTTTTCAATAATTGATAAACCATAAGACTTTCTGGATCATCGTGTGTTAGAACCTTTAAGATTTGAAAAATCTCAAACAGTATTGATATTATATAAATACTGATGCTGGCTGAATTAGATGGATAAGCTTCCATCTAAATGCAAGTCACTTTTGGGGGGGACCTCAAACCAGTTACATTTATGGGAAGATCCTTAATGAAAATATGAACCAAATAAAATACAGTAGTCATCAGGTGATTCAATCTTTTTTTAGTACTGATTAGAATTATTCATAATACTATTATTGACTTTGCGACTTTCCTCCGCACTCTCCTTTTTCAGTGCACAAATTCCTTTTGAATTGTTGAATCTAGGTTCAGCTGATTACCTTACTGACAAAATATACTGAAATATTTGATTATGTCAGAAAACCTTATTAGATGCTAGTTTGCCACACCAGAATGTTGCAAAGCTTAGTACATAGCACACAGGCCTGTTTACTTGTTGCACAGAAATAAGAATCTACTTTGTATATGTGAGTGTGTTTACACACATAAACCTGCATGTGTTCCTGTATTTTTTTATTACAAAGTCAGATAGAACAATTCTGAATGTGTATGTAGGTATTTAATAACCCTCAATCATCTTACCATTTACGTTGTAAAAGACTCTTGGAGAACATGCAATATGATAGCAGGTTCTGTATTTCTTTTTATGAGTCTTAGTAAGATGTCTTATTTTTATTTTACTTTTTTAACCTCCATAAGTTACAATTAGCAAGTACCGATTGAAAACTTTTTAAGTGAAACCTAAAATTTAAAATGATATTAAAGAGAAGAAAATGAAGGCTTAGCCCCTAGTGACCTTCCATTTTAGTGTTTTCCTATAGTAGGAGAGCCTGAAGGTGACCAGTCTGTTCCCTTGCCCTGAAATTGATGTATGGAAAACAGAGTAGTACATCCTTTCAGGATGTTGGGATACTGAAGAAGATGATCTCTCAGGCAGATGTACTAGAAAACAAAACTATTTTGAATACTTGATCACTATTCCAATATAATGACTTTATTTTTAATTCAAAGTAACATCTAAGCTACCATTATATAATGCCTACTGCATATAAATATTAATGTTAAATATTGATCCTGAATGCCATAGCCTTGGATTTTTATTTTAGCATTATTTCCAAAGTATTATACATGTTATTAATGAGAATATTGTAAGCACCAGATCCAAAACACCATAGTTTAATAGCATGTCTTAGGCTTACTGCTGATACTTCAGTAATTTTATTAGCAGCTAAGGAGTTTAGGAAAGAAATCTTTTTAAACCATCCATTTTTGTATCAGTCAAGATTCCTTATTACAAATAATATAATCCTCTCTGGCCATTTTAACAATAAAGAAGACATGCTGAAAGTTATTAATTGGGTAGCTAATAGACTCCCGCAGGACCAGAGAGCCGCTCTGAAGTTACCCAGTCAGTAACATTGTACAAGCATATTGCAGAAGCTCTTGTAGCAAAACACTTTGCATTGGCACCAAGCACTTAAGATGCATCAGTCTGAATGCAGCTGTCATCCACAAACAACCTGATATCGCCACCAACATATCAAGTTCTCCAAGAGGAGTTGCATCCTCAGGTTACTTGCTTCTAGTTGCAAGCCACACTCTGAATTCGATTGCTGGAACCTAAGGTATTTATTTACCTAGCTGTAAGACAGTCTGGGAATTCTAGTTTTCTGATTCCTGCCTTACGAAAACTGGAATCAGGGGCACCTGGGTGGCTCAGTGATTGAGCAGCTGCCTTTGCCTCAGGTCATGATCCCGGGGTCCTGGGATCAAGTCCCACATCATGCCCCCTGCATGGAGCCTGCTTCTCCCTCTGCCTGTGTCTCTGCCTCTCTCTCTGTGTCTCTCATGAATAAATAAATAAAATCTTAAAAAAAACAAAAAAACTAGATTCATACTGTAGAAAGTTAACAAAATACAGACATACCTCAGAGATATTTCCGGTTTAGTTCCAGATCACCACAATAAAACAAATATTATAATAAGCTGAGTCAAATGAATTTTTTTGTTTCCCAATGCATGTAAAAGTTGTATTTATACTACACTATGATTTATTAGGTGTGCAATAACATTCTGCACAGAAAAAACACTGTACACACCTTAATTAACAATACTTTATGTCTAAAAAATGCTATCCATCATCTGAGCTCTCAGCAAGTTGTAATCATTTTGCTGGTGGAAGGTCTTGTCCTGATATCGAGGGCTACTGACTGATTAAGGTGGTGGTTGCTGGGGGTGAGGTAGCTATGGCAATTTCTTAAAATGAAACAATGAAGTTTGTCACATCAACTGACTCTTTTGTTCATTTGAGTACTTAGAAGCCATTGTAGGGTTATTCATGGGCCTAATTTAATATTATTGTATCTCAGGGAATAGGGAGGCCTGAGGAGAGGGAGAGAGATAAAAGGACAGGCAGTCAGTACAACAGTCAGAACACGCACAACAGCAAATGCTGTTGGAAAAAAAATGGTGCTGATAGACTTGCTCAATATAGGATTGTCACAAACCTTCAATTTGTAAAAAGTGCAGTATCTACAAAGCACAGTAAGACAAAGTATGCCTAAGTAAGAAAAGCATTCAAAACCATAGGTAACCAATGTCCAGAGATAATAGTTTACTAGATTAATTTTTCTCATAAGTCTTCATTGCATCATTTAAAATTTCTAGGGGTCAGGTACAGGTCATTGTCTTTATCTGGGAAATTTATCCCAAATTTGCCTTCAGTAAGCACCTAAATTATTTTCTTAGTCACTTCTACCAAATGTTAGCTCCTCTAACTATCATTCATACTTGAACTGAAAGAGAGAAGCACATCTGCAATTATATAATAAGGCAGGGTTTCTCACCCTCAGCTCTGTTGACATTTTGGAATGGACAATTCTTTGTTAAAGGGGGATTTTCTGTACATTGTAGGATGTGTAGCAGCATCTCTGTCCTCTTCCCACTAGATGCCAGTAGCATGCTTGCAAGTGTGTGTACACACACATACACACACACACCCACACACCCATAATGATAATCAAAATTGTCTTCAGACATTGACAGATGTTCTCTAGGCTAGTAAGTCATTGCCAGTTGAAAGCCACTAAGATGCAACTATGTCTTTGCTTACAAACAATTCATGCAAATAAATAGATGCCATCCTTGACTACTTTTTCTCCACATCTTAGAGTCTGACCATTGAATTTGTAATTATATGTCTCTCGCCTCTTCGTCTAAATTCTTTTTCCAAAATGTATGAAATTATATAAATCTAAAAAGGAGATTGAAAAACTATGTCTTCCATGTAAGCCTCTAGTAATTCAGTTGCTTTCTCCAGTACTTCCCTTTTGCTTTGTCTCTTCCCATTCTGTCAGCATATTTTGTGTCCTCTCCCTTCTCCAAGGATAGTCTTGACAGTGGGTACCTATAGGAAGGAGGGAGGGAGGGAGGGAGGGAGGGAGGGAGGGAGGAAAAGAAAAGTTGGATTATGGTTTGAATTTAAACTTTGTGCTTCAGAAATTTGGTGAATTGAGTACATATTTCTTAAGGTTATCATATGAACAAATGAAATAAAAGTATCCGTTTTGTCATTACATTAAATTTACTTGAAAAGATGTTCCCACAATATAGAAATTATCTATTATGTAGTCAGGATTTGGGGTTGAGCCTTGAAACCCTCTTTTAAAAATCTTTCTGCATTTCCTTTTGTAATTCAGAACATTTCAAGGAACCAGAGATAAGCCATATAAATTGTCTTTTTCTTTTAATGCATTGTACAGTATTCATTAACTTATATATATTTTCATTCCTTAAAAAAATGATAGTTTATGTGAGTGAAATGGTTTATATATTAATCCTTAATTATTCTAAGCAAAGATAAAATAGTAAAAAATCAGTTTAATAACCTTTGGTTTCTTGATAAATTTCAGAGTTGACCTGAATCATATTGCTACTTTTTCAAATTAACCTCCAAAATTGCTAACCTGTTTTAAGAGTTTAGGAGCATACCTTTCCAAAATTGAAGAGTAGTATCTAATTTCCTTACATTAAGCATTTCTTTTACGGCTTAATAAGTTATAACTTTGCAAGTATGAGGGCATGATTAAATTTCTTTTCATATTGCTTCTAAGTAGAATAAATAATTCAGCTTTTTATCAGTGTAGTTTCAGTTTTTATACTATATCATAAATAGCTTTCCAGCTGTGTTAGAGAGAACTTTCTTCCTTACCAGAAATACTTAAGGTTTTTCTATTATTAAAAAAGAGAGAGAAAAACGTTTATCTTATATTATCTTGAAATAACTCACTAATTCTAATCAATACATTTTTATTTATTAATTTTGGCTAGCTTTATTGTAATGCATCTTCATAGTGTCCATTATTCTAATTAAAATTCACTTAGAATTTGGTATAGCTTAGATATTTAAAAATACATATTTTTTCATATATATATTTTTAAATAAGTATACATATATGAAAAATACTTATTTACAAATTTATGGTTAGGTAGTTACATATATATATTTATTGGCTATCCATTGTTCTATTTGGAAAGTAAATTTTTTGTGGCTTATATCTTCCTACTTTTAATATTTGTGAGATTTAAATTTTACATATTGTACCAAATGAAAAGGACTTAGAGAAATTGAGGTACAACATATAAAAATATTAAACATAAGAAAATGATATTAATACATTATTTGTTATTGTTAAAATGAAATATCTAATTGGAAAAAATAATGTAGTATATTTTTGCTAAAGACTTCATTGAACTCCTGAAGTTTTTTAGGAACCAGAGTTTTTATTATAAAAATAACACGAATTTGAAAATATTCAAATAGCACAGAAGTGGAATAAATAGAAAATCAGTATGAAGACATCTATTTTTAACAATGTAACATTACTCTGAAGAGCTGCCTTAATACAAAATAATCAGATCCTGCATAAAACTTAATGTTATCTCATTGCTAAGTTCCACAGGTAGAAATAAAATCTTAACGAAGAAAAAAACTTAGACTGAAGCTGAAGTATAAGCTATAAACACATTGCAGATTGGGGTCTTCTTAATGGTAAATGAGAATAATAATACCTAATCCAGAAGAAAACTAAAGGCCACTAGCAAGACAGAGAAGCTAGAAGAAATAATTCTCACTTAAGATGGGAGTTTTTTCCTCTTGTTTTGTTTTGTTTACAGATCATATCAACCAAATAGGAGTTCATAATCAAAATCCAGCAAACACATAAGAAAATAAGCTACCATGAGCGAGAGCAGAAAAGACAAATTGCAGATGTAGCCTCCACCCTGCCCAGGATTAAAAGGTATTGCAATTAGCTGATATAGAATATATAAAAACAAATTTGAAATGTTTAAAAAGAATAAACTGGCAGAATTGAACTTACGAAAGTGGAATGGCCAATGACAAAGAAATCTTTAATAAATTGATATATTGGTCAGTATTTAGTCAATTAAATAGAAACTATTCCAGTTATCTTAAAAGGACAATTTAATATGGGAAATTGGCTGCACAGGTTATTAGAAGAAACTAGAAAAATTCAGCAGGGATTATCAGTGCAGAGTAAAATTTATAAAGTACCCCAAACAAGGGGTAGAAAAGGAGTATATGACATCCAATCATATAAAAAGGAGAAAATGGAGTAAGTTTCAAACAAATAAAAATTTTTCCAGTTCATTTTTTAAGGCAAAAAGAGAGCTTTTCATTTTTAAGTGTAGGAGAAGTGGGACAAATGAAAAGCAAAGGGTAAGAAACTAAAAAAAAAACCTAAATACATTGGCAGGGATCCCTGGGTGGCGCAGCGGTTTGGTGCCTGCCTTTGGCCCAGGGCGCGATCCTGGAGACCCGGGATCAAGTCCCACGTTGGGCTCCCGGTGCATGGAGCCTGCTTCTCCCTCTGCCTATGTCTCTGCCTCTCTCTCTCTCGCTCTCTGTGTGACTATCATTAATAAATAAATAAATAAATAAATAAATAAATAAATAAATAAATTGGCAATTACACTTAGTGACACTCTGAAAACATAATGACATGAAATGGTTGAAAATATAAGAATAGTAAAAGGTTATCCTGGGCAAACACCAAATGAACAAAAGTTAGGGTATCAATTTTAATTGAACAAGTATGACTAGAGATAAAGAGAACTTACTACGTAATAATAAAAGGTTCAGTTCACTAGAAAAAAGTAACAATATTAAGCCTGCATATACATAACTTAGCCTCAAAATATATTAAATTCTGTAAAATTAAAGACAGAAATTTCTCAATATAATAATAAATTTTAATGTACATTTGTCTACAGCTGCATACAATAGAGAATATGCATTCTTAAATGATTAAACCATTTACAAAAATAGACTATATTTTTAGCACAAAAAGTCAGTACATTTCAAAGAATTGTCTTACAGACCACATCTTCCGACATAATAGTCAATAGCAAAAAGAAAAATTTGTAAATGATTATGCATTTGGAAATTTGTTTTAAAAAAGAGTAACTATGAACCAAAAAATAGCATCCTTATAACTAGACAAAAACTAAACATACCAAATTTATAGGATACATAACCTTAAATGCTTACATTAAAAAGAGAGGGAGGCTGAAATTTCATGATGTAGGCTTCCAATTTAATGAGTTAGAAAATGAACAACATCTTTAAAAAAAAAAAGTAAGTATGAGATAACAAAGAGCAGAAATTAATGAAAGGAAAACATACATTTAGCAGGTAGGATCAACAAAGCCTGAAATTGCTTTTTTTTTAAATACCTACAAAATAGATATACCTCTGGAAGTTTAATCAGTTAAAAATTAAGGAGAAAAATCTGAAATAAACAATATTATGAGTAAAAATACTTACAGATCAAGTAGAAATTTAAAAGATGAGAGGATGTAAAAAAAATAATAATAAAAAAATAAAAGATGAGAGGTTACCTTATCCAGAAGTGACACAAAAAAAAATTGAAATTGAAAGTATTCCCATAACCATTAAATAATTAAATATTTTGTTAAGACCTTCTCATTAAACACATACACAAGCCTCATATCATTACAACTGACCTGGTAATGGTCAAATATCCTCTGATATTTCAAATTTACACACTTTAACGGAAAAGAAAAAAAGAAGGAATTATCCCCAAGCTCGACTACATACGTCTATATCAAAACCTTAATAACCAAACCAAACAAAAAGAGCAAGAGGAAGGAAAAGTACAATTCGTTCTCATTTATGGAAGTTAATATCAAATCCTACACGAAACTTTAGCAAGCAGCATATAACAATGTGTTAAAAAAAAATAGGAAAATACAACCATGATCAAGAAGGGCATCAAAAGAATAAAGAATGCAAGTATGGTTTGGTGGCAGAGGGTAGAATCTATACATATCATTTAGCATAGCAAATTAAAGGAGAAAAAACATGGTCATCTCAATAGATTTTAACATATAATGTAGTATTGGTTTCAGGAGTAGAATTTAGTGATTCATCATTTATATATAAGACCCAGTGCTCACTACAAGTGTTTTTCTTAGCACCCATCACCCATTTCGCCCACCACCACACCCTTCTTGCCTCCATCAACCCTCAGTTTGTTCTCGGTCTTTTAGAGTTTCTTATGGTTTTCCTCCCTCTGTTTTTATCTTATTTTATTTTTCCTTCCCTTTCCTTATGTTCATCTATCTTGTTTCTTAACTTCCACGTATGAGTGAAATCATATAATCATATATGTCTTAATAAGTAAATGACTTATTTCATTTAACATAATACACTCTAGTTCCATCCATGTTGTTACAAATGGCAAGATTTCATACTTTTGATGGCTGAGTAATATTCCTGTGTGTGTGTGTGTGTGTGTGTGTGTGTGTGTGTGTGGTGTACCATACCTTCTTTATCCATTCATCAGTCAGAGGACATTGGGACTCTTCCATAATTTGGCTGTTGTTGTTAGTGCTGCTATAAACATCAGGATGTATATATCCCTTCAAATCACCATTTTTGTGTCCTTTGGATAAATACCTAGTAATGCATTGATAGGTTTTTTTTTTTAATTATAGTTAACTTATTCATGGAAGGGTAAAAAAAAAAAACCTCTTAGCAAAACTGGAAAAGAAGCGAAGATTCCCTAACTTGATTAAAGGTATTTGTCAAGAATATGCAGCAAATATCATTTTTACCAAAAAAATACTTGAGACATTTACTTTAAAATTGGAACAAGTCCATTTAACATTGTAGTGGAGGTCAGAGTCCTCACAACAAGAACAGAAAAGAAATATCAAGTATAACCATTTGGAAAGGAAGAAATTAAACTACATTCGTTTGTAGATGGCATGCTATCTACATAGAAAACTCAAAGTAATTAACGGGTAAACTCATTATAGAAATATAATGAAAGTTTAGCAAGGAGACTGATTATAAAATCAATGTAAAATTATAAACTGTATTTCTAATATTTAAAAAGTTAGAAAAGATACTATTTACTACATCCATAAAGACATAAAATACAAAGAAATAATAGTGTACAAGATCTTTATGAAAAAAAAACTATAAACTTTATTGAAGAACATTAAAGTCTAAATGGAGGTTGCACTAATATATTTGATTAAATATAGACAAGATGTCAGTTTTTTTTTTTTTTTTCAAATTGGTTTATAGGTCAATGTGATTCCAGTGAAAAATCCTAACGGTGTTTGAGGAACTCTATTTGGGTCTAAATTTTATTGGGAAAGCAAAGAGCCTAGAAGAGCCAACACACTCCTATAGAAGAATAAGGTAAATGAATTTGTTCTGTTGAAAACTGAAGAAAGTGTGATATTGGCAGAGGGATAGACAGCTTGACCAACGAACAAAATATATTGTTGAGATCCCTAAATATGTGATAAAACTTTTTTTTTTCAAAGCAAAGGAATGATGAATAGAAAATTTGAAACAATGATGCTCTTTGAGGTAGTGTGTTTGAGATTAGAGGTTAGGGATGGTACATGGGCATTTGTTATTATACTTTATAACTCACATATATGACATGTACATCATATACATAACATAGTTGTATAAGGTTCCCATATAAACTACCACAGACTTCATGACTTAAAGAATAGATATTTATTTTTTCATAGTTCTCAAGGCTAAAGCCCAAGACCAAGGTGTCAGCAGGTCTACTTTATCCTGAAGTCTCTCTCCTTGGCTTGCCTCAGATAGCTACCTTCTTGCTATGTCCTCGCATGCCCTTTTCTGTGCTGTCCCACCCCTAATGTCTTTTTCCCCTCTTACAAGGACAATAGTCTATTGGATGAGGAGGATCCCATCCTTATGACTTCATTTAACATTAATTACCTCCTGAAAGGCCCTGTCTCCAATACTGTCATATTGAAGGGGTTAAGGACTTCCATATAGAATTCTAAGGGCACTCAACTCACTCCATAACAATAATTTTTAATTAAAAGCTTTAAATAGAACATGCACCCCACCCTTATCCTTTTTGGATTTCAGAAATTCTTCATATTAATCCCTTTGGGAATTCCTTTTAGTATTTTTCTAAGAAAAGCAAATAAAAGAGCCTGATTAGGATAGGAATGGTTATGTCCCTTCACAGGCATATTCATAAATCACTCTGAATAAGTCTGTAAAGTCTACATCTCAAGTCAGTAAATTGAAACTCCCAGGACTCTTTAATAAACCTTATGATGGAAGAGACCAGAGGAGAAAATGTTTTGAGGTTTCTGAATATTTTATTTAATCTTAGATAGTCTCAAGGTATATTTCAAGTTGTTTTTTATCTTCCATAAAGGGCTTACAGAAATGTTGATTACTTTTTGGATAAGTTTCAAAAAACAATGTTAAAGAACAGTACTTACTAGACCAAAAAAAAAAAATTGTATCTAAAGATAAACCACATGAGTTTATATTTTAGCACACTAACAAACAAAAATGTTCAGGTTTAATTTGCAGCCCAGCTATATTTTTGACATATTCTTGCTTTTCTCAGACTGAATGACTCAAGGACTTAATATTTCTCTGCATTGAATTTTAGCAAATACCCAGATGATTTAATGTAGTTTATACTATTTAAATCTCTTTTTCCAGCCTGAAAGTAATTTTTGATTCTAGAATGCTTTTCTTTTGACATCATATATTTCATAAGTAATGTACTTTGGGCGTCACCTAAAACAAAGAACGAGTTTCTTATCAGCAGGCAGCTTTCCCGTCTAGTGTGTTCATCTGCCTGATTTTAGTAAGCATGTAAGAAAGAATTAATGGAAGCTTCTAGATATTTTTCCAATAGTCATATTTCTTCAATTAGTCTGTATCTTGTCAAAGCTTAATAGCTTGAAAGTTAATAGACATATTGATAAAGTTGTCAGATAAAAGCAAATATTTACAAATTCATTGTTCTAAAAACACATAAGTTAGTATTCATTTGTCTTAGGTTTTATATTTGTTCCTCAAGTAATATAAATATACATGTATTCTATAAAATAATATTTTTATTGACCTTTATATGTATTTTTTCTATTCTCTCTGATTTGAATTATTGAAAAACAAATGGAACATTTAATATTTTTTTTCTGTAGCCTCCTTCAGTCTGGTGTACTACATTATGTAAATTTCTGTTTGGCTTTTTTCTCACAAAGTAGAAATTACTTCATTTTTTCCTGAATATAAAAGTGGTGCTATTTATTGAAAATGTCTATTTTTCTAATAATGTAGACAAAGTTCATATAAGAATGGGCTTTCTGGAAGACATGATATCGCATTTCTTTATTGCTATAGCTGTTTCTACAATAAGAGCAGTATAGACAATACACAGTAACACAGCATAAATCCAAATTCCAAGTCTTTGTTAACCGGTGTGATTGTTTTTTATTGACAAGATCAACTGGAGAACTGCCAAATATTTTATTCCTTTTTTTACATCATAGACCAGTGTTTTTCAATTTACTCTATCCAGACTTCCTCTTCTATCAAAATTACCTGGGGGTGCTTGATAAAAATACAGATGCCTAACTGCTGTGCTCCAGCTAGCTTCTCAGTCAGAATACCATCAGTCTGGCCTGGACATCTGCATTTTAACAAATGACATGGGTAAATTCTTAAGCCTGCTTCAATTCAGGAACCACTGATGTTCACGATAGCCTGAGTACTGAAAGAGCTTTGTTCCCTGCCTTTGTAGTTGTGTCTCATCCTTCAAAATCCTTTTTGTTTGTTGAAGTATAATTCATATATAACATTCTACTAATTTCAGGTATGCATCATAATGATTTGATATTTGTATATATTGTGAAATGGTCATTACAATGATTCCAGTTAACATTCATCAGCATACCTAGTAACAAATTTTTTTTTCCTTGTGATGAGGACTTTTAAGATCTCTGTTAGCAGCGTTCAAATATGCAGTACCATGTAGTCACTACACTGTGCATTATATTCCCATGACTTACTTATTCTTTTGTATGTACCTTTTGACTCCCTTCACCTATTTGGCCCTCCCCCCCCCCAATGCTTCCAGTGATAACCATCAATCTGTTCTCTATATCTATAAGCTTGATTTTTGTTTTGTTTTGCTTTAATTCTGCATATAAGCAAAATCATATAGTGTTTGTCTTTGTCTGACTGATTTTGCTTAGCATAGTGCCCTCTAGGTCCATCTGTGTTGTTGCAAGTGGCAAGATTTTTTTCTTTTATTTCTGAATAGTATCGTGTATATATATATATATATATATATATATATATATATATAACCTTCCTTATTCATCCGTCAATGGACTCCATTAATTTCCATATCTTAGCTATTGTAAATATTATTGTACTGAATATGGGGGTACATATATCTTTTCAAATTAATGGTTTTGTTTTCTTTGGTTAAATATCCAGAAGTGGAATTGTTGGATCATATGGGTGTTCTATTTTTAATTTTCTGAGAAACCTCCATACTGTTTTCCATAATGGCTGTAATAATTTACATTCCCACCAGCAGTGCACAAGAGTCCTCTTTTCTCCACATCATCGTCAACACTTGTTATTTCTTGTCTTTTAGATAACTATTCTAACAAGTATGAGGTGATATCTCATTGTGTTTTTTATTTGCATTTCCCTGATAATTAATAATGTTGAGCATCTTTCCAAATTACTTCTTAATAGTATTATATCGGTATTTTGGCTCTAAATGAAACAACAGCTTAAAGCAAGAAGAACTAGCCTGAGCTCTGACTTGGTGCTAAATGGTCTGCCCTACACTAGTTTATTGGAGGAAGTTCTCTTCATCCTTTATAGGACGGCTGCCCTGTGTTTGTCAGGCCTGGCGTATAGACAGCACTTGTAAAATCTGTCCTATTCTCACTTGTTATGAGGAGTTTCTGAATTGTTATCTCAATATATTTAAATAAATATTTAGTCCAATATTCACTTATGAGATATTTACAAAGAAAGATTGATTCACTTTCATTTCTTCATTCAATGTAGTTACAAATTGAAGCAGTTTAAAACTAAGTTAAAAACATTCACTGCCAGGGCGCCTGGGTGGCTCAGTCCAATGAGCTTGAGCGTCTGACTCTTGGTTTTGGCTCAGGTCATGATCGAGAGATCAAGCCCCCTGTTATGCTCTGCACTCAATGAGGACTCTGCCGGAGAGTTTCTCTCTCCCTCCCCCCCTCCCCCTGCCCAAGCTGGCACTTGCTCATGCGCGTGCTCTCTCTCTCTCTCTCTCTCTTTCCCCTCCTAAAAATAAATAATTTTTTTAAAATTTACTAACCTTCAACCTCTTATATACTCTATAATTCTCTCCTAGGAGTTATGGTATATTTCTTTTAGTTTTGCATTACTGGGATGTCCTTAGCTCCAGAAACAATATAAGCCACAGACCTTCTGATATCCTTTTGGTTATATAAAGGCCAAAAAGGGTAAAGATAAAAGGCTTCTAACAAATTATTCAGCTCTCACTCCTGTAAGAGTTACTGGATAGAGGGACGGGAGGACAGGTGGGGAGGTGGGGAAGTACTACCTGCATGTTTTAGGGAACTGAAGTTTGACAATCCTATGGGAAAATATTCCTATCTAATCTTTTATTTTTTTAAAGATTTTATTTATTCATGAGAAACACACAGAGAGAGAGAGAGAGACAGAGAGAGAGAGGAACAGACTTAACTTAGGCAGAGGGAGAAGCAGGCTCCATGCAGGGAGCCTGACGTGGGATTCGATCCCGGGTCTCCAGATCACATTCTGGGCTGAAGGCAGCGCTAGACCACTCAGCCACCTGAGCTGCCCCCTATCTAATCTTTTAAATTTATGTCCACCTAATCTGTTTTCCATAGGCTTCCGAATCTCCTTTTTAATCCCTGTGATACTAATGTAAAGAAATAAATCACCTCAAGTCAAAAGTCTAGAATTAAGGAAAGTAAACAATACATGAACCAGACTTTTCTGGTTCCCCTACTGATTAAAATAACAAAACAAAAAAGCAACATGGTCTGTGACTGACATCCCTCTTTTCCAAAGACATCTCTAGCCTGATGTCATCTTCACCGATTAGCAGGAAATAGATGGTGAAGCCATAATGAGACAGATTATATACCCAAAAATCAACAGAAAGGAACATACAGCTAATTTCATTCATTCCTATGATTATAAACCAGTGCTTCTAAGTTATTCTAGCTCAAGTTAATCAGACATACCAGATTTGGGGAGCCAATAGCAGATATCTCCTTGTCCAGGACACGGATCTGTTCTCACTTTTATCCTGGTTTGGGAAGTCTGATCTTCTAACCTGAAGTCCACCAACTTTGAAAGGAAAGCCCAGCCTCCTCTTCAAAAAACTGGAGACTGAGCAGATGTTCACGGTGTTCATGTTTAACCCTGACACACCTAAGCCATTAGTAGCAGTGATACAGTACAGTCACAGGAAAGGAAGTTGACAGATGGGGAGTAAGAAGAGGAGTTGAAAATCACTGAGAACATATTATAATTCTGAATTGGAAAGAAAAGGTCATGCTTATAATTTTAAGGTAGAAATTTAGTCAATGGTATTATTCTCGTTTATTGCATATACATTTTACTGCTTTATGTTACAAGTCTGATTTAAGATTTTGCAAATAGCAAACACATTATTGTATCAACAAACACATGAAGTCCTATTCTCGTTTTCTGTCATATTAATTTCACCATGTGGTTAGATAGTTTTTTGCAGTATTATTTTTATCTTTTATTAGGATCAGAATTTTATTAGCTTTTGTAAATAACTTGGGTACCTTTTGCTCTTTTCATGTTCTCTGAAACAACTTACGTGAAATAGGAATTATGTATGTCTTGAAAATTTGGTAGAACCTACCAGCATAACCTGGTCCTGGGGTTTCTTAAGAGAAGTGGTCTTTGGGGCACCTGGCTGTCTCAGTCAGTAAAGCCAGTGAGTTTTGATCTCTAGGTCGTGACTTTGGGTCTCTACACAGGTTGAGGATAGAGTTTACCTAATTAAAAAAAATAAAAAATATTAAAGACAGAGGTAGTCTTTGACTACCACTTTAGTTTCTTTATTACTTATTTGAGTTCTTTATTTCTTTTTGTAATGATAGTGATGTTTCATATTTTCCTGGGAATTTATTCATTTCATCTCTATTTTCAAATATTTTATTTTATTTTAATTCCAGTACAGTTAACCTACAGTGTTATATTAGTTTCAAGCCTACATTACTCAGTGCTCATCACAAGTGCACTCCTTAATACGCATCACCTGTTTCACCTCTCCCCCACCCACTTCCATCTGGCAACTACCAGTTTGTTCTCTATAGGTAAGAGTCTGTTTCTTGGTTTGTCTCTCTCTCTCTCTCTCTCTCACTCACTCGTTTGTTTTGTTTCTTAAATTGCACAAATGAGGGAAATCATATGGTATTGTGTTTCTCTGACTGACTTATTGCACTTAGCATTATACTCTCTAGCTCGATCCATGTTATTGCAAATGGCAAGATTTCATTCTTTTATGGCTGAATAATATTCCATTCCATTTATATGCCACAGCTTCTTTATCCATCCATCTGTAAATGGACATTGGGCTGAGTATTTTACAGTAAACATATGGGTGCATGTATCCTTTGAATTAGTGTTTTTCTATTTTGAGGATAGATACCAGTAGTGTGGCTACTGCATTGTATGATAGTTCTATCTTTAATTTTTTAAGGACGTTCCATACTACTTTCCAGAGTGTCTCTACCAGTTTGCATTCCACCAACAGTGCAAGAGGGTTCCTTTGTCTCCACATCCTTGCCAATACTTACTGTTTCTTGTGTGTTTGATTTTAGCCATTCAGCAGGTGTGAGGTGATATCTCCTTCTGGTTTTCATTTGCATTTCTCTGATGATAAATGATGTTGAGCATCTTTTCAAGTGTCTATTGGCCATCTGTATGTTTTCTTTGGAGATGTGTCTGTTTCTGTCTTCAGCCCATGTCTCATTTGGATTATTTGTTTTTTGGATGTTGAGTTGTATAAATTCTTTATATATTTCAGATACTAATTCTTTATCTGATAATGTCACTTGCAAATGTCTTCTCCCATTCCATAGGTCGCCTTTAGTTTTGTTGATTGTTTCCTTCACTGTAGTAATCAAAACAGTATGGTACTGGCAAAAAAAAAAAAAAAAAAATAGACACATAGATTAACAGAACAGAATAGAAAACCCAGAAATAAACCCACGATTATATGGTCAGTTAATCTTCAACAAAGCAGAAAAGACTATCCATTGGGAAAAAGACAGTGTCTTCAACAAATGATGTTGGGAAAACTGGTCAGCTATATGCAAAAGAATGAAACTGTCCCACTTTCTTATATTGTATACACAACAACTTCAAAATTGGATTAAAGACCTAAACAATGAGATCTGAAACCATAAAAATCCTAGAAGAGAACTCAGGCAGTAATCTCTCTAGCATTGGCCATAGCATTTTTCTAGGCATGTCTCCTGAGGCAAGGAAAACAAAAGCAAAAATAGACTATTGGGACTACACTGAAATAAAAAGTTTCTGCACAGCAAGGGAAGCAATCAACAAAACTATTTTCACATATTTTAATATACAGTTTTTCATAATACCCATTCTTACTTTTTTATCTCTGTAGTGTATACTTATTTACCCCTTTACATTATGTATTTTGTTTGTTTACACATTCTTTTGTCTTATTTCAGTGTTGTCAGAAGTCTGCTTATTAATCTTTTCCAATAATCAGCTTTTGGCTCTGTTTTTCTTGTTATTAGTGTAGTTGTTGTTGATATTGTCCTCTGTATTTTCTGCTTTTATATTTCATTCCTTCTTGTTTCTTTAGGCTTGCTTTGTGGTTCTTTTCCAACTTCTTTAAGTGAATGCTTTTCATTTAATTTTAATCTTTTTTTATTTTTTGATAAATGTATTTGAGCTATAGACTTTCTTCTGACTCCTGTCTTAATACCCATTCTTCCTTTCTTTCTTAAGGTTACTAAGGATTGGATTTTCCCTTCTTGTTCAAAGCAACCCTTTCCACTTTGACTCCTCCATGACTTTGCTTTAGTCCTTGTCCTAGAGTTGGAGTTTAGGATGCAAAGAACAGAAACCCATTCGTGTTAAAAGAAAAGAGGAGTTAATATAAGGACATCAATGAACCATAACTTGAAAGTATCAGATTCAGAAAACCTCTGAGTCTCCTTTAGAGGGTCATGGTCTTTCAGGGAGACTCTGCCTCTCTCCGCACATCTTTGTCCTCTCTTTCTCTAAGAGCTAGCTTCTTCATGCTCTACCTTATCGATGCTTCAGTTAGCCACTCATGGTTTTTATTTTTTTCTAAATTTAGCTTTAACATGGGCCATTACTGCTACACATCCTTTTTTTAAAATTTCTCAGTATGGTTGACATACAATGTTACATTAATTTCAGGTGTATAGCTTAGTGATTTGATGAGTTTATACGTTCTGCTGTACTCACAAGTATAGCTGTCTTCTCTCCATTACATTGCTATTACAATATCATTGACTGTAACCCTACGCTGTGCTTCTTATCCTTGTGACTTACTCTTCCACAGCTAAAGGACTGTATCTCCCTCTCTTCTTAACCCATTTTGCCCAATCCCCTCGCCTCTGGCAGCCATTGATTTGTTCTCTGTATTTATATGTCTAATTCTACTTTCTGTTTGATTATTATTTTTTTAGATTCCACTTATGAGTGGAATCATATGGTATTTATCTTTCTCGGACTCATTTTTCTTTTTTTTAAGATTTTATTTATTCATGAGAGACACACACACAGAGAGAGGGCAGAGAAGCAGGCATGATGTGGGATTCAATCCTGGGAGCCTGACGTGGGACTCAATCCCGGAACTCCAAGATCACGTGTTGGGCCGAAGGCAGGCGCTAAACCGCTGAGCCACCCAGGGATCCCAACTCATTTTTCTTACCATAATACCCTCTAGGTCCATCCATGTCTCAAATGGCACAATCTTATTCTTTTTATGGCTATGTAATATTCTTTGGGTGTGTGCACATGTGTGTATGTCATGTTTCCCCTATTCGTCTACTGATAGGTACATAGGTTGCTTCCATATCTTGGCTATTGTAAATAATGCTGCAGTAAACATAGGGGTGCATGTATCTTTTCGAATTAGTGTTCATTTTCTTTGGATAAATACCCAGTAGTGGAATTTTGATATCATAAGGTATTTCTATTTTTTTTAATGTTTTGAGGAAACTTCATATTGTTTTCCACATCGTGGAAAACAATTGGCTGTACCAGTATACATCCCCATCAACATTGCACAAAGTGTTCTTTTTTCTTCACATCCTCACCAACACTTGCTATTTCTTGTCATTTTGATTTAGTCATTCTAATGGATGTAAGATGGTATCTCATTGTGGCTTTGATTTGCATTTCCCTGATGTTTAGTGATGTTGAACATCTTTTCATGTGTCTGTTAACCATCTATAGATCTTCTTTGGAAAAATGTCTGTTGAGGTCCTCTGACCATTTTTTAATTGGATTGTTTGAGGTTTTTGTGTGTTGAGTACACTATCCTTTTCTTTTTATTTCACCACCCTTACATCTGACTTTATACTGCTAATCAGTCAATTATTTACATATTTCTTAGTTCATACTCCTAACAGAGAATCCAATTAGCTCAACTCACAGTTTCATAATAGATAACTAACTTATGTGCCTACAATCAGTCAATTACCTGTACTGAGGGGTGAGAAACTATACCATGTTACCTGTGCTCTGAGGAGCAAGGCCTGTGGGCAGGACATTTTTCCTCAGGAATGCATTGGTAGGACAGGTTCCAGCCATCTCTAATAGTCCTCTCATTCTAATATATACAGTTTTACTCCATTAGTTTCTTCTCCTCATACTTTAATTTTATTGACTTTCCCACTCCAAAAAAAATCCTTTTTTTTTTTTTAAAAAAAATCCTTTTAATCCTGTTTCCTTCTAGCTACCAACTCATTCTCCTTTTCACCTCATCCGTTGTACTCAAGAGGTTATTATTTGCTGTAGTCATATTCTTTTCTCTCATTAACTTCTCATCCTATTGAAATTGGGCTTCCTTTCTTATCATATTTCTGGAACCACTCTAGCCATGGGCAATAGTAATCTAATTGTCATATCCAGTGGAAAATTTTCAGTCTATATTTCACTGCCTTTTCTTCAACATTTGACGTTCATGGCAACTTTCTTCTATAAATATTCTGTTTTCTTGGTTTCTGTGAATCTACACTTCCTTGGTGCTGCTTATAACCTTTTGACTGTTCTTGCTCTTTTTTCTTTTTGTGGGCTTTTTCTATGCCCCTTTCTTAAAATGTTGATATTCTCCTGATTTCTTATGTACTTACTACTTTTTTTACTCTGTGTTCTCTTCACTTTTATGTTTCAACTACCACATATAAAGTATTGATTCTAAAACTATTTCCAACCTAATTCCCCATAGAACTTCAGATCCATATATCTTTGGATCATCTTTGAGCGTCTCAGAATCAACACATTTCAAAGTCAACATATCCTAAACTGAATTTGTCATCCCCACTCATAAATTTGTTCTCTTGTATTTTTTTTTTGTTTTATTTATTACTAAAGATGTTTTATCATTCAGGCAAACTAAAAGTGTGAAAGTCTGCATAGCCCAGGGTTAGAAAACATGACACACATGCTACCATTCCTCCATCTCATGCTTATTACGGACATAGGACTCATGAACACACATGCCAACAGTGCCTCATCCTGTTATGATAATAGGCATATGACTTTCATGCTTATGTGTCCTAATGAGATTGGATGATACTGTAGAATCCTTTTCTACATGGTGTTTCAAGCAACTACTGTCAATCAGTTAGGATTGGTACCTGCTTATTCTCTACCCTGTTCTTTGTGCCTTTTACTGCAAGACTACTTCTAGAGATTTGTTGTCCTCTGTCTTCTGACTGGGTTTGCTCAGAGACATTCACAGAAGATTAGAAAGTGGGTCAAGAGTGATGTTGGGATATTTATTCTTACAGGGATTGCCACAGTTTGGCTGCATTTCTTTACTGAAAGACACAACTCCTGTCAACAACCTCTTCACTTCCAGAAACTGGTTTCTGGCTTAGGGTAATAATAGGTCTCTTGTTGCTAGCGCTGGGTTCTTACAGTATTCCTTGTCAGTTCCCCTAATTCTTTCCCACATCTTTGTAGGTAAAGTTTTCCACAGATTACCCAATTTTAGTGTACTGTTTTCTTTTCTGCCCTGATACAGCGTGTGAATTAAAACCTACTTGCCATCCCTTCCTACGTTCCTTACATTACTATCAGGCCCCACACATCCATATATTTACTAAGACTTGCTTATTTCAGATCCCAAATATTACTCAATTTATCCCTTCTCTCTACTCTTACTCTCAGAATTCTAGTTCAGGCTCTTAATGTCCCTCTGTGAAATAAATATGTGAAATGGAAAAGGATTTATATTGAAGCAAACAATTTAGCAAAGGCTGCCGATCCCTGGCAAGCTGATTACATGGCCTACTTGATTATATTTGGTTTTATTATTCTCTGGTTAATTCATGAATGTCTATCCTGTGGCCCCTGTTCTGTCTTCTAATCCTTATATTTTAAAAGATTACTGATTTTATGGAATCATAATATAGTTATAAAATAGTTAGAACTGATTCTAGTTAAAGTAAGGCTAGCACTTAAGACACAACAGGAAAAAAAAAGACAACAGGAATATGACTTTACAGTCTACCAATGACTAATAAATATTTCTTTTCCTATTTATTTTCTTTTTTTTTCTTTTTTTTAAAGATTTTATTTATTTATTCATAGAGACAGAGAGAGGCAGAGACACAGGCAGAGGGAGAAGCAGGCTCCATGCAGGGAGCCCTACGCGGGACTCGATCCAGGGTATCCAGGATCACGCCCTTGGGCTGCAGGCGGCGCTAAACCGCTGCGCCACTGGGCTGCCCTCCTATTTATTTTCTTTATTTTCTATCATTGTTTTCATAGCTCTTGTTTCACAAAGATTTATTTATTCTCATTTTTTTCTATGAATTAAGGAAATTTGATGAATGAAATATGAAAATGCTTCCAGTTTATCAGAAGAATTTCACATTCTGATTTAGGGTAAATATTACTCTCTGATAAGTATGATCTTATTAACCCTTTAACCAACTTCATTGTACAGAAAGACTTAGTGAACTTGCAGTCAGCCAAAAAAAAAAATCTTTTTTATATTATATACTATAAATTATATTTCCTCTATCTTCCATTTAATCTTATTTTGTAAAGTTTCTTTTTTTTTTTTTTTCAAAATTCCTTTAAGAATTCCTAATTCTGGGGCAGCCCAGGTGGCTCGGTGGTTTAGCACCGCCTTCAGCCCAGGGCGTGATCCTGGAGACCCAGGATCGAGTCCGATGTCAGGCTCCTGCATGGAGCCTGCTTCTCCCTCTGTCTGTGCCTCTGCCTCTTCTCTCTCTGTGTCTCTCATGATTAAATAAATAAAATCTTAAAAAAAAAAAATTCCTAGTTCTGTTCTATCGTCATCAACCATTCTTTCAGTGCAGTTTATCTTTAATGGAAAATGTTTACTTGCTAGAACTGCAGAGAAAGCCTTTTGATCTGCCAATAGAGAATTCCAATAAGAGACTGAATTTAAAGATTGAGTCATAAACCTGTAAATAATCATTCAGTGAACAACGAACATATACAGCTTTTGAAATATCTCTGATTTTACCATCTGGTACACAAGATTTCTAGTGATTTTGCCAAATACCTTCTTGAAATCAAAGGTACTAGGTCCAGAGTAGAGCATTTTTTTATATCTGCTAAGCAAGCAATCCTTTCAGAAAGTGATTAAGGTTAGTCTGACATAACTTGTTCCTGGTAAAACTAAACTAGCTCAATTATTACTGTCTTCCTTCCTAAGTACACGTAAACCTATCTGTTCATTAATTCCTTCTAAAAATCTTACAAGGCTAAAAGGCATGATTTAAAGCCTGACTAGCTTATATTTTGAGGTCTCCATGTTATTTTCCTTTTTAAAAAACTAGAAACTGTTTCATTATCTAGTCTTCTAGCATCTCTTCTAGCCTCTATAGTTCTTCAAAATTACCATTATCAAATCAGTCATTTTATCTCCAGATTTCTCTCATTCATTTTTTTTCAGGCAGTTATATACGTCAAGATACAAATAAAGGATCTGTTAAAGCAGGTAAGAAATCTGTTGTTACTTTTTCACCTGTCCAAGATAGTGACTTATTCTTTAATTTTTTTAATCTTGCAATAATTTTAGATTGTAGAAGAGTTGCAAAAATAGTACAGAGCATTCCATATAGCCTTTACCTATCCTCCCGTGATGTTAACACTCTGCATAGTTATCATCCAATTATCAAGACTAAGAAATTAATACTATTAAAATATTATTAACCAAACCACAGATTTATCCTGATTTCACTTTTTCCATTTATGTACTTTTTCTCCCCAAGATGCAGTCCAGGATCCCACATTACATTTTAGTTGTCATGTCTCTTTAGTCTCCTCCTATCTATAAGAGTTCCTTAGTCTCTCCTTGAGGATTTTCTTTTTTTTTTTTTTTTTTTTTTTTTTTTTTTTTTTTTTTTTTTTTTAAATTTTTATTTATTTATGATAGTCACACAGAGAGAGAGAGAGAGGCAGAGACACAGGCAGAGGGAGAAGCAGGCTCCATGCACCGGGAGCCCGATGTGGGATTCGATCCCGGGTCTCCAGGATCGCGCCCTGGGCCAAAGGCAGGCGCTAAATTGCTGCGCCACCCAGGGATCCCTCCTTGAGGATTTTCAACACCTTGACTATATTTATTTTTGATGGTTTTATTAAGATATAGTTGACATACAATAACATGTATTTAAGGAATACAACTTGATGTATTAACATACATGAAGCCATCACTACAATCAAGATAATGAACATATCCATAACCACCGAAAGTTTCTTTATATTCATATTTTTAAAGATTTATTTATTTTGAGAGAGAGAGAGAGCACGAGCCCATGAGCCCATGAATGAGGGGAGGGGCAGAGGGAGAGGAGAGAGAGAATCTCAGGCAGACTCCCTGCTGAGTACAGAGCCATCATTAGGGCTTGAGATCATGACCTAAGCAGAAATCAAGAGTCTGACACTTAACGTACTGAGCTACCCAGGTATCCCTCCTTATATATATTTCTAATCCCTACCTCCCTTTTCTTCCTACTCTCCTTGATGTCCCCAGGCAACCACTAAACTGCTGTCACAGTAGATTAGTTTACACTTTCTAGAACTTAATGTAAATGGAAAATACAGTATACATTCTCTTTTCATTTGGCCTCTTTCACTCAAGATAATCATTTTAAGACTTATTCTTGTTTCATAAATCAATAATTCATTTTTTATCCTGAGTTTCATTTCACTTATACATGTATCAAAATTAGTTTATCTATCTGTCCACCTGTGATGGATATTTGGATTGTTTTTAGTTTTGCCTATCACAAATGCCCCTTTTAGCATTCTTGTATTAGTGTTAACAGAATTTACCTTTGTCCACAATTTTATTTTTGATCTATTGTGTCATTATATTCAACTTGTGATTTTTATGGGCAGCATATATTTGGGCTTTGCATTTTTATTTATTGTTCATTTGTTTGCTTGTTTATTACCATTCACAGTATTTTATTGTATTTTATTTTATTTGGACGTTTATCCAAATCTGTTTTTTACTTATTGAAGTATCGTTGATATACAATGTTACATTAGTTTCAGGTGTATGACTTAGTAATTTAACAATTCTGTACCTTATGCTTTGCTCACCACAAATGTAGCTATTACAGTAGCATTAACTGTATTCCTCATGCTGTGCCTTTAATCCTCCTGATTTATTCATTCCATAACTAAAAGCCTGTACTTCTCCCTCCCCTTCACCTCATTTGCCCACCCTTCTCCCCTCTAGTAACTACCAGTTTGTTCTATTTATAAGTGTGTTTCTGCTTCTATTGTGTGTTCATTTGTTTGTTTTTTAGACTCAACATATAAGTGAATCATATGGTATGTGTGTGTGTGTATGTGTGTGTGTGTGTATATATATTATATATATATATATATATAATATATATATATATATATATATACATGCCCCTCCCCATTATATATTCTTGCCTCCTTTGTTGTAGATTAATTCGCCATATAAGCAGGAGTTTATGGGGTACCTGGGTAGCTCAGTTGGTTAAGTGTCTGACTCTTGGTTTTGACTCCAGTCAGGATCTCCTCCTTTGTGAGACTGAGCCCCACATTGAGCTCCACACTCAGCGGGGAGTCTCCTTGAAAATTCTCTCCCTCTGCCCCTCCCACCACTCACATATGCATTCTTTCTCTCTCTCTCTCTTAAATAAATAAATAAATAAATAAATAAATCCTTTAAAAAAATGAGTTTATTTCTGTTCTCTATTTTGTTCCACAATCCATGATGTGTTTTGGATATTATAGCTTTACAGTATATCTTAAGATCTGGGATTGTAATATCTCCTGCTTGTTCTTTTACAAGATTACTTTGGTTATTCAGGGTCTTTTGTTATTCCATATAAGCTTAATACTATTTGTTCTAGTTCTGTGAAAAATAGGCTATTGATATTTTGATAGGGATTGCGTTAAATTTGAGATTGCTTTTAATAGAATGGACATTTTAACAATTCTAATTCTTCCACTCATGAGCATGAAATATCTTTCCATCTATTTGTGTCGTCTTCAACTTCATTAATGAACGTTTTATAGTTTTCACAATACAGGTCTTAAAGCTTTCAGAGTAGAGGTTATTTTATTGGTTAAGTTTATTCCTAGGTATTTTATTCTTTTTATTTTATTCGTAGAGGTTACTTTCTTGGTTAAGTTTATTCCTAGGTATTTTATTCTTTTTATTTTATTCCAATTATAAATGAATTTTTTTCTTAATTTCTTATTTCTGGTACTTTGTTACTAGTGCATAGAAATGCAACCACTTTCTGTATATTAATTTTGTATTCTGCAATTTTACTGGTTCATTTATTACTTCGAATAGTTTTTGATGGAGTCTTTAGGGTTTTCTATGTACAGTACTGTATCTGGAAATAGTGACAATTTTACTTCTTTCTCATAAGTTTGGATGCCTTTTATTTCTTTTTACTGTCTAATTGCAGACATAGAATCTGATAACCTCTGCCTTTTAATTTGGTGCCCAGACATTTGTATTTTTATGGTTATTGATATAGTTATATGGTTATTGATATAGTTAAGTTTAAATCTATCATTTTGCTATTTGCCCCATATTTCCCATTTTATATTTGTCCTATCTTTTCTTTGTTCTTGTTCCTCTCTCTTCCTTTTTTTGGATTGAGTACTTTTTATGATTCCCTTTTTTATCACCTTTATTTTTTTTTTAATTTTTATTTATTTATGATAGTCACACAGAGAGAGAGAGAGGCAGAGACACAGGCAGAGGGAGAAGTAGGCTCCATGCACCGGGAGCCCGATGTGGGATTCGATCCCGAGTCTCCAGGATCACGCCCCGGGCCAAAGACAGGCGCTAAACCGCTGTGCCACCCAGGGATCCCTTTTATCACCTTTAATGGCTCTTTATAGATACAACTTTTCATTTTGCTATTTATTGGTTATTTAAGATTTGTAGTATACCTGTGTAACTCTCAACCATCTTCCTTCAAGTGATAGTATATTATTTCACTTGTAGTATTAGAACCTTATGATTAGTGTACTTCCATTTCTCCTCTTTTGGATTTTTTTATTTTAAGTTTTTAAATTGTCAATTATTAGGGCACCTGTGTGGCTCAGTTGGTTCAGCATCTGCCTTTGGCTTAAGTCAGGATCCCAGGTGCTGGGATTGAGCCCCACATCCAGCTCCCCACTTGACCGGGAGTCTGCTTCTCTTTCTCTCTCTGCCCTTCCTCCCTGCTAGTGTCACTGACTCTCAAATAAATAATCTTAAAAATATAAAAAATAGATTGTCAAATATATTTTTTAATTTAAATAAAAGAGTATAAAAAGAAAGAGAGAAAGAAGAAAAGAAAGAAAGAAAAAGAAGAAAGAAAGAGAAAGAAAAGAAAAGAAAAAAAAGAAAAGAAAAGAAAGAGAGAAAGAACATATAAGAAATGTACGTTTCAGGGTGCCTGGGTGACTCAGTCAGTTGAGCGTCTGATTCTTGATCTCAGAGTTGTGAATTCAAACCCCACCTTGGGCTCCACACTGGGCTTGGAAATTACTTAAAGTAAAAAAAGAGAGAGAGAGATGTATGTTTTGTCTTATAATTACTATTTCTAGTGGTTTTTATTACTTTTCTAAGATCTTTGTTTCAATCTGGTATTATTTTGCTTCTTCCTTAAGGACCTTCTTTACCATACTTGTACTGGTGATCTGCTAGTGATAAGTTCTTTCAGCTTTTGTATATCTGAAAGTTTTTATATTACTTTAATTTTCGAAAGATATTTTTGATATTTTGATTTTATTCTAGATTGACAGAGTTGAGGGAATTGTTTAGTACTTTATTTTTTAATTATTTTTTTTTATTGGAGTTCAATTTGCCAACAGATTTTTTTAGTACTTTTTTTTTTTTTTTTAATGACTGGGTTTTTAGTACTTTAAAGGTGAGAGTCCACAGTCTTCTCACATCCATTGTTTTCACTGAAGAATCTACTGTCATCCTTATTTTTGTCTTATGTACATATTTTCCCCCCTCAGGCTGTTTTTAAGACTTCTCTATCTCTGATTTTGAACAATTTGATTATGATGTACCTTAGTATATAGTTTTCTTTATGCTTTTTGTGCTTGGGATTTGTTTTGCTTTTTAAATCTCTGAGTTTAGGGCACCCCTGGTGGCACAGCGGTTTAGCGCCACCTGCGGCCTAGGGTGTGATCCTGGAGTCCCGGGATCCAGTCTGACATCAGGCTCCCTACATGGAGCCTGCTTCTCCCTCTGCCTGTGTCGCTGCCTCTCTCTCTCTCTCTGTCTCTCATGAATAAATAAATAAAATCTTAAAAAATAAATAAATCTCTGAGTTTATAGTTTTTTATCAAATCAGGGAAGATTTCAACCCTTACTTCTTTAAATATTTTTTTGTCCCCCACCCTCTTCCCTCCTTTTGGAGTTTCACTTACACCTATAGTAAGCCGTTTCAATTGCCTCACATATCACTGATACTTTTTTTTTTCAGTCTTTTTTCTTAGATTTTGGATAGTTTCTAATATTATGTCTTTAAGTTTATACTATCTTCTGCAATGTCTGCAATGTCTAATCTTCTGCAATGTTAGTCCCATCCAGTGTATTTTTCATCTCATAAATGATCATTTTCATCTCTGGAATTTCAGTTTTGGTCTTTTTTTTTTTTTACTATCTTGCATCTATCTTTCTATTTTTGAACATATGGAATACAATTATTATAACTGTGTTAATGTTCTTACCTGTTAATTCTAAAATCTGTCAGTCTGGATTACTTTTAATTGATTGATATTTTATATATTTATTTTTAAATTTTTATTTATTTTTTTCATGAGAGACACAGAAGGAGAGAGGCAGAGACACAGGCAGGCTCTCCCATGCAGGGAGCCTAATGTGGGACCCAATCCCAGATCCCAGGATTACACCCTGAGCCAAAGGCAGACACCCAACCGCTGAGCCACCCAGGCATCCCAGTTGATTGTTATTTTTAATTGAAATGTTTGCTAATTGTAGATTCATATGCAATTGTGAAGAGTAATAAAGAGAAATTTCCTGTGCTCTTTACCCACGTTTCCCTGATGGTAATACCTTGTAAAACTAGTAAAATATCATAGCCAGAATGTGGTGATACAAAGCACTGATCTTGTTCAGATTTCCCCAATTTTACTTATATTCATTTGTATGCCTGTGTGTTTTCAGATCTGTGCAATTCTATTCCATGTTGAGTTTCTTTCATCCACCACCACAGTCAAGGTACAGTTCCATCCTCACAAGAATCCGTCTTCTTGTCCTTTTATAACTATACTCACTTCTTTTTTTAAAGATATTATTTATTTATTCATGAGAGAAACAGAGAGAGGTAGAGACAGGCAGAGGGAGAAGCTGGCTTCCCACGTGGAGGACTTGATCCCAGGACCTCAGGATCACAACCTGAGCCAACGGCAGATGCTCAACCACTGAGCCACCCAGGTGTCCCTGACCATACTCACTTCTATCTTGCCCCCACCCTACCCCCATCGCTAACCCTGCAACAACTACTCTGTTATCCATTTCTAGAATTTTGTCATTTAAAAAATGCTAAATAAATGGTCTCCTATAGTATATATAACCTTTGGAGACTGGCTTTTTCACTTACTATAATTCCCTAGAAGTTCATCTAAGACTGACTGATTTTTTACCTCACTGTGTGGGGGTTGTTTCAAGCAAGAGGGCAAATGTCACCCCTGTTAGTCCATCTTGACTGAAGCCAAAGACCTCTATGATTTATTCTTAATCAGTTATATTTTTTTCATTTTGACATGAGATTTATTTTTTATCAAGAAAAAAAATAAAATTAAAATTTAATTTTCTTTTAATTTCATTTTATTATTACAGTTGTTTACCCAAGTATCCCTTAATCTTCCTATTCCAATCATAACTTTAAAAGTACCTATTATATCTCTAGGATTTTTCTAAACTTCACTTTATTCTGGATTTGGTAAACTTTTTTGACAATTTTCTCAGATGCCTTTTCATTTCTCCTTCCCTTGTTTCTACCTTTCTTCCTTCTTTCCAATCAAAAAATATTTATCAAAAGCCTATAATGTGCCAGATGCTATGATAAGCACTGAGGATAATGCCATGAAAATGATAGACAAAGTCCTTGCTCTCTTGCTGAGATTCTAGTGATGAGAGAAAGGCAATAAACATATAAGCTGTAATTTTATTTAAGTTAGGAATATATGCTGTGAAGAAAATAAACAAGATGACATTTTGAGATGCTTTTGGAGCTCAAATATTAGAAGGGTTTTAGAACAAAGAACAGCAACTGCAAAAGCCCAAAGTCAAGAATAAATTTGACATATTCTGGGAACAGAAAAAAAGACATGACTGGAGAGAAACACTTATAAACTATGCTCAGGGAAAGACACTCACAAAATGGGTGTTCAGAGGTCAAATCACACAAGGTCTTGAAGGCTGAATTGGGTTTATGTGCCTTTCCTTTTGCCTTTTATACACAGCTTCTCTATAGCTCAGCAACATAGAAAACTCCCTGTACAACTCCTTGAGCTTCTACAGATTTCTCTCTGTTTTCTTTATCTTTGGGCTTAGGCTGTTTGTATGGTTATGGTCAAAATGTTATTTTTTTTTTTTTAATAACTTCAAAACCTTTTTTGCCTTCCTTATAATAGATGCTTACAATGCACTTTTACCTCTTTGAATACTTTGAACTATGCTTTCCAAAGTCTAAAGTACCTGTGTAACCACTCCCAATGTGCACTTCCTAGGCTATTACAATCCCAAGATAATATGACCCACTTCTCCAATTATTCCAATTGTGCCTATTATTATTCAGTTAAATAGAAAGAAGTCGTTTTAAGAGACGGTTGAGAACAGGCATCCAAAATTTTGTCAGCTTTTATCACAAAGACTTTTAGCAGATTGCTTCTCCCAGTCCATTCTTAGTACAGCTAAAAAGAAGTACCCTCCTAAAGTGCAGTTAGGGTCTTGTCACTCCTCTGCTTAAACTCAACTCCTCAGTTGTTTTCCCACTGCAATTAAAATAAAATAAAATTCAAAACATGACTATGAATAAGATGGCCCTACATGGTTCCTTCCTTGCTTGCTTCTCCAACTTCATCTCATGCTACCCCTCTTCCCTTCCCTCATTACATTCTAGCAACATCAATCTTAACTTCAGTTCTGTAACACACCCAACTCATGCTCAGCTCTGGAGTTTTGCACATGCTGTTTCCTTTGCCTAGAATACTCCCCACCAACCCACCCTCCATTCTTATGGTCAGTTTCTTTCTCATCCTTCACGCCTCTCAAATTTCACCTCCTCAAAGAGGACTTCCCTGGTCTCGAAGGAGATCTCTCCCCACCACCCTACATCCTTGTTTTCTCTTTGGCCCTTGTTTATTTCTTTGATAGCACTTAACATGACCTGCAGTTATTTAAGTATTTGCTTATAGGTTTTTGTTCTGTCACCAACACTACAGTGTAAGCCTCCCAAATGCAGTGTCCCTAGTACCTAGAACTATGTCTGATCTATATAGAAGGCCCTCATGAAGGATTTAAATGATTTCATTTGAGTTGATACTTGATTGAGTTTTTGAATGAGTGAATGAATGAATAAACATATAAGAAAGCAAATCATAAAACTTAGAATAAAATTCACTTTTTAACAAAGATTTTCTTTAAACCAAAGTATTAAAAAGTCCAATGAGGGGGACGCCTGGGTGGCTCAGTGATTCAGCGTCTGCCTTGGGTTCAGGTCATGATCTTGGGGTTCTGAGATCAAGTTCCACATCAGGCTCCCCATAGGGAGCCTGCTTTTCCCTCTGCCTACGTCTTTGCCTCTCTCTCTCTGTGTCTCTCACAAATAAATAAATAAAATCTTTAAAAAATAAAAATTAAAAAATGTAAAGTCCAATGAGGGGAAAAAAAGATATTGGTACTGTAAAAACTCTCATTATCCAAATTACTAATTCACTGTGACCTAGTTACCCTTGTTTATCTATTGATGAACAATGAAAAAGAGTAACATCAACATCATCTCACAACCTGCATTTTTGTTAAATATAATTTCATTTTTAATTGTTTATAGCTTTTTATATTTTGTAAGATTCATGAAAATTTCCAGCAGCTGTCATTTTTATGTTATATATTAAAATGATTTATATGAATATTTATATATACAAAGTGGATTGAGGAATTTTCTTTAAAAAATAGAACTTCTCTAGTGGTGAACTTGTTTGACAATGTTTCATATAAACCCATGGTTGAAAATATGAAATAGTATGGAATTTTATTGCTTTATTATTCAGCATTAGTCATATAACACAGGTAAATCATAGCATTTGTATTGTAATATCCTGGCATCTTTTTAGTGATTTTATCTTTTGAAGTGTTCATGATTAAAATATAAAAATTACTACTACAGTTGTCTATTGAAGTGTTCATTCTTGAAGCTTTAGAATTACCATTGCAGTCATATTTTCAGATTTATTTATTAATTGTTATTATTAATAGGAAATGGCCTGGTAGTTTGAAGTTTGCATGAGGGTTTCAGGATTATTTTCTTACAAATTTGACAAACTCCTTCTATTTGTCCCTCTTGTTTTTAGTGTAAAAATTCATGGCTGTTTTGTAGTTGCCTGCTATGTTTAATAGATGATTTATTTGTCAACATCTGATTCTAATTTGGGTATCTTTCTGACCAGTATAATGAATCAATAGCTAGTAATACTGCTCAGCTATGTGCTAAATTAATATATGGTCTTAAAGCTTTGTAACCTTTTTTAGATATTTTGTAAGTCGATAGAGACTGATTTATTAGCTGACAGGTTAATCTGAGTCATTAATTTATTAGCTGATGGGTTAATCTGAGTCATTAGAATCCATCTTGAAAATTACAAAAATAAAATTGTTAAAACATATCCTAATTAGAAGTTTAAAAACAAAAAGCTGCAATAAATGGTACCTATGGTTAGAACTAAAAAAAGCTTTATCCTTTGATTCTGCCCCTTTGCCTCTATATTAAATTGCCATGGAAATTTTTTCCTTAACATTAGATTGATACGCCCAGAAATGAAATTGCTCGCATCATCTTATGTCCTCATGTTCCTAAAGCCTCCTAAGCCAACTTTAGTGTTTTAGAGTCCTAGTTAGTCCAGATGCCCAAGAGTTTCTCCCATGCTGAGTATTCTTAAAACTCAGACATAATTCACTGGTATGTTCATTGTATCAAGGTCGCTGTCGTGTTTTCATTCTTGGTCCCAAAAAATTCTTTTACACATTTTAAGTCTTCAAGGAAAAACTTTAAAATTATAAGCTAAAGAATCCTAAGGAAATTTACATAATAAAAACAAACAAAATCAAATGCTTTTATAAAAGAATGCATTCTAGGCTCTTTGCTATAAAATATTAAAGTCCATGTTAATGAACATAGAAAGCCAAGATTTAATATGAGTAATTGGACCTCATACACCTCTATTATGTGTTAAAATTTATTCCTGAGTCAGTTCTTGAAAGTAGAACTTCAGTTTGTGTCCATTGCCAAAAATAAACATAATTCTGTTCTAAGTACTTGATTGCTTCATGCCACTTAAGTGAGGCTCCCAAGTGATTTCCAAAAAGGTTTGGAGGAATTATACCATGTAAATTTGTTTTTGAGCACTTGTATAGTGGGTACTGAGTCCACGTTTGTTTGAACTTGTAATTTTAGTCTCTAAAGATTAAGATACAAAGATTATTTTTACTAAGACCACCCAAGGAAAGAAAGGATGGGAATTCATGGTATTTTATGTAAAAGGGAACTCAATTTCACCATCTATAGATACTAAAAGTACTCTGTTATGTGTGATATTTAAATGTCACTTAAATGTTTTTACACTTAGAATATGTTCTTCAACTTGCTTTTCTTCACTTAACAGTATGTCTTGGAAATCTTCCCGTATCACTTATAGAACTACCTCTTTTAAGTGTTGTATTATCTTCCATATTATAAATGTTATATTATTTATTTACCTATTCTCTAATTAATAGGCATGCAGGCTGTTTTGTGTTTTTCATTCTAATGATCCTGTTACTGTGAAGATCATTTTACATTATTATTTGTGCACATATTTGATTATTTTCCATGCATGGTCAAGAGGGATTGCTGTTTCAAAGGATATGCATGTCTTAAACTCATATTGATATTGATTCATTACCCTCCTAAAAGGAGGTAACAGTTTGTCCTTCTTTTTTTTTTTACAGTTTGTCCTTCTACCAGTAGTTTATTACACTCATTTTCCCATACTCAACCAAACTTGATATTACCAATCTTTTCATTTTACATGTCATATGAGTGAAAAGTGATACTTCTTTATTACTTTATTTTGCATTTTCCAATTACTACTAAGATTGGGTATCCTTTCTTAAATTGATCGGCCTTTTGCTTTACCTCTTTACCTATCCTATTTACTATCCATTTTTCTTTTGGGCTTTGTGTCTTTTTATTACTAATTTTAGAAGCTCTTAATACATTCCAAATATTAATACTTTGTTAATTATGTTCTGAATATTTTCCCCAGCCTCTCAATTATTTTTTAAGTTTTTTGTGATTCTTCCCCTGAATGGAAGTTTTAAATTTTGGTGTAGTCAAACCGAACAGTCTTTTTCATTATGGCATTTGCTTTTCATCTCTTTTAGAAGTCCTTCATAGGGATGCCTGGGTGCCTCAGTGTTTGAGCCTCTGCCGTTGGCTTAGGTCATGATCCCAGAGTCATAAGATCAAGTCCCATGTTGGGCTCCCCACAAGGAGCCTGCTTCTCCCTCTGCCTGTGTCTCTGCCTTTCTCTCTGTGTCTCTCATGAATAAATAAATAAAATCTTTAAAAAAAAAAAAGTCCTTCATAAATATAGCACAAATTAGCACACATTAATATATTCTTTTATATTGCCTTAATGCATTTATATTTTAGTTTGATTTGTGTTTGTTTTTTACTTAAGTCTTGAATCACCTGGAGTGTATTTTTATGAATTAGATGTGTTATGGAAGTAACTTATTCTTCTTTTCCAAATGGGTATCCAGTTATCCCAACTGTATGTATTTAATTGGCCATCATTTTCCTACAGAATTAAAATGACACCTGTATGATGAACTAAATTTGCATATCTATAGGTTTATTCATGGCCACGCCCTTTTAGTACACTACTTGCCTATTATTGAATCAATACTATGACTTTTATTGATTTATTTTTAAATTTTATTCATTTATTTATTTGAGGGGAGAGAGAGGATGAGAGCTGAGGGATGGATTGGGAGAGGGATAGAGAGAGGAAGAGAGAATCTTAAGCAGACTCTGCACTGAGCACAGAGCTGGATGCAGGTCTTCATCTCATGACCCTGAGATCATGAACTGAGCTGAAACCAAGAGTCAGATATTCAACCAACCGAGTCACCCAAGTGCCCCAATACTACAGCTTTTTAATATTTTTACTAGTAGATAGGACAGTTATCCCTTTCTTTTTTTTTGTATGTTGTTTTATACCCAGCTACCCTCTAAAAATCGTTGTCATTGGCTCTAATAATTTTTCAGTCTGAGCTTTCTGAATAAATAATCACATTGACTTCAAGTCCTGACAGTTTTATTTCTTTATTTGTTAACTATATCTCATACAATAGTTACTTCTCCTGATAAATGTGCAAAACCAATTCATTAGTCAATAGGACCAATCCAATTTCACACATATACCTACTATGAAGGAGCCCATTTCTATCCACTTCTCCAGAAAGTTTTACCTTCTCTACCTGTTGCCTCTCCCAAATTTCACCCTTCTCCATTTGTGCACATGGATTCTTTTTCTCAGTTTCTATAGCCTCCACATCTTTCTTTTCCTTCTTTCCTTCTTTCTTTCCTTACTTCCTAAACAGTCTTTACCTTAAATTTGAGTTATTCCAACTGATACATGTGGTTGAGGGAGTTGGGCAAAGTAAGGAAGAAATTCAAAAGTACCTTAGCCCTTTCTACGGAACTTTACTTTGCCCTTTATTTATTTGAGCATTTAATTACTTTACCTTATAATTTTCTTGGGTCTGCATTTTAACTCCTTCAGGTGAGACTATTTCTCCTGCCTTTTATCTACTTGCATTTCCTTTCCTCCTTCCCTTATACCTGTATTGCATGTTCTTTACCTTCATATAGACCTTTAGATTCTATTCTAGATTAGATTTTATTTTATAGAGAATCTGGTTTGTATTCTATTTTCCATAATTTCAGTAACACATTTGCCATATTTCAAACTTCATTGCCCCTCTGTCTTGTGTTTTCCCTACGTTTTTAAAACTTTGTATTTTGAAATGATTTCAAACTTATCAAGAAGTTATAATAGTATATGCAAACTATTTATTAAATAATCTTTTATCTATATGTATTATTTATAAACACAAATTCAACAATTAACATTTTTGCCATATTTGCTTTATCATTCTCACACTCTGTATGGGTATTTGTGTATATTTTTTAGAACAGTTTGATATTAAATTGCAAATGTGATCTATTCTGTTTTTGCTTTTTCCATACCTATGCTCAGTAACCCAGAAATCCAACTCTTTTTATATTGCTGTCTTGTCTGATAAAGTATATTCTGGCAAATAAGGTCACATTTTGGATTATGCCATAAATATATGATCACTGACCTCATATTGACTTTCAAGGCTGCCTATATATGAATCACTGTTTTTTTAATTTGCAAACACAAAGGTATTTGGGAATATTATTTTCTTAAGATGTTCTATATGGAAATTAATCAGATGATACATTCTATGTGATTTCAGTTGTTTGGAATCTTTGAGATTGTCTTTGTGGCCAGTTATTTTTATTTATTTACCAAATATTTACATAGTGCTGACTATGGGCCAGGCACTAAGTCCTTCATTTATTCAATTTGCTCAACACTATGTATTAGGTATAATTATCATCTTCAATTTGCAAATGAGAAAACTGAGGGACAGAAATGTAAGTTATCCTAAGTCTACGTTAAGTAATAGAGCTGAAATTTTAATTCCACTAGTCTGGGTCCAGAACCCATGCTCTCAACCATGATACTGTGCTAATTTTTTCCATATCATGTGCTCTTTTTTAAAATGTGCATTTATAATTCTTACTGATTTGTATAATCCTCTGTGTTTTCCATTAGATTGAGCATTTTATGTAGTACTAATCATTTATATCTTTATTAACTTCTTGCCTATGTACCAGTTTCTGAGAAATGTATATTGACTGTGAATTAATTACTTTCTGATTATAATCCTGTCATTTCTTGGTGTCAGTTATTTTTAGGAGATTGTTAGATATATCTCTTTTCAAAGTTTATTTCTCACTAAAGATTCTTCATTGAATGATTATATAATAACTTCTTTATCAATGTGGTTTTAAAATAATGAGAATCAAATGAAAATAGACCTTCAGTCCCAAACAATTTCATTTCAACATTAATTCATATTCTCAGTCACAAATATTGCTTTTGTAACAGTAATAGGGAAGTCCTCTTATCCATCACAATCTGAACTTGTAGTTGATTTATTCATTAAAAAGATGCATTTAAAAATAAATAAATAATAAAAATTTAAAAATAAAAAGATGTATTAAACAGAGAATCAATAAAAATACGTATATCTTTCAATCTATAAATGTACATTCAGCCAATAATCTTTTTATTTTTTTAAGTTTTAATTTAAATTCTAGTTAGTTAATATTCAGTGTAATATTAGTTTCATGTGTACAATTTGATGATTCAACACTGATATACAACACCTTGTGCTCATCAGAGCAAGTGCAGTCCTTAATCTCCATCACCTATTTAACCCATCCCCCCACCACCTCCCTTTTAGTAACCATCAGTTCAAAATAATCTATAATAAAAGTAATTTCTATAGTTAAAAGTAATCAACAATTTTTTGGATCAAAGCCTTTCCTGATGAGTTTACTTGTTGGAGTACAACAGTGTCTTTATATCAATGTGGTTTGTTTCTGTTGTTTTGTTTTGTTTTAACTTTGGAGAGGAACAAGAATTCACTTGCAAAGTAATCTGAATACAGAATTGTTCAAGATTTTTAGGGTTACCCGCCTTCTGGAGACTTTCCACTTTCCCATCTTATTTGACCTCATTTTTAGGAGGCTGGTGTTAAGCATTATGCTTTCAACTTAATTTTCACAGAAACAGTCATTCTCTTTTTATGCTTATGTTCATTAGTTTACGAAATATTAATAAATTCCTAACCAGCAAATGTTATTGACTCAGACAGCTTTGGAAACAACACAACTAATATTGGAAAACATACAACTCAAATGGTAAGAGCAGAGGTAAACATTTGTCTGTTTTCAAATAGAAATGCTGTTTTGATAAATTGATTGATTTGTTTAAGTAGAGGTCGGTTAAGTGAGTTTCCTCTGTAGTTCAAACCAGAATATGTTCCTCAAGTAAATAATGGCAAAACCACTGACAAGTTATTCTCCATCTGACAGATATCATTGTCAGCAAATAACTACATAGGAATGAGATTGCATTTTTAAGTTAAGATGCCTATAGACCAGCAGTGTTTATGTTAGAATGTCATGGATTATGATACCAAAACTCTTTTGAGCTTACGTACATAGAGATTCGACTTATACAAGGAAGATGGACATATTTTTAAAGCTATGTTCATAAAAAAATAATAATAAAGCTATGTTCATGATACTTCTTAACACAATTCTTAACTTCAATCTGATACCAGGCTTTTTCATGTTCCAAGGGAGTCTAATCTCAGTAAACATATATAAGATTGAATTGAAAAAATTGAAGTCATCTTTGAAGTCTTTCTTGCTTTTCTAGCTTTGGTAAAAATGGTAGAATTGGATGAACCAGAAGAACAACCAGCTCAGAAGAGATTCTTCAAAGTTTTCCAAATGTTGGACACAAATTTAAATTTTAAAAATATATTAACACCATAATAAAAGTAATGTGTTTACTCAGATATGTTATACCAAGTTGTAAACACATCATGAAACAAGCACATAAACACATAGTGAAACAAAAATAAACCATGCTACTAGTTTATATTTTATGAACTGCTGACTAAAACTTTGCTACCAATATTCATATACATATTTGAACTTCTTATGAGTATGCATTTTTATTTTTAAGCTTTTAGCTGGGCTTTTTAAAAACTTGAGTTCATTATTATATATCCAAATCAAGTTATGCAAGTAAAAGCACTGCTATAGCATATATGCTTCATTGAATAAATACAGGCATGACATAGGGGCAGCTTTCTGCCATGTATCCTTATCACTCCTTAACAGTTTTGTGATGGCAAATTAATATGATAATATTGTATTAAAGGAAATTTTCTTGCTTGATTTTAGTTTTGAGTATTTCTTGCCCATATTTTACATTTATGCCCAGAAACATGAGTAGTGATTAGATACACTCATTCAGTTTTGGAAACAAAATTTTCTTTACTCTTCCTTCCTTCAAGCTTCTAGACCATTTTAATTGCAAAGATCTTAATGTTGCCAAAGCCAAATTCACTTTTTTATTTAAAAAGAGTTACCCTTGGCAATAGCTTTTTTGTGGTATTCAGAATTGTATCAATATTATAAAGCCAAAGTACAAAAATCACTCTTTTAAAGATGATTTAAAATTGCAACTGTCATTCATATCTCTTGATTTCATATTTTTTACTAATCAAAATAGTGCCTTATTTTCATTGGTGGATTTTAACAAGTAATATTATAATTTGGTCTTATAAAAAGAATTATTACTAGTAAGTCTCTTTTTCTGTTTTATATGATGTAGATTCCAGTTAGATTTCATTAGATAAAAGAGACATATACTAAAATAATTTTTAAAATACTGATCCAGCCTAACCCATGAATTTTACAAATTGAAAAATTAAAGCTCAGGTTAAGTGTCTTACTCAAAGTTGCATACAGCTAGAAAATTTCAGATTCCAAACTTCCTAACCATTAGCTCACTGTTCTATCATTTATTACCTCATCTCTGAGTTTCTATAGTACATTTTTACCATGCCATGGCATTTAGTTTGTATACAAACATTCATGTCATTTATTCAACAAGTAATTCTCTTTGTGCCAGGCTCTCATCTAGGCACTGTAGACAGTCTCCAAATTTAGAAATTGTGCTGAAAATAGAATAAAAGTAGATTCTATTTAGCCTCCATTAGATTTTGGCTGAATGCACAACTGCAATTAGCCATGTTCATATATCACTGGGTGGTTTTAACAGATTACTAAAAAGAATTTTTCTATTTTATGACTATATTTTAGGGGAGTAAAAAAGTTCTTTACTGTTTTGAAAGGTGAGAAAAACCAATTCAGCTCAAAGCATATTGTTTGCATACCATGGTGTGCATACCTGGTAATGTGTTTGGAAACCACAGAAACAAAGCTATATGAAACAGGCAATGTGTGTACATAAAACAGTATAGCCATGCTGCTACATACATGTAAACAGCACTGTCAGATGAGAGAAGAATGAATAAGTAACTCTGAGCAGGAGGCTAGAGGGGGCTACCAGGAGGAATTGACTCTAGAATTTAAAGAGCACAAGGTTGCTTCAAGAATGGAGAAGGATGGGCAGCCCAGGTGGCTCAGTGGTTTAGCGCTGCCTCTGGCCCAGGGTGTGATCCTGGAGACCTGGGATCGAGTCCCACGTCGGGCTCCCTGCATGGAGCCTGCTTCTCCCTCTGCCTGTGTCTCTGCCTCTTTCTCTCTCTCCATGTCTCTCATGAATGAATAAATAAAATTAAAAAAAAAAAAAAGGAACGGAGAAGGAAATCTTTCAATGTCCAGGGAACAACATGTGCAAAGGCATAGAGTTATGAACAATCCTGGCATTTCCACGAAATTTTAAGGCAGCAAACTACTAGAGTGTCTTGGGAGGAGGTGAATAAGCATTTTTAGACATCATTAGGTTGAAGAATGGAAGTAGCAAAGGCCTTCTTCATTTGTAGCCTGGGTATTCCTCATGCCTCTACCTTTTTCTGTTCCTAGGTATTAAGTTCTCTGAGAACACTGATGGTATTTTGTACTTCTCTATCCGACAGTGACAGTTGCAGTGTTTAGCATGACAAGGTCTCAGTACATGCTTACTGATTAATAATGCTCATCATTCAGTCTCAAATATTTTTGGCTCCAGCATTTGTAAGGTTGTGTACTATCTGCTATGAGAAATAAAAAAAGTTGAAATACAGCCAGCTTTCAAGGAGTATTGAACCTAAAGCAAAAAATTATAAGGACTTTTGTCTTTGTGATGACTTATATGGCCATGTGCTTGCAGAGCTTATGTTCTTGTCGGGGGAAATAACAATAGGGTAAATGTAAAATATATAGTATGTTAGTGATAAACACTAAGGAGAAAAAGAATAAAATAGGAAAGAAGGATATAAGTTACCGGAGGGGAAAAGAGAAGGTAAACTTACTTAATTTATCTTGCCTCCATTTCCTTAACTCTAGGAAAAGAAAAAATAATAGTACTTATTTATAGGGTTGTGACAAGGATTAAACGAGTTAATGTATGTATGTATAAAATGCTCAGTGCTGTTCCCAGAAGATGGTAGGAAGTCAGCTAATATTATTTATATATTTGTCTAGAATAGCTTTAAAACAGTAGTCATCTTATTTTCATTGCTTATGAACCTCTTTATTAAGAGATATACTTCCATATGGTTTTGAACTACTTTATCTGCAGGCTAAGACTCCCTCATCCACATCTTCCTCCTTTTAGCCTCTGCTTCCAATGCATTCACATCTAATAATACTTTCTTATTGACGTGAATCACTGTCCTTTGATAGTATTTCTTCTAGAAAACGATATTTGCTTATCTAGATGTCAAGTCACCGTTTTCTATTTCAGGCATGAGGCAGGCATCCAGATCTTCCTGTGGAAAATATTCATTAATGCTTCATCACTTATCCCATCTCAAGGTTAAAAGTTCTGATAAAATGAGACCCTTATGCTTGCGTACCAGCTAAAAATAAGTACAATATTGGAATTGTTATCATCAGACAGAAATGTGAAATCTTTAATATTAATCTTTTGGAACTAAGATCATTTGCATGGATTACGTGAAGTTTCAGGTCTCCTACTAACCTTTCTTTGTCTAACTTCAGTTCATCTTTAAATGTATTCTGCATCCCTCTTTCTCTCCCTGAAAACTAGACTAACTCTTTGTGCTTTGGCACTCCATATTTAGCCCTATTGTAACCATTGTCATTCAGTGTTGTAATTACCGATTTCCCTGATTGCCCCACTCCCTACCCTCCACCTCCTGGGCGTGTATTCTCTTTACGTCCACTTCCTTAGTATCCATTACTGTGCTTCACATGTAATTGATGGCCAGTAAATACTTAAAACTATCTAATGCCTGGAGTACCTTTAAAATATCAGGATTATAGAAATATAGTTATTTAAATCTTAGTCCCGCATCCCTTAGTTGCTCCTTCGTCTCTCTTGGCTGCTTTCTGAGGAATAGCGAAGCTCCAGCAAGCTGTATACCATGTCCTATACACACACATTCCCCTGTCCCCTTTGGCCTAAAACCAAAAAGAGAAAAGAACAAGTAGGCTGGCTATCAGGAAATACCTAAAGATGAAGGAGGACACTGTGCAATGATTATGGTCCAGTGATTATGGTCCAATGATGTGGTCCTTACTCTTCCAATTAAAAGAAGTTAAGGGTGCCTGGCTGGCTCAGTCAGTAGACATGCAACTCTTGATCTCAGAGTCAGATGAATTCAAGCCCCACGTTGGATGCAAAGATTACTTTAAAAAAATAAAATAAAAAGTGTATTTGCCATTGCTCTCATGGGTGATACGCCTCTAGGGTCTGATACAGATCTGTATTTACAAGAAATTAGCTTATAAGGCAAATATAACCCATTTGTTTATTTGCTTTCATTGAAATACTTGTACCTAATACCCAAATTATGAATTTAATGATATCAGAGCACCTGTGAAATCCAACAAAAATGAGAAGGCTGTTCTTTAGCTGTAGAAATAGAACAAAATGAGTCACACTGTCTCAATGATTATTTTGCCCTGACTGAGAAAGAATCTTGTCAAATAGAGTAAGGGGTGATAAGGTCTCAAGTGCACTTTTGAAAGTCCTTATAAGTTATTTTTTTTTCTTTTTTGCTGAAAGAGTTAAAAGTTGGAGAGAGGAATGGCATTTTATAACTCAATAATGGTAATGTACAATTTGGTTCCATAATTCTTTGATCCCAAGATGAGTTCTTGAGATAATGTTAATGTGGTATTACTAATGACAAAACTGAAAAAGAAGGGGAGATAGAAGATTGAAGCTGGTTGAGAATTCTGTGTACCCTCTACCTCTCTAACTCAAAAATCACCTCGGTTTTCCGAGTCATCACAGTTTTATCAAGAAAAGTAGCTGTTTGCTCTTGGTTTTAGCTGTCTTCCTAGCACTCCTCCACATACTAGTAATGCATGATGATCCACTGAGAGTTCATTCTCCACCTTTGTGAAGAAACTATGAAGTGTAGGTTAAATGGTCATTAAAATAATAATAATAAGTTGTACTCCTTGTCAAGGACTACAGTGAGTCCATCAAACCTTATCTCAAGGTCCTTTCTATTCCAGAGATTGGAAACCCAAGTGCCTACAGAGGCCAGGCTGGTGGGAATGAAGCAGGAAGCCACTGCCCTGAACTGGAGAGCCAAGTCCTTTCTGAAGGAGCAGCCACTGCTCCGTTCCAGATAATTGTTGCAAGGCAGGAATGTTGACCTAGTGTTACCAAATTGTCCGGTTTCTCAGGTAAAGAAGGAAATGCAAATTTTCATGTGAAATCTTTTAATTTAAATATTATCAACTAATTCGTTTTATTTTTCTTAAACTGTGTACATGCCAAAAGCTTCCACAGGTGGAATTTGGCCCAGAGTCCTCTTGTTTGACTTGGTCTTATATTTTGCTTAACTGTTTGTTAAATTAGGGACCCATGGGTGGCTCAGCGGTTGATCATCTGCCTTTGGCCCAGGGTGTGATCCCAGTTCAGGAATGGAGTCCCACATCCGGCTCCCTGCAGGGAGCCTGCTTCTCCCTCTGCCTATGTCTCTGCTTCTCTCTGTGTCTCTCATGAATAAATAAATTAAATCTTTAAAAAAAAAAAAAAAACTATTTGTTAAATTAGAGACCTTGTTCTCCAAAGGTTTTACTTTTCTTCAGCATTTCTCTAAGATACTCTGTGCCTGGTTTTATGATACTGAAACTCCCTTCCTCTCCAACCTGAATACTTTGTGCATAACTTTTCTTCGGCTGCTATATTTTCTCTGCCTCCCTCAGCATTCTAGTGAGTAGTCCAATGCTAAATGGAGTCTTCTTGAGAGACTTTTCATATGACACCATAAAATACCTTCAGGTATTACTACACATTCATATTGTTCCTGATGTGTGAGCTAATAAACACAATAAAATATCACTTATTTCATGGGACTTATAGATTGTATGCTTTGGACTCCTGTTTATAGAATCCACACAGAGACCATATTCCTCCCTTCCTTCTTGAGAGACCTTATTGAACAATTAGACTATAGTTATCTTTTACATTTAATTACGTTTGTTGGAGGCACTGATTGGACGTGAGTTTTCCTAGATATTGCTACATGTTTAGAGACAGTGTCTTCAGGTGGGTTTCTACAAGGGCTGGGAAATCTTATTTCCACCTTGAGTAAGCTGATTTTCAAGGTTACTAGGGGGCACCATTATCTCTCTACAGAACTGATTACTTCAAGTAGGTCCTTGGTGTCCATTGCCAGATGAACTGAAGAGTGCTAAACATTTGTAAGTTAAGGGGCATGTAAATATCAGTTTGTTTAAATATGTTATACAGCCCCAAATGGGCATAATTCATAATTGTCTCATTCTTAGTACAGTTTTGGGGAAACAAGCAATATTGATGTATATCATTTTTAAGATTTTATTCATTTATTCATGACACAGAGAGAGAGGCAGAGACACAGGCAGAGGGAGAAGCAGGCTGCATCCAGGGAGCCTGACGTGGGACTCGATCCCGGGACTCTAGGATCACAACCTGAGCCAAAGCAGATGCTCAACCATTGAGCCACTCCGCTGCTCCTGTATATCATTTCTCAACAATGATTTGACCTATATATATTGAGCTGTTCCCGGAGTAGCCAAAATACCAGTAATGTACAGATAAGATGTGGAAGTTACTCCTTAAATTTGCTTAGTCTACTCTAAAATAGATTATGTAAATGCAGACAAGTGTTTTTTATAAATATTCTCTAGGAGAAACTTCGCTGTACTATCAAAAAGCAAAAATAGCAAACTCTGCTGGTGGCTAATATGCAGGAAGAAATCATAAATAATTTTTCTCTCAGTATAGTGAGTTTATCAATTTACTTTATAGATACTCTGATAAAACCTATTACTACACTAAAACAGTTCTCTAATTTCTTTACAGAATATGTATTTAGGAGCTGGTGTTTATGCACTTTTCAGCTTTTAAGAAAATAAAATGGGGGCACCTGGGTGTCTCAGTTAAGCATCCAATTCTTGGTTTTGGCTCAGGTCATGATTTCAGCGTCCTGACATGAACCCCACCTTCGGCTCTACTTTCACTGCAAGTCTGCTTGAAATTCTCTGCATCTCCCTCTCCATCTAACCCTCCCCCTGCTCATTCTCTCTCTCTCTCCCTCTAAATAAATAAATAAAATCTCTTTTTAAAAAAATTAAAGTAAATGCATAGTATTTTCTACACATGTATACAGATCCTCACTTACTACTTCCTTAAATATTTTTATTTTTATTTTTTATTTGTTTATTTTTTAGAGAGAAAGACTGCATGAGCATGTGGGGGGGAAGAGCAGAGGGAAAGGGAGAGAGAGAATCTTAAGCAGGCTCCACGCTCAGTGCAGAGCCCAACACAGAGCTGGATCTCATAATCCTGAGATCGTGACCTGAGCCAAAATCAAGAGTTAATCACCTAACTGACTGAACCACCCGGATGCCCTCCTTAAATATTTTTAAAGGCACAATGGAAAGCTTTAACTTGAAGTTAACTGTCTCAATTGCTCTTTCTTTGCATTCAAGTAGAATGGCAAGGGTGAAAAGAAAGCTCAGTTATGTGTAGTAATTTATGTGAATTACTGGATATTGTAAGGAAGAATTGTAAGGGTACCCAATTTAGACTTGGAAAATCAAATAATGATTGGGGAAACCAGGGAAGGCCTCTCTGCGAAAGTGACATTTAAACTGAGGTAAACAAATTGGTTTTGTTTTTAAGGTTTTATTTATGTATTTAGCAGAGAGAAAAAGCACAAACAGGGAGAGTGGGAGAAAGAGAAGCAGACTCCCCACAGAGCAGGGAGCCTGATCATTACCTGAGCTGAAGGCAGACACTTAATGACTGAGCCTACCCAGGTGCCCCTAGAATTTGGTTTAATGAAGAACAAGAATGTGGGGTTGGGAGATGTATTCCAAGGAGAAAATTAGGAGTGTCACTCTGAAGCATTTTAGTCAAAGGCATAGTCTTAATTTTTCTTTTCAGTAATTAGAGCACCCAGGTTAATGCAGCATATATATTTTTCTCTACTTGGCTAAAACAGAAAGAGAATTAATAGCATAATACTAGACACAAAGCTTGTGACTATTTCCAATAAAAAGTTTTCCCTAATGCTTTTAAGGATTAGGGAAACATTAATTAGCTTATCTGTGAATATAATACATAGTTTTTTGGAGATAATATTTTTCCTGATTGTAAAGACATTTTATTCTAGAAAATTTTGAAAATACAGAAAGCAATGAAGAAAATATAAGTCATTCATATTCCTGCTACCCAGAGACAACCACTGAGAAGATAATGCTGCTTTATTCCTACATCTACATATGTAGCAGCATTTTTGTAATTGAAGATTTATAGTTATACATACAACTTTGTAGTATTTTTTTTCACCTGATAATATCATGGATCTTTTCCAGGGCTATTAAATTTTCCATAACATGATTTTAATAGCTATGCATAAATAATAACAACTTGGCTACTTACTGTGTGCTGGCCACTGGTTTAAGACTTTTTTAACTTGTATCCACAGAACCATTCTGTAGGGCTATTGTCTGTTTTGTAAAGGAAAAAATTTTAAAACTTGCCCAAGGTCATAAGCTAATAAAGGGTAGAGGTACATAGCTTCTCAATACAGTAATTAATTTACATAAAACCCTATTTTTAGACCTCCAGGTTGTTTCTGGTATAATTTTTGGCTATTTGAAAAAATAGTCATGATTCTGTGGGTTGGCAATCTAGGTTGGGCTCTGCTGGGCCAGCTCATCCCTGTTCCACATGATGTTGACTAGACTCACATGTCTGGGCCCTTAGCTGGACTGGCTGGACCTTTCTCTCCACCTGGACTCTCATCTTTAAGTGGGCTAACTCAGGTTGTCCTTGTGACAATGGATTCCAAGAAGCAAGAGTGGAAGATGCAAGGCCTCTCGAGGTTTAGACTCCACTCTTAAACAGTAGCACATCCATCACATTCCATTGGTCAGAGCAAGTTACAAGGCCAGCCCAGATTCAAAGTGTGGATTCCTAAATCCTACCTCCTGATAAACGGAGCTAGGACATATTTGAGGCCAGTTGCAGTCCACTATACTCATCATTTAGTTCTCTGAAAGGTTCTATGTGACTAGAATGTGTAAGTTGCTTAATACTAGTAGGAAGAAATGGCCTGGTATAAATAATTCCCCTAACCATAGATGGGCATAGGCCAAGATGCTTGTTACCTTAACTTTGAGAACTAGCCTCATTCTAAGGAGCCTATCCCCATACCTTCAGAGTTGGTGAAAAAATGTAACCTTCCTACATGAATATGACCCCTCGTGTATAGGTTGTAGACATTTATACCTCTCTGCACTAAAAAGGCAAAGACATTTTAAACTAGAGAGCCTCAGTAATCAGGGCAGGAAAGAAGTGCTTATGGTATCCTGATACAAGTGTGTAAAACAATGTAATGTACTGAGGCTAATTTAGGGTAACTAGAGCCTGATAGAGCCTTACATCAGATGCATCTGAGAAGTATGTTTTAGAAAAAGTGACTGTACAATGAAGATAACCAAATGGCAGTAATAACCAGAATGAATATAGGGATAATCTATGGGGAAGTTTTTTCAAAATGAAAAAAGATGTAACTACAAGATAAATATGCTCATAAATAAAAATGCATAGTCTGAATAAATAGGTGAAAGGTGAAGCAGATGGGGAGGTTGGATATGAGGGCTGGCTAAGTGCTCTGAAGGAGCTGTTTGAATAATTGATATGAGGGTAAAAGATAATTGAAAAGGAGAAACGTGATTTAGGGTTACTCTAACAAGCATAATTTAACTAATAATGATGGAAAGATTATGAGTACATCCATTTATTACCCAATCAAATGATAATAATGTTGTAGCCACTCAGACTTTACTCTCCAAAATGCTAATGCTGGTGTTATTTTTTACTCCAGTCGTATCTGTCGTGGTGTATACATGCTGTTTTGGAATTTAAGTATAGAGGTAGGTTTTATGTGAGACTTGTTCTCAATTGGAGAACATGAGGCATTCACTTGCAAATGATAGAATGGAATGGACTTCTTATTTAACTTTAAATATTTCAAAGGCTAAGTTTATAATCATAGCATAGAAAGTATAAATGATGAGTTAGACATATAATATATGAAATATCGGTACTTTACCTGATTTACATAGTCTTACCTTGATAAATCAGCAGTTTATCTGGTATTCATTATATCATACTACGTAACCAAGGAACCCCACTGGGCACACACGATCAATGTGTGATGCCATTATAAACTTTTTTTTTATTATTTTATTTATTTATTCATGAGAGACACAGAGAGAGAGAGAGAGGCAGAGAAACAGGCTCCATGCAAGGAACCCAGCGTGGGACTCGATCCCCAGTCTCTAGGATCACGCCCTAGGCCGAAGGCGGCACTAAACTGCTGAGCCACTGGGGCGGCCCCCGTTATAAACATTTTAATAGAATTTACTCATGATAATCCAATGACTCAAAAATCAATTTATTATTTTTACCATTAGTCAATTTTGTGTGACATAATTCAAAAGAATTTATAATGTTTGTTATTCAGAAAGATTTATGAAGAATAGCTTCATGATGTCACATGATGATATCATGATGTTTTGAGTATAACTTTAAAATATACATTTAACACTGCATTAAGTAGTGAGTGTATTCTTAGGTTGACAAGAATGTCAGCAAAGCAGATGAAGAAAAAAGGTCTGTTGCATTAATTAGCATCCTATTGAAATATGGGTTTGATTTTTATATTGTTGGATTTATTTAATGGTTTCTTTATTAATCCAATTAAAATCTGTATATAAACCACTTCATAAACAAAACTAATACACCTAACAAATAAAGCATAAAGTCCATGTGTTAATTTTCTGAGAAGCCCTATCACACTTTCTACACCGAAATTATCGCTCAGAGATTATGAGATTAGGGACAGATTTAGAGTGAAAAATCTTTCGTATATTTTGTCAACATTCATACTCATTCTCTTCTGTTGACTTCATTTAAAACCCCTCTTTCATTTTAGATGTATGTATTGCTAAAAAAAGAAATCTTTATAAGCCTCCATGACAAAAATCAGAATATAGAACTATGTTGACTAATTAGAATATGCAGTTTTCATGAAGCACTTACACACCTACTGCAGGCCAGGCACTAGTGGAACCAGGAACAAAAGAAGGACCTAGAGAGATGTCCCTGCTGTAAGACAGTTTATATTCCCACGGGGGAGAGACAGCCAATAAACAAACAAATAAGTGATAAGAAACAAATGGATGACGAGAAATATCAGTGACTTACTTAACAAAGTCTGAGAGATTACCTGTGGTTTATAGTGTAGTCCCTTGGAGGAGGTGACATCTAATTTGAATTCCGAATAGTAAGAGGAAGCCAATGCAGAGAAGTAAATCAAGCCATTAAATTCAATTCACCAAAAGCCAATTCTCAGACTAATTTACATATTGAAAGGAAGTAAGAAAACCAAAATGTTGGTGGACGGCAGCCCAGGTGGCTCAGTGGTTTAGTGCTGCCTCCAGCTCAGGGCGAGATCCTAGAGACCCAGGATTGAGTCCCATGTCGGGCTCCCTGCATGGAGCCTGCTTCTCCCTCTGACTGTGTCTGTGCCTCTCTCTCTCTCTCTGTGTCTCTCATGAATAAATAAATAAAATCTTAAAAAAAAAAAAAAAAGTTGGTAGAATTGTGGTAGATCTCCTCAGGACATGCACACACACCACTTTTTGAATTTTATTATTGTTGCTGCCAGAATTATTTATGAAATAAATTTAAATTCTGTCCTAAGTGTAAGATCTATCCCTGGTCCTGAGTGTTAGTAAGATGGAGATACATTTCATATCACAATATCTTTTCTGTTTTAACTTCTATTAGGCTTAAACCAAGCCGTATAAACAAGGTGGGTCATAATGGAATCTCCAGGGAAAAATCTTATAGATATATAGTTTCTTATGTTATATAAAGAAAAGAGGGAAAACTATTGTTTTTACAATATAAACTATAAAAATGAAGCCTGACTTAATCTTGTTTGATGGGTCTATCTAAGTAATAAGGTTATCAGAATCTTAGAGCCAAAGAGAAGATTTTAATATTTAGCAGAAGAGGATATACGTGGGTTTCTAAAGTTTGAGAATTATGGCCTGAAATGCTTTCCCAAAACTACCTTTTTGTCACTTTAAGAAATTTATCAAGGATCCTAAAATTATGCAATTCTGTTTTAGCAAATAATTCTCAGTAAATTAACAAAATGGCTATTGATTTATGTACAGATATATTTATCTCAGATTTATTTGTAGTTGTGAAAATTCAGGAAAAGGTCTATGTTCACAAAAGGGAAGTAAATAAATTACATATATATGTTTATCCTCAAGAATTCTATCCAGCAATTAAAAATCATATTTTGGAAAAAAGGATTTAATGCCATAGAAAAGGCTCAGCATGAAAATAAAGTATAAAGTGGTAATAATTAAATATTTAAAGGAGAAAGATGTGTTTATAACATGGGAAGAACTTGGAATCAGCACAGCTTTGGAGAACAATTTGGCAGTGTCTGAAAAGTTGAGAATGTGCAGACCCCACAACCTAACATTAATATGATTGATATATCAATAGATGAATAGTTCTCTACTCACATGATACAATACCATTCAGATGGTAAAAATTAACAAATTGGATCTATATTTCTGCAACAGAGACATATCTGTGTATCTCAACTGAGCTAGCTCTTAAACAGTGTTGAAGGCAGCCCGGGTGCCTCAGCAGTTTAGTGCCGCCTTCCGCCCAGGGCGTGATCCTGGAGACCCAGGATAGAGTCCCACGTCGGACTCCCTGCATGGAGCCTGCTTCTCCCTCTGCCTGTGTCTGTGTCTCTCATGAATAAATAAATAAAATCTTAAAAAAAAAAAAACTGTTGAATTTTAAAAATCAAGTTGCAGATTGATACATATGTGAAATTGTGTTTATATAAAAATTTTAAAACACATATAACAATGCCAAATATTGTTTACATATACACATAGTAAATAAACGTATAAAAAAGCATGCTTCCCCGTAGCCTGGAAGAATGAGGAGCAGATTCATGAGGGTGGTTGCCTTTAAGGTAAGAGTGAAGGAAATAGGACTAGAGAGAGATGGGGTGGGGAGAGAGATAGTATTTAATTCTATCTGTAATAGTGCTTTATTTTTAAAAATAAGCAAAACTGACAAAATGCTTACATTGTGAATTTGGAGTGGCGGTGTATTGTTTATGATAAATTCTTTTTTTAAAGTGTGCTTTTAAAGCCTTCTAAAAACAATGATCGAAAGAAAGTACATTCAAATTTGCAGTGGTTATTATTTCAGCAGTGAGATTACATTTCAATTTTAATTTTCAACCTTCAGACATCTCTGAATTTTCCAAATTCAAAAAAATGAATGTTGAGAAAATCAGGGCCATTACAGATAAATAAATGATAACTGGGTAGTTACTGGACCTCTGCTCTGTGAGGAGTCCCTTAGGCTCTTGGAGTCGCGCTCCTTCTAGAAGGCTGAAGTATCAGCAAAGGAAGGATGAGCCTCCCAGGGCCAAAAGGGAGTAGAGGGCTGGCCGCCTGCATGTGGAGATACAGAAGGGCCACGTCCTGTCCTGGGCAGGGAGGCAGGGGCGTCATTCCCCCCGGGGGTCTCACCTTGAGCATGCGTCAGAATCACCTGGAGGGCTTCCTAAAGAACTGAGCAGCCCCCCAGAGTTTCTAATTCGTTAAATCTAGTGCCAGCCTGTGCATTTGTATTTCTGACAAGTTCCCGGGCATTATTGACAATAATGATGTTTGTCCCAGGACCGTGCTCTGAGAACTGCTGGTCTAAGCAAAACCCAGCCATCAGATATTTGTATTTTTCATTGCTGAAATATGAGAGAGACATTTGGCAGGAATCAATCCAGTGTTATTATCTGGCAGATCCACAAATTTACTTAATGGAGTGAGCCAGCCGGTCTCACAGGGAAGTTGGAGTCACATGCAGGAGAAAGAAAGAGAGAGGGGGAGGAAGGAGGGAGGGAGGGAGAGAAAGGAAAACAAGAAAGAAAATAGCCATAGAGGCGCCTGGCTGGGCTCAGCTGGTTAAGCATCTGCCTTCAGCTCAAGTCATGATCTCAGGGTCCTGGGATCGAGCCCTGCGTCCGGCTCTCCCGCTTCTCCCTCTGCCGGCCGCTCCACCCGCTTGTGCGCTCTCTCTCTCTCTCTCTCTCTCTCTCTCTCTCTGTCAAACAAATGAATAAAATTTAAGAAAAGAGAAGAAAATAGGCATCCAATGAGCAGAGAGCTCAACAGTAGGGAGATTGAGAGCCGGTCCAATCTAAAGATCACAGACCACCGAACAGATTTTATTGGGAAAAGCAAGGTAATAAAATGAGCATGAAAAAAGAATTAAAAAAAACAAACAGGGCAGCCTGGGTGGCTCAGTGGTGTAGCGCCGCCTTCATCCTGGGTCGTGATCCTGGGGTCCTGGGATCAAGTCCCACGTCAGGCTCCCTGTATGGAGCCTGTTTCTCCCTCTGCCTGTGGCTCTGCCTCTCTGTCTCTCTCTGTGTCTCTCATGAATAATAAATAAAATCTTTAAAAACAAACAAAAAAACACAGGTTCAATCATCAGGGTCTCTTACTATTTGGCAAAACTGGGAATCCAGGATGACACAAAATTAATGTGTCTTTCCCATCATTAACCAGCGAGGGGAAGGCCGCTGAGGGACTGACCCCTTTCTTGCTCCCTCCAGCCTTTCTCATCTTTGCTCCCCCTTTTCTTTGTACTCGTCCACACTGAACAGCTCTTCGGTGCCAAACATGACACCGGGCCGTGGACAGAGAAGTGACCCCCGTCTCTGGACTGCCGCAGCATGGTACCCCATGCGCAGTAGCTGCCGACTGGTTAAAAGTGCAGTGAATGAGAGACAAGTGGGTCATTTTTGTGAGGAGCGTAGACTCAGTGGAGTGGCCCCCGCGATGTTAAGCTTGAGACATCACTGGGAATGCTATTACTGGGTACTTTTCCCTGTACCTCACATTTTTTCCCAACAGATTTTGCCACTTTCCCATTGCCTGTTGATGTTTACAACACCCATGCCCGTGGCCTGTGACTTTCAGCCAAATGAGTATATGCTTCATTACAGCACCTTCGATCTGTCTCCGAGCCCGGGCTGCAAATAGAGCACTTGCCTGAATACATGATGCCTTTTAGTTTGAGGCATTCTCTTGATTCCTCAATGAAGACAGCCCCAAAAATGTTTGGAGCTACCTTAAATGATGCGGGGTTTTAGGAACGCGGATAAAGTAGTTATGTCTTTATTTACACGATTTAATTTGTTAAGTTATGCATACATATTTTAAACCTCTAAAATATAAATCTTTTAAATTTTTTAAAAACAGTTTTAATATTTTCATGACTCTTAAGCCTTTTAACAGTTTTCCAGAGCATATCACCTTCACCTTCAGTTAAGTTGCCTGAGTGCGGCATTTTTAAAAAATCTGTGATGGTGCTGTCACAGGACAGTTTTATCCCAAGCCACGTGTCTCCCTCATATAACAGTAGAATGATTTTTTTCATTCATCCCTTAGTATAGTTTCATGGGCCCACAAAATAATTACACACTACATATTAAATTGATGATAGAAAGGCTTATGTACCACAAGAAGTAACACTAGCCACTGTTACATTCTCCGTTAGGATTAAGTACTAAATCTTTTCAAATTTTATTTGCCACCTTTTTTTCTTAGCAATTCCATTAAGATGACCTCTTTCAAGCTTTCCACATTAGCACTGATTGCTTGTTGTCTCAAGCCAGTATATTTTCCCCCAAGCAGGACCTTGTGACTTAATAAAGGAAGTAAGAAAAAAAAATAAAATAAAATAAATAAAAAATAAAGGAAGTAAGAGAGTACCCCATAATAGATGGGAATTTGTAAATCTTAACTATAAAGCAACTCCCACTCTTCTATTCAAGAACAGTGGGGGAAATTTCTTGTATCTGGAAATGTACTGTATATTTTCTTTTAATTTTTTCTTAAAAAAAAAGAAGCTTTTTCTCCTTTAGGCCAATATGATGATTAGAAAAGAAAATCATAAGCATATGTACAATTAAAGAGTGATAAAATGTAATTGGGTTAGCACAAAACTTTCCAATTATCAGAACATGAGGTGATAGATACATTTTTAATGTAGGGAGGCCTTGTGTGTGCATGTGTGTGTGTGTTTGTGTATTTGTGAAATGCTATGATTATGCACCTATCTCTAATTAGAGAGTTGCATGTGGTGAAGAGCAAGCAAATTGGTTTAACTAGAGTGAGTAGATCAAGTTGGAAGAAGAAAACAAGACGAATTTGACATGTGATTTTGACTGCAGAGGACATCAAAGTGGCTTGGTGCACTTAGCAGTTTAATCTATTTTTAAAACTGTGCACTTCTCAGTTTTTCAATATTAAATATACAGTTTACACATTTACATATGTTTCAGGCTGCATTATTGGAATTTTGAAGACATGAAAACATCAGATGAACCAACCTGCAACATCTTGGATTCAGATTGGAAGATGAAGAGAAAGTTTAAAGAATGTGGCCTCTAAAGGCGGGTAGTACCTGGAAATATTAACCGACTCACACTGTAAAAATGAGACCGGTCTCTAGACAATAGAGGTTATTTTAGTCTGACATCAAGGTTCAAGACAAAATGTTGAACTAAAAACTTTACACTCTTCCCCTCCCCCAATCCAGGCAGGTACCAGCATTGGCGAATATGATTTTCCTTAGTCAGAAGCACTCATTTTTACCCATGTAGACCATCCTTAGGAATTAAATATTGTTTATTTAATGTAGATTATAATGGGAAACTGATTTTTTCCACAATGGCAGATTTCAAGGACTTGGTTCCAAACTGAGCCGAAGCTTCCCAATGCATTTTGTACAGTCTGGGAAAAACTGTGCTGCATTGGCCATTTTTGAAGGCCATCATGCCCTGTAATATAAGGATATCATCTTATTGCTGATATCTTTGGAGAGTCCCAAGCAGACACAGAAAATGAATGGAGGCAAGGACTGTGACGGAGGGGACAAAGATGGAGGTCTTCCAGCTATACAAGTTCCTGTGGGTTGGCAGCGGCGTGTGGATCAAAATGGAGTGCTTTATGTCAGGTGAGCCTTATTATTACCTGTGGTCTCCTCCAAGTTCGCAATCCCGAAATTAAGAAGGTAGAGTCTGTTCCTTTGAGGGAGCAAAATACCATCACTGACAGCACCTCACATAAATTTGAATAAATGACCTTCGTGCTGGAAATATTTGAGTGTTTTATGCTGTCCTGTTTTGCAATGTAAATTGCCTTAGGTTACAAGAGAGAATTTTTTATGCATTACTTGTGTTTATATAAGGTGTCATTCTGTTTATCTCTGTAACGAGGATAAAGAAAAATATGAAGTTTTCTAAAAGAAACATATAAGCATCATTACCACATTCACAGGAGAAAGTAAAATCCTAGAAATAGACCTGATATCTCTGGACAATATTATTCTGTCCGTCTAGTGCTTCAGCTGACTTTTCTGATGTAAAGTTGAGTGTTTTTATCTGTAGGCAGTTTTAGTCATGAGTCTTCTTAATTCCTGATATTAACTAAAAATAATTTCCCTGTTTTTTCTGTGCAGTTTTTATTCTGTTGCATATAATAGTAAAAAAGAAAAAGTCATGTTGGAGATGGCTCTTCATCTCACAAGTAAAAATCCTACAAATAAAATGCAAATGTCTGATCTTTTAAATTTTGGTGACATATATCTTGTGTCCAAGTTGAATGGAATAACTGAACCGTTAGCAAGTTTCAAGGGTTTTTTTTTTTAACTGACATACAATATTGTATTAGTTTTATTACTACAGCTTAGTGATTCGATATTTATATGCATTATGAAATGGTCACCTCAGTAAGTCCAGTTACCCTCTATCATCATACAGATTATTACAATATTATTGACTATCCCCTGTGCTGTACATTGCATCTCTGTGTCTTACCTATTTTATAACTGGAAGATCATACCTCTTAATCCCCTTCATGTCTTTTGTCCATCCCTCTACCCATCTCCCCTCTGTCAACCACCAGTTTGTTTTCTGTATCTATGAGTCTGTTTCTATTTTGTTTATTCACTTACTTTGTTCTTTAGATTCCACATATAAGTGAAGTTATGCAGTATTTGTCTTTCTCTGACATATTTCGCTTACTATCCTCTTCATTCATCCACCTTGTCACAAAGGGCAAGGTTTCATCTTTTTTTTATCACTAATTTTCCAGCGTGGGTGCACTGAGGGATGTGTGTCCCACATCTCCTTTGTCAATTCATCTATCTGTAAACATCTAGGGTGCTTCCGTATCTTGGCTATTGCAAATAATGCTGATGAACATAGAAGTGCAAATCTCTTTTTGAATTAGTGTTTTCATTTTCTTTGGTTAAATATCTAGAAGTGGAATTACTGGGTCATATGGTATTTCTATTTTTAATTTTTTGAGGAAGATCCATACTGTTTTTCAAACTTGCTGCTCCGGTTTACATTCATACCAGCAGTGCACAGGGTTCCTTTTTCTCCACATCCTGACCAGCATTTGTTATTTCTTATCTTTTTAATGACAGCCATTCTGACACTTGTGAGGAGATATTTTGTTGGGCTTTTGATTTGCATTTCCTTGATGGTTAGCGATGTTGAGCATGTTTTCATGTGCATGTTGGCCACCTGTATATCTTTGGGAAAATGTCTGTTCAGGTCATCTGCACATTTTTTAATCTGTTTTTTTGACATTAAGTTGTATGAGTTCTTACATATTTTGGACGTTAACCCCTTATTGGGTATACCTTTTGTGAATATCTTCTCTTATTCAGTAAGTTGCCTTTTTATTTGTTGATGGTTTCCTTCACTGTGTACAAAGCTTTTTAGTTTAATACAGTCCCATTTGTTTAGTTTTGCTATCCTTGCCTGAGGTGACAGATCCAAAAAAATATTGCTTAAGACTGATGTCAAAGAGCTTGCTTACTGCTTATACTTGCTTACTCTCTTCTAAGAGTCTTATGGTTTTAGATCCTACCTTCAAGTCTTCAGTTTTGAGCTTATTTTGGTGTATGGTGTAAGAAAGTGATCCCGTTTTGCTATTTTGCATGTAGCTATCCAGTTTTCCTAGCAACACTTATTGAAGAGATTGTCTTTTCCCCCATTGTACACTCTTACCTACTTTGTTGTATATTAATTGACCCTATAACCATGGGTTTATTTCTGGGCTCTCTAAATTCTGTTATATTGATCTGTGTGTCTGCTTTTGTGCTAATGATAATACCATAGTGTTTTGATTACAATAGCTTTGTAGTAAGTTTGAAATGAGGATTATGATTACCTCCAGCTTTATTCTTCTTTCTCAAGATTGATTTGGCTATTCAGGGTCTTTTCTCCTTTTTCATTGATATTTTATTTATTTGGGTGCTCTCTTCTTTTTTTCTTGATGAATCTAGCTAAATGTTCATCAATTTTGTTTATGTTTTCAAAGAACCAGTGCTTAGTTTCCTTAATCTTTTCAATTTTTTAAGTTTTAATCTTTATTTCACTTATTTAAACTCTAATATTTATTTCCTCTTTCTACTAACTTTGGGTTTTGTTTGTTCTTTTTCTAGTTCCTTTAGGTGTGGGGTTAAAATCCTTATTTGAGATTTTTCTTGTTTCTTGAAGCAGAACAGTATCACTTTAAACGTCCCTCTTAACACTGCTTTTGATTACATCCCATAAATTTTAGGATGTTGTATTTATCTGTCTCAAAATATTTTTTGATTTCTTCATTGTTGTTCAGTAGCATGATGTTTGGTCTCCATGTGTTTGTGTTTTTTCAATTTGTCTTCTTGTAATTGATTTTACATTTGTTTCATACGTGTAATTGGAAAAGATACTTGATATAATTTCAATTTCTTAAATTTATTGAGACTTCTGCAGCCTGACATGATGTATCCTGGAGGATGCTCCATGTGCACTTGATGGAATGTTCTGTATATATCTAATAAGTCCTCTGGTCCAGTGGGTAGTTTAAGGCCAATGTTTCCTTATTGATTTTCTGACTGGATGATCTATCCATTGATGTAAGTAGAGTGTTAAGTTCCCTACTATTATACTATTGCTGTCAGTTTCTCCCTTTCTGTCTCTTACTATTTGCTTTATGTATTTAGGTGCTACTGTGTTGGGCACATAAATATTTACACGTGTTATATCTTCTTGTTAAATTGATCCCTTTGTCATTTTGTAATTTCCTTTTTTTTATCTATTGTTACAGCCTTTGTTTTAAGTCTGTTTTGTTTGATATAAGTATCTCTGCCCCAGCTTTGTTTATGTTTCCATTTCTATAGAGTATCTTTTCTCAGCCCTTCAGTTTCAGTCTCTTTGTGTGTCTTTAGATCTGAAGTCTCTTATATAGGCAGCATATAGATGGGTTCTGTTTTTGTTTTTTATCCATTTGGCCTGTGTCTTTTGATTCGAACATTTAGTCCATTTACACTTAAAGTAATTATTGATAAGTGTGTGCTTATTGCCATTTTATTGTTTCATGGTTATTTTTGTAGTTCTACTCTTCTCCTTTCTTCTCTTGCTATCTTTCTTTGTAACTTGATGATGTTCTTTAGTTTTATGTTTGGATTCCTTTCCCTTTTTTTTTTTTTTTTTTGCATATCTATTTTAGGTTTTTGGGTTTTGGTTACCATGAGGTTCATATTAGAATAGTCAATACATATCACAATCTATTTTAAGTTGGTGGTCGCTTAAGTTTGAAAGCATTCCAAAAGCATTATGTTTTTCCTTTCCTCTATCCACATTTTATGTTTTACATCTTTTTATTTTGTGTATCCTTTATTACAGATATCATTGACTTTACTACTTTTGTCTTTTAACCTTCATCCTAGCTTTATAAGTGGTTGATTCACGACCTTTCCTATATGTTTTCCTTTACCAGTAAGATTTTTTTTCTTTCATATATTTTCTTATTTCTAGTCATGGCTTTTTCTTTTCCACCTAAAGTAGTCCCTTTAATATTTCTTGTAAAGCCAGTTTAGTTGTGATGAACTCCTCTAGCTTTTGCTCCTTTAGGAAACTCTATCTCCCCTTCAATTCTGATTGATAACTTTGCCAGGTAAATATCCTTGGTTGTAAGCGTCTTTTTTTTTTTTTTTTTAGCACTTTGAATTTATCATGCCACTCTTTTCTGACCTACAAAGTTTCTGCTGAAAAATCAGCTGATAGTCTTATAGGAATTCCCTTATATGTAACTAATTGCTTTTCCTTTTTTTTTTTTTTTTAAGGATTCTTTCTTTATCTTTAATTTTTGACATTTTAATCATAATGTGTCTGGATATAGATCTGTAGGTACATGTTGTTTGGGATTCTTTGTGCTTCCTGAATGTGAACGTCTCTCCTTCCCCAGGTCAAAGACATTTTCAACTATAATTTTTTCAAATAAGTTTTCCAATGCTTTCTCTCTTTCTTCTATTTATACAACCCCTAAATATAATGTGAATGTTAGTCTGCTTAATGTTGCTTCAGGGATTCGGGACTTTTTTCTTTTCTTTTCTTTCCTTTTGTTTCAGGAATTTCTTAAACTGTTCTCTTTTTTATTATTTTTTTTTCTCTTTTGTCATTCACTTTAGGCTATTTCCATTACCCTGTCTTCCAGGGTATTGGAATATTGCTGATACGTTTTTCTGTATCATCTAATCTGCTATTTATTCCTTCTAGTGTATTGTTCAGTTCTGTTATGGTAATCTTCATCTCTGATTGGTACTTTCTTATATTGTCTGTCCCTTTGTTGAAGTTCTGTGTTGTTCATCCATTGTTCTCACGAGTTCAGTAAGTATGTTTATGACCATAACTTTGACATCTTTATCAGACAGATTGTTTCTCTGTTTGTGTAGTTCTTTTTTTGAGGTTTTGTCTTGTTCTTTTGAACATAATCCTCTCTCTTTTCATTTTGCCTACCTCTCTGTGTTTGTTTCTATGTATTGGGCAGTTCAGCTACCTCTCCTGATCCTGAAGGAGTAGCTTGTATAAGAGATGTCCCATGGGGCCCAGAAGTGTAATCCTCTGCTATAGAGGTATCCCTTGTGTGGGCAATGTATACCCTCCTGTTATAGTGGGGTAGCAATTACTGTGGGTGTACTGCTGGGTAGGGTTGGCCCCTGGCCTGGCTGGTTGTGTGGCCCTAGGGTAATTGCTACAGGCATGCTGGTGGGCAAGATTAGTGTCCTATTAGCTGCAAGGCCTGGCAGATGTGCCAGGTTTTGTAAAACTCTCAGCAGAGCACACTCCTTTGCATTAGTGTTCTAGGAAGAGGATACCAAAATGGTGCCCACCAGTGCCTGGATCAGCATGGCAGATTGAGGTAGCAGAAATGACTGTCACCAGTGTCTTAGTCCTTGGGGAGAGGCCCTGCTACCTTCTGCCTCTCCAGCAGGCTCTCCAAGATTGGTAAGTAGGTATCTTTCACTGTGGTCTATGCACTTTTCAATATAGTGTTTTTGCTCTGGTTTCTGGGTCAAGTGAGTCTATGCATGAGCCCTTTGAGAACAGGGGTTTTTTTCCCCCTATAATTATACAATTTATTTGGATATATTCTCTATTGGTTTTCATAGCCAGCTATTTGGGGAGCTTGTCCCTCCTCTGTAAGATCTAAGGATTGGATTTGCCTGATGTAGAGCTTAAATCTCTTGTTTTTTTAGGGAAGAGGCCCATACCTTTGAGATATTCCTGACTGTGGAACTTCATTCCTGGGGTGTGGTTTTTTTTTCCTTACTGAGACTGCATCTCTGCCTCTTCCACCCATCTCTGTGCTGCCCCTGCTGTGGACGCTCTCTGTTCATGGTTTCTAGGTCTTTAAGGGACAGTATTCCATGTGTAGTTTAGACTTATTGTGACCATGGAAGGAGTTGAGCTCAGGACCTTCCAACCTATAATCTTGAACCCTTAACCAAGTTTTAGTCTTATTATTAAACAAATGGCATCTAAGAGACTTATTTTGTAGTTTATCTGGAAGTATATGAAAGGGTATGATAGCATAAACCTTTCTTTGTGATGTAATATAAAAACAGACTTAGGACTTTTTAAAAGATATCACATTGCATCATTAAATTAATGCTATTTCTTTCAGTGTGGTTATTTGTATCCCAGCTTCAGTGGAATTCTCTACTTGTACAAAGATGTATTTATATAAATGAGTTATTTTCTATTACATAAATACAAATGATTTCATACCTTAACAACTTAGAAGTCAGTTCAGAATCTATCTCAGTTTTGTTTGCTTTGTGTAATTTGTCTCTTGAGGTAAACTTAATTACCTATTGAAATTCTTTTGTACATAAGTATTTTATTTCTGTAATAGTAAAGATATGCTCTATATTAATTGGAATGAAAGGATAAGAAAGCAGAGAATGTGGTGCTCATCCAGTAGATAAGATGAACAAGGACACATAACTTTTTCAAAGTGTTTTTATTGCCAATGCTGTTAAAAATAACTGCTAAAAATACTTTGTTGTAAATATAGGAAGATATCACTATTACTGTTTATATTTATGATTATTCAAGCCCATAAAGAGCAAATATATATTCAGCTTAAAGCACAAATGACTTTAAAATCTTAATAATTTAATTTTTTACTTAATCTTTATCCCAGTGAAAGACATATCAGCTTTTTAGATTGCGGAGAGCTAGGTTAAACCAAGTTAAGTATAAGAATCTGTCATTTATCTTGGCCATTCATGATTTTCCAAGTGTACAAGGACTTCATTTTCTGTTTGTGTGAGTGCTCCAAATCCAGATCTATACACTAAGAATTATTACAGAAACAAACTTTGCTAAATAAGGTAAAGCACCATCAAATAAATTTAGTCAGCTTGCTTTTTATTTGTTTGTATATATAACTGGTTAAATTACGACTTAAACATATATAGGAGGCTAGCCCTCCTTCTGTAGCTCCCTTTTCAGTGTACAGTTTGCTTGTAATATTTAGGTTAGTCTCCAGCTGCTCCTGCCTCAGGGCGGCATTGAAGCTGCACAGGAAATTTCCCACCTGCTTTCAATCTTTTGAGCTTTATCTATGCCGTAAGACTTGTAACTACTTTTTACATTAATTATTACTCCCAAAAGTTAATTAAAGAGCTCCAACTGAAGGAAAGAACTCAACTGACTGATTGAGAGGAAATGTTTTTTAAAGTGTCTAAAGTAGAGTACTCTAATAGAATTCAGGAATTTTTGTCTTCAGGTTTAATTTTACAATTACATTCTTCTAGGATTTAGTCCATACACTTTCTTTAACTGTAAAATGCTAGGCAGTTTCTTTTCACAAAATTCATGAAGTCTTCATATGACAACTGATTGGTAATCTTGTTTTATCAAAATTACCAGACCTTTAAAATCATCTGGTTGCCCTACCACTGGGGTGGAACTCAAGTCTGTAATATAGGAATTATTATTTTTTGCATATCATCTGAAAAAAAAAACTGTTAGTCTAAATGAATAATTGAGTCAACAATGTTGAGGATTTTTTTTTTAATTTTTATTTATTTATAATAGTCACAGAGAGAGAGAGAGAGGCAGAGACATAGGCAGAGGGAGAAACAGGCTCCATGCACTGGGAGCCCGATGTGGGATTCGATCCCGGGTCTCCAGGATCACGCCCTGGGCCAAAGGCAGGCACTAAACCGCTGCGCCACCCAGGGATCCCAGTGTTGAGGATTTTAATTGAGATTTTCTACATTCATAAGTCATTTATATGATTGTCCCTAAATAAAATGTGAATTGCATTTTAAAGTTGGTTTATTTATAGATAGAAAATTGTTACCTGTGTTTTTACATAGACTGTCTGCCCACAGTAGAAAAATGCTTTGTTTACAAAAAGGATAATATTATTTCTGGATAAATGTAATCAGAAAGCTAAAATAAAGGTTTTAGTAAATAGTCATAAATAAAAGATATTCTTGAATGAAAAATATATAATAATTTTCAAAGCATAACATGGATTTAAGTTGTAAAATGAGCATATTAATAATGAAAGTCCTAAAGCGTAAATTGTCCGTTTTAAATAACACCCCTTGTAAATAAAAATCAAAGACTTATTCTGTCATTAGAATTAGTACCTATTCTGAAGACTTAAACTTGGTCAGTATGCATATATTATACTGACTTTTGTGAACCACAGGGTAGAAACACTGAAACCACTACCACAATTACAAACTAGAAGACGTGCAAGGCACTTTTCTGCCGTGTAAAACCCTATTTTCTTAAGGATTCCCCATCCTTTGTCAGTTCTGCATGCTCTTCTTCCTCGCCAGTATGGTTTGGTTCCTCAGTATTATTTGATTGGGCCACTTAACCGATCTTCAAAGAAACACATGTATTGAGGAAAAAAGAGAAATCTGTTTTTATATTGGGGCAATTTGGTTCTAGACTCCAAGATTAAAGGAAACTTGCAGACTTAGGGACTTTCTGGTTTGACTTCCAACATGTTCCTAAATTTTAGTATTTCCTCAAACAGCTTTAAAGGTAGAGCTTCTAGTTTAAAATAATGATTGCTTTCATGTAGTTTTCTTTTCCTTTCTTGCCTGCTTCTGTACTTTCTTAAGAATAGCACTTTTCTCATCCGTAATCCACTCTTGGTTTTCAAAACACATTTATTTAATTTTCTATGAAAAATCTTTATTTTTCTGAGAAATATTTTGGTTAAAAGAAAGAGCAATAGTGTTAAAGGCTATAATTTAGTAGATAACATAATATTGACAAAGCAAATGTTTTTCCTTAGTAGGAAAATGTTATCTTGTGAAGGACAGTAAGACTATAAATTATGCCTTTTTTCATATAATATGTGTAGTCAGAATTATTTCCTGATGTTTTTTTAAACTATTTTTACAGTCCCAGTGGGTCTTTGTTATCTTGCTTGGAGCAGGTTAAAACATACCTGCTTACTGACGGAACATGCAAGTGTGGCTTGGAATGTCCTCTTATTCTTCCCAAGGTAACCATTTCACAATAGATCTGTTGGCAGTTTTGTATTTTTTTAGGTGTTTCATATATTTGCTTTTCTCATTTGGCATTTCATTTTTATATTACTTCTCCCCAATCATATGTGCATTTTAAAGCCTTTATCTAATTAGGTATCTTTTGCATGTGTTCTGGAATGCTTAAAAATTGTAGAAAATGTTCAACTCCCAGCAATTTTCAAAGGTGACAAATCTATATTCATATTAAATACTTCATCAAAATCTTTTCGGCACCTTTTTATTTGAGCTATACCCATGCTATTTAGTAGTGCATTTTCCCCCTACTGTAACTGCTCAATTTGCAATATTATTTTTTTGCACTGGTATTGATAAATCTGCCACAAATATTTCTAAAATCACAAAGCTGAACCCTCCGAGCCAAAAGTAAAACAGTTTTAGTCCTTTACAAGGTAAAAAATAGTTATTTTAAATGATAAAATATTATTTAGAAAAGAATAGAAATGGGTCATTGTTCTTTGAATATCTATTATGTGCTAATTTTAGAACTAAAGATTAATAAATAATTTTTCCTTTTATTTATGTCACCTCATTCACCCCCCCAAAAAAGCATTTAAGTATATATGCAATAGATAATAAGATTTTTAAAAAATAGAGTAATAGACTTTTTAAATCCATGGAAAGGTAAAATTAATACAGTAGTAAAATAAAGCCAAAGAAAAAGTTAGCAGGTAAAAATGTCAGCTTTTAGGGATTTTTAACTGTACTTTTGTTTTTGTACTGATATAACATCAGAAAGTATCTAAAATTGGAAACATCAGACATTATGCCTTTCCATATCTTTATCTTGGTTGTCTTATTTCCACTACTTACTTTGTCACTAAAAACCAAGAGTTCGGCAGAAGTATTTGTTATACTTATATATAAAGTTGTTTTCTTAAATTTAAAAACCTCAGACAGTTTTATTCAAATTTATGGCTTAATCTATGCAAAACTTTTCTTTTAACAAGAGGATTTTTTTTAATTTAATGTTTTTATAGACATATTCTAAACAGAGAATTCTTTTTTCAGGTGTTTAATTTTGATCCTGGAGCTGCTGTGAAACAGAGAACTGCAGAAGATGTTAAAGCAGATGAAGATGTCACAAAGCTATGCATACATAAAAGAAAAATCATTGCCGTGGCCACACTTCACAAAAGCATGGAAGCCCCACATCCTTCTCTGGTGCTCACCAGTCCCGGGGGAGGAACAAGTATGTAATATAGTGAAAGGTTTAGAAATTTGCCTCCCCAACTTCTCTCCTACAGGAGTCCCTGGAAATCACTTTGCCAAACATTTTCTGAGTCCCCTTTTGAAACATGCAGAATGCTTTTTAAGTTATATATGTCTTATCTTTTTTTTTTTTTTTACAAATAGATCAGGTCTGGAAAATTCCTATGAAGTTGTCTTCCCAGATTTCCTGAATCATTGAGTTAACTCAGCCGGATAAATACCAATTAACACATAACAAATGCTATGCAAGTTCCCAGAGCTGAACTAACAAAGGAGAAAGTGCCATTGGTTTTTAGGAAACAAAGTAACCTTTTTCCTAGAGCTGGTTTGGATGCGTGTTATCAAGTCCTCAAGCAGAACCAGCAGTATTGCCAGAGCTAGCAGTGTTATTCTCTCAGTCACTCAATAGCTATTTCTTGAGCACCTACTAAGAGAAATCACCTTGTCAGGAACTTTTCATACCTCCAACACACACACACACAGACACACACGCACACACACACGCTTTTATTTTCTAAAAATTTCAAAGCTGCAGAAAAATTACATAAACAGTTCAAGAGCACCCAAGTACCCTTCACTTAAATTCAACAATTAACATTTTGTGGCAGAGGTTGCAAATATTATGACAACTCATCCCAAAATATTTCCGCACATATGGGTGTTTGCCTATATAAACCACAATCTAATTATCACATTCAAAAACTTTAGCACTTATTATCCAATATGCAGTATATATAATTAGAATGTAATTGTCCTGATAAATTCCAGTTGTCCTAATAATTTCTTAGATTTTTTTAAACCATGGATGCAATCAAAGATTGTACAACTGTACTAAATTGTTAGACTTCCTTAATCTACACCAATTTCCCAGTCTTTTAAAATCTGGTTTTGGAGAGCCCAGTTCAGTTTTATAGATGTTCCTCAATTTGGATTTGCCTGATTGTTTCCTCATATTTACTTATACTCAGGTTAAATACAATTTGGTAGAATATTGCATAGGTGGTGATGTTTTGTTTTGTTTAAGATTTTATTTATTTATTCATGTGAGAGACACAGGCAGAGGGAGAAGCAGGCTCCCTGCAGGGAGCCCGATGCGGGACTCAATCCCAGGACCCTGGGGTCACAACCTGAGCCAAAGGCAGACACTCAACCACTAAGCCACCCAGGTGCCCCTGCATAGGTGATATTATGTCCTTATTAGGAGGCACATAATGTCAATTTATCCTATATTGAAGACATTAAGCTTGAGTGCTTTGTTAAAGTTATATACTTATCCAATTTCTCCATCGTTATGGTAACTTTTCCCATTATAACTCATATTTAATTTGTGGAATTATACTTTGAGACTCGGGAACTTCTTTTTATATGAGCTAGGATGTGAATTCCCTCCAAAATATTACAATCAACCTAACACTTGAGTAATAATTCGAGATAACATGTGGCTGAGCACCAAAGCATTTGTTTATGAAGGATAAATGATATCATTCTGCAGAGTTCTGAAAAATAGGAACAATGAATATAACTTGTAGTGATCAGAGAAGGCTTTCTGGTCAACCCCAGATTTCAGCCAGCCCTGGAAAATGGTAAGATTTGGACATATGAGGGAAATAAGAAGATTCTTATTCAGTATTCATTATGTATAAGTATAACATAATTAAGAGATGATGTGGACACTAATCTGACTTGAGTGGAAGGTTAAATTTGTGTAGGTAAGTGGAGGCCAAATTATTGACAGCTTTAGATAGAGTAGTTGTGACAGCATATAGATAATTAAAGAGTCACACTTAGAACTCCTATAAAGAACAAGAAGGGACAAATTTGAGGAGAGCTACTCTTCAGTAACTCTAACCTTTGAACTCTAACAAGAATGATCAGGAAAAAATTGCTCCACAAAGGTATATAAGAAAAAAAATTCAGGGAATTTTTCTTGTTTTTTTTTTGTTGTTGTTTTTGTATTTCTTTTTGTTTTTGGTTTTTTTTTTTATGAGCTACATTTTTTTTAAGTTAAGAGATACAGCAAAAACTTAAAGATATATTTAACTGTTATAAATTATTTGGAATTTACCATTATCTTGCCACCTTGATTAGCTACATTTTTATTTTGCATATTACCTTGCATATGTCTACCGCCATTCTCATATCACAGTATATCAATTTTACCTCTTTCTACAAAGTCTGCCTTGCCCCTGTTTTTTAATTACCCTAGCAAAATCTTGATCTAGGTCCTTTATCACACCCTATACATACAGGCTTCATTATTGAAATTAAAGGTAAATCTTTGGGATCCCTGGATGGCGCAGCGGTTTAGCGCCTGCCTTTGGCCCAGGGCGCGAGCCTGGAGACCCGGGATCGAATCCCACGTCGGGCTCCCGGTGCATGGAGCCTGCTTCTCCCTCTGCCTGTGTCTCTGCCTCTCTCTATCTCTCTCTGTGACTATCATAAATAAATTAAAAATTTAAAAAAAAATAAAATAAAGGTAAATCTTTAACCAGCATAGGCATAAAAGGTACATCTCACCCCCTTTTAAAATGATATGATTTATTGGATTAAGTGCTACTCTTTTACTAGCTTCAGACATAGCATTTATCTTACTTTCCCAATATTAAACTGTATTATAGGGTTGGGATTTAAATAAAAGTTAAGAAGACTCATGTAGTAATTTTCACTCCTCTTTAGTTTACATACATGAGGATATATTTAGTTTCTGTCTGTTCTTTTGAAAGGTCTACTTGAGTGTACACGTAAGCACTTGAGTGCCCAGCATTTCCACTTGCCAACTCTTGTAATACTTTAGCTCCTAAACATAACATAACATTGGCATGACTTTTGTTTGTTTATTCAGTATTCCTGCCATTTTAAAGATGGTGACTACTTTTCCCCAGGTATGAAAGAAATCCTTTCTAAGCCACAGCTGTTTTCTAAATTCTGTGGAATATAAGAATGCCAGTATCTATACTTTCAATCATTGAACTATAGATAATTATATAAATAACAATAAAAGATACAACTCAGTGGTTTTGGTGCTAATGAGGACACAGTTAATCATATAATAACGCTAGTGATGTTAATACAGACAACTGTGCTCTCACTAGCTGCTAGGCGCAATGCCTCAAATATTTGTCATAGAGTACTCCTTTAACTGTGAACTTTAAAATTCTGTCTTTAACAAGAAAATAAGTTCAGTTGGGTTTATCTGCTGCAGTTCTCTTATATCAGTGGTTCTCAACTTTTCATATATTATGTGCCAAAACCACTCTATCAAATAAGCTCTACCATACTAGAAACAGAAAGCCCACTTTTCCAAGAAAAGTATATATGTTTGCTGCATTCTCTTACTTCTTTAATGTGCTCTACCTAGACTCCTGTATACCCCAGGTTGAAAACCACTGTCTTAGAAATTGTTACAATATAATTTTACCTGTATCCTATCTAGCAGGTAGGAGAAGTATATTTATCTTAAGTGTACCATTACCCACCTAAGTAAATATACCTCTGATTGCAAGGGAACCCAAGTATACTTGCTAATGTTTTGCCAGTCTCAGAATTGGGGTGGCCAACATCTACTATAAAGGTACCACTTCCATTGCCCGCACCTGTAACAGACACATTCGCATTTTCTCACAGAGCCCAGCTAGGGTGCAACAGCCTTTCGACATAGCTCTCTAAGCAGCCACCACCAGATGATAGGAATCGGCGTGTGAAACTGATTTTATTTAGAAGGCACAACTTTATAAATTGTTAAACGTCCTCAAGGGCTAAAAAGCTTAAACCTAGGATTCTGACATGATAGAATGAAAATTCTGTATGATGAGCCAGCTTGCTTTTGTTGCCTATATTCTATTTGATCTCCAAAAGAACAGAAGGGATTCCAAAAAGCCAGGGAAGGAGGAATGCTTGCTGCAAAAAGAGAATACTCAATTGGAACCGGTACGGAAGATTTTAGCATTCCGAGTAAATTTTGCATAGGAACTCTATCCTGATAAAAGAATCACAATCTTTTACCTATGTTGGTTGACTAAGGCTGTTTTGACAATAATGGCTGATGAAGGGCAAAGAAATTGCCACGTTATACTGTTACAGACTTGATGAAGCTAAGCATGATTGCAGTATCACTGCACTTACTATTGTTATCACTCCCATTTTAAAAGATTCAAAATCCCATTCACTTACTTCACAAAAGTTAAGATTCTCTTGCTCTCACAGTGAGAATGTTGAGATAAGGGAGAGTTTTTGTAGCTATCCTGGGGAAGTTTGAGTAAGGCAACAGAAACATTTAGAGGGTAACGCATTTTCTGATGAAAATAGCAATTCATTTAAATTAGAGGAGAACATGCCATACAGATTGTAATTTTCTACTGTAACCCCATTCTTTAAAAACTCCTATCCAACAAGATAGTAACATTACTATTTCCATATAGGCTCTCAATCTTGATTTTTATATCATAAATATTATTAGAATGGCTCTGTATGTACTGATTCAGATCCCTATCCTTTCTCATCCAATAAGAAGTAAACACCCATAATGAGCAGTTATGGAGAACCTTTGGTGAGCTAAGGGAGAAAAATGTGAATTCTCTTCCATCCAAGTTTACTATCGAGTCCAGAACCTTTTTTTTTTTTTAATTGCACAGAGTCATAACTTCTTTTTGCCAATTTCTATTTCCAGACACCTTCCCTTCCGCAGTTCCTCCTTTCCTTCCCTTCCCCCATGCCAACACAAAAGAATTGAGACTACTAACAGAATTTCTGTTTGTCTTTCACATCAGATGCAACTCCAGTAGTACCTTCACGGGCAGCAACTCCAAGATCCGTAAGAAATAAGTCGCATGAAGGAATTACAAATTCTGTAATGCCTGAATGTAAGAATCCTTTCAAGTTAATGATCGGATCATCCAATGCCATGGGAAGGTTATATGTACAAGAACTGCCTGGAAGCCAGCAACAAGAACTCCACCCTGTCTACCCCCGGCAGAGATTGGGCAGCAGTGAACACGGACAGAAATCTCCATTCCGTGGCAGCCACGGAGGCCTGCCCAGCCCAGCATCGTCAGGTTCCCAGATATATGGAGACGGCTCAATCTCTCCAAGGACTGACCCACTCGGAAGCCCAGATGTCTTCACAAGAAATAATCCTGGTTTTCATGGAGCTCCCAATTCTAGTCCTATTCATTTGAATAGGACTCCTCTTTCTCCACCTTCAGTAATGCTACATGGTTCTCCTGTACAGTCATCCTGTGCAATGGCTGGAAGGACTAATATACCTCTTTCCCCAACCTTGACTACAAAGAGTCCAGTAATGAAAAAACCAATGTGTAATTTTTCAACTAATATGGAAATACCACGAGCAATGTTCCACCACAAACCACCCCAAGGCCCACCTCCCCCTCCTCCACCTTCTTGTGCTCTTCAGAAAAAGCCATTAACATCTGAGAAAGATCCACTTGGCATTCTTGACCCTATTCCTAGTAAACCGGTGAATCAAAACCCTGTTATCATTAATCCAACTAGTTTCCATTCAAATGTCCACTCTCAGGTACCTGTGATGAATGTAAGCATGCCTCCTGCTGTTGTTCCTTTGCCAAGTAATCTCCCTTTGCCAACCGTAAAACCTGGTCATATGAATCATGGGAGTCATATACAAAGAGTTCAGCATTCAGCTTCAACCTCCTTGTCCCCTTCTCCAGTGACATCCCCAGTGCACATGATGGGGACTGGAATTGGAAGGATTGAGGCATCGCCCCAAAGATCACGCTCATCTTCCACATCATCAGATCACGGAAATTTCATGATGCCACCTCTAGGACCCCAGGCCACTTGTAGTGGTATTAAGGTTCCACCCAGGTCACCAAGGTCAACGATAGGGTCCCCAAGGCCATCAATGCCATCAAGCCCTTCTACCAAGTCCGATGGACATCATCAGTACAAGGATATCCCTAACCCATTAATTGCTGGAATGAGTAATGTACTAAATACCCCAAGCAGTGCAGCTTTTCCTACTGCATCTGCCGGAAGTGGTTCTGTAAAGAGTCAGCCTGGTTTGCTGGGAATGCCTTTAAATCAGATCTTGAACCAGCACAATGCTGCCTCCTTTCCAGCAAGTAGTTTACTCTCAGCAGCAGCCAAAGCACAGCTAGCAAATCAAAACAAACTTGCTGGTAACAACTGTAGCAGCAGTAGCAATTCTGGAGCTGTTGCTGGCAGTGGCAACACTGAAGGACATAGCACTTTAAACACCATGTTCCCTCCTACTGCCAACATGCTTCTCCCAACAGGGGAAGGGCAAAGTGGTCGAGCAGCACTAAGAGATAAGCTGATGTCTCAGCAAAAAGACTCATTGCGGAAAAGAAAACAGCCACCTACGACAGTGTTGAGTTTGCTCAGACAGTCTCAAATGGATAGTTCTGCGGTTCCTAAACCTGGACCCGACTTGCTAAGAAAGCAGGGTCAGGGTTCATTTCCCATCAGTTCAATGTCTCAGTTACTACAGTCTATGAGTTGTCAAAGCTCTCACTTGAGTAGCAATAGTACCCCGGGTTGTGGGGGCTCAAATACTGCTTTGCCTTGCTCTGCTAACCAGCTGCATTTTACAGATCCCAGTATGAACTCCAGTGCTCTTCAGAATTCACTGACACAGAACATACCTTTGAGAGGGGAAGCCGTGCACTGCCACAATGCAAACACTAACTTTGTTCACAGTAACAGTCCAGTCCCAAACCACCATCTTGCAGGTTTAATAAATCAGATTCAGGCTAGCGGGAACTGTGGGATGCTCAGTCAGTCGGGCATGGCTTTAGGAAATTCATTACATCCCAATCCACCTCAGTCAAGAATTTCAACGTCCTCCACTCCAGTGATACCAAACAGCATTGTTAGCAGCTATAATCAAACAAGTTCTGAAGCAGGTATGGTTTTATTAGAAAAAAGTACCCCAAGGTACTAAACTTTTCTACATTTTTTAAAATTTGTACCAAAATATTTATTATGATAAGAAATGATCCTTTCCCCATTGTGAAATTGTCGTCATTTCTTTAGTATTTATAATTTTATTTACAGAATGCTAGGGAATTGTCTATTAGAAAAAAGAACAACCAAGGGGATTCCATGTGTTTCCGTTATTTGTTGTCAATCTGTGTCATTTTGAATTTTGTTTGACTTTCAGTTGGTTATATAACCATTGGACTCTAAACTACGAAAGAAGCCATAGAAGGCAGGGTTTCCTGGTTCATGAGACATGTACTTGGTCTATGCCAATATTAAAGCCGTTTCCCCTAGCTTTTGTTTGTATTCAGGTAAATGACACTCATCTTGGAAAACCCAAAAAAGGCAAAAATAAATGGATTTTTTTTTGTTCTTGCTGCTGAACAGAAATAGGTGAATGGATAGGAAAAGGTAACTAGAAGTTGTATGAAGTAGAAAGCTGCCTTCTAATGTGTTCTCTTATCCTAGTTTGCTATCCTTTATTATTATTTGTTTGAGAAAATTCAAAAATGGATATTGGCTACTCCCTTTTAAAAAAGGTAATAATTTAAGTTTTCTAATAAAAAAAGGCTTGAAAACCTGATTTCCAGAATTTTTGATCTTGAAATTGTTTTACAATTCTCTTGTAGAAGTTAACCATTATTTTTACTATTGACATTAAGGTTTTGAACCCAAATTTATTATATCTCTTCATCCACTGTAATGAAGGAGACAAATTTATTTAAAAGTAGACACATTAGAAAGATTTGTGTTTTGTGCAATAGAATCATCAGAAATTGTTTTAAAAATCATAAAGAAGCACGAAAGAGGTAAATTCTTTGAGACATCAGAAAATTTGACCATGGAAGTGTTAGAAAGAATATTCAAAATCCAACACTGATGATTTCAGAGGTTTGTAGGAAATGACAGGGAGGAAAGGAAAGATAATTGTAGGGACAGTATTATTCAGATATGAAAACAGTGGGCTTTGCCAACCAGATTGCTACTGGAAATGAGAAAACTGCTGAGGCTTTTACTAATAAGCTATTGTATAGATCTGTATAGACTGTAATATACCATCATGCTGGAGAAGCATTAGAACCTACATGTCTGTGTTGCTGATAGTAAAATCCAGTGTTTTTCCTTCCTGGTGTCACTACTTACACCTGCCATCCTCCACAACTTGTGTTACGTTTTATGTCTGGATGTCAGTGTTTAATGAAGAACTGCTCATTGACCCTCTTGTGTTAAAAAGAATATACGGTGGAGAAGATAATCAAAATGATTAGTGCCTTCTTGATACTCTTAGCCTAGAAAAATCTCATGGAACTATTTTGTATGTGTTTAACAGGATCCTTATTCCAAAGGGGCTTCCAACTTTTCAATGACTCATATTCCTTTTTAAATAATTCCACACAAGTGAAAATTTAATCTTATGCTTTTAGGAGATTAAAGCCACATAAAATCTGTAGCTATTTTAAGATATCCCGTATTTATTAAGCATGCCTTCAGTCATTTAGATGAGACATCGTTTAGTCTCCTTGTATTATATATCTTTACATAATTGATACCCCTTACCTCAACTTTGTTTCAGGTCTGAGTTCATATTGCAAAGTGTATATATTTTATTGGTGATGTATTTAAGTTCATCCATAATGGAAAAGACCAACATTTATTTATATTTTTGTTTCTTCTGAATGTTAAGTTTATGGACTTAAATAATCTTAGACATGTATTTTCTTGTTCCATGCACTTCTGTAGAGCGTCAGATCTGGATTGCAAGTGCTGGGAGTGTCAAACACACAGGTTGAAAATGTATTAATATGAGAAAAGTGTTAGCATAGAAATAGCTAACTGGGACAAGAATAAATGTCTAGTAATGATATGGATGCGACCAATCATGTGTAAGCTAACAGAAAGCATCTACTTGATAAAAATCTAGGTCAGTAAGAATTTTTAAAATATGAAATCTAATAAAATTAAATACTAATTAATGTGCATAGATCTGATGTGCAGCTGGCTGTGAAAATGGGTAGATTTACTAATTAATGTAATTCTTTTGTTGAGTTGAATATTGAAGAGGTCTCTAATGCCGTTTCTTTTTGATACACAGTAAACTGTATCAACTGAATGGACTGTCATTATAATTGCTTAGCCTAAATATTTATTTACACTGACATTTATTCACCTATCAAATAAGTACCAAGGCTAGGCATGCAGAGTGAGCTAGCAGATGACAGTCAAGCTATCCCTGTAACTTCTGCTACGTATTCCTAGCATACCAGTAAGACATCAGAAGAAAAACACATTTTATTCCTAAAATGTTGCTTACAGCTATCAAGTACTTATTGTGTCCCAGCTGATTTACCCATATTATTTCTAATTTGTATAGTTTTCCAAAGTATAAGGTATTATTGCCCCCATTTTAGAGATGAATGAGCATTGGAGAACATAAATAGCTGTCCAAGATCATGCATAACTGAATTAAGACCTGAACTCAGGTTCAACTGATGCTAAAACCCTTTCTTCCCAACTGTGTAAGTTCTTCATTTAAAACATGTAGTAGTCAAAAATGCTGTTTTCAGTTTCAAAATCTTTGAAAATGCTCAACAGATAGTGAATTAAAGCACATCACTGTGTGTTAAAAGCCACATTTGTAAACTTTTGATGCACTTTTAGTCAGTTACTTTTGCCTTCTCTCTGGACTCTGGTCTCACAGTGTATAATGATTAGGGTATATGTGTCAACACAGTTGAAATGTCCAAACTATCAAGAGAACTGCCCCTTGATTGTGAATCACATTTGGTGACATTTAATGAATTCGTATCACCTCACTTGATCAGATACGAATGGGTTTCCTGGTAGACCTTTGAAGGAGGCAACTATGCAGATGCTGGTTCTGCCCTTCCAAGCATGATCTAACACAGCAAGGGTGAAAGAGCCCCCACGGAACATGTTCTCCTCTTCCCTTTGGTAACGGAACCTGGACAGAACTCAAGTGACCTGCTCGATCCAGTGCCTTTTCCACTCTCCTAAGCAGTTCAAAAATGTTACAGTAAGACCTCAATTAAGTGGAGTAATCACCTGCTTTGAGAACACTTAATTCGATTGGTAATTTATTTTTTAAGAAACTTCATCTAAAGAGAGTTTTTCTGTTATAAACAACCCAAATACTGATTTGTTTTTTTTTTAGGCCTATATGTGAATTAGGCCATGGGACACATTTAAAAATGTATTACATCTCAAGTATGGGAATTGTAGGCAGAAGTCATTTTAAAAAATCAGATAAAAGATATAAAATGCTTAGAAAATATTTCTAAAATTTAAGAATATACAAGGCTTTATTAATTCTATTTGGTGGTTTGAAATTGCCTTCCCATGAAAGCTCTCTGAACACTTTGCATTGTAAAGTTTACAGGTTTCTATTAACTTTTTGGACATCAAATGACAAGTAAAGTTTAATATTTCCATGTAACAGATTTAGAAAATGACCAGTAGGATACTTGCTGACATTCCTCAAGTTGTAAAGCAAAGCTCTGGTGGATCTGGCAACCAAACCCCAAAGTTCCTGATTCTCAGTCCAAACACTCACTGCTGAATGCAGGTATGTTCTGAAGTCCATCAGTAGTGTACATTTAAAGCAACTTTCCATGTATGAAGAGAGCCAAGTTCCAGCAGTTTAAGTGGTTCCAGCACGTGTCCTGTTGTGTTTGGGTTTAGAGAGGAATCCAAAATCAAGTGCCCTCAACTGGCAAATTTTATCAGGCCTGTGCCTCCTGACTGCTGCCCACCTGCTGGCCATAGAACAAAACCCCACATGCCAGTAACCCTGGCCTCTGCAGAGGACCTCGTCCCGTCAGTGTCCATGTGGCCTATGGTTTTTCACTATTTTCAAAGAAGCAAAAAATTTAGACGACTATGCTCACCAACTTAATAACTGAACCTTACCTTCTCCAATGTGATAATCATTAAATACAACTTTTTCGCTTTAAAAGCCCTTTTATAGTCACTTATTATTTTTTCAATAAAAAGCATTTTATCAACTCTTCTAAACACATGAAAATATAATCCTCTGAAGAGGCAGAGCATGAGTTTGTACCAGAAGAGAAAATAAGTTGAACATTGATTTGCCTTAACTCTTAAAGAGATACATTGACTAACAAGAACATAAATAAACCCATGAGTGAATATATGTTCATGGATATTTATACATATTTTTTTTAAACTCTGGAAAAGAAAGTGTTCTTTCAGCACAAAATGCATTTGATTGAAATTCAGTACAGCCACTGATATGGTAGGTATAAGAGAATGAAATAGAGACCACAGAAGAACACTGGGTAAAACTGCAAAGTAATGAGCTTGGTTTTTTATGCTTTGTATTTATTTATTCTCAGAACATGCCAGTAAAGAAAATAAAGGGAAATCATCATTTCCGACATTTGAAGTTACAAGTGCAAAAAGATTATGGGATAAAAGGGCTTAGGGTGGATTGTACTATAGAAGTTAGCCCTCTCAGGGTACCGGAAGTCTGTGTAGAAATAATCTTCTCATTGTAGAGAGACTAATGTAGAGTAAAGGGCAAAGGCTCCTTTCAGGTTGTGACTGAATTAATAATAGTTGCTATTAAAAGTATTTCCACCCAAATTTTTAAGTGCTCCAGATTTTATCCCTCATCTGATGCACAAGGCTTCTAGGTTCAAAGTTGCCTTCTGCTCTGTTTTTTAACCAAATACCAAAACTCTATTAAATTATTGATTGTGTGATAAAAATCTATGTCTGTTCTTTCAGTTAAGTTTTTGCAAAATGAGCCATTTCTTCTTTGCTGTAAGATATTTTTACAACAATGTCTTGCTGTTTAAGAAGGTTTCCTATTATCAGGGTTACACCACTTGTTTTGTTTACATATTCCAGGTTTAATGTTTCCTTGTGTACAAAAGAAGGAGTTAAAATATGTTTGACTTTAGACATTGAGTCTGTATAATCAAAGGTGAAAACAGAACTCAGAGTGGTGTGATATGTTTGCTGATTCAATGATCTATTTTGTACCTTTCAAGAAATAAATTGTCCCAGTGTGAAAATTGGGAGAATTTTATTCCATTGCAATACACTGAACTCACTTACAAAATCACTAGAAATCCTTCAGTTCCCTAGGACATGCCTAAGCTATTATTTACTAAAATCAAGTGGTCTGAAAACATTGACGCAGCTTCTAAAAGTGTCCAAATTCTAGGCAGTAAATGTTAACTCTACAAGAATTTAACTCATTAAAAATCATGCTTAAAACCATTTCTGTGGTATTAACAAAATAGATTTCATTTCCACATGCGTGTAGTACTAGATAAATCATAGAAGTTTTTCCTTTATAGGAACTTTTATCAAACAACATTAATGCCAATCAAGCAAAGAGTAGAGTAAAAATTATTTTGTAAGGATTACACTTCTTGAAAATTCAAAGTAGCAACTCACCTTCTTACAGATTAAAAATGGAACTAAACGACAGAAGTCTGAAGGAGTAGCTGAGGTACTCCTGGGGGAGAGCTGCTCCAGGAAATTTCAGAGACCCATGGGTACAGGTATAAGGGAGAGTGTTTACCATAGAGACCCTAGAGCAGGACTCTTGTGCTGCGCAACTCCACAGGGACACCTCTCACACTATATAGCCTGATAAACATGCTTCCTGGAACACAACTCCATAAAGTTGAGCAACCCGGAGACCTTTTGGTATTTCTTCGTACTGTGAGAAACTAACTTGCATTATAATCCACTAGAGATATGTTTTTAATGTATAACAAAAGTTTCCTTAAAAATCTTATGTGATGCACTCTGACCTTTTTGATCCCATTCTAATCATATCTTACTCTACTTTTTTTCTCTAAAACCGTCATGACACACTGAAATGATTTTATCACCCACTAATGCAACACGACCCACTATGTATATATAATATATAATATATATAATTTATATATAGTTTAGTACTTGTATGTGTATATATTTTATTTATATTAGAGATGTATTTTATTTATATATTTAAATATATAAACATTTTAAAATATGTATTTTTTATATTTATATTATATTTCTGTTTATATGTGTGTGTGTATATATATATATACAGAAACAGTTTACACAAAATAATACCCCAGTTATACAATATATTCTTTTATTTTTCTATTTCATTTATCAAAATATAATGGTTGGGGCATTCTAAGTTGGTTTTGCAGCCCCAAATAGGCCTAAACTGTCTTAGAATATCCCCGAGGTAATTAACTCAGCAAATAAGTATTGAGCACTTAGTATGTGCTAAGCACTTTCAGCACTACAGATAAGTATACGATGGAAGAATTCAAAGTTAACTATTTATAACTTAGAAACTCAGTTTACTCTGCTCATTAAACAACATAAGGAGAGAAAACTTCTGAATGGAATATTGAAGCTTTTTTTTTTTAATTGTAACTCTACCCCCATATTCAGAGAGCAGAAATCTCACTAAGCAAGGGATTTAACCTCATTTCTCAATATTTGTTTCCTTACAATAAGTATTTTTTTAATGTGATAAAAAGGATTTGTAAAAAAAAAAACTTTTGTTACTTGAGTAAACAATGGAAAATCTCAAGCATTTTTGCATTTATTTTAAGTTTTCGGAGTGATTCTCTGTGTTAAAGAAATAGAAATGATCAGTAGCAAAAAAAAAAATCACATCTGTCTCTTTTTTTTTTTTTTTTTTTTGTCTGACGCCATTACCAACACAAGACTGATCTTGATACAGTCATGATGACTCAAACATATTCCAATATTCAAGCTGCATCCCTTCCACCGGCTTTCCTCCTTCCCAGCAGGTTAGCCCTGCTAAGGGTGGAGAGCATTTCCTTAGATACTGCCAAGGATCCCTTCCCCCTCTTCTTCTGTGAGCACTTTGATTTGGGGTCCCTCCCTCCCTTCCTTTTAGGGAACAAACAGCCACTAGTCCCTAGGTCTTCCTGCCTACTTCTGGTAAAGGAATGCAAGGAATTTACATCAGGATCCAAAGCACATGGATTGAAATTGATGTATTTTTGTAAATACATATACCATGCCATTAAAATAATATCTTGTTGGAAGATCTAGACTTCTCATACAAGTTATCTATTTTTTTTTTAATCAATCCCTTGAATATAGAGGAGAAAATGTTACTATTTTCATGGGGTTAAAAAGTGAGTTACATTTATTCACTAGAGTATGATGTTTTCTCTTGCTTCTACAAGCATTCATTTTTATTAAGGATTACCATTGACCTTGTTTGCATTTAAAGTATACTTGCCAAAGCAAATGATAAAGGTCAAATGGCGAAGGTGTATCTTTTATATGACTCATTTCTTAGTTCTTGAATTTTTATGAATATAAATCAGTATTTGAGTATATCAACTTAGAATTTGGGCATATTCACTTAGAAAAAATTTTCTAACATAAAGTCATATTTATTCTAAATTGGAAATATAGATCAAACTGGTATAATGACATTTTTAAAACACTTATTTGTGTACTTGTCAAATCTGTGCCCATACAAAGACATGTCCAGCAATATTAATACTTAAGAGCCAACCATAGAAGAGTTTAGGATAATATGAACAATGACTTTTCTTAAAGAATATCGGTCATGAGAGAAATAAGTCTAAAGAGGTAGATATTGCCTTGTTTTAAAAAGCAAATTTTTTTTTAAGGAGACAAAAAAATAAACTAGTAATCATAGGAAAATATCATTTAAAACTCCTAAAAAATTGTTTAGTGGTGCTATTTCGGTATGTACAGACACATATACACTGACACACATCAAATTACATGTGTGGACAAAGAGTACTGTTTATATCTGGAAATCTACCCCACTGGGCAAGCCACCACTGTCCTTTCCTGATTGTTCTGGTTTATCTCAATCTCCGATTGGGTGTCTAGGCACATGCTCTCACACCAGGAAAGTTTATCTGGGTGGCTTTCCAGTCTTATCTCGGCTTCATTAAAATCAACAGACAATGAGAAAGAGATTATGCCAGTTTATGGTGCTGCTGGCTGGTGTAAAATAATCATTTTTTCCCATTAAAGGGCTTCTCCAACTCACTAACTTGTTCCAAGCCCCAGCTGCCTTTTGGTTGTTAAACTGCTAAATGTTTTGTGAATAGTTTGCTTTAAAAAAAAAAAAAATTTAGCAACTGTCCCTTTCATTAGTTTTTTAAGCACAAAACATCTTGGCTGGAAAAAAAAAATTCAACTCTAAGAAAACATTTTTCCCCACATACTTCAAGAGACCATATGGTTTTTATGCAGAACTATGAAGTAGGTTTGCCAGAGTGCCTATTCAAGATTAAGTGGTTCAGAAATAAGCAATCTCCAATTTTGCTCCAGATATAAAAATCCAAGGTCCTCTGGATGACCCTAAGTATTACTGAGTGGCTTGAAGAACTCAGAGTACTTTGGGACGGACCTTTTCCTCCATAAGAGGATTTTTAACTGCCTGGAACACATGAGAGTCTAAAGTAACTTGTTCTCTTCTAAGGATCCTTTCCTGTCTCTTATCTCCCAGCTGTGGACAAACACTGGAGAGTCAATTTTCCCTTTCTCCACAAATGGGTGGTATTCTCTCCCTTACTTCCCATACACCCATGCTACACACACAGCATCAAAAGCTCTGATTTCTAGAAGTTGAAGGCAGGTTTTTTTTTTTATCTTAATAGATTGATTCAACCAACATTTTTGGAATACCGACCATGTGCTAAAGTCCACGTTAGGCCTTGGAAATAAGAAATGATCCTTGCCTTAAAGGGTTTAGAAAGATGATTTCGAATTTCTGTGCTGCTTTGTCTATCTATGGTGGGAGGGTAGGGGTGTGTGGAAAGCAGCTTACAATATTTTCAGTCACATCTGTTTGTTTTCAGGATGCATACCTCCATGCACTTTATTATCTCCTTGTCCACTCTCAAATCCCCAAACAAATGTTACCACTCACTTAGTTTACCCTACACCTTCACTTTTATAGTTGTCCTCTTGCTATATACCTGTTAAATCTCTTAGCATATTGCACTATTAGTTACATGAGCTGTATGAATAGAGCTTTAAAATGTCCTGATCCATAGAAGCTCTCAATAAATGTGTATTTGAGAGAGGAAAAAGAAAGACTGAGAGTTTTGTGCATTTATCTCTTTTCCTAAACTCTGACTTTCTGCAAGAAAAGGGCAGCATGCTGTTTTTGTTTTCGTTGTTTTGTATCACCATTTCTATCCTTTTGTTCAACAGAGTATTCTTGTTTGTTGTTGAAAATTGGAGAAAATAAAAAATAAGCCTTGATTTACATATTACCCTTAAGAAGTTTGTGGTGTTCACCACCTTCTTGTTTGTAATACAAAAATACATACAGAGTAACCCTATTTCTTTATTGTCATTCCTCAAGAATGTTTAAATAGAGAACTCGTAGAATAATGTCCCCAAATGGCTACTTTCTTGAATCCTAAATATGGATGCTTCTCATATAAAAACAAAAAGACAAAAATATGAATGACAGTAACCTCTAAGGAAACCGTACATCAACAAAGCCTTGCTAGAGTATTTTGAAAATGTATGCTCTGACTGCGGCTAGAGAAATGGTGATCTGTACCTTTAAATATGTCATTATTGGTTAGCAGATAAGGAAAAAGGCCACAGATAGCGATTACCAGTAAATAAGAGTTGTTATTACCTTGTTTAAAAAAATGGTTTCCAAATGCAAATAAAGCATAGTGCCTATTTATGGAAATAGCTAATTTTCAGAAGCAATGAAATGTTTAAGGTGTTGATTGTTTTATTACAAATCTGAATTAACATTTAAAGAATTGTACACCATATGCCTACTTCAACATTCGAAATGTTCTTACTCTGCTCTTTGTGAACAGTCATTGTTTCATAATAATATTTTATAAATATTTATATACTTTTAAACAGAGGGTTTTTTATCTCATTCTTGAAATGAAATATGGAGAACTTAAAAAAACAGACCTGACACCTGGAAAAAATTGCAGTCGTGCAATATAGCGATATTCTAGAAGGTGTGTTGGATTATACTGATGTATTCTTATTACTATTACTATATCACCACTACTAACTACAACTAGTAATGTAAATAATAATGCTGACAATGATTGCTCCTTTTACTTGTACAGACTTTACACATTGCGAGCCTTTCACTTACCTATTTTTGATTCTCACAACAATCATGCCACTCATACCAGTTTTTCCTGAGGAAAAATTCAAAAGTAGCAAGGTATCATATGCCGGAAGATGTTCATACCTGTGTTACATATAATGATGAAAAAATGAAAATATAAATGCCAAACTTTATCAGAATGATTCAATAAATATGATCAATATTAATAAAAATATTAATAGAAATGTCTGTATATCAAAAAGGAAAAATTCAAAAAAAAAGAAGAGGAAAAATTCTGGTGTTATTCTGTTAGAAGAAAACAAAAAGAATATAAAATTATATTTGCAATACTAGTACAACTATGGAAACATTTCTGTGTATTTGTATTTGGACAGGCCTCAATGGTAACATGATCAAATATAAAGTTTTTTATGGCATAGCACAGCAGTACAGTGTTAGAATTACTTTAGATTTTCAATAACACTGATGTTGTTCATTACATCATATACATGTTTAATATAAAGTTAAATGCATAAGCCTGTAACAGTATTTGCTCAATGCATATATTACATAATGCATCTCTTTAGAGAAAGACCTTTTATGAAAAATATGACTGTAGGTTCCTTTTCAACAGAATGTGATTCTCCTACCCCATCTCTTGTGCATCTGAATCACCAGGGGTGATTTCAAAGAATACTACTGCCCAGGCTCTACTCCCAAGAGATGAGTTTTCGACTTATCTGGGATAGGGCCCAGGCATTGTTTTTGTTTATTTGTTTGTTTGTTTGTTTAAAGTCCTCCAGGTAGTAATTCTACTGTGCAGCTTGTATTGAGAACTAAAAGGATTATAATGAACAACTGAAAGTTTATATTTTTAAATATTAAGTTTCTTGAATTTTCACTCAAGCGTAAGACTTTCAAGATTAAGAATGCTAAAAAAAAAAAAAAGATTAAGAATGCTATTTAGGTGGTAGCATTTGGTCTGATTTAAGGAATGCTAAGTGCAGAGTATCTTTATGCTATCAGAGTGACAAAGATTAAAAAAATGATAAAATACAGTGTTGGTTAGAAATGAACACTGCCATACACTGTCTATAAAAATGTTAATGGAGCGTGCATTGATCAACTTTACTGTGGGACAGTTTGAGAATATGAATCCAAAGCTTTAAAAATATGTAAACCCTTTTATCCCTGGAATTCCACTTTTAAGAATTTATCCCTAGAAAATAATTGAGTGTATTGGCAAAGCTAAATTAACAAGAATGTTTATCATACTGTTGCTTACTAGAGTAATTGTAATTTGATTGTAAACAATCAAATATCCTCAACTGGGATTGATTAAATTTTGGTATATTCATAGATGATAGTTGTAAAATGTGAAGTTAACACAATAATGTATTGATAAAAGAAAAAAGTTACAAAGCATGATTCCATTTTTGTTAAAATATGTAATATATGTATATATGTCTGCATATGTATAAACATACAGGTGGGAAAGGCCTGAAGCACTATCACTAACATATTAATAGTTCTCTTTATCAGTATTTTTTTATTTTGTTTTGTAGTCTCCTGCATATTCCAGGTTTTTTTTTTTCCACTAAAATCAAGAGGCAGTATTATAAATAAAGACCAAAATGTTTTCTTAAATGGAAAAGTATCTTTCTAAAAATAAAGCCTTGTTACCTTTATCTAGTCAGTTGAATGAACTACAACACAGATTTCCCTCTCTTCACCTTGTCCAGCTTGTGAAAAACAAGCTATTTGTTAGAAACAGCTATTTCTTAATATATTTTTAATATTTCTAAACTTCTTCAATATATATTTTCTCAAAGTAGATTAGGAAGTATAAAGTTAAATTTAAGTTTTACTAACAGATTTCAACTCCTCTCTGATTGCAATTCATCTGAGTTAAATCCTCAAAGGTGACATGTAATGAATTACTGAAATGGATCTTAATGTATTTGTATGGGCTCGTCTTCCTTGGCATCCGTAATTAATAAGCGGTTGGTTTTTCTCCTTCTTCATTCTAGGCGGTTCAGGACCATCCTCCTCCATAGCCATAGCTGGCACCAACCACCCTGCCATCACAAAGACAACATCTGTTCTTCAAGATGGCGTCATAGTTACCACCGCAGCTGGAAACCCACTGCAGAGTCAGCTGCCTATTGGGAGTGATTTTCCTTATGTTGGCCAGGAGCACGCACTTCATTTTCCATCCAACAGCACTTCAAACAACCATCTTCCACACCCCTTGAACCCCAGCCTCCTCAGTTCTCTACCTATCTCTTTGCCAGTGAATCAACAGCATCTCCTAAACCAGAATCTATTAAATATCCTCCAGCCTTCAGCAGGAGAAGGCAAGTCTGAGATCAACCTCCACCCTTTAGGTTTTCTCAACCCGAATGTAAACGCTGCTTTAGCTTTTCTCTCCGGTGACATGGATGGGCAGGTATTGCAGCCTGTTCACTTTCAGCTCTTAGCAGCCCTGCTTCAGAACCAAGCCCAAGCAGCTGCCATGCTTCCCCTGCCATCTTTCAATCTGACCATCTCAGATCTTTTGCAACAGCAAAATACCCCTTTACCCTCATTAACACAGATGACAGCCCCACCAGACCATTTGCCAAGCAATCAGTCAGAGAACAGCCGAGCTGAGACCCTTTTAACCAGCCCCCTGGGGAACCCTATACCAAGCTTTGCAGGCAGTGACACTACTTTTAACCCCCTGTTCCTCCCAGCTGTCACTGGGGCCTCAGGATTAATGGCCTTGAATCCCCAGCTGTTGGGAGGTGTCCTGAACTCAGCATCGGCCAACACCGCTAATCATCCAGAGGTTTCCATAGCAACTTCCTCCCAGGCAACCACTACCACAACCACTACATCATCAGCAGTGGCAGCACTGACTGTCTCAACACTTGGTGGGACAGCAGTGGTGTCAATGGCAGAAACATTGCTGAATATATCTAATAATGCTGGGAATACACCTGGTCCAGCTAAACTCAACAGTAACTCTGTGCTGCCACAGCTACTTAACCCTCTACTGGGGACAGGTCTGCTTGGTAAGTTAAATTTTTTCACAAATTTTTACAAAAGAAACGTTTTTCTAATTCTATTTTCTCCTTTTTAAAAACTCCATTTTGTCACACTATTTTTAAAAAATGTTTTTATTATGTCACAGCTTGCTTAAGGAACTAAATATAATAACACCCACACACATCCCTAGTTATACAAACATGAAAATGACTTTTTCCTTTTCCCCTATTCTAGCAGTACTAAATATCATTCTAATCTGCTTTTCTCTGATCTTCTGATTCTGATGCCACTTAACCCTAACCTACCTATCATTCTCTTAAGCCAAGTAGAGTCTTATTTTTCAAACAATAAAGCACAGGTCCATCTTAAAAATAACTTTTATTTGAATTTTAGTTGGTGTGGCATCACAGGGTTAGTATGAGCAGCTGCACTGTGGATGGAAACAGCTTGAGGAAGTGTTTTTTCCAGGTGATCCCTAAATAAACAAAACTAAATGCTTATCCAGCAAAATGAGAAACAGGGCATAAAAATATCCAAAGATAAACTTTGCCCAAGTTCAAAGAAACAGTCTCAATAGCTGTGTTAGATTTCCTCAGACAGTATAATTCCTTAGAACTTTGTGGCTTAAAAACAAAATCCTTCATATAGATTATTCTATCACAAAAAAAGTTAGAAAATAATGTCAAGTATATCCAACTGACTCATGCAGGTAACTGTAATATTAAGTACAGAAAGGGTGTCCATAAAGTCTGGAAATAGGCAAATATACCTGATATTGCCACAAGGGCATCTTCAATAGGTAAAAAACTATGAATAATATGTTTTTAGGCTTTATGGACACCTTTAGAATATAGTTTATTAATTTTATAGTTTACTAGTTGCTGTGGTTTATTTTAGTTCTATTTGGCATTGAAATCAACAGTTAAATAATTTAAAAAGCATTACAGATTTACATATTTCAAGTTACAAGACAAATGACAATGACATTGTCTTCAAGATAATTTCAATAAAATTTCAAACAAGTTAAACCTGAATTCTGAGTATAAACTTAGTTATTAACTAATCCCGTCTGATTGTGTAACATTTATTTTAATGATTATGACAGTGAGTTCTTTTGTATTGTTAGCTTTCTTTATGATTTTAATTTTAGGTAACCAACCTTTTACTGATAGTAAACCTTTTACTTAAAAACAAAATATGTATTTCTAGGCCAAATCTGATTTTATTTTATTTTTTATTTTTTATTTTATTGATGACTGTGCCTTGAGAACTAAATTTTTTTTTAAAGATTTTATTTATTTATTCATGAGAGACACAGAGAGAGGAAGAGGCAGGGAGGGAGAAGAGGGAGAAGCAGGCCCCATGCAGGGAGCCCGATGTGGGACTCGATCCCGATCCCGGGTCTCCAGGATCACACCCTGGGCTGAAGGTGGCATTAAACCACTGAGCCACCCAGGCTGCCCCAAGAACTAAATTTTGTAAACAAGGCCTATTGAGACCCACTCATAATAGTTTGCTCAAATAGTTTAATAGTTTGCTCAAATACTTACGATTACTAAAACATTTTAGGGCTAATTTCAGCCTTTAGTTTCAAGTGCTCTAACAAAAACAGTTTTGAGGAATTATGAAAAACAGTTTTGAGGAATTATGTAACACTGAAACTCAATATATAGGGATAGAGCAAAGACTAAGTAGTGTCTCCAGAATATAAAATCAAAAAACTGATTATGAATGATAAAATTGAGTAATAAAACTCCTCTTTATTTACCACTTAGTAGGATGTTGAGGAGAAAAAGAGAATACAATGACCGTGTCAAGTCTAGTTTTCCGTTTTTGTTTCAGGGATCCTCAGGTACAAAGAGAGGCATAGGATCTCCAAAGAGTCACATTGACTTACATTTTATGTTTTTCAAACTATAGGTGACATGTCCTCAATAAACAATACTTTGAATAACCATCAACTGACTCATCTGCAGTCGCTGTTAAACAACAATCAGATGTTTCCTCCAAATCAGCAGCAGCAGCAGCAGCTTCTTCAAGGGTACCAGAACCTGCAGGCATTTCAAGGACAGCCCACAATTCCTTGCCCGGCTAACAGTAACCCCATGGCTTGTCTGTTTCAGAACTTTCAGGTACTCTTTCCCTGGGTTCCTTGAATAGTAAATAATGTGTAGGCAATGTCTGGGTCTGTTAAAATGCTTAAATGAAGACAAGAGACCAGAGAAGGAAGTAATGTGTCCTCTCACCTCCAATTACTATTATTTCCCAATAATGAATATTGTTAAACATTCCAGTCTTTTGTGTGAAGGTTATTTTATTTTGTCTGAGGCATCTCAGTGGTCCTTTTGGAGCTGATGGTAAACACTGATCACATGATCCTCTTAAACCCTTTTGTGGGTTCCATTGCTCTCATGATTGAAATCCATATCTTTAACCAGCTGGCTTGGCCTCACTCGCCAGCCCCAGCCCTCACCGCCCTTCCTGGCTTCCATCACTTAGTCTTCCTTTAGTTCTGCAAGCTAAATACATTCCTAATAGATTAAGGAGCTAGATGGAAAGAGGAATGCTTAATAAATACAAAGAGAAAATATAGAAGTATTTTTAAAATAATCTTGAGGTAGAGAAGGTTCTTTCAGTAAGACACAAAATCAAGAAGTCAAAAAGAAAAGAAGTAATAAGGTCGAATATATAAAACTTTAAAATCTCTCTATGATAAGGGTATTCTAAACAAACTTAAAGACAAGTGGCACCCAGCAGAAAATACTTGCATGATAATGGCAAATAATTGACATTCATTATAGAAGAAAAGCTCCTATGAATCAGGAAGAAAAAAAGATAATTGATTAGAAAAATGAGCAATAGATATGAACAGAAAATTCACAGAAAATGAAAAGTAAATTATTAATGAACATATGAAAAGAGTAATCAGAGTTATACAAATTACAACACTAATGTGTCTATCAGATTGATTGATATCCCTTGCCGAGAGTGGTGTGGGGAAATGGATCCTTTCAGATATACTGTTGGTCTGATTGTATGCTGATATAGTTCTTTGGGAGGGTAATTTGATAGTTTATCAGGTTTTTAAATATACATATCCTCTAATGCAGAAGTTCAACTTCTTTGTATCTGTTTTAGAGAAATCTTCAACCGTGAACAAAAGGGCGCAGGCTAGAATGTTCATTACAACATGATTTGTGGTGGCAAAAATTAGAAGCCGCGTCCATCAGTAAGGAAATAATTAATATATCATGATGTATCTGTCTTTTGAGTATTTTTTTAAAGATTTTATTTATTTATTCATGAGAAACACAGGGAGAGGTAGAGACACAGGCAGAGACATAGGCAGAGGGAGAAGCAGGCTCCATGCAGGGAGCCTGATGCAGGACTCGATCCCAGGTCTCCAAGATCACGCCCTGGGCTGAAGGTGGCGCTAAACCGCTGAGCCACCCGGGCTGCCCTCTGTCAAGTATTTTAAAAGGTTTAGGTAGATTTACATAACTGATATGGAAAAATCTACAAGAATGCAAGACTTTAATACTGTGGTATTATAGAACAATACTAAAATACTCTACCATTTATGTGAAAGAAGGAAGGAAAGAAAACTAGATATGTACCTACACACCTTAGTGTATTAAACATAAGTGTCTGCAAGGATGCATTCCAGCGCTGATTACTCCTGAGAGAGGGACTGGAATCAGAGTGGGATGCAAGAGTCAAGTTTGGGTGGGGAGGAGTGACAAAGAACGTTTTTATCTTTTTCTGACAATGAGAAAATATTCATATACATCTTGTGTAATAAAATAATTTAGAAGGGAAGAAAAGGACTCAGCCATGTCACTGAAAATCTCAAACAAGTAGATAAAGCCTGAAGAGAACCCACTAGATTTAGGACATCGTCAATGACGGTGGAATGCAGTTTTGGTGGAGTGGTAGGATGGATGGAAGGTGGATGGAAGGATGAAAAGGTTGGGAATTAAAGAGTGTGGATTAGTCTTTCAAAAACTTAACCATAAAGAATAAGAGAAATAGGGTGGTGCCCCAAGGCAGACATAGTATGAGCAAACTTTTAAAATATGGAAGCTATGCACATGGTTGTATGCTAAAAAAGAAAAATTTAAGAGCAAAAAAAGAAAAAATGTGGAAAAGATTGAACATAATGAAGAGAAGGGATAACAAATGAGGCAAAATCCCTGAGGAGTGCCTTGGAAATCAGAGCATAAGTAAGAGGACTTACCATCAGAAAACAAGAGGCCCCTCTTAACACTGGGAAGCAGGGCAGGATGTGACACGTGTATCATTGCAAAGTGTGTGCTGCCAGGGGGTAGGGAGTAGCAGAGTATAAGAACTATGAGAATTCTTAACCTGTGAACTCCATTTTCTCTGTTAAGTAAGGGTTTTCCACTAAGAATAGTGCTGGAGATGCTGTAACAACCAGCTTGGAGAAGTGGGTAAAGATTTGAACAGTTGTGAAGGAGAATGATACCTAACTTGAGGATCATCAGATTGATGGAAACATTAAGCCCCCAGCTGTAGTTGAAAGCCCTAAATTTCTAGGCAGATACTCAGCATTCTCACTGGATATAGATAAGGGCAGTTAAATTGATCCCACATTGAGATTTTATCTGGTAGGTGTAGACAGGGGGAGAATAACAAGAGAGTGGTTGATATGTTGATGGATCCCAGATTCTGGTTTAGTGGGAAAAGATGTGAAGACAAAAAGGAAGAAATCATTGAAGAGGAAATCCGAAGTAGCAAGGGTCTGGAGCAGCAGTTTTTAGGTGGGGTTGGTGCAATTAGAATAACCTTGGAGACTTTTTCAAAGTGCATTCATCCTCCCTGTGCTGACCATTGACATTCTTACCTGCTGGGCATCCCCTTCCTTCCCCTCTTCCCAATTAAGAATCACTTCTATAGAGAGCCATTGTCATTGCTGACCGCATGGTGGTGTCCCCCAGTCAGTAGCCTGGTAAGATTGAAGAGTAGGTGTCACTGCTTTATCTGAAGTCTTCAGAAATATAATGTCATATCAGAAATATTTTATTGTTATGAAAAAAGTGTGTGTGTATATATATATAGAGAGAGAGAGAAAGAAAGAGAAAGTGTGTATATATATATTTTATTGTTACGAAATAAATTACGAATATTTTATTTTATTGTTATGAAATAAATTACGAATATTTTATTGTTACGAAAAAAGTGTGTGTGTATATATATAGAGAGAGAGAGAGAAAGAAAGAGAAAGAGAAAGAGTGTGTGTATATATATATATATAGACAGAGAGAGAGAGAGAGAGAGAGAGAGAAAGAGAAAGAGAAAATTTTCTTTTAGCTTATGTTGTAGTTCAGTAGAAATATCAGTGAATTAGAACTCCTTTCCAAAATCTGGTTCCCTTTGTAATTTGAGCAGTGCTGGTGATGGACTTGTCTCTCTGAAACCCAACTTGCAGAACCTGTAATGACGTTTAAATACATGGAGTCATTACCTGAAAACAGTTTGTGTCCAACCACCTCACCTTTAACTTTTCTAGAGAATGTTTGGTAATGATGAGTTTTTTATTTTTTATTTATTTGTTCATTTATTTTAGAAATACATTCTTTTATTTTTATTTTTTTAAGATTTATTTATTTTAGAGAGAAAAGAGAGAGTGCATGAGCAAGGAGAGAGGGGCACAGGGAGAAGGAGAGAACCAGACTCCCCACTGAGCACAGAGCCCTGACCAGGGGTTTGATCCCAAGAACCCAAGATTACGACCTGAGCAGAAACCAAGAGTCTGACGCTCAACTGACTGGGCCACCCAGGCGCCCCAGTGATGAGTTCTTTAAATCTTTTTTTTTTTTTTTTTTAATTTATTTATGATAGTCACACAGAGAGAGAAAGAGAGGCAGAGACACAGGCAGAGGGAGAAGCAGGCTCCATGCACCGGGAGCCCGACGTGGGATTCGATCCCGGGTCTCCAGGATCGCGCCCTGGGCCAAAGGCAGGCGCTAAACCGCTGCGCCACCCAGGGATCCCTGAGTTCTTTAAAACAAATGTATGAAATAATTTCAACCAAAGAAACTACCCAAGTATGATCAAGACATAAACTCTACTATACAGAGTGACTTTTTATTACATTTTGAGCCTTGTTCTTTCTTTATATTTCTCTCCTTGTTATATTTGTTTGCCTTTCGGTAAATCTTAAAATTATGGTCTTTCTCTTTGACGTCTTTAGAAACTTTTCTGTCTCTCACTGCTTCCTGTCTGTTTCTTCAAGGTGAGAATGCAGGAAGATGCAGCTCTCCTAAACAAAAGAATAAGCTCTCAGCCGGGGCTCACGGCACTTCCTGAGAATCCAAACACTACACTTCCACCTTTCCAAGATACATCTTGTGAGTTGCAACCGAGGATTGACCCATCTCTTGGTCAGCAGGTGAAAGATGGCCTCATTGTGGGTGGCCAAGGTGATGCTTCTGTAGATGCCATTTACAAAGCAGTTGTTGATGCAGCCAGCAAAGGAATGCAGGTTGTCATCACCACTGCAGTCAACAGTACAACTCAGATCAGCCCCATTCCAGCTCTGAGTGCCATGAGTGCCTTCACTGCCTCGATTGGTGACCCGTTAAGTCTCCCCAGTGCTGTCAGTGCGGTCATTCATGGACGAAACATGGGCAGTGTCGATCATGATGGTAGGCTGAGGAATGCAAGAGGGGCTCGGCTGCCCAGGAATCTGGACCATGGGAAAAACTCAAATGAAGGAGATGGGTTTGAATATTTCAAGTCAGCAAGTTGCCACACATCCAAAAAACAGTGGGATGGGGAGCAAAGCCCTGGAGGGGAGCGAAACAGGTGGAAGTGTGAGGAATTTTTAGATCATCCAGGCCATATCCACAGTAGTCCTTGTCACGAAAGGTCCAACAATGTCTCTACACTGCCATTTCTGCCTGGGGAACAGCACCCGGTACTGTTACCACCAAGAAACTGTCAAGGGGATAAAATTCTGGAGGAAAATTTCAGGTATAATAACTACAAAAGAACTATGATGAGTTTTAAGGAGAGACTAGAGAACACTGTGGAAAGATGTGCACACATTAATGGGAACAGACCTCGACAGAGTCGGGGCTTTGGAGAGCTGCTGAGTACCACAAGACAAGACCTGGTCCTAGAGGAGCAGTCTCCGAGCTCCTCAAATAGTTTGGAAAATTCTCTAGTCAAAGACTACATCCATTACAATGGAGACTTTAATGCCAAAAGCATTAATGGGTGTGTGCCTAGCCCTTCAGATGCTAAAAGCATTAGTAGTGAAGATGACCTAAGGAATCCAGATTCCCCTTCTTCAAATGAGTTGATACATTATAGGCCAAGGACGTTCAACGTTGGCGACTTGGTCTGGGGCCAAATCAAAGGACTTACTTCTTGGCCTGGAAAATTAGTAAGAGAAGACGACGTTCACAATTCATGTCAACAAAGCCCCGAGGAAGGGAAGGTATACCAATCTTTATCCATTGTCAAATACTAACCTTTGTTCAGATATCAATTGTTATTTTTTGTTGTCGTCACTTTGGATTCTTTGGATTTGAAATTAGGATTCTTCATGACTCGTTAAGTTCTCACAAACTTCTGGAGCATAAAATGAAGAGGGGATGGTTATAGTCACCAAAATGTCATATCAAGGGGTGAGTTGTGCCGTGTTTGTAGAGATCCCACTAGGGCCTCTAACCCAGGAACCAGATTTCCAGAATTTTCTTAATCCTGCCTTCATTCCCTGTATGTACTTAATTCTTCATTCCATACACAGAGGATGAAGGCAAGTGGCAAGTACTAGGGAAAAAATCTGGTGGCCTTTGAAGTCCAGCAGTATGGCAGAGGTAGGGCAACAGGAAGCGCTGGGGGACAGCATCTCCTCCTTGAACTCACAGGAGCCACGTAGAGCTGAGGAGAGGGTAAAACCCGGGTGTAATTGCAGCCATTTCTGGAAGCAGCAGGTAATGTCTGTATTCAGAATGGTGTCTCCTTTCAGGAAAAGTTCTGGGCCTTTATAACATATGGAAATGTTTAACCCCACCGTCTGGTTCTACTTAACACAATCTGATCATATAAATTAAATGAAAACTTCTCCATGAAACTACTATTCAATTTAGAAGAAATTAGTAGGGGTCTTCTGGGTTCCCCCTCCCCCCTCACAATTGATAAATTGGCTCACTAGGCGAGAAACATGCAGAATGTTTAAAGCGGATAGAAAAATTTATATCTGACCAGGAGGAGATAATTATGCACATTCCCCACATATGATGAGGAAACATAATTTTTCATCTTCTTAAGAAATAAAAACTACTCTTAACAAATATATGGTATTCTCTTAAAGAGTATATTGTATAAAGCTATTTCAACTCTGCTCAAACCTCCACTGGCACTTAGGTTTAATGGCAGGAAACCAAAAACATTTTTGCCAGCACAATAAAAAGATTGTCTTTCTCCAAATGACCAGGAGGTCCTTAAGCCCATCGCTTATAATGCCTAATATATACTTGTCAGGGTGTGCTCTGGGCATAGTGTTTCTACGTTTGATAAGAAAATGAATTCCATACCCCTATTCACAAAACATTTTATTCTCTAATCTCTCTGAGCCCAGACAAAACATTCTCTAGGTTGATAAACCTAAATATTTTTGACAGTTTATTCAAAAAGTAATTAGAAACAGCAAAATTGGGCTTTTAGGATATAAATGGACTGCTACAAATATAAGATGTAGACACTGCACTGTTTTACAATCTTGGTGCAAATGAAACCAAGTCTTTTTTAGGTGCCATTTTACAAAAAGCTTAATGAAAGAAAAGATTATAGCCTCCCTTTCCTGGAAACATTCTTCCTGTCCTAAATGCCTTGTCTAAATATCTTTTTATGTCCTCAGGAGAATAAAGGCATGTACTTTTAACACATTTCACATTAAACAATGGTCCTAATCTTTTGATTAGTCTGTGTTTGCAAAACTCCTGGGATTGAGTTACTCACTGATGTGTGGGGAGATACACTTTAAAAAAAAAAATCATTATCTACGAGTCCAAGAAACATTTATGTTGCTTCATTTAAATAAGCAACTGGGTTTCACTCACTATACAATAGTAAGTGTTTAAAAAATCCAGAATCTTCTTCCTTGTTATAGGCAATAGATGAATTTCTAACATAAAATTATTTCTGTCAACTCAAATATTCCCCTCCCCTCGCCACCAAACGACATTGTGATTTTGCATTCTGACAACTTGAATATCAAAACCTTGATATCAGGATACGTTAAAAATATTTTTAGTAATTCAAAAAAATAATTTAAAGCCCACATTTAGAGGTACAAAACTTGAAAACATATAATACATTATTAATGACAACACATGAAATATTTATCTGTCATTAGAAAGCAAGGTATAACAGCCTTAAAAGCTCTAGGGCACTTAACATTTTTAAAAACCTTGGTCTTTCCAGGACCTACTCACATTTGCACATTAAAAAAATAAAGTCCTATTTCACAAGCACTCTTTTTTCTTCTGTGGTTCACAAAACAAAGGAAGGGCTTCCTCATACCTTATTTAATGATGCCCAGCAAGCCAAACAGTGTTCTCGATTTATAAGACCAGAAAAGGTGAAATTTCAAACACAAGTCTGTCTGACTTCAAGCCAGATGGCCTTTGCTTGATGTCTTGGTAATCCTGGTTCATCAAGAAAAATTTAAACTATGTTCAATAGCTGTGTAAGACAAAGCGTGATCTATTTGAAAAGATTTCCAGCAAAAACGTTTTTAAAATTCGTACTCTTAGTCCGGTGAACCAACCAGTCATGATGTAAATATGATTTACATAGAATCCCTAAGACCTCAGCAATGTTGGATAAATAAAGTCTTGTGCATGAATAATCAGATTTCTGCTTTTAAAAAGGCAAGTAGTGCATTAGGGTCTCTTCTACGCTGTGTCAATGGCTGACGTTTTATAAAGTCGAGAGACAAAGATAGAGACTGACTCCATAAACCATGTGTTTATTAACAGTAAAACCTAATTAATTCCACCTTGCCAATGTGAAATGTGGGACCCCATCCCCTAGTGTTTATCTTTGTAGTATCTCAGAAGGAAAGCTTTGGTAAACAATTTTCTTATATGTTATCATCGTAGACCTTTCTAGATTCTCAGTTGTTCATACTATTTCCATGTCCACAAAGTAAATTAACCGGAGAGTCTGTTAGATCCCTCCAGATACAATCTATGTTAACTCAAGTGTTAGAATAGATCGATTATCTTAATCTCTCCCCAGCCCTCTCATCATAGGAACCTGTCATTTATTTTCTGTTGCAGTCTTTGTTCTCAGCAAACCACTTCAGATTCTTTTCAGAAGCAGGCAAAAAAATGTTTAAAAAGTAATTAATTGGCAATATTGCAGGCTACTAATTCAGAGTAAGCTGGGCGCCTCTCTTGTTTTCAGGCCGTACAGGTGGTCCCTGGCCTGACAGATCAATGCTGTCCCTGGACTACTGCCGCGGGCCGAGGTGTCCATGCTGTCCCTAAGTTGATGACGCTTCAGCCAGCTGTCATGATAGTCAACGACCTGGTCAGTTTATGATCTTAGAAAGGCACCGTTCGTCTTTGGTGGGGTGTTACGTGTAGCAGAATTACTAATAATCCTTTGGAACTGTTCTGCACGTTTGGAGATTGCTTCGTAAAGGGTTTTATTTCAAAACATCAAACATCGTATGAACATAGTCTACGGAGAACTAGAGAGCACGCGGAGTGTGGCAGGAAGAGGCATGGGCTCTGGGCATCCTCCCGTGAGCTTGATCCCCGCCACGTCCGTTCCCTAATTGCTCCTGGGTGGGTGTCTTAATCTCCCTGGGCTGCAGTCCCCTCACCTCTCAAGTGGGACTATTCAGTTCGCACTCAGAATGATGTTTTCAGAATTAAATGATATACCATAAACAGATCATCCAGCACACGAGAGACGCTCAGTAGAAATTAGCCTCCTGGCCCCTGTGTTTTTTTATGTTAAACAACCTTATTAATTTGGATTTCTCCACTCTGGAATTGTGGTCGTTTGAGTTTAGTTATTGTTTGCCTCTGCATTATCCATGGATCAAGGGTTTACGAACTCAATTGAGGCTCCAATCTAGTGAGCGCATTATAATGAATATATTCAATGAGTCAAATAGTTTACAACCATTTTTTGATGAAGTTCAGCACGTCACACACAAGTGGCATATCCGATTATGTTATCGTGAGCGGTTCGTTTCAAGCAGGAGTTCTACTCAGAAGCATTTTCAAGCACTTTATTCAGTGAACCTGGAAGTCCATCTCCCAACGTTGTTTGTAAAAAATACCAACACAGGCTTTCTTCCTTTACTTTCCTATCTCATCGCCCCCTCCACACACACAACAATATTCATTAGTAGAAATTTTTAGCCGTCCATGGAAACTTGGACTGAATCACCCCTATAGACTGCTGTCCCAATACTGAAGCTGTGTAAAACACTAAAGAATATTATGTGTCCGGAATCAGACCGTCCTGAAAGTAGTGTCTCCTCACTCTCTAACACATTCTTTCCTTTGGTTATCAGTTTGTAATCAAGTATGGTCTGAAAGATATTTATACTTTTTCTAAATAAATGATGCAAGTTTCTTTCTGAACCATGAGTCCTTTATAGTTTAAGCTTCAGTGACCAAGAATAAGACCTCAGTGCTATGCTCCAGTACATCATCGCAGCCAGAGAGCTGCATTGCCAGATCTTGGCATGGCCTTAGGGCATTCTTGGAAAGGGAAATGGCTTTGCTGGCATTACACCTATCCACCATAAAGTGCAAACACTTTTTTTTTTTAAGAATATTTATTTTATTATTTTTTTAGAGAGAAAGAGAGCGGGGAGGAAGGGCAGAGGGATAGAGGGAGAGAGAGTCTCCAGCAGACTCCCTGCTGAGTCTGGAGCCTGACACAGGGCAGGGCTCAATCCCAGGACCCTGAGATCATTAGCTGAGCTGAAATCAAGAGTCAACCGCTTAACCCACTGAGCCACCCGGACACCCCAATTAGCAATCATTGTAAACCTGTGCAACTATGGGGGGGGGGGAGATGGTTATCTTTATGTACTTGTTTCAATAATTACATAAAAGTCAGAAAAGTCCCCCTGTTTCCTAAAATATATTTTGTGATTATCATCCGCCCTCTCTGATCTTATATTAACTAACCTGAAAGAATTGACACTCAAGTGATAATCAAAAAATAAAACTCTTTTTCTTTAGTACATAACTTTTACTCTTTTTGGACATTTCCCACTGGTCTTCATATTTCATTGCTCTTATAGTCGTTGTGTATTCTAACTTGAGCCAAATTTAGGAAAGGATTTATTTCCAGATTGGCGCCGCAATGTTTCTCTTCAGTGAAATGCTGGCTGTTCTTGGACAGATAGGGAGCTCTGATTACTCAGAAAAGTTGTACATTTCAGTGACACACTAGATGAGCAAATGAAGACATGTTTTTATAAGTAGCGGGCAGGGTGCTCTCTCTTGAGAATCGCACTTTGCCTTTTTTCACGTGGTTATATTTGGCAGGTAAAGATGAAAATCGCTCTCTGAGTAGTCAGTTATTCAAATGAGACAAAACTCATCATTATTAAAACTCATAACCCAACTTATTTTGGGACAATACACTTTCTATATGTCAGGTGAGTACGTCTCTCTCTCTCTCTTCTCTCTCACACACACACACACACACACACATTCTGACAGTGTGAAGCGTATCCAAAGACAGCTGACCATCGTGTTTTGGGGATGTGTAACTTAAGTTGGAGCTCTTATGATTTTTAAATGTTTTACTTTAAAGAACATTCTTTCTGTGCTTGATTATCAGCATTAGCTGTTTTTGTTCTTTGGTACTATAATTCTCTGTTGAAAGTGTGCTTTGTATATTGCCCTTGCCTTACATAGCTCCTTAACTGCTGTTGGGAATGAATCCTTGTCCCTGCACTCAATCACCAACCACAGTATTTGGGCTGCATTGCGGCTGGTAGGACGGCAGAGGCAGTCCATGCTCTGTAGCAACAGAATCTCCTTGAAAAGGAAGGAAAATTGTTTTTGAAAAGTAATGTGCAAGATAAAAGCCAGGCTGACAAAGTCAGCGCCTGACGGAAATTTGGGAGATAATAACAATGAAGAACCAAATAAGACCAAAAATGTGAATATTAGCAAAAAGACAAAACAGAAAAAGCTTAGGTAAGACCGTGAATGTCCCTGAAGCGAACTGTGGAATATGGTAACCTTCTTCCCTTGAACAAGGTTAAAGAGGAAAAGGAGGCCTGTCTCCATTTACACGTAACTGAGACCCACACAGAGTTCTTGAGCTTGTCAGTACGGTTTTCATATGGATAGTAGCAAATGGAGTCGGGTCGGAGGCAGGTACGTGCTTCTGTGACATGAAACTTTAAACAGTGCTGCTTTAGAAATCCGAGCTCACCCCAAGCATTTAATTCCAAGGATGGGTGGTGGGTCAGTATAAAATATGTTGTACATTTAGAATAGATTTACTCTAGTCCTGTAGTATACTTTTCTTCTACCTAAAAACACTGTTTCCAAAGTGAAGAGGAAAGGAAGCACACACACACATATCCACGCACACAAAGCCTCAGATAAGGCCACTGACAAAAGTCGTCTATGTGTATTTGATTAGTTCGTTTGAAAAAATAAAAAGGGGTTCGCTTTAGGAATTTTTCCATGAGTATTATTGATGGAAAATGAGGTTCATCCTCTCTGTCACAGGTGAGTCAACTCTTTACTCCAAATTATTTAGCGTTAATTCCCATTTTTTAAAAAATATTGCAATATCGCACCTAAGTTAGCAGGACTTGAATACTTACTATTTAATAAGTGTTTGTCAATAATGAAACTAATAAATGCCTCATATTTGCTGATTGCTTCAGGGCTCTATTTCCCAGGTTTCAACTGAAGTTGTCTGCTCCCTGCCTCCCCCACTCCCACTCCCACTAATCTCTAAAAACAGAAAAAAAACAAAGCATGCATGTTCCTTTAGGGGCACTGGGTGACTCAGTCAGTTAAGCGTCCAACTCTTGATTTCAACTCAGGTTGTGATCTCAGGGTCTTGAGGTCTAGCCCCTCATTGGGTTCCATGCTGGGCGTGGAGCCTGCTTAAGATTCTCTCCCTTTCTGTCCCTCTGTTCCTCCACCCCCCCCAAGAAAAACAGAAATAAAGTTGCATGCTACCTGTACTATACTTAAAAATTTTATGCAAATTCATTTACTATTTATTTATTTATTCAACAAATACTTTTTGGACTCATAATATGAACTAGGCACCATTGAAGTTACTTTCAAATAATGTCTTCAGTCTTACTCTAAGATATAATATGCGTAAAATCCTAAGTATGATGTTTTTTGTATTTTTCTAATATAAACATATGAATATATAACTATTAAAAATGTTAAAAAATATTAAAGGTCTGTCCTTGTTTCACATGCCACTAATGACACTTTGGTAAAGACTGATTTGGTGTTTACAAAGTACCTTCATCTTCATTGTCTTTTTAGATTCTCTCAGTGATGCATAAAGAAGCGCACAACCATCCCCATGGTACAGATGAGGGAGCTGAAACTCAGCGAAGTAGCATTCCTAAGGACACAAGTGACAGGCAGTTAAGCCAGGACCCAACCCCCGTCTCCTAACTCTAAGCTTAGTACTCTTTGCATAGTACCATTCCCCCAACACAGGAGCTGATGACATGAACAAAGACGTAAAGAATGAGAAGGCGCTTGAGTTCAGCTGCCCGCCTCTCCTATGAAACCTGGGAGGTGGCTTGTACTCTGTCCTTTGTCTGACCTTTGTGTGACAGCTTCCCCTCACCACTAAGTAGCAGCGAAGTAAATCACCAAGAAATTCAATCCTGTTACCAGGTTTAAAGCCTATGGGGAATTTTGACATCATCTTTACTTAATTGGCTCTATTCAAAAGTGATCTAGGATCTTTGATCCAAGCTCTTCTAATATATACTCTACCTCATTTTCAGAGGGTCAGTTTGGTTCTCTGAAGGATTTGTGTCTCCCTTGTCGTAGATTTAAGTTACTTCTAAGATCACTACATTCTACTGTGTTGACCCCAAATCAAACTTAATTAAATTGCCAAATTTTACTGTGTGCCTTGTGAACAAAATAAGCAACTAGAGATTCAGACTTGTTCAGAAAAGTCTTAAACTTCCACCCAAAAGAGTGTATGGGTATGTTTCCAACCCTACTGAACAGGTGGGGTTCAGAATCTGCTTTCTGTTGCTTGAACAGGCTGTAGGACTATTCATGTGAAGAATTGTGATATCTAAAGAATGTGAATGAGTGAACAAGGCTTTAGGAGTCAAAATATATCCAATATGTGTGTATATTTATACATGAGGTAATAATTGAACTATAAATATGTATAAGTTCTGGTAATTTTTTCTAAATCTTAAATGATTTATGTGCAGAGGGTTATACCATGTTGGTCATTCCTATTAGCCTCATCATTACCAGAGTGAGAAAATGGGATAGATTATGAGTAAAGGTACATTATAAAGTCCTCCCTTGATTTCTCACCAGGATAGGAATTAAATAATTTATAGAACTCCTGGCTTATGAATGTACAGGAGTATAAGGTTGTAATTACAGATCACAGTATTAAGTATCTTAAATTACTTGCTCCTTCAATGTAAGGTTTATAGAAATATTTGTGTTTATCCTTTTTAATGTTACATTTATGTATTTGATTTCTCAGTACTTTCTTCATTTACAAGTTAGCTAAGTAATTTATGAGGGAGTATTCATTAAATCATTAAATATGATTTCTATTTGACTAGAAATTGAATTTATTTTGTTCTTCTCCAATCCCATCTTAGGGGGCGGCAGTATCTTTAAAGAGTTTCTTGAATATTGCATAAGTATATGAATAATTCCCTATAAACAACATACGCTGTTCATATATTTCACAATTCAGTAGAGTACTAAAATTCTGAAACAAAATAAACGAAACATTTACCTCTGGATATGTATGATCTTGTCATATCAGAAATAAACAGTGATGTGTAACTTATTTGTATTTAGTTTCAGAAAGCACCATCATTGCTTTCTCTTTCAAGGTCATTTTGAATCCTTTATAAATAATATAGTTCATTATAGAGTACCTTACAGCCTTAGAGGCAATTTAAATGAAAAGAAAAATCATGGTAGATTATTAGTTCAGAAAATTATCCAAGCATAAAAAAGTTTTTAAAGATAAATTTGAGCATGTATTATCTAAATTTCTGGAAGAATCTAATTTGTTTTAAAATAATTTGACCTATTTTTTTTTTTAGTATATGTGCATGTGTGTGTAAGTGTGTGTAAAAAATGATTGTAAACATCAATGTATATTGTAGTTGGTGTGGTGGAGAGAGGTTGAGTGCTTTGGAGTCAGACCTGAGTTTCAGTGCTGGCCATGTTACTTAAATTCACTGAGTTTCATCTGTAAAATAACAAAAATAATACTAGTTTGCAGTATTATCATATTAAATAATGAAACAGTGCCTTTTCCACAATAAATGCACAAGAAATGTTTTTATTGCCCCTTATTCCTTATTTAATTAAAAATAAAAACTGAAAATTTTAAAAATAGTTTTACATAACTTAGTGTTTAAGAATTAACACCAGTGGATTAAGTCTTCATATTGATGTTTTGCTTTGTTTCACTGTGAATCTGCTTTCTGTCGCTTGCATCAATCCCTTCTGAGATCTTTCACTACACCAATTTGTGCCTACTATAAGTTTACTACATAGGAGAGCTTCCTTCCTACTGCCAAAAAGGGGGGGGGGATTAAATATAAGTGGAATTAGCGATAGATTATAGAAATGTAATGTGTGAAATATCTTTCTTTTTCTTTTCACGTGAGTAAATACAAGATGAAACCTCTTCAACATGAAATGTGAAAATGTACCCAGGCACTATTTTTTTTTTAAAACAACACATATATATATATTCATCTCACTTAAGCTTTTCCAGTTATTTCAGCAAGACACTTTTCTTCATGGTTTCCATGAAGTGTTATTAGAACAGAATTGTCTCTTGTTCCAGCACACAAGAAATTGGGTGTCTCCAATGAATGGAGATATAGATATATAGAAATATGAGATTTGCATCCTTTAGGACAAAGTACAAAAATTATGAAAGGGAAAATGTTTTCTTTGTTTGATTGTTTTTCTCCTTGAGTATTTAGACATGCCTGTTTTCAAACTGACAAAGGAAACCCTTTGTTACTCATTACTGGCTACTCAATTTTGAAGAGGTCAAAGAAAAATTATTTATAAAGCATACTCATGAGTCAAGAAGATTTCAAGAGAAAAGTTAATAATAATTTCCTTGCTTCTTAGTATTTATTTTCTTACCCATGAGGCATTTTGGCACCTTCTCAAATTTTTCTGTAAAAGTAGCATAGGGGCAGGGAAAAAACTGGGTTAAGGGACGGCTGGGAGACTTGCCTTGAAGCTGTGTTTACACAGCAATCGACACTGTTTTTATTTAAACTGTTGTTGTTTTTTTAAGATCAATAAAAATAGCAATGTTTTTCTTAAAGTGTTTTTACTCACAAGTCACATACAAGTTTTACTATTTATTAATTGTTTATCTTGGAGGGGTGGCTTCAAGAACCATGCTGGAGATTACTGGGGGGAAGTGGCAAAGACTGCACCTCCCCACCCTCATAAGTCCCCCAGTCACCATTTTGGTGGCCATAGGGTGATAAAGTAGCAAGATTCTCGGCAGTGATAAAGCAAGAAAGGAGAGGACACGCCCACAGGTGTAGCAACACCCTCTTCCCTAGACAGCAAGGACTATGGTAGTCTCCTTCCACGCATTTAGTGGCCTCTGCAATACCTAAGACTACAAGGTAATAACAGCCACTCTCTGCTTACCTGTATTCATCCTGCCTTGTTGCATTCTAATTGTCCCAGCAATTCTAGCTGGAAGGTAGGTATTGTCTTCATTTTAAAGAGAAAGAAACTGAGGTTCAGAACATCGGAGTGTCTTATTCACACTAGAAAGCAAGGTCAGATTCAAACTTCAGTCTACTGGCTCCAAAGCCCACCCCCTTCACTGCCACCGCTCCTATCCGCCTCGGATGGAGTACAGATTTGCAGTTGCTGAGTATCAAGCAAGTAGAGAAAGCAAACCAGGGATCTCTGATTTATACGATTTTGTGAATCGAAGGCTATTGAAGTTCCAAATTGTGTTCTTAAAATATTATTTTCAAAATGTTGATAGTATGAAAGCCAAACGATCTCTCGTTTCCATTGATGTTACAGCCTGGAGCCACACAGTCAACCTCTGCTTGAGCAAGGACAGGACATTTGACAGGGCAGTGAAAGTTAAGCCTCCCTTCCCCCACAGGAAAGTAAAATGGTGTTAACAATTGCAGGTCTGGGTAATATGGTTTGGTCTTCATGCCTTCACTCAGGTGGAGCCCGAGAAGTTGAAGACACTAACAGAAGGTTTAGAAGCCTACAGCCGAGCCCGGAAAAGGAACAGAAAGTAAGCACTGAATTTTTTTTTTTTTTTTTTTTTTTTGCCATTTTGCTTTTCACGGATATAATTTACTAGTTTGTGTTCATAGGGACAAGAAAATCTCAGTAATTTTGTCCATCTTAGGGCCTGTACTGTACTAAGTACAGTTTAGTAGTTGTCACCCAAGAGGACCATTATAGTTAAGCCAAATTAGCTATTACAGAGTATTTTTGTAACCATTTGTACTGTTCTGTGGGATTTCCCTCTTCATGAGCTCTTTCCTCTCTCCCTTCATTTCCATCCCTGTCATATGTTGGAAAAGAAACACTTTCAACATGTAGCAATTAAATAGTTTCTAAAATGGAGCAAAGGGGCACCTGCCTGGCTCAGTCAGAAGAGCATAGGACCCTTGATCTCAGGGGTCATGAGTTCAAACTCCCTCTTGGGTGTAGAAATTACTAATAAATAAATAAATAAAAATTTAAAAATAAATAAAATAAAAAAATAAAAGTGTAGCAAAACTCTATCCCTTTTGGAAGAGGAATGAGGAGATACCCCAGTTGTACACAGGTAAATAATTTTGGCAGATTAACTGTTACTCAAAGTGATGGTAAATAATTCTTTTTTCTTAGGGCAGGAATAATAGGTTTTCTTTGGAATTAGAATAAGAAGTTGTACTTTGAGACATTATTTTTCAAGTACTTCTCGATCTTTTTATTCTAGGTAAATGTTGTTTGGCCAAGCAGATAACGTTAGAAACAGTTTCCACTGTAATACAATATAGTTTTATGTATCATAATTATTATTTCATTTTAAGGTAGAGAATTACAAATGTGCTTTTGCAAATGCACATGGAAAGTTATTTAAAAATACATATGATTGACATGTCTGTTCAGGTCCAAGAATTATGAGGTCAGAATGTTCGGTAGTGTATCTCGTGTACATAATGATATCAATATTATCTATCAAAGAGCACTCTTTCTCTTAGTGGTGCCAGAGGCAAAATTTTAGAACTGAAATCTCTTGGGGAAATTCTTCATCTCAATAAACTGCCTCACGGAAAGATGCTAACCACAAGAGGCAAACTCCTGTGCCCCTATGTTGGGGAATTTTTTGGATGGTAGCAAGTTGGCACTGACTGTGGCAATCAATGACTGAGTGAATTGCCAGATTCACTACAGATATGATAAAGAATATGGTGAGGCAAGTCCCTTCTGCTCTGACTGAAATAACACTTCCTGTGCAGAGCTTTGTGGTAGGATAAGGCCCACAAAATTAATACAAGTTCTGGATGACAGGAGGGAAATTGCAAATTACCTACATCACAAATTTGCAATGGGCCATTTGCTATGAAATATTCAACAGTACTCATTTATTTGATGTAAAAGAACCCTAAAATCTTTCCTCCAGTGAGATATGCCAGTAAGCTGAATTATATTCAAAATACCCAAAACAATTGATAACACAGAAATGAAATAACTCCTTCAAATATTTAAATATACTGCCTTGAAATGAGCTGTATTTTTCCCATAAATTTGGTATTAATCGATTTCTGAAAGGTAGTAAGTAATAAATAGCTATTTTAAATTTTTTTTCTTCAAAACTAGTTTACTAGTTATGGTGAATTTGCTAAGTCTTAAGTGGCTTTATCTAAAGGGACTGCCATGAAACCAGGAAGTTAGAATATAGATGAGAGATGTAAAAGAAGAAACTATGAAATGAACTTTAGTAAAAACAGTTTTATTTATCATGCTATTGTCTACACAGACTAACTTGCCTTATAAAGGCCCAGTAGAATACTTTACATTTTGCATATACTATTTAAAATCCATTATTTTATTCTCCCAATGACAAAATGGGCCAGAATTACTAAGCCCATTTATAGATGAGGACACCAAGACCCAAATAGCTTAAATAATTAATTGAAGGTCAGTCGTATAAGTGACAAATGATGTCTTGAACCCAATCATGTATTTATTCATTTATTTAATCACTTAGTTATTCCCCAATTTAAGGAGAGTAATTGAGCAAAAATCTGTGCTGCAGTCCCTGGAGCTCTCTTGAGCAAAGGAGACAGATCCAGAAATAATTAAAATGTTAAAATTGCAATGACAGCAATATGTATAGTATACTTGGGGATCATAGAGAAGTGGCATTAAACTCAGGTAAAGGAAGACTTTCTAGAGGAGATAATCTGAGCCAAGCCTTACGTGCTACATAGGTATTAGCCAGAACAAGGAGATAAGGACCAAGGTGGTATGGGGTGGGATAGTGTTCAAATGAGATCAGCAGTTGGATTTGAGAGACTGTAAAGCATCAGACAGGAAATTGTAAGAGAAGCAGCCAAAGCCATAAGCAGCAATCAGATTATGAAGAGTTTAGTATGCACCCATAGGATCCTTTATCTTATTGGAAGTGCCTGAGGGGTCAGGTGGTTGGATTTTTCACATAGATTATCCTCTATGGAGGATAAATTTTAGGGGAACCATATTGGAGACAGGGACATTGTTTAGGAGGCCATGGCGGAAGTCAAGGCAGGATGATGATTCAACCACAATGGGAGCGATGAGAATGGAGGAGGAGGAACATGGTCGAGGAATATTTAGGAGGTGAAATTCACAGAATGTCATGGTGATTGATCGGAATGTGGAGAGCAAGCAATCAAGGACGACTTTCAGGGTTTTAGCTGGGGTGACTTGGCGGGTAGTAGAAAACACTGGCTGAGTGGAGAGTACAAAGGGGAGCTGTTGAGTGCATGTAGGGTGCCTGTCAACTGTGTCGGACACAAGTCTGACACTATGTAAAAATGGCTGCGATCACACAGAGATCCTTTGGCCCATTTGAACAGTGGGCTAAGGATTGACCCACGTGGGCATTTGAACATTTGCAAGAGATAATGAAGAAGATGAGAACAATCAAAAAGGTGGAAGAGAACCAGGGGGCAGCAGAGTAGGGTGTTAGGAACCAAAGACCAAAAGCTTCCAGGATGATAAAATGATAAACAGCAGTGCACTAAGCCAAGAAGAGAGAAATCTCCATTAGATGGGCAAGTTAGAGGCTGCAGGCAACCTTAGTGGAAACCGTCTCCAGTAAAGTGGAAGGTGTAAAAACCAAGTGGCCATGGGTTGAAGAGGGAATACGAATGAACTAGAGAGAGCTGATACAAATTAATTAGGCTTCTTCCTATCCTTAATATGAAAAGTTCCTGAAAAATAACTGGAAGAATTTTTAAGATGACAAAGATTGGACTGCTTTTGCAGACAGGGGAAAAGGAGGGAGGAAGCAACTGAAAAAGGAAGGCGGCATTTGGAATAAGATGGTTAAGAAGTTGGTTTGGGGTTTGAGTTCAAATCCTGTTTCCACCGCATCAGAGCTATGTGCCCTTGCGTATGTTGCTTAACCTCTCTGCGCCTAAATTCTTCATTTCTAAAATGGGCATATTAACATCTACCTCTTAGCATCGTTATAGTATAGACATTATAAAGAGAGCCTCAACACAGTACTTGGTACATGGTAAGTAGTTAGTAAACAGATACTTGGATTAAAAGATACGGGTGAAACAAACACAATTATGAGATATTTTCCCCAGTTGAAACATTCTACTATTCTATTAGATATTTAGAATTTAAAAAAAATAAAAATGAAATCTGCAAAAAAAAAGATATTTAGAATTTTATGTGATCATTTTAATTTTTAATATTCTATAATCAAACTGTATAATAAATACCTTTAAACTGATAGGCTTATTACAGCCTAATCACAAGAGAAATATTAACATGTGTATTGAAGACATTACTGGGGGTGAAGTCATACTTAAAAGAGGAAATAGCTTCATTAAAGGAAAAGTTTTATAGCTTTAAGTTTGTTATGATTTCCACTGAAATGATCAAATATTCTATCTATACATACATATCATTTAAAATTTGGTAGCTTGATTTTTGTGAAGCTGAAAAGTGATAAAGTGATCAAATAAATCCTACTTCCACTTTGAAACCAAGAAATTATACTTAGCAGGTTAAATTTTCTTTTTTAAAAAAAGATTTATTTATTTGTGAGGGAGAGAGTGTGCGAGTGCACAGCGGGGAGGGGCAGAAGGGGAGCCAGAGAATCCCAAGCCAACTCCAGCTGAGCACAGAGCCCGAAGCGGGACTTGATCCCACAACCCTGAGATCGTGACCTGAGCCAAGACCAAGAGCCAGACACTGAACTACTGAGCCACCCAGTTGCCCCAGCATGTTAAGTTTTCTTAGATCTTCCTACTTTCTCTATGGACTGTGTTTCAGAATCTAAGATTCTTGACATTTAGGTGTCACCCAAATTTGTTCTGTTCTACAGGAAGTGAGTTGCTTAAATTCTACACTGACAGTGTAGAGCAACGTGCAGTTTCTCATTTCCCTCATTTCTCGTACCATTCACAGATGCGTACCTGCCTTTTTTCTCAATTAGCGAAGATAAGGATAATGTGTGACAATATAGGCAATGAAGAATAGAAGTGGCAATTATCTCCATTAATAACTAGAAATGTGATTATATGAACATCTATTGCTTAATCAAGTAGGTTTTAGAGTGTCCATTAGTAAAAATGTTTATTATTAAATGTCAGCAGGGAATCGAAAATAGTAGAAGAGACTCCACAGGGAGGCCCTTGGTACTGGAAGACTGAATTTTGACTAATTACTCATTTCATGAACTCATGGAAATTTTTCTTCCTCTTTTAAGTTCATTTTTCCCTGACCTGACCAGTTAGTGTAAAAATTAGTCAGCAGCTTTAGCACCTGGGAGCATCTCCCTTTACCTCTTGAATCTCATGATGTATTCAAGTAATTTCATGCCCCACCTCTCTGTATCTATTCCATCTTCCACAAGTAGTCATTTCTCCCCCTAAGAACTACTTAAGTTTGTTAAAGGAAAAACACTATTAATTTAGCTTAAATTAATACAGGCTGTTTACAAACATTTTAAACATCTTGTTGAAGAATGAGATCACAAAGTCCTAAATTCTATCTTTTTATTCAACAAGTACTGTTGAATTCTTTTTATACTTTGATTGGTGATGTTATTACAATTTTTCCATAGTTAGGAGGGGCATCTGGTGGCTCAACGGTTGAGTGTCTGCCTTTGGCTCAGGACATGGTCCCAGGGTCCAGGATTGAGTCCTGCATTGGCTCCCTGCAGGGAGCCTGCTTCTCCTTCTGCCTGTGTCTCTGCTTCTCTGTGTCTCTCATGAATAAATACATATTAATAAAATGTTTTTAAAAAACAATTTTTCATAGGGAAAGTTTTTTCATAGCTCTTTGAACTTCCTACTTTTAAAAACTATTTGTAGTTAAATATCCATCTTCAGCATTGCCAGATTAGAATTGGCTTCACCACCAAAAAAAAAATAAAAATAAAAAATTAATTAATTAATTAATTAATTAAAAAAAAAAGAATTGGCTTCACCAGTTCTCCCTAAAAAGTCATGAAGTATTGCTTATAAACAGTTGTCATAATACCTACTTCATTGGCTTGCTGTAAGATTTAATGAGATAATGTATATGAAGATTTAACACAATTTTTGGCACATAGACAATTTTCAATAAATAGTAGCTGTTTTTGCTATTAAGATAAAAGTGAGAGAACCAAAATTCTCTAGTGGCTTTTCGCTGAAATATTTTACCTTTGTTTTAGACATTTAGAGCTGTAAGTAGTCAATCGTAAACCCATAAGATATAATAAAGGTCTGTAACATAAATATCTTTTGAAATTTATATTCATACTTTTAAATACATTAGAAATAGTAAAAAGACAAATCTATTTAACACATTACACAAGGTGTAATACTGTTAGGCAACTAGGCAACATGTGATATTGAGTCAAGACCTTTCCCAAACAGCCCATAAATGGGGCCCCAGCCTAACCCCAGCCAAACTTACATGGACCCACAGAGTCCTATGATCAGACCAACACCCCGCACCCCCCCCTCACCTCCCGGCACTCAGAATCAGGCTTAGCAAACTTCTCACCAGGAAAGCAACCCAGACTGACTCCACAAGATGCCCATGGTCCCTTTTTTTTTCTGTAAGATTTTATTTATTTATCCATGAGAGACAGATTGAAAGAGAAAAAGAGAGAGAGAGAGGCGGAGACACAGGCAGAGGGAGAAGCAGGCTCCATGCACCGGGAGCCTGATGTGAGATTTGATCCCGGGTCTCCAGGATCGCGCCCTGGGCCAAAGGCAGGCGCCAAACCGCTGTGCCACCCAGGGATCCCCACCATGGTCCCTTAAAACTAGAATGGGTAGGTAAATAAACGAGTGTATGAATAGATGATATCAACTTGGACAGTGCTCAGTGCTTGGACAGTGCTAAGGGAGAAAGAGACACGTTGCAGAATGGTATGCCTGCCATCGCATACCTGATGGACACCTTTGTGTGTGTATTCAAAAAACACACATAAAAGACAATGCTAAGTATTGTTCATGGATATATCATGTGAAATATAAAAGCAGAGGTACCCGGGTGGTTCAGTTGGTTAAGGTCTGCCTTCGGCTCAGGTCTTGATCTCAGGGTCCCAGGATCCAGCCCCATGTCGGGGCTGCTCAGCAAGGAGCCTGCTTCCCCTTCTCCCTCTGGCCCTATCCCCTGCTCATGCTCACTCTCTCTCTTTCATAAATAAATAAAATTAAAATTAACTATAAAACATACTAGAAAGATAGACAACAACCTGAGGGGAGGAGAGAATGGGACTGGGAACTGATAATAAATGGGAATTTCAGTTTTGTTTTGTTTTTTTATAAAAAAGACTTAAAGGAAATAGGTCATTTATTATCAGTTTATTCTTGGAAGTGGGTTTGTTAGGGGTTAATTTATTCTATGCACTTCTCTGCATTGTTTATATTTCTAAAAATAAATGGGAAGAATGTAAAAAACTAGAGGCTGGCTTGCAGGCCAGCAAAAGGTGGGGGAAAGAGTTGGTGCTGTATTGCCCACATAATTTAGTTAAAACCAATACATTAATTTTTTTTTTCAGTTAAATTGACTTAAGTTCACGTATGTTTCCCAAAATATCGAGACATCGTATTGGCTTTGGACAAAATTTTTAGTTAGTAAATACGTGGAGCATCCGTGATGTGCCTAGCAGAACAGTCCTCGGGGTGTACGCAGAAACTAAATGTATGAATTGTCCAGTCCCGGCGTGTGAGGCTAAAAGCTGGTGGGGGCTGTGGTAAACCAAAAGGCCCCATCTGAAGGCATTCCACTAAAGTTCAAATATGTTTTTAAACACGATGTGAGCCAGACTAAATGGGAATATGAGCCAAATTCTTCCACAACTGCGAATTTCCAATCTTCGTGTAGATGTTGAGACTTAACTCTTGGAAAACCACACTGACAGCCTGCTTTGAAAGGGCTTATCTCTGCACCTTTTCTAGTAATTGTTGTGACAAGATAAATGAATGAATCACCTTAGTACTCAGACTAACTGGGTAAGTATTTCTATGCATAAAAAAAGGACAAAAGAAGTTAGAATAGACAAAGGGTACATAACCACAGAAGGAGATGGTGTGGGTTTGCGATTTTAAGGAGTTAGTTCAGCAACGTCCCATAGTCTCAGTAGCAGCAGATGCACTGTTTTGTGTTCTTCAAGCCACACGCACGTCGTCTCGTGCTAGGCTGAGTAGAGAGAAAAAGTCAAACGAGTGATTGACACTCTGAATCATTCTTTATCTGCTCAAATACTTAAGTCATTTGGGGTTTGGGGGAAATGTGGTAGGCCCAGGCATGGAGGGAGCCTTGGGAGTGACAAATTGAGGTGTTTCCCACCCAGAACGTGCAAGTGTGCAAGGTGCATAGGCACACCAGGATTTCAGCCTTCACTTGCTCAACTCTGGAAGCCGGGACCGCCAGAGAGGGCAGAGGGAGCTCCCTAGTGGCCGGAGTCTGCAGCTCAGGCCTGCGCCCTCCCCGCGGGCCCTCGGCCTGGCCAGACACCAGCAGGCACGCAGAGCGGCAGGCGGGACTCCTGGCCCACAAGCCACCTCCGGGAAAGCAGACCCGTGGCCCAGTTTTCTTGCAAAACCATCAGACTGGGGAAGAAGCGTGTGGAAGGGGGAAGAAGCCATTGTCCCCCATCATGTGTCCCATCTTTTCGTTGCTGCGTGACTTTATTATTAGTATTCAGTGGTGAGAATCCCAGGGCGTTTGTCATCTGACTTTTTCAAATGTAAATATAAATTGACTTTCTCTGGTGGAATTGGTACTTCTGTTTTCTGATTAGGGGATTAAATGGAGACTTTGTTTCCTTAATTTATTAACCTGGTGTGTTGTTTTCATTAATTCCAGAAGTGGAAAGCTAAATAACCATTTAGAAGCTGCTATTCATGAGGCCATGAGTGAACTGGACAAAATGTCTGGGACTGTAAGTTAATTTATTTTTCCATTATACTGTGCTTCTTTGAAAATAAATTGTATTATACTTTTTGGTAAAGTCTCTTAAATATTGACAAGCAACTCACGTAGCAATACTAAATTACTAGGCTCCAAAAAAAAAAAAAAAAAGACATATCAAAAAAGATTCAAAGCAATTTAAGAAAAAATAACCTGGTAGTATTAACTATGTCTTTTTTCTGAGATAACTTTTGTTTTTCCCACATAACATTCTTTCTAAATGTGAGCCGCAAAATATTCCTGTTCAAACCACAGCTTTCTGCATTTGACTCCCTGAATAACAGTGGCCACTACTGTTGCCTAGTCAATAATGCAAATTTCACTTTGTCTCAAAAAAAGGGAAATTGAACAGTGGGCTCAAGTTCAAGAGTGCAAAGACCTTTCGTTTCCTTTGTACTGTTGCCTAAAAAGCAAAATATTTGGCACTATTATTAAATTATTGAACCTTATAATCTCTGGTTTTTGAGAAGTTGTGTCTATTCTTTCTTTACATTTTTACTGAACCATTCATACAGTAGTATTGAATGTGAGAAGTTTACCTATTGTCCTCTAATTCACAAACTGGCTAGTGTAAACACTCAAAATATGATTTTAGTAATTTCTAAAAAAAATGTGAATTATCTAAGGCTATTCAGCAATGAAAGCTAATTTCTTTTACTTTTACTCAATGCTTTGTGTTAACAAGTTATCTAGATCCCAACAACCCATTCAGTGGCTACTGATTGACATACAGGTTATAGATTCCCAGAATGGTGGGGTTGGTGCAGGCTTTAGAGATTTGGTGATCCAACCCATCATTTTGCAAATGAATGAAGACTCTAAGTTTTTTTTTTTTAAAAAGATTTTATTTATTTATTCATGAGATACACAGAGAGAGGGAGAGAGAGAGTCAGAGACACAGGCAGAGGGAGAAGCAGGCTCCATGCAGGGAGCCCAACATGGGACTCGATCCTGGGACTCAAGGATCATGCCCTGGGCCGAAGGCAGGCGCTAAGCCACTGAGCCACCCAGGGATCCCCCAAGACCCTAAGATGTTAAATTTCCTGATAGAATTTAGGAAAGGTCTAAAGTGGGGATTATAAATCTAAATGCCTGCTAAGGTCAGGCAAATACTGTCAGTAAGTAAAGTGGGTCATGTGTGAGAATAACAGCCACTCAAGCGGATCAAGAAATGCCAACCAAGAGGTCGGGGGAAGCCGCCTTAGAGGATCCACAGTAAAGACTATTGCCCACTTCAGCTGGTGCTGGTTGGGGAAAGGCTTGCTCCATCCAGCATCCACCATCCACCAGTCCTTAGGGCCTCACACTGCTCCTCATTTCACTTGAATTCCATCCATCAGATGAGAGAAGAGAATATGCCAAGGGCTGCCAGGGATAGGCTCATCATTTTCCTCTGGTCTGACCCCCTCATATGGCTTCCTTAACTCAAATGGACTAGGAAACGTGTTATACGATGTGCCTGCTGAGGAGGAAGAAAAAATGACTTCAGTAAGCATCTTGCTGGTCTTCCCTGCAGGACATTTGGCCCTCGTGGCCAGCAGGTAGTCAGCACTGATGGGGACTGTGTCAAGCTGGAGTCCATACTCTCTCCAGAAGGAGCTCCTCCTTCCACACTCCTGCAGATCTGAACCACATGGGAAATTGTGCCAGAGCTGCAAGCTCTTCCAAGTTTTCATAAGATGCTAAAAGTCTGGAAAGTAAAATTTCCCATTTTTTTTTTTTTTTTTTAGTGTTGACAATGTTTTAGACATTAAGGCATCATACAGCTAAACAAAATACCTTTTCAGGCCACATTTGGTCCACAGATTACCAAGACTTGCTTGCAGTCTTGGATAACATCTTCTTTCCTCAGTTAAAATAAGTTTTCCATTATGGATCTTCATCAGAAACTAATGGTTTTTAAAAGTGTATATGGACAGGTTAGGAGGAAAAGGCAGTTTGAGAAACTTATGTTACTTTTTAAATTTAAAATTTTTTTAAAGCCTTTTGCATTTGACTTTGAACAGCATTGGCCTGTGCTGTTATCTAAGCATTTTGAAGACATGCAGTGAAGCCAACGTGTAGCAGGTCTTGAGAGCTGACTGGGCACATCTCCTAACTATGAGTTCCATCATGTTACGTTGGTAGCTTTGAAGCTGGCTGTGGTGGAAGTATTTACACCATGGAAATGGGCAAATGCTGCAATAGGCTCGTGTTCCTCCAACAGGAAGCTGGTTGTTAAGCATTAGCTACACCACTGCCTTGGGACTCGCCTGCCTTTCCTGGGTCTTGACCTTGCCCTCTCCTATCAGTGACCACATACAATGTGGGGCACCCCCCTAGCACGTGTCCTCTGCCTCCCAAAACCATACCTGCTGTCTCATACCTGGCGATCACACTCCGCCATGCTCCACCCCTGCTCCATATGATACACGGCCCTAATTGCTACAGCTTCTGCATTAGTATATAACAGATGAGTTGTACTAATTGCTCATCCCAGACTATATAAGCTCAGATCTGCCAACGATGGTAGCGGTATTCCATTTTTACTCTGAGTCTTCTCATAAATAACATTCCTTGGGCTGAGCTGTGTGCGTGTTCTTACCATCTTTGACCCTTCTCAGTAGTTAAAAAGTAAGTCGGGTGACGGAATAAAGAAGAAAACATGTCCGGTACGTATTTTTCCACTTTCCTAGACTCTACTGAAATTGGTGATCTAGGGATCTCTAATAGGAAAGGCGTTATTTCTGCCTTAAATGGACAGCAGGGGTAGCGACTGCACACTGCATTTCCCACACTTGGTCTTCTCCGCTTCCTCCTTTGAGTTCCACAGTTTATGGGGTTCCCACAGTGTTGTTCTGCTTCTTAGTTCCTAGGATTCCTCATTCTCTGTAGTGACTATGGGCACACTGAGATCCGGGGTCTTGACAAAAAATTTCAAGGCCTCATGATATCAATGATTGAAGACGAGAGGTGGAAACCTATTCCCTATCCTGTTTTTTGTCAGAGATCGTATGGCGTTTGTACTTTCAACGTCTGTTGTTATTTTTTTTCCACCTCTTTATTTCCAGGTTCACCAAATCCCACAGGGAGACAGACAAATGAGACCCCCCAAACCCAAGAGGAGGAAGATCTCCAGATAACAGGGACTACTCCACCAATGCGCAGTGTTTATTAAAGGAACGTGCACAGATATATCTATATATAGGTATTGATATAGCCACTGTTATATCAGTATTTATACTATGGCAGATAGCTACTACCACCACAGGGTGCTAAAAGAAACAGTGATACAATATTTTTTTGAACAGGAAGGATAATGAATGCTGGAAAACCAATCAGAATCCCTGAATGATGAGAGTGATAAATGGTCAAGAGATTACTGAGAAACTTTTTCTATAATACTAAAATTGTGATTATAAGAAATGTCCAAATGTTTCTGAAGACTTTTCAATGTTGTATATAGAAAATACAGAATTTCATGGTGATATCAGAAATGTAAATATTGTACAATATTGTCATGTACAAGCGTACCTAATGCACACTTTATCTTTTATTGTACAAAGAAATAGTGTACAAAATTCTTTGGTTTCTATGGAGTACACCTACCAGAGACTACCAGTGTAAAGTGATAAATAAAAATACAACCTAAATGCTTTTCTATGATAATGTAAAAGATGCTGTTTTTGTATTTAACAGCAGAGAAAAGGCATGATGATGTATTACCTGAATGATGACATACACTGCACACCACCGAGTGTCCATTTATATTGTCTGTTTGGAATGAACCTTGCCTGGAAGCACTGGACTCAGTTTCGGGTGCCTAGGAAATCAAAACCTTGCAGATTTCTAAAGGGATGAGGGCTCACAGGTCTAAATTGAGAATTCAGAAACTGCAACCATTTGTTGCATATTTTTTTTACCTAAGTTTTAAAGTAGAATAGGTTTTATAAAAAAAAAAAATCTTAGATGGAATATTTTACTCAGTCATTTCTGTAGTTAACGTTTGATAGCCACCTATTGATCTAGCTAGCTCATGCTGCACCACCATTGATGCTCAGAGTGGAATTTGTTTGCAAACAGTACCTGACAAGATAAAACTCTCTGTTTCCATACATGGAGGCAAAAGCCCCAGTTCGAGACCATTATCAGAGGTAAGGTTGATTATAATTCAGTTTTTTTGTAGTGGCAAAAACGAATACGAATCATCAAAGCAAGTTTCATAGCCATTCATCAGTATTACTTAAACCAGAAGTGAAGGTGGCTTACAAAATTATTAGCAATGGTAATTTTTTATCAGTATTATGTAACATATCAGATTTATTTTATTTAAAGAATTATTTATACCATTAACAGATTCTTATATATATTAATGTGGCTGAAATGTGCAGGTTAAATCTATTAACCAAATTATTTATATTATATTAAGTAAGAAAAAAATGTGAAACAAATGTAGAGAGAAAATACTACATTACAAGTATACAAACCTAAAACTGTGAGCCATTGTAAAGTACAAGGTTATTAATAAGAAATGTAGCACAACATAATTTTCCGTCTTTTTTTCACAATTTTTGTGGTGGTGGTATAACCCTATCTCCCACGCACTTACGTGAAGTTTCAGGCCTCCAGCCTGACTTCTGCTGATGGACTGTCAAAAGAAGGGATCCATTATCCCTTTATTCTTTGAATCACCAGCCCCCATCCCCAAACCCTTAAACCCCTAGAGAACACTCGCTGCCTGGGCCCCTACCTAGCCTGGGGCTAACTCAACAGCTTAATGCTCCAGCCACTGGGAGCCTTTCAGTAGCAGGCTCTGGAGCCCCCCACCCCAATACCCACCACCTCGTTATGGCTCCTCTCTCATCCAGCCCCCATTCTTCTCAGTCCCACGATGTAGCAGAGTTCCAGTAACTCAGGAAAAAGGAGACCAAGGTCATTCTTCCAGTTGGTTTTTTGGGGCCACAGCACAGAGCACTCCACCCGGGCTCACTTTTGATAGCAACAGCTCTTAGTTCTTCCCCTCCGGTCTCCTGTGTCCAGTTGTCCTTTCACTCCCACCCTCACCCCTACCCTCAGGCCTGATGGAATGCAGCTGGCTACCCCGGGCTTCTCGGCCTGGAGGCAGGAGCCTTTCCTTCTGGGGGTAGGTTCATTGTGTCTTTCATGTAACAGTGGGGTTGCCTGCTGGTCCTTCATGCAGTCGCCCTAAGTAATCTTTTGATCTTTTGTGTAGTTTAGTTGACGCATCTTTGTGTGTTTGGGATGTTTAAACCATAGATGCCCTTTTTTCTTTTCTTTTCTTTTCTTTTCTTTTCTTTTCTTTTCTTTTCTTTTCTTTTCTTTTCTTTTCTTTTCTTTTCTTTTCTTTTCTTTTCTTTTTTCTCTGCCACCAACCTGCTTTTCTACTGTTTCATCTGCACGGTTATGTTTATTCCCGGGTAGACGCGTATGTGTGCCTGTATGTTGTCTGCCTGTGTGTGTGTGTGTATGTGTGTTGATGTGTAGAAGTTTTTTTTAGCCCTTGCTGTCCGTCTTTAGACTGAGTTTGTGTCTACCAAGCCTTCTTTTAGATATTTCAAGCTAATTAGGTGTGTGCTTCCCCACTGATGTGTACTTTACATCAGCAGACCATGTAAAGTATGTTTGTGCCCATGATTTCACTGGTTGCTTACAGCTTTGATGTGGATGCTAGGTGTTGTTGTTTCAGTCCACATGGGGTTTTTTTTCCCTCTCCTTTACAGTTCTATGGTTTCGTGTAAGCAGTTAATGTAAATATTGTTAGCATTACAGGTCATGCAGTGCTGTAACATTTTTTTAAATGTTGCACCTACTTTACAATTAAAAAATTGGTCACTCATACTTGAATTTTGCCCATAGAGCCATTTCTTTCTCTTTGTATTCAAGCCAATTCATTTTTTTTAAATGAAGGCTAGCCCTTCTACATTATTACATTTTTTTATGCCCTAAAACAAACTCTTTTTTCTTTTCAACAAATCTGACAAATGGAAACAATGAAAAATTTTTTGCACCTTTAACGAACATAATATCCCCTTTGGAAAAGAAAATCTAATATGATTTTGTGTCCCTTAACAGTCTTATTAGGAAGCAGAAGGAGAAGAAACTACACCTTTAAGGAGTTTTTAAAGATTATTTCAAATGAATGAAAATGAACTCAGCAGCTCTTGTTTGATTTGTCTCATTTGTAGCATTAAAAGCAATCGGGGTTTTTATTTATTTAAAGGAATATTTTTGGTTTGTAGTTTTTAGTCTCATTGTGAATGTAAATGCTTTAGAATATCCATCCCTTGTGATATCATGGGCCACTTTTAGCCATGCATTTGGACCCTGACTTTGAGTTATTTGCTATGTCTGTTTTTCAAGTACGCACAACCTTATTCTTTTTAACGTAACACTGCAGAATTGTGGCAACAGCAGAGGGCTGTTTTTTGCTTTCTGTAAGTTTTATGAAGATTCCCGACTGACCCATCCCATGAGGTGATTCCTTTTTTCATTTCAGGCCATGATAACCGGTTGTCGTTAACTTTGGTAATCTCTGCAGTCTGCAATGTGCCCTTGTAAGTCACAAGCGGTTTTGCACTGAGATTTTAAAATCTAGGATGCCTAAGATGCTGGTGACGCTCTCTGCCGAGAAAGCCAAGATCCTAGACCTTCCTGAGAATCTGATACCTGTTTACTTTGCCCACGTATGCCCAAATGGTGTAACACAAGTCTCAAGACTTTTCAATGTAGTGTATAAAATGAGTTGTGCATTACTTGATTCATTTGGGGGCTATGGAGAAATAATATCAACCAGCCAGAACTGTAATATTGAATTAATTTATCTTTTTTCTTTCATTCACTCTCTCACATTTGCATTAGCCAAAGAGATAAGAACATTAGTAATTCATACGTGTAAACAACCCAGAAGTGAATATTAAATCAGTGAGCCAAAAAGCAATAAACAACTCAAGCATGGGAAATCCTGCTAACAGTGGGGAGTCTGATACAGAAAAAAATATATAAAAAGCATTATCTTCAAATATGAAAGATTAATTTGTATCTACTGTAAATATGTATTATCAGCCTTATCTGCTTTTATACACACTGTGTGTGTACTTCAGTGACCTTTTATAAACCGGAAAAATGGTTGATTTAATAATTTGTTATGTAAATACAAAGTTGTCTATAAATTGGAAAATTTGATGCCAGATGGCTTCACAATATACAAATGTGTTTTGTAACATCATGCCTTTATGGATTAAGTATAAATACACTGGATTGTCTGTGTAGAAGAGTAGCAGTTTACATTGCACCTGCATTTCAAGTGGATATTTTTGTCCAAATGGTTACCTTCTTAGGAAAAGAAAATGACCTGAACATTTTCAATGTGAAAAACAAATATGGTTTTGAATTCACCAAAACTCTTCACACTCATGCCTCTTCAATTCCACACTAAATGCCGTTTATTATATTTCCATAGGAGATTCTTTGATCCAGGACTGGGGTCTACCCAGGAAACCTCCCCAAATGGAATTATTCTACTTTAGAAACAGGCTGTGCATCTTAATTTCTAAATCATAGGCAGAGGGAGAGCCACAGCCTTCTTACTGCTTTTTAACTTTTTTTTTTTCCTGTTTTGTTTCCACACATCTTGGAAAGTACTCCACAGGTAAACAGGGCCTGGTTCTTGTGCGCCAAGGTGTCTACAGAGTGACACTCCAATGCAGGGCTTCTCAACCCCAGCACTAGTGACATTTGGGGTGAGATCATTCCCTGTTGTGAGGGCTGTCCGGGGCATTGTAGGATGTTTGGCCCCTTCCCTTGTCTCTACCCACCAGATACCAGTAGCATCCCTTCCAAATTGTGACAATCCAAAATGATGCTAGACGTTGCCCAATGTCTCCTGGGGTGAGGGTGGAGAATGGAGGGATGGGGGTAGGGACCAAGTGAGACTTGAAAACCACTGCCTTAACGAAATCAGTTAGGGAACACATGTCTGTGTGAAACATTGGAAAGTTTCGCATGCCGTAATCAACAGGAAACAGATTCCTAGATCAAAATCCAAAACAAAATCCACAACAAAGTAGTGCTTCTCGGCCCATCATTACGGAAGTCAAGGCATTAGGTTCAGCTTCATTTTGAGCACATTTGACACTTGGGATCATGAGACTCAAGACAGTCATGTTCTGAGAAGTCCCATGTAGGGCTTAGGAGAGTTGTTACCTAGATACCATGGTTCAGTTTGCAAGAAGACTAATAGCCCCCTTTGGATGTGTGTTAGGAGCCGCAGTGAGTGGAAGACTTCTCAATAATAGCGTAGCTGCCTGCCTTGGGTCAAGATGAGTACGTTGGCTGAGGGGACCATGCTATTTATGTATTTTAACAGCTCTCTACCGCAGCTGGTTCAGGTATCAGTACTTTTTGCATGATCCTTCTAGAAGTTCTGATGGAAGCAGTTGAGCGGATCTAGGTGATATCATTGATCTATATTCACGTAATAAATATTCTTGAGTTCCTCTCTCTGCCACATCCAGTATGTAGCAGTAGGGATATGGTGGTGAGCAAGTCAGAGCCCATTCTCTGCCTGCACAGAGCAGCCCAAGGAGCCGGCCAGTGGGACGTGTAAGTATGATAAGGGTGATCGGGCCTGGGCTGGGCAGCACATGGCAGGCCCCCGACCTAGCTTAGTGAGGAGCCAGGAAGGATGAAGAGGATTCAGGCAAAGAAGTCTGTGTCTCAGAGGAGGGGAAAGGAGTGTGTTGAAGCAGTCGAGAAGAGAACTGGGGTGAAGCAGCACAAGCAGTCTGGGGGAGTCTTGCCCAGACCCCACTTCGCGGCGTGGTGACGATGGGAAACTGCTGCAATTTCAAGGTGGGGCGCGATAGGAGCCGGTCTGTGTTTTAGAAAGATTATCCTGCTGCAGTCTGAAGAACAGGCACTCGGAGTGAGACAACACGGAGGAGCATGTATCTCATTTCTAGTGCAGCATTTTTGTAAAGCACCTACGTCCTCAAAAATTAAAAAATATTCTGGGCCCGCCATGACTCTTCATATCACATTTGTTGAGTAAGTTCCATCCCAGTCTTGAGATATGTATATAAATATATTTGTGTAGGTTCACTTTAATAATCATACGTAAGTGCTGTTCAGCACACTTACAGTTATTGCCATCAGCACCAATTCCCTATTTCCTTCACACAAATTCGTGCTGTGTTGGTGGACCGATGATGTTTCTGCTTGGATGATGAGACGCTGGGGAAGTTTAAAATCCCAAAGCATTGAAGTGTTAAAAGTTACAGTGTTAGAAAGTAAGGCCTGCTAACCAGAATGCACAGGTAGGTATAGGTCAGGTGTAGGGAGCTTGGCCTGCCCACATCCTCCCACATACCTCCAGTGAGCAATAGGAAGCTGCGGAGGAGCCCGCAAGATGCCAGAGGTACCAGGTAAGCACCAAGGGTTGTAAAAATGCCTGAAAGTGGACTCCAGGGAGTTGGGGCCCAGGACAAGGCCATCTGGCTATGAGGACCTGTGCCCCACAGCAGGGAAGACCACAATGGTCTTTCATCATCCATTCCAACCCATTATTATGTACATGCCCTTGAAAGTATCCCCGACCACAATTAATCACCTCCTACATTCGATGAACATTGAACATAAGGGCTTTTTAAAGCTAATTATCAATAATAATAATAATAATAAAGCTAATTATCAATTTTAAAAAAAGCCACACACACAACAGAGGCAGTACAATAACAGGCATTCAGTCCCATCCAGAGGCCAGCAAATAACCCCTGTCTCTAGCACGGGGTCCTGTACACAGGAGATGAACCCTCAAGGGGGAGGCGTCCCCTGATGTTTGCAAACTGGGTCCTGGAGAGGGATCAGCTGCAGTCAAATCTAGACTGTGCCACTGACCAGTTGTCTAACATGGGGCAAGTTATTTACCATCCATGTGTAACCTCATCTACCAAAGGGGTTGAGGGTAAGGACTGAATGAGGAAATGCAAAGTTCTTAGCTCCTGGCACAGAGCAGGCCCTCAGAGACGGGTCATTGGTAAACTACAGCAGGCAAGTTTGAGATTAGGAAAGGGAACCTCCTGGGATCCCTGGGTGGCGCAGCGGTTTGGTGCCTGCCTTTGGCCCAGGGCGCGATCCTGGAGACCCGGGATCGAATCCCACGTTGGGCTCCCGGTGCATGGAGCCTGCTTCTCCCTCTGCCTGTGTCTCTGCCTCTCTCTCTGTGTGTGACTATCATAAATAAAAAATAAAAATTAAAAATTAAAATTAAAAAAAAAAAAAGGGGAAGGGAAACTCCTGTCACGCAGGAGCTGAGTGTAGAGTTGTCCCATCTCCCCAGGAAGGCTTTATTTTATTTTATTTTATTTTATTTTATTTTATTTATTTTATTTTATTTTTTATTTTATTTTATTTTTTCAAATACCTTTAATGGCTTCACAAGGAAATAGGGGAAATATTGAGAAGAAAACAAGAACAACAGGAGAGAAATATTAAAGAAATACAGGAAGAGATGAGAACCTCTCAATTAAAAAAAAATCCTAATACGTTTCACATTTGAAGAATTGTGTAAAATGAGCACTGGGTGTTATAGGTAAGTAATGAATCACTAAATTCTACTCCTGAAACCAGTATCACACTATACGTTAACTAAAATTTAAACATATACTTGAAACAAAAAATTGTGTAATAATTTTTTTGACCCAGAAATACATTTTCCCCAATTTTATTTTTTTATTAAATTTTTTTTAATTTTTAATTAATTAATTTATTTTTATTTTATTTAAAGCCCAGGAAGGCTTTAAAGGCAGGAGCGTGGTATCTACCTGTCTAAGGCAGTTCTGTCCAAAGCAAGCTGTTTCATGAGGTCTTTTCTGGTTTTCCCCGTCCAGCCCCAAGCTTCTGGACCTTCTACCCAGGGTGTTTCTTAGATGACTCCACTGTCCATCACGCCACAGGCACCTACAAAATGGCTTTCTTCTACACTAGTCTGGAAAATGATTTCTCTGAGAAGTGAACCCCATTGGCTGTGGCAGCCAGAGCAGAGACAGAACTAACCCTCAGCCTCAGAGTGAAGTCGGGCCCAGCTCTTCAAATAAGTAGCTCAAGGTATGAAGAGTTTAAACAACACAAAATCCGTCAAATCAGGGAATGCAGAGCTTCGTAGAGCTTCATTCAGAGAAGAGCGTGTTTAAGAGACTGAAGTCTGGGGTCCCAGTTCTTACCACTAGACTCCATGATTTAGGACAAATCTCTAAAAAGATCCTGGGGCTAGATATCTAGGGTGCGAAAGCAGTTATTCAGGGGCTGTGTGACCTCAGGCAAATTACCCTCCTGGTGCCTTAGTTTCATCATCTGAAAACTGACGGATAATAGAATCATCGATGTGCTTGAAGATTAAATAAACCCATCTATGCGAAGCACTTAGGAGAGTATCAGGCAAAGAGTAAATGCTATGCAAGTCCAGATATTGTGATTATTATTACTGCTAATAATAGAGGCTGAGCCTCAGTCACTTCCTTCGTCCATAGATGGGAATGACCTAGCCCTTACCTGCCGTAGAGGAAGGTTCCGTCTTCTGTGCGACGATCACTTAAGAGGCTCCTGCTATTCACCTTTAACCATTTATTTCTCTTCCCTGATTTAAATGTGGGTGCTCTGGACAGGAGGAAGACTTTGACCCAGCAGGAGGGAGCAAGTTCCTAAAAGATCTGAGAATATGGAGGGTGGGAGGAGGGTGTTCGAAACCATCCTAGAGTTCGCTGTACTCGGAGGACTAGTAAGAAAATGAAAAGAAATAATACACTGAGGCGTGCTTTCAAAACGGGAAGAGAGGAGAACAAATAATCTGAAGTGGTAGTATTTTCAAGTGCTATTAAGAATTATTATTTTTTTTTATTTTTAAAGATTTTATTCATTTATTCATGAGAGACACACAGAGAGGCAGAGACACAGGCAGAGGGAGAGGCAGGCTCCATGCAGGGAGCCCGACGTGGGACTCGATCCCAGGACCCCGGGGTCATGACCTGGGCCGAAGGCGGGCGCTCAACCGCTGAGCCACCCAGGGATCCCATATTATTTATTTTTAAATAGGAAGTTTATGTCTACATACTGTACGTAGCCTTTTCAGACTATGAGTTCCTAGCCACATGTTGCTAAAAGAGGGAGAAGAATTTGGTGGACGCCGATGTAGTTGGTGAACTTAGATGTAGCTAAACAGGTGTCAGGGGCAGGGCCTCTTTGGAGTTTCCCGTCTGGTGGGCCTCCCAGGCCGCTCCGGACCAACGCAGGTGGGAAAGTAGCCAGGGAGGCCAGTTGCCAGGGGCTTTGGCCCCCGGATTGTGACTGAGTCCCCCCAGAACATAGCTTCCCCTGCCAGTTCATCCTCAATAGCTCTTGGGGTCAGGCAGGACAGCCTGAGGAAGTCTTCTGTGACCTTTACGGGCTCTGTCCCCCTTTTCCAATCAAATAGAGATTACCTAGAATCAAGAAGGTCCTTCAAATTTCCACACGGGCCAGGGGGTTCAGGGGCTGTGACTGCGGGCTGAGCCCCCCCGGCCTGGCTCATGTGCCCGACCCGGGAAGCCAACAGTCGCAGGCGCTGGCGAAGCGCACAAGGCCTGGAACGGAGAGGGGATGCTCGGTGCCCCCAAGGGCGACAGACTCTCCTCGGCCCTTCCCCTGGCTCTCCAGCTCTCGCCAGGTGGCCCGGAGCAGGTGGGGCATCATGGGGGGGGGGGTACATGCGTGGCCTCCTTCTTCAGCCCGCCCAGGGCTGCGGGCGCTGCCAGCGCGAGGGGCTCAGGCCTCCCGGCTGAGGAGGGGCCTCCCCCCTCGGGACCAGGTTTCCTCGTGGAGACGATGAGGACGTGCTCCATGCGAATGTGTGTGCGTGTGTGTGCGTGTGCGCTGCTGAGTTACTCATGGACGTGTGTTAGGAGACACACAAAACAAAAGTGAGGAAAGACCAAGAGGACGGAACAGAGATGCAGGTGTTGAGTCCCCCCCCCACGGTAGAGGGTTTCGTGCGTGGCGCCTGGGGTGTGCGCACCCACCTCCGCAGAGCACCCAAGTGACAAAGTACTGGGAGGACACAGAAGGTCGCTTCAATGGCAAAGGCAGTGATGGGACTGAACCGTCAACGGGAACTCCCGGGGCAGACCCTGCTTCTCTTATTTAACTTTTTTTTTTTTTAAGATTTTAGTTATTCATGTGAGACAGAGAAAGAGAGGCCGAGACGCAGGCAGGGGGGAAGCAGGCTCCCTGCAGGGGGCCCAACGTGGGACTCGATCCCGGGACCCCGGGGTCACACCCTGGGCCGCAGGCGGTGCTCGGCGCTGAGCCACCAGGCGGCCCCTCTCATGTAACTTTCTGCGCCCAGTCCTACTGGGCTGGTGAAGGAAAGCAGGCGCTGCCGGGCGTCTGCCCCAACACGGACTCCACGTTCACATCAGCTTCGAGGAACCTCAGTCTTCCCGGAAGGGCCTGTTAAATACGTCTGCTTGGATGCGAGACGCGGTCGCTGCCGGCTTCTGTCAGCTGCTCAGGAGAGGTACCAGCCCAGGGTGCCCGGGCCCCCCTGGTGGAGTGAGAGGGCGCCCTCCCTATGCACATGTACCCCGTGCACTCCCAGTCTCAGGAATGTTCTGGGGCTTTCTTGACGAGCAGCCGAGGTGTGTAGGTCTAGGCAGCTCATTCATAAGGTTGTGATGCTGCGGAAAAGGAGCTGCACTGGGCTCTAGTCCCAGCTCTGCTGTGTGACCTTGGGCAAGTGCCTTAACTTCTTTTGACTTGACTTTTCTAATCTGTCCCGGGGGAGCTGGGATCACACCACGTGCCCCACACTGTTATCGTCAAGTTAGCACGAACATGAACCTAGCTGCGAAGGCATTTTGAGGATGGCAACACGTTGTACACGAGGTCATGCGGGATTCCGATCCATGTGGTAAGGTCTTTTCAAGGTATAAAGACGAACTTTTCCTAGAAAAGTTTCCTGGAGTTAACTGTCTTATGGAACTTTCTCTTCAGGAGCCCGACCCACAGCGAAATTGGCTCATGGTAGATTTCTCATCTGAATGCAGAGCCTGAGAGGCTTTACGAGCCTCAAGAATGAGCCAAATGGACAGTGATGACTTCTAAAAAATGTGGATATATTTCCATGCTTCCAGATAATGCCAAGATTTCCAAGAGATGTAATATTTTTGTCCATTCATTCAGGAAATATTTACAGAGCATCTTACCTCCAAGATGAAGTTAAAAGGGCCCCTCCCTCAAGGGCTCCGGTTCCAATGAGGAAGGCCTGTAAACCGTCACCGCCATCACTGACGTCACTGACATCACGAGACTCTGCAAGGTGTGAATTGTGAAGAGCTCTGGAATACTGGGAGGTTCAAATATTGGGGAATCGGGTTAAGTGACGTGTGGAAGAGGAGAAATTCAGGCGTTGCCAGCAGCGGTAAAGGACATTGAGTGAGAGGGAATGGAGTGAAGGGCAGGGGTTGGGGGAAGGACGGAAAGGGGTCGGGACCAACATGATCTTCTGGGAGCTCTGAGGGACTCAGGAAGTCTTGAATTAATTTCCAGGAAGGAGAGAGGGAGACAGTACGCCCAGAAGGTAAGCAAAAGCCAGCTCATGGTGGAAGCGGGGTGCTGGCAGGTGTTCTAGGCCAGCAGAACGTGGAAAGCTATTTCAAACACTTTGCATCGGGTGAGCAGCAACCATTTACCTCTACACGTATCAGCAAATACTTCTATTTTTTTTAATTTTTATTTATTTATGATAGTCACAGAGAGAGAGAGAGAGGCAGAGACACAGGCAGAGGGAAAAGCAGGCTCCATGCACCGGGAGCCCGACGTGGGATTCGATCCCGGGTCTCCAGGATCACGCCCTGGGCCAAAGGCAGGCACCAAACCGCTGCGCCACCCAGGGATCCCAAATACTTCTATTTATTGCACACTCAGCGGATGCCGGCACGACCCTCGGTCCCCGGGGTAAATGTGACCGCCATGTTCCTGCCCTCATGGAACGTAGAGCCTAAGGTCAGAGACGGACACCCCCAAATTACTAAAGTGCAATGAGGGTTAAGATGGCCATAGGATTCTCTGCCACCATTTAAGGTTGTTTTAGAAAGGTCACTCTGGCCACAGAATTGGTCAGATCATTTTTCCTATCCTCCTGGAAAAATGCCAACAACTCAAGTTTGCTCCACTGACCTCAAGGTAAAAACCCAGCTGCTCTCTGAGGTGCTCAGTCAGGATATCATTGACCCCCAGCACTGAGGCATGGGAAATGGCCAGATTAAGGTCGGCGACTGGAAAGGGCCACATTGAGAACCCAGAGTCCAAGGTTGGGAGCCGTGTGCTCTCCGCTCTGTTCCTGTTTGCCCACGTGTGGGCAACTTTGGATAAGACACACCATTCCTTGGGCTTAATAGTTTTAAGGGAATAATAGAGTTCTCCTCATATTAATGTTCTAAAATTCTATGGAGGAAGGCTGCTAATCAGCATTTTCTAGCAAATTCACGTTTACAGAGGAGACTTCTGCTAGGGTTTTCTGTGTTAATCTCTGTCACGGTTACCTACTCATGGCCTGACAACGAACAGCTTCTTGAAGCACTTTCTCTTTTTTAATTTTAATTTTAGTTTTAGTTTTTCATTTAAGTTTCTATTTTGAAGCATTTTCTCCATATAATTTGCCCCAACCCCCAACACAGTCCTGCACTGCACGCTGTCCTTTTCGTTGGACGGAATTAAATCAAACAGATGGGGTTACGAGGAACAATCCAACTGATGTGTACATGTTGTCCTCACGCCTCACAGCAGGCTACTAGCTCCCTCGGACTGGATTTTGCCTCTCTCTTTTTTCACTACAAAAGATTATATGAGGCACATCTCCTGAGACAAGAAGATAATGCTCTCTCCGGGACCAGAACAGCAAGCTCCGTAGGATGAGCTGTGATGGGCGCCACAACCCCTTACCAGCCCATCTCAGTGCCTGTAATGTCCAGGGCCTACGTGAACAAATCCCCATGAGATCAAAAAAAATGACCTGACAGCCTGACAACGGTAGTGAGGATGACAGGGAAGATGGGGGTGGGGTATCCCAGTATCACATTCTTTCATTCCAGGGAACAAAATGGGGGTGCACTTGTCAACATGCCTAACAATGATGCTACTCAGATGATGACCTGAAACTCCTATGTTGTTCCGCATCTGTGAAACTCACTCAGTTCTCAAGCCGGGAGATAAGAACAAGAACGTAAATGGCGGACTCACCACCACTATGCGCACGTCACCTGCGTGTGCCTACCCCAACCTCAGCTATTTGGCTGTCATTTGAGATCTTGGCCGTAGTCAAACAGTGACCGAGGAGCCCTGATGAAGGCTTCCCTTCCACGTGTCCAGTGGCCAATTGATGCTGCCTGTCACCTGAGCCTCATCTGGGGCCGTTGGCCAGAACAATTACACGTGACTTCTCGGTGTGGTCTGGACTCCCACACCACATCGTGTCTGGCTTCCAAGAGCAGATGTCTCAAGACACCAAAGAAAGAACCAGGCAGAAGTTGCGTTGCCTTTTGTAACCCAGCCTCCAAAGTCCTATGTCATTGCTTCTGCCCAATTTGGTGGGAAGCTAGGCCCTTAAGCCAGCTCGCGTTCTTGAAAAGGGAAATGCGACTGCCATTCTTTTTTTCTTTTTTTTTTTTTGGCGACTGCCATTCTTGATGGAGTGACAAAAATTGGCACATTTGAAACAACCGCATAAATTCGGAACACACTATGTGATTGGAACATAATCAGCTTGCTCTGTGAAGTATTGCTAAGATGAAAATAATTGCTAATGTTTCTGGAGGACTTGTCATGTGCCAGGAAGAGTGCTCAACACTCTCCATGTTTGGAGAGTCACCCGGCAGACCGTCCGCTCTTCCGTTGGAAAGGTACCGTTGTTCCCCCATTTCACACTCTGGGATCTGAAACTTGAAGCTCCTAGGTCATTTGTCCATGTTACCCAGACAGAAAGTGGCAGCCCCCGGACAGGAGTTCGGGCAGGCGTGTCCATCAGGCCAAACTGTCAACGTTTCCTCAGCCTGTTTTCCAGACGGAAGATGAGTTTCAGGGACGTGAAACAGACTTCTCAGCTTTAGTAAGTGGGTACATAACAGGATCCAACCTCGCACAGGAAATACACTTGCACAGTTCCTAATGATCTGGAGAAAATATCTCCTTGATAGCTGTGATGTGAAGGTTTCTGGAGGGAGGAGGTTGGATTTGAGGGAAAGACGCTGTGATAACTTACCCTTTGTGGGGTAAAAGGGAGCCTCCCTGGCCAGGTTGCAGGGCAGAAGGGAGCCTCCTGAAGAGGTATTGGGGGTCGTGGAAGAAGGACAAAGAAATAGGCAGTTTCCTGGTCCTCCAACCCACCCCATTTCCCAAGAGAGAATCAGAAAGAGATTTTAGGAGAAGAGACTTCTTTAAGCTCCCCACCCCCCAACGCCTCTGAAAATCTTCAGTGAAATTGTAAAACATCACAGTGGGTTTGGTGTAGTTGGATTTGTTGTTGGAGCCAATTTAGAGGCTGCGTTGTATCATGGATCGCTCAGAACTAGCCCATGCTAATAAAGGGGGGCACTAACCTCTGGGTTTTTAAATCGTGCCCTATAACAAGCAGTTCGTGTCCTTGACAGAGTGATGGAATTCGTTAACTAGCTTCAGTCCCACGGGGGGGCCGTTCATTCTTCTCAGTAATTGGCATCGAGCCCAATCTGTTGCAGGAAGAATGAATTTCCTCACTGAGCATATGCCTACGGGGGGCCGGTAGCACTTGTCATCCCCAGATGTGAACGAGCCTCAGGAAGACCAAATTCTGGGTTGAAGGGCCGTTCACCTTGTTTTGCCCACTCTGGTTCCCAGCAATCTACGAGGAAAGTAGGTCTCACTTGGGCCAGATACGTAACGATGCCGCAGTAAGTCTCGGACACCAACTCCGAGAACTCAGATTAAACCAACACTTGGTGGGAACAAGGAAGTTTCATTCTTTGAGCTTAACACCAGAGAACCTCAAGGATTGTTTCCGGTTCTGTTTCTTTTTTTTTTTTTTTTTTTAAATATTTTTATTTATTTATTCATGATAGAGAGAGAGAGAGAGAGAGAGAGAGAGGCAGAGACACAGGCAGAGGGAGAAGCAGGCTCCATGCACCGGGACCCCGACGCGGGATTCGATCCCAGGTCTCCAGGATCGCGCCCTGGGCCAAAGGCAGGCGCCAAACCGCTGCGCCACCCAGGGATCCCATCTGGTTCTGTTTCTTTGGGGAAATGACAACAACTCTTAACCTGCCTCGCTGAAGGCACGGCTCGGGTCTGATCGAGGCCAGTTTTGGGTTTCCCGTGTCGTTCTTTTCCATGGTCATCTGCTGCCTCTTGCTACAGATTCTTGGTGCTGAGGCTCAGCCTTTGCACAAAACATAGTCATTGAGCATGAATTTTCGATGGTTTCCTCCAAAATGCTTCCATTTCCTCCATCAAACTCTGAAAAACTTGGCCCGGGTGTTGTGAGTTCTGTAGTTTCCGTCACTAAGGCCTGAACTCCCTGATGGTTGGTGTGTTTCCCCCGTGGAGATAGATAAACATTCACAGCACCAGGAGGAGCGAATGTCTTATGCCCCTTCTCACGGGCGGAATCAGGTATATTCTGATTGGAGTCACACCTGAACACGGATCCCTCGTGGTGTGGAAACGACACCGTGACCCTTCCCCGCAATACCTGTAATCGTCCCCCTGTCAAGTTTCCCTTAAACGGAACGTTTAGTGGTCTCGTGGAATACTGTATCATTTTCCCCAGTTGCTCCCAACCTACTTTCTTTTTCCTTTAAAGACTTTATTTAGTTATTCATGAGAGACACAGAGAGAGGCCGAGACCCAGGCAGAGGGAGAAGCAGGCTCCATGCGGGGAGCTTGAGTGGGACTCGATCCCGGGACCCAGGGGTCACGCCCCGAGCCATGAGCCACCCAGGCGTCCCCACAACCCACTTTCTACAACAGGACTTCACTGTTTTCCTCCCTCTCCGCCCTTGGCTGTGGACTGGTTCTGGCTGATGGGTTGTGAGTAGAAGTGACCGCGCCTGCTCCAAGAAGTCTCGGGAGTCGCCCTGTGTTTCTGGCCTGTTTCTTGCTGTTTTCTGTGTCCACAAATCCACATTTTAGATGAGGAGGAGTCCTTCGGTCTGGACCCCACCGGGGGAGACGTGAAGAACGGAGCCGGCAGAGCTCAGCAGAGCTGGAGCCCACCTGCGAGGGTCAGGAAACAGGAGCAAGAAATCCACCTCCGTTGCCTGAAGCCACGAGGGCCTGGGGCGGTGGCTGCGGCCTAACGTGGCAAAACCCTCGTCCTGTGGCTACTGCGCGGGAGCCTCTGCGGGACGTGGCTGTGCCAGACGCAGCGTCTGCCTTCTAGAAGCTTACAATCAAAGACAGAAGGTTAGGTGCCCACGTGTCGCTGAAGTAGCAGAAGCGACTAAGCTGACAGGGGAGGTGGGGGCATCAGAAGGCTGGTGAGCAGCGTGACGACGAGGGGGACGGTCCGGAGGCTCAGTGACCAGGTGCTTTGGGACAAAGGGGCCGAGCAGGTGTTCAAGGAGCCCCCAGGTGGGAGAGTAGAGGGCACGGTCAGAGGCGCAGGGTGGGGGGTGGAGAGGCAGCAGGCACCCTAAGAGGCTGCTCCTTTGGGCACCTGGGGGGCTCAGTGGTTGAGCGTCAGCCTGGGGCTCTGGGCGTGACCCTGGGGTCCCAGGATCGAGGCCGGCCTCGGGCCCCCGTGCAGAGCTGCTTCTCCCTCTGCCTGGGTCTCGGCCTCTCCGGGTCTCTCATGAGTGAATAAATAGAATCTTTTTAAAAATTTAAAAAAATAAAAGATTATTCTTTCAACACGTGTAGTGCGGGGAGCCTGGGCCTGGAGGGGTGGGAGAGGCGGCAAGCAGCGGGCGTCTCTGCCGCCTTCACGCCCTGCTCCCGGGGCCTCCTCTGCCCGGGCCGCGGGACGGAGCCGGCCCCGCTCCCAGCCTCCGACGATGGACCATGTGCGCCCTGAAGTGAGCGGAGCCGGTGGCCGTCGCCAGTCTTGCCATCACGGGAATAACCAGGCTCGGAGGGCCGCCGGGGGACAGGCCCCGTCCTCGCCGCAGCCCCCAATCTAGGTACAGACGAAAGACGCTCCTCGGGGACGATCCTCGAGCTGGCAGCCAGGTGGAGGAGAAGCCAGCAGGTCGCCGGGTCGTGGCGGCGGCGAAGGAAGGAGGGAAGCACACGGAGGAGGAAGAGCGAGGCCTGAGCGGGGGCCCGGGCCCGCGGGTGCTCCCTGTGTGCCCGCGCGCCTGGTCCCTGTGCTCACGTCACCTCCTGCATCTCTGGCAGCAACGCCAAGGGACGGAGGGACGGCTGCCGCGACGACCCCGGCTGCCCAGGTGCGGAGCCCAGGGCGCCCCAGCGCTGGCCCGTGGCCGGCGGCCAGGAGGCAGGAGGCAGACGCGGGCAGGCGGCCCGTGACGCCCTCGGCCACCTGCAGGAGGGGAGACGGGGGCCTCCTGTCCTGGCGGGCGCGGCCCTCGATCCGGCCTCCTCGGCCCCCCAAGGCGCCAAGGGAGTCGCGGCCCCTGGCAGGCGGCACACCCCGGCCGGCCGGACGGGCCTTGTGGGCTTCGGGGCGAGGGAGCCGGGCGCTGCAGGCGGTCGGGGTCGGCCGCAGCCCCACGGGGAGGAGCGGGCACCGGGCGAGGGGCCTTCCTGCCCCGGAGAGCCCGGGAGGTCCGGTCCTACCGCCCGGCACCCGCCGCGCCACACCGGACGAGCCGCCCCAGACCCGGCCTTCCCGGGGGCCCTCGAGGATGGAGGCGGCCGCAGGAGTCCACACCGGGCGGAGGGGCGCCCTGGGGCCGGGGGTCCGGCGGGGCAGGCGGTTCCGGCATCTCCCTCCGGCCGCCGGGACTCAGGGAGGTCCACGGCCACCCGGGGCGGGAAGGCTCCTGTGTCCGCCGGAGCCGGGACGCCCGAGGAGCCAGGACGGGCGAGTCACCGGCCCGCGGACGACCCGGACAAGGCCCCCGCGGGAAGGCCGTGCAGCGGGGCCTGAGCCAGTCTTACCCTAAATCTCCAAAGGGCAGGGCGTCCCGCATCTTCAAGAGCAAAAGAGAAGGAACCAGCTGGTTCTGGGGCACTGGGCCGCTGCGGGGACTCCTGGGGGCGCCCGGCCGCCTCGTTGCTCAAGTGCTGCCTGGGCTCGGGCCCCCCACGGGCTCCCTGCTCAGTGGGACCTGCGGCTCCCTCACCCCCTGCCCCCATCACTCTCTCTCGCAAATAAAATCTAAAGAAAAAAAAAAAGAGTTCCTGAGACTTACCTGGCCTGATTCAAGGGACACATGACAGGATGTGAGGGAGGTCCTGAGGGAGGCCCTGACGGGGAGGCCCTGAGGGAGGCCCTGAGGGAGGCCCTGAGGGGGAGGTCCTGAGGGAGGTCTTGAGGGAGGTCCTGAGGGAGGTCCTGAGGGAGGCCCTGAGGGAGGCCCTGAGGGAGGTCCTGAGGGAGGCCCTGAGGGAGGTCCTGAGGGAGGCCCTGAGGGAGGTCCTGAGGGAGGCCCTGAGGGAGGCCCTGAGGGGGAGGTCCTGAGGGAGGTCTTGAGGGAGGTCCTGAGGGAGGTCCTGAGGGAGGCCCTGAGGGAGGCCCTGAGGGAGGCCCTGCGGGAGATCTTGAGGGAGGTCCTGAGGGAGGCCCTGAGGGAGGTCCTGAGGGAGGTCCTGAGGGAGGTACTGCAGGAGGCCCTGAGGGAGGCCCTGAGGGAGGCCCTGAGGGAGGTCCTGAGGGAGGCCCTGAGGGAGGCCCTGAGGGAGGTCCTGAGGGAGGCCCTGAGGGAGGCCCTGAGGGAGGTCCTGAGGGAGGTCCTGAGTGAGGTCCTGAGGGAGGCCCTGAGGGAGGTCTTGAGGGAGGTCCTGAGGGAGGCCATGAAGGAGGCCCTGAGGGAGGTCCTGAGGGAGGCCCTGAGGGAGGTCTTGAGTGAGGTCCTGAGGGAGGCCCTGAGGGAGGTCTTGAGGGAGGTCCTGAGGGAGGCCCTGAGGGAGGTCTTGAGGGAGGTCCTGAGGGAGGCCATGAAGGAGGCCCTGAGGGAGGTCCTGAGGGAGGCCCTGAGGGAGGCCCTGAGGGAGGTCCTGAGGGAGGCCCTGAGGGAGGTCTTGAGGGAGGCCATGAAGGAGGCCCTGAGGGAGGTCCTGCGGGAGGCCCTGAGGAGCACCACCTCTGCGCACCTGCCCTCTGGCTTCCCGCCACTCACCCTTTGTGTCAGGTCGCCCCCATGTCACCCACTTGAGTCCAGCTTTCTCAAAAAACCACCTGTCTCACTGCAATTCTTTTACTTCCGCTTTAGAACTTGGATAAAAAATACGAGCCCCTTTAATAAAATACCCAGTGCGCACATCAAAACTGGAAACTAGGAGGCTGAGAGTTCACGCTCTGGGCCTCCTTATCAAAAAATGGGGCAGATACACTAAATTTGTGGTTGAAAATTTTTTTTTTGTTCACACCATGAGAAGCCGTCTTCAAAGGAAGTCTTGCACGAAGCAGAAACAAAGGAGGGACCTGAGAGCTGGGCTGCTCTGGGCCAAAGGGGAGTGAGTCTGAGGACCTGGGCCGCCGAGGTGGAGCTTTACGAAAGCATTTGGCATCATCTCATTGACGGGGCGGCCAGTAGAGACGGAGCCGAGGGGCCAGGTCCTCGCCCCAAGCGTGTTCCCTGAGGCTTCTCCTGGGGAAGAAGATGGTAGGTGGGGGGCCCTGCAGCCTGGGGTGGGTGGGACGGTGAGAAGGTGCTGGAGGGCCCGGCGGGTCAGGGGAGGCGGGAGCGAGGCCTCGGTGGGGCCTCCCGGAGGCTGGCCAGCCGGGCCTCTGTAAGGAGTCAGTTCCCTGGTCCCTGGTCCCTGCCCCGCGGCCCCCAACAGCGAGCCGAGGTACAGAGGCGGGGAAAGGGAGGCGGCACACTTGGAAGGATCCGGAAGGCCAGTCCTTGCATCCTCTGCCTCCCTCGCTAAACTGCGATCTCCCCCTTCATTCGTTCCTGGCACGCTGTTTCCTTAACCACATCCCCCCCCCACCCAAAGTTCTAGAACAATTGGGTGGGGAAAGACCTGCCTTCCCCCAAAGTGACCCCATCTCTGAAATTATTTCGTTCTCAGGCTTCGCCGTCCAGACGCTCATCGCTGTTTCTGGGCGCTGGGAAAGCTTCCCCCAAAGTGCGGCCCACAGACGGCCCATCAGCATCACCTGAGGAGCTCGCCTGCCAATTTCCTAGAGCCCCACCCCCCCCTCCCCAGGTCTCCAGGTCACAACCCTTGAGGTGGGGCTGCCACACCCGGGGCTGCAACCAGCCGCCCAGCCCAGGTGATTCCGACGCACTTTGGCCTCTGGAAGCTGCGGGAAGCCCTGTGGACCCTGGTTGGGCTGCGGGTGGCTCCTGTGTCTGCGGCTCTAGATCCCTTTCCCCTTGGGGCCTTCTCTTCAGCAGCCCGAGCTCCGTCTGCCTGCACCCTGGGAACGTGCCCAGAAGGTTCGGAACGTCCGGAAGGTTGGGCCAAGGCTCGTGTGATGTCAAGGGGAAAATGCCGCCGTGGACGCAGCCGGGGTAACATTAAGCCGTCCCGGCCTCCCGCGGTCCCCTGCCCACGCTGCTCTCTCCGTGACCTCTGGATGTCACTACAGGCCAGGTTTCTGCGGCTGCCGCTGCTCTCCTTCCAGCAGCCTCCAGGTGGACCGAGGGGTGGGACTAGCAGCCCCGCTTCCTCCAGACCCCCGCCCGGGAGCACTGTCATCCCCTGGTCTGGCCACAGCCCTGGGGGCCAGGACGGAGGGGACGGGTCCTGCCGCCACCGGGCCGGAAGCAGGGCAGGGCGCCCAGACGCCCCCCGGGGATGCCCTGCATCAGCAGCCCCTCGGGCAAAAGGTTGAGGAGCTCCCGCCGCGTCTTCCCCTGAGGTCAGAGCCTCTCGGGCCCTGCCCCTTCCCGCCCGAGCGGAGCGGACGCGGACACACGCTGCGGGCCTCGCAGGCCTCGGCTCCCGTGGCCGAGCAGCCGGACGGACGTGCGCCCTCGGGCCAGGCCGGGGCTCGGTCTTCAGAGCACCTCACGCTCTATCCGGCCAACACGCATTGGCCGCTCACTGTGCGGCCTCCGCAGGCCCCGGGCGACCGCACGTGGGCTTCTCCGGGCCGCGAGCCGGGCCCCGCGCCGCGTGCATGTCACCACTCCGGAGGCCGGAGGCCGCAGCGTCCGAGGCGGGAGCCTCTCCTGCTCCAGGGGATGCGCCCCTGAGGAGACGCTGTGCAGGGGCCGGGAGCTGGGAGGGAGCCGCCCGGGCCGGGCCCTGCTCACGTCCTGTTGCACAAGGAAGGAAATGAGGCCCAGACGGGCAAGACCGGCTGATTCTTGGTCTTGGCTCAGTCTCCAAACTTCCTGAAATCCAACCCCTCAGTGAGAACGTCTTCCGCAGGCACCTGCCCTGTGTGTTGTGTGTTGGCTTGTGAACACACGCACTGCATCACACGCTCTACTGCATGACAGGTTAATGATGTGGGTGAAACCTACACTCAATTATGAGATTAAAAATACAGATGGGTAGGAACTCCAGTACTTTCTATGCACCCCGGCCTAAGCCTTTGCTAATCCCACCGGGTACGTGTCTGATTCTTTACCTGTGCTGATGGTTACAGTGAGGATGGAAAAGGAGAACAACTTTGAAACTAAAATGGCTAATAAGTACAAAGGAATCGAAATCATGAGCATAATTTATTCCTATAGGAAATATCCATTGTGCTGGGTCCAGTGGGGCGCTCCCAGGTAGTCCCAGGTAGAGCACGCCCACGGAGCGGCGATCGCTAAGGAGATGGGAGCTGTAAGTACAGTTGTCTGGAACAAGGAATGCAGAGGGCATGACTGGACGGCTAAAACACCAGGCCAGGAGACTTCCGCGGGGAGAGGCATCCTGCCCTGTGCAACCATTCGTGGTACGGTTAACCCTTATTCTCCTAAGAGCTCACAGTGCTTATCACGGATACTGTAGCACGAACACAAGCCGTACCACAGAGGGCTGAAAGCAAGACGGTGTGTCACTGCCATCATCCATAATGTCCGATCCGTTTCCCCGTGTGAGTCCATCATGCCCGCACTGATGGCACTAATGCTATCTAGGACACATCAGCCAATCCAGCCAACCCACATGCCCCAGTGTTGTGCCAACGTAGTTGGAAACACACTCAGGAAGGTGAGGCCCAACTGGATTAAACCACCGATGCTGAGAGGAAATGGAGGTGTGAGTATTTGGTGTGACGGTTGCCTAGAAAGGTAAATGTGGGGACCAAGGAGGCGTGTCGAATCTGTGCGGGGTCCTTTCCCCCTGGAAGTTCCCCTCCATGAAATGCCCCCCAGCGAGAAGCACCTGGGAAGCCTTTGTTGTTTCCACAGCCCTAGAAAGAGCCCAGAGAGAGAGAGCATGGGTGGGTGATTCCATCGTCATACTTGGGAAAGGACTCCAAGCTCACACCTGCTGCTGATGGCCTCGCTGCCATCTCTGCATCCAGAGGACAGATTATCAGCACTGCTTTCAAGAAAAAGGGCTGGAGACCCGAGGCAGGAGATGATACTACCAGTTGGTCTGGAGGGAAGGTGCGCTAATCCTCTAGGGCTGCTGTAACAAACTATCACAGCCTGGGTGCCGTAAGCGACAGAAACTGACTGTCTCACAGTCCTGGAGGCTAGAAATCTAGGATCAGGGTGTCGCAAGGCCACTTCTGAGGTCTGTCTCCTTGACTTGCAGATGGCCATCCTCTCCCTGTGTCCTCACGTGGTCCTCCCTCTGTACCCGTCTGTGTCCTAATCGTTTCGTAGAAGGACATCAGTCATACTGGATTGGGACCCATCCTAATGTCCTAACTTTAACTTGATTACTTTAGAGTCCCAATCTCCAAATACAGTCATATTTATGACTCTGGGGCTTTGCACATTAACTTATGTATTTTGGAAGAGGACATAATTCAGCCCATGACAGAAGTATTTTCTGAACTTTGTTAAAATGAACCCATGAGATTAAAAAAAAGAAGAAGAAGAAAAAAAAAAAGAACTAACCAGCTGTATGAAATGTCAATAAGGCTTCACCAAGACCTGGTATGAGTGACAGGGACAAGGAAGACTTGTCCCAACCTGCCACTGTAGGCCAGGACCCCAGGAGTGAGCAGCTCCTCCCAAACTCCTTCTCTACAGCAAGATGATGCTATGGACCATATGGCCCCTCAAATCCATATGTTGAAATCCCAACCCCCGGAGTGACAGTAGGAGGGAACAGGGCCTTCGAGGGGTGGTTGGCAGTGACCGTAGAGCCCTTGTGAATGGGATTAGTGTTTTTATTTTTTAAAAAGACACAAGAGCTTGCTCTTTCTCTCTGTTCTCCAGCATGTGAGACCATGAGAAGTAGGCCATCTGCAAACAGGAAGAGGGCTCTCACCAGAAACTGCCAGCACCGTGACCTTGGACGTCCAGCCTCCAGAACCGTGAGAAGTATTCAACGGCCCAGTCCGTGGTAATTTGTTAGAGCAGCCTGAGCTAAGGCAGATGGTGAGGACTCCGGGAGTGTGACCCAACCTCACGGGTGAAAAGGAAGAACTTCCTTGATCACAAACAGCTCTGGCACCATCGCCCAGTGGGGTGGAGCTGTCTGCGTGCGGCAGCTGCACAGGCCTCATGGGATCTGACCTCGAGGTAGGACTTTCAGGGAGCAGCCCTGGAGCTTGCCCTTCCAGCCCCTATATCCTTGTAGGCCCACTGGCCTCGAGGCAAGTCCCCGTCCTTGACATGCAGGGCCCCTCGGACACTGCAGTCCAGTTTGAGGTCTGGGTCCCTGTGGTGGGTGGCCTGAATGTCTGAACACCGTGGAGCGGAGACTCTTGCTGCTACGCGGTGGGGGGTTCTCCTGGGTGCTGACGCCAGGAGGCATTTGTAATGCTGCTAGCAGCTCTGCATGGCTCTAATCTGGTTTATGCAAACCCAGTCATTTTGCAGCCGGCAAGGAAGCCTAGGAGGAGGGATTTGCTTTGATCTGTTATCAAAGAAGATTTTGCATTTACGTGGGAATGGCTAATGCTAAAAATATTGCTGTTTGGGAGAAACATGAGCCAATCTATGTCCTAAATTCAGATATTTTAAATGATACTGTGGCATCTTGGAACACCCAGCATTAAACAAACAAACGTGAAACTCCCTGTTTCGTTCTTCAGATTAAGACCAAATGAAGGGGGGAGCCAAGCATCCAAGCTCTTGTGCAGGTTCCCCGCCTCTCCTCTGATGCCGGAGTCCGCTGTGACCCTGTGCTCGAATCCGGCCAGAGCTGCTCGAAAGCGGAGGAATACTTTCCCTCAAGGCCCCTGGCACACTGCTGTATTCATGTGGGCTGGGGGTTGGAACCATTGTTCCAGAAGAATTTTCTTCCACATTCTGCTCTAGCCCAGCCCAAGGGAATGGTATTTGAGTCAGGACACTGGGTCTGAATGTAAGCCCTGCCTCTCACCAGCTGTAGGATTAGCTTGGGCAGGCTCTTAACCTCTGGGTCTGAACTTCTCCTTCGTAAGACGGACCCTCTCACCCTCCTTGCCCCCACCTTCCCCGGTTATGGGGCAGGGAGGATGAGGGGGCCCGTCTTGCAAAGGAGAAGAAACAGTGGAATGGAAACAGTGTAGGTGACAACAGTGTAGGTGACGATACTGATCAGATAAAGCATCATGTCCCTTGCAGGGACATCATACACCTTACAGGGGACATCTTTGGGTTTTGTTACCCAGCATCTTTACCCCTCCTTCTAGTAACAGCATAATTTAACCTAAATTTAACTAAATTATAACCTGTAACCTAAATTGCCTCTGGACAACCAACCTGACCCCAAGATTACTCCTTGGGCTACAGGTATACTTGACCCTGGACACTCCCAGAAGTGGGAGGTGTGGTTCCTTGCCTAGGAGAGCCTTGTACCCTCCCAGCCTCCTGCTGTGTTGGACGGGCCCTCAGAATCCTTTCTAACCACCCTGCACTGTGCTATGCTATTGTATTACTGTGGTTATATAGCTAAAAACCACCTTTCTACACTTTTCCACAGGCAATGACATGAATGCAAACTGTTATCCAAAAGTTTCCATTCAAACTAGATTTGGAAGGCAGGAGTGCAGAAGAGACAGCTTCCCTACAACATTCACATTTTCTATAGGTGTACATGCTTCTGGACCCTTCCTATGAAGCAGTGGTTCCACATCTGGTCAATTGTGTGTTGGGTTTCAGAAGCAGTTTGGAGGCAATGTCACCAGCTTCCAGGCCTCTTGATCCCCAAATCACAAATATGACGTGTGGGCTTGAATTCAACTATTCCCACGGTGGCCTCCTGATTGCCCTTCTTTCCTGAGCATTTCAAGAGTCAGAGTTCTCCCCAACAAGTTAGTTCTCCTGTGTTCTGGGAGTCATTTTTAAAGCTTCAGTCTAAAAAGCACCCCTTCAGGTGGTAGAGCTGTAGATGCCCTTGAAGGACTCTGACACCGGTCAGACGTAAGCCTACTCCCTGCCCCACGTTCTGCATCTGTGTTCTGGGGGTCAGCAGCACTGTGATGGATGAGGCCAGGACTATGACTACTTCCCACATGGACATTGAGGCACTGAAGAAACTCAACAAGAATAAAAAATTAGTCAAGAAGTTGGCCAAGAAGTATGACGCCTTGCTAGCCTCAGAATCTCTGATCAAGCAGATCCCACAGATTCCGGGTGCAGGCCTGACTAGGCCTTGCTGATGCGCAGTGAGAGTAGATGAAGTGAAGTCCACGATCAAGTTGCAGGTGAAGGGGGTGTGGTGTCTGGCAGTGGCTGATGGCCACAAGAAGATGACAGATGATGAACTTGGGTGTGACACCCACTTAGCTGTCAATTTCCTGGTGTCATTTTGCTCAAGAATTGGCAAAATGTCCAGGCTTTATACATCAAGAGCCCCATGGGTAAGCCCCGGAGTCTGTACTAAAGCATAAGCAGCTCCATAAACCCTAGTGCTCCCATTATAAATAAGTAAGTAAAGAGAGAAAGAAAAGAAAAAAAGAAAAAAGAAAAGAAAAGAAAAGAAAAAAAGAAGAAAAGAAAACTCACTCCTTTAGATCATTCAACAATTTTGCAAGCACTCGGTACTGGAATTAAATCCCTCTCTGCTAAGTATCTAGAGTGGCTTCTGTAGTCTATGAATGAATCCTGCCAGGTACAGAAGAGATGGATACTTGGGACCCCATGTGGACCAAGGGGAGTCAGATCACAGAATCTCATTCTAACATTTGATAAGTAGAGGTTAACTTTCCGGGAAGCCATCTTGCCTTCACAAAAGAGCTTGTCTGAGGAAAGCACCAACATGAGAAGGCCGAGCCAAGAGAGAAGCCTGATCTTGACACCATTTGGGTCGCTGAATCGAGCAATGTCTTGCGCCAAACCTGACCTTGGGCTTTCCCGTTAAACGAGCCAATGAGTTCCTCCTTCTATTCGAGACAGTTGGAGTTGAGCTAGTCCATCATTTGACGAAAACATAACTTATCAGGCATAATGATGACCACAGGAGAGAAATTAACAGGGAAGCAGTGGTCAGATGCCTATAGATCACATGTTCTCAACCACAGGTCTACATCAGAATCACCTGGAATCACATTACAAGGTACAAGTGGACAGGTCTGGGCCTGGACCTTGCAGCTCATGTGAGGGACACTTAGTGAGCAACTGGAAAATTCTCCAGATGCGCTGGTTCCGACACGTACCACTGGCAGAGCAAGGCAGCAGCCATTTCTTGAAAGTACCTGAATATTTAAATCTCAGTTTTAAGCACTAATATTATTTTTTTAACCTAATTCTGATTTTCTCCTCTTAGGGTTAAAAAAAACTTTGCATTGAATCACCCGGTATTATAACCACCAGATGAGAATACCATCGAGTGAAATATTTCAGCCCAGCTTGTGTAAGCTGAAGCAGCTGGGCCATTTTTAAAAAATATAATAAATAAGTGAATACATAATCAATCCCTCGAGTGCCAGCTCTCTGTTCTGTGTGCTCTCAGAGCTGTGATTTTTCATCTTTATTCTATGCCCCCAAAAAGAAAAGCAACATAGGGGAAAATGTTGACAGACTGTTCTCTGTGACGTCAACCAACAGAAACAGCTAAATTGTTGATGCTCGTTCCAGAAGGCATTTCTACTGTGGGTTTTGGTGGGTGCAGATTTAGAATAACCCTTCCTTTTCTGGAATAAATATTAACTATTTAATACCAAAAAGCCACCTGAGAAGTCAAAACGTTTTGATGTCCGCAATGTGTACGAGACACAACAGTAGCAGAAATAAGCCCATGAAATGGAGTGAACGAGCACAGAGTTAAATATTGATCAAGCATTTCTCAAGTGCCTGGCCAGGTCCTCTGTAGCCAAAGATGAACTAGACGAGCTCCATTGGTTCAAGAAATTTATAGTCTACAGAGAAACAGACTGGTTTAAAAAAACAACAACAACAACAACAAGCATAATCATTTGATGGATGATTTTAGAATCAAGCAAAAATTATTCAAAGACAAATCTGAAGAATCAGTGGAGTGATCAGACCAGCTGACTCTGAGGTGTGACTCGTAGGATGGCTCCGAAGTCAGTTCCCAAAGACGATTCCTGCGAACATCGTGCGCATCGTAGAATGTGCGCGTAACCTCCTGAGGTGCTACTTTGAAGGAGTAAATTCATTCCACATTTAAGGCCCAGTTTGTTTCCTTTTTGGTTTTGTTTTCAGGAACATATATAGGCAAGAAAGATCCCATGATCGATCCCATGCCTGGTTGAAAGAGTTCTGTAAACCGAATTTCCCCCAGCCCTCCCTGGATGTGAATACTTATTAGGCCACAGAGGCATTGACATTCAGCCATCCCGGCCCATTGCCTGTGCCCTGGCACCCCCCTGTGAGGCTCCTGCTGGGTGTCGATGGAGGCGTCTCTGTGTGAAAGAAGCTCTCTGCTCTCAGGCCCTCCTGTCTGGCCCCTCACTGTTGACCCCTGCCTGTGAAGCCATCCTGGCCATTTTGGCCAAGATCTCTGGGAGCAGAGCCTTCCTCCTTGAGCCCCTGGAGGCACTGCAGACATGGGGAGAGAGACCTTCACCTCAACCTTGTGCTGTTATTTTGTCCTCAGGACCTGGGTCTCAGAAGCCCCCGTGGCAAGCAGGTCATCGACCTGCTGTAGCTTCTTTCCGGCCCCAGCCCCTTCTCTACAGGGCAGGGCCCCAGGCAGCTCGCCATCCAGCTCCGCCCTCTCCCCACCGGCTCTGACCTGAAGTCCATAGCACCTCCTCGTTTATGCACACTGACCCCTGAGTAGCTGGCTACTAGCTTGGAACCACCAGACGTGACGCTCCCGCCAGGTTCAGCTACTTCTAAAAGGAAGATCAGGCAAGAGTCTGTAGAAGTCAGATTCCCTCCTGTCTCTTGGTTTCTGACAGAGCTGACTTGAGTCCAAAGCATACATCGAGTTAGCAGAATGGGTTCTGGGCAGGAGGCTACCGCTCTCCATTGAGGGGGTAGGGACAGTGTCTGTGAATGACCGCACGGTTGAGACACACCTCGCAGACCCCAGGGGGCAGAATGTCCAACAACTTGCAAAGCCAGCGGAGAGAAAAATGCCACAGATACGGATCACAAGGATTTCTTTTAGGGACTTACCCCGTGAGGAATGCTCACACTCTCCTTTGAAATGGCTGTAATGTTTTAATTCTTTTTTTAAACTCTACCTCGGGGTGCTTGGGTGGCTTGGTCAGTTGAAATGTCTGTCTCCTGGTTTGGGCTCACATCATGATCTCAGGGTCACGGGATCAAACCCTGTGTTCGGCTCCACACTGAGCATGGAGTCTGCTTGAGATTCTTTCCTCTTCCTTGTCCCGCCCCCTTGCTCCTCCCTCCACTCACTTTATTTCTCAAACAAATACATAAAAATTGTTAAAGTTTCTACCTCGTAAAGTTATGGGGAGAATGAAACAGGGTTCAGATGTGAGGAGCCAAGTCCTCCCAACCCTTCTTCATTGTCCATTCTCCTCCTCCCAGCAACTTCCTAGAACTGTACATTTTATTTGAGTAGTTAAAATAATATATTTATGTCAAACACGCATGACTGTATTACAGATTAAGATACATAAAATCACATGACTTTTTAAAAAAGATTTTATTTTTAAGTAATCCCTACACCCAACATAGAGCTTGAACTCACAACCCCGAGATCAAGAGTCTCATGCTCCACTGACGGCCAGCCAGGCACCCCTAATTCACATGAATTTTTAAGATAAAACAAGGAACCTAAAGGAATTTCAGCTGTGCTTCTCTGAGGCATTCATTCATTCTTATTGGGGACAAATTCGTGGAAACGTTTGAGAAGTTCTGGTGTGGACTCCCGGGAGGCCTCGAAACCTCCTCATTGAGAACTGACAGCTCATGTGTTGGGAAAACCAGTGTGAAGGAGGCACGGTGAGGAGGGACTGAAGGTTAGGTTCTTGAGCTCAGCCCCTGGTAGTAATCCTCCACGCTGCCTCTGGATCTCGAGGCTCCTACGTGCAGGGGCATCTGTAAGCATTTCTCTTTGGGTTCGCAGCCAGACCGACACTATCACAGGACACCGAGCCTCAAAGGGGGGAGAGCCCTCCGCTGCAGGGGCTGAATTCAAGCCTACACCTGCTGACTCTCCCCACCCCCACGCCTTTTGAAAGCTGTCCCCATGCTTCCCACCTTCTGGCCTTCCCCATCTCCAATAGGGCAGGCTCCCAGAGTCCCTGAGGCCAGGCCCACCTACAGGAGGCCATGATGCCTTCGCCACCTGACTGGTCCAGGAAACTGCCACTGGACTCTCTTGACCTTCGACTAAACCCGTTTCCTGGCAGGAACAGTCTCACCCATTCCACACCTGACTTCAGGATAGAATGACTCCATGATTTTCCTAGAGAGACACTTTTCAGGAAGTTGAGCTGCTCGAATGTCCCAGGGAAAGGAACCAGCAGTTCGCAGCCATGGTGCTTCCAGGGGTCCCCACCCCCTGGACGTCATACCTGTGGCTTCTCCCACCAGCCCTCTGCCTGCAGTCCAGGAGGGAGCACCACCGATGTGGGGGCGTTGCAGGCTTCTCCTTATTGCGGAGGCAGGAGGAGGACAAGGACGCTCTCCCCCCTGGCGCGTGCGGCCCATGAACAGGAAATGGCTCTGACTTTTCTTCTTCTCAGCCTTTGCTTTCTGTTTCTAGTCTTTAGTCTGCATCTCGGAGTCACACAAAACATTTTAGAGCAAACAGTGAGGAACAAGTGTGCTTGGGAGGGGAATGTCCTGAATTCTATAAGCCAGTTTCCCTGTAAGGCAACAACATGGCTTTCAGGTTCCCAGGTGGACTCGGATCTGTCCACATTTGTCCCTTTCCACGCTCTGTCCTCTAGAGCCGGAGCCTGCTAGGTGTGGAGCTCCATGGATGCAAGAGGTCAAAGAGGGTCTGCAGGGGTCCCTGGGACCATACTTTTGGGAGGCCTCAGCTGCGGCCACACCTGATAGGCAGCCAACCGATTTTTATTTACTAATCATTGATTATGTGCTAGACACTGTGGTAGGGCCTTGGGATGGAGTGTGGGGCAAAGTGGACAAAATCTCTACCCTCTTTCAGCTTAAAATCCAACAGGGAAGAGAGGTGTTGTGCAAAATTTCCAATTACACTGACTTGTGAGAGAGAAGGGCGAGATACCGTGGATGCAAGTAAAGGCGATGTCACTCGCTGGGGGCAAGAGACAGAGTAAGGAACATTCTCCCCAAGAAGGTGACATTAAGATAAGACCTAAAGGAGCTGCTTCTGTGCAAATGAGAGAGGAGGATGGGGTATAGCCGGTGGTTCCAAGCCTGGGGAGCCGCCTGGCCTGCGTGGAGAGCTCTGAGGTGAGAGGAGAAGGAGGGGAGCGAGCAGAGGGGAGGCCGCGGGGGCACCAAGTCCCGACCCCAAGGCCCGACCCCGACCCTGTGGGCAGGGGAATGTGGCTGACAGGTTCTAGGAAAGGAAAAGACTTGCACTTGGAAGGGTGGCTCTGGAGGTTGTGGGAAGAATGGGGTTTGGTGGAGGCGGGAATCCACTGGGGAGGCACTGGGCCCCGCTGCGGTGGATGGAGGTGATTTTGGGGGGGGGCTGAGGCAGAGACAGCAAACAGGGCAGGAGGAACTGCCGGGAGACAGAGCGAAGGGAACTGGGGAGCCCCTCTCTGCTTTATGGACGACCCCAGGCTTCCCTCAAGGGCCCCATCCACTGGCTTTCAATCAACTTGAGAAGGAAGAGAAGCCACTTGGGCCAGGAGGAGGCCTGGAATTCCAAGGGTAATGTGTGGGGAAGGAGCACCCCCGCAGGCCGCGCACCCTCCCGGGCCACCTGCTCCTGCCTCCCAGGACGGCGACAGCGGGTTTGCATAATTTCTGGGATGAACGTTCGCCAAGGGATGGGCGCCGTCGTATTTCGGAGGCAATCCACAGTAGCACAAGCCGGGCACAACTTTCCCAAAGGTGACCCTTGAACTTGTGTCTGTAGCTTTAGGGCGCCGTCACTCAAAGCAGGAAGGCCTGACATTAGGGAGAACCGTCTATCTGGACTGAAAATGGTAAGGGTAGGACAATGTGTCCCCTCCCGAAAGACCCCTCCTACTGCCGCCCTCCTTTGGTCTCCTTCACTGACTGCTTGCTGCACCCCAGACGATGGTGGTGACTGTGGGCTGCAGGGATCCCTCCCTTTAGCTCAGTCCCCACTCCACCACTGTCAAGAGGAGGATTCCCTGAGCCTGAATCTGCTAAGATTCTCTTGGTTGTGAATGCTCTTGGTTGTAAATAATCAAAAAAAGAATCAGAACATTTATGGTATCACGTAACGAGGAGTCCAGAGAGAGAGTGGACTTCAGGCTTGTTTGATCCAGCAGGTCAGGACACTTCTCAAGGACTTGGGTCTTTGTCATCCCTCTGTTCTGCTGTTCGGCATGTTGGCTTCTTCCTAGACCTGGTTTCCTCTAGGATGCAGCGTGGCTGTTGGGCATTTAGGGCCACCTGCTTCCTTCCAGCAGGAGAAAAGTGCTTCCGGCGGCCCTCTCGGAGTCAGGAGGACCCAGTGGAGCATCCCCGCAAAGCTCTCCTTCATCCCTCGTCCCCCTCGAAGCACTCCCCAGTGAGAGGGTTGTCAGGTCATTCCAGGCTTGCCCTGATCCGCAGAGCTAATGAGGGCGGGAGGTGGGGAAGGGGTCACCCGGCCCTGAGTCCCAGGGGCACTGTGGAAGCAGACACCCGGATGGCACCGAAGGTTCTTTTAGGAAAGAGCCAGGGAGCAAGAGATGTTGGGACAGCAGCTTCTAGGGTCTAAAAAAATCCTTTTAGCGTGCACATTTTCCAACATAAAAAGTAGACCAAACAGTGCAGCCGACGCCCATGTACACATTGCTAAGTCGCCACGGATCCACTCGGGGCCTTTCTCGTCTGTTTTCCAACCCGCTTTCCTGCTCCAACTCATTAGGAAGCAAACCTCGGACACTGTGACATTTCATCCCCTATTATTCCAGCGCGTATCCTTAAAAGACAAGAATACTTTCATTCTGTTTTGTTTTTAGTTTTAGTTGCAATATAGTTGGAATGTAATATTAAATTAGCTTCAGGTGTATACAAGTCATGCAACAATTGCACACACGTTGCAAAACGCTCACAATACGTGCATTACAATATTACTGACTATATTCCCTGTGTTGTACTTTTTTTCCCTGTGGTTTCTTTATTTTGTGACAGGAACTTTGTACCTCTCAATCCGCTTCACCCATCTCCCCAGCGCCCTCCCTCGGGCAACCACCAGTCTCTTTTCTGTATTTATGAATCTGTTTCTGGGCCTTGTCATTGTTACTGTTTGTTCATTCGTTTGTTTTGGTTTTTTTTGAATCCACATGTATGTGAAGTCATATGGGATTTGTCTTCCTCCATCAGCTTATTTCACTTAGCCTAATTCCTCTTGGTCCATCCATGCTGAGGGGTACGTTTATTATTATTTTTATTTTTTTAGGGGGGCACGTTTAAAAACCAAACCATATCCTCATTTTTCTCCTTGAAAAATAATGAACAGTCATTCCTTAACCTCATCAAATTATCGAGTCAGTGTTTAAATTTGTAATTGTCTTACAGGTGACGAAAATTCTTTTTGTAGTTCATTCAAAGGTAAATTCCTAGAGATCAGCCAACCTTCCGAACTTAGAAGATAAGGAGAGTGAGGTGTGGGAGCAAGGACAGGACCTGCCCCACGGCCCTCAGGTTTTCTTTAATTGATGGATGACTCCACCCTGCTTCACGTACTGGGAGACCCACAGTTCATTCATTCATTGAACAAATATTGGTTGAGCATCAGCTATGTGCGAGGCACGTACCGGGGCCAGCGCGTCACCAGCACTTGGATCTGTCATAGGAGGAAGCGAACTTTGCCTGACTCCCGGGGCTCGTCCAGGACTCAGGCAAGTCTCCCCATCCACATGGCAGTGCCTGAAATCTCCAGGAGGGACCCTCTTCTGGGTTCGGGTGTTCTCTCAGGAGGCTCTTCTGAATATTCACCATATTATTTTAGTGGACGGTTGTTCTTTTGAGCTGCCCACATGGAACACTCTTCCTAATTTGGGAAAATCCTAAAATAGGAAACGGGCTCTCCTTTCCACTTTTTACTACAAAAACTGAATTCACGGATGGTCTTTCCCCACCTTCAGAAAGTTGGAGAGACATAGGACCCTGTGCTCCAACCACATGCTGCAGCCCAGGACCGGAGGCCCAGGCCAGGAGGGGATTATCCACCGGAGTGCAGCCAAGTCTGGTCCAAGGGAGCAGTACCACACATCCAGGGCCACCGGGGGGATGGCCAAGAAGACATTTCCAAGAGTCATCTCTGCTTAGCCACGCTTCCCACAGCAGCCAGGCCATGCCTTCTGCCCATGCGCCGCCTCCCCCTGCAGGAAGCGACTTCTACTTGAGTGCCTAGAGCCACTTCCTGCTCTGGGCAAGCAAGACCTCTGAGAGGGTCAGTTGATAATAATAATCCACTAACATGTTAGGCCTTCTACGACATTGTTCTGATTGCCTTATCAAATTAAATACCTGCCAACCATTCGGAAACAAAATAGTACACAAAATAGGGGCGTTTGGAGAGATGCCGCGGGGGGACACAAGAGGTTCAGAACCCACCATGAGGACCTGGAGGTCCGGTGTGTTGGCCCAGGATGCGGAGTAGCTGGGAGCTGTGGGGGAAACACCACCTCCTTTCTAAATCTGAGGGGTGACCTGAAGAATAGACCAGTATTCCACAAAGATCTGCGCTCATACAGCCTGTGCCTCAAAGGAGGTGATACGTGGAGGATCTGCTCCTCTTACCCCAGCTCGTTCATTCTCAGCCAGAACTACGGCCACGTGCTCTCAGGGCAGAGATGGGCAGGGTGGTACTGGGGAGTCCAGGTGGCTGCGGGGAGGGCTGTCTTCCTGTGCGGAGAGAACTGGGAGGACCTGGGGCCGGGGCGAGTGGTATCTAGCCAGGCCCTGGGCTCAGCTCCCACCCGAAGCAGCTCTGCTCCCCCGGGGAACTTGTCAGCCTCTAGCTGGGGTGCCGTTCTATCTGGTCTTGGGCCCCCAGCTCAGAGACCCTGGGCCTCTCCTGTGTGTCCTCCACCCTTTATTTATTTTTATTTTTTTATTTTAATTTTAATTTTATTTTTTTTGTCCTCCACCTTTTAAACCAAGATGAAGCGAGATAAGGGCAGCCGGGGCCAGGATCGAGTCCCGCGTCGGGCTCCCCGCATGGAGCCTGCTTCTCCCTCTGCCTGTGTCTCGGCCTCTCTCTCTCTCTCTCTCTGTGTCTTTCATGAATAAATGGATAAAATCTTTAAAAAAAAAACAAAAAAAGAGAGAGAGATTAGCAGCTCACTGGACAGAGTACCCACCGCCCTTCTAGCTTCATGCAGGAAATTGCTTAATGAATTCCAGAATGATCGCTTGCAAAGATGAGATTTCTTATACTGCGTCTGTGGTTTCCTGTCCTTCAGAATGTTCCTTCTGCCCTCTCTTCCTAGGCCTCCCACGGCCTGCATGTCTTTTGGGGCTCAGATGCCCCCTCCTTCCCTCAACCTCCTCTGTCCTTATTCTTGCTTTACTTTCTCTCCTCTTCACTCCGCTCTGCAAGACTTATTTTCTTCCTTTTTTTTTTTTTTTTGACTTATTTCTTCCTGACCCATGCCCTGGTGTTCGTGACCACTTTCTGAAAATATTTCCACTTGCAAGGCTGTTCCGTGGCCACACCCGCCTCTCTCTCCTGTCGGATTCCCAGCTCTGAGGGCACATCTATCTTTGGACCTACTTCTCCTCAATCCATTGCTTTCATGGTTGAACTGTGTCCCCTTAAGAAAGATGTATTGAAGTCCTAATTCCCAGTAGCTCAAAATGTTATTTAGAAGTAGAGTCATTGCAGGGGCACGTGGGTGGCTCAGTAGGTTAAGCATCTGCCTTCAGCTCAGGTCATGATCTTGGGGTCCTGGGGTCGAGCCCCAAGTCGGGCTCCCTGCTCAGTGGGGAGTCTGCTTCTCCTTCTGCCCCTCCCTCTGCTTATGTTCTCTCTCACCCTCTCTCTCTCTCCTAAATAAATAAATAAGCAAAATCTTTTAAAGGGAGTAAAGTCATTGCAGGTGTGATTGGTTAAGATGACGTTGTACTGAAGTAGGAGGGGCCTTACAAGGGGCCCATACAGCGTACCTGGTGTCCTGCTAAGAAGGCAACCTAAAGATGCAGAAACACAGAAAGCACTATGTGGCAACAAAGGCAGGGATGGGGGCCAGGCAGCTGCACAGATGGGCGGCAGCCACCAGAAGCCAGGAGGGGGCCAGGAAGGATTCCTCTACGGGTTCGTGGGGAGGGAGCACCAGCCGGCAGCACCTCACTTCGCGGCTCCTCGCTTCCAGAACCATAGGGCAATAGGCTCCTGTTGCTCTGAGCTGGCCGGTGTGCACCCGGTTTTAGAGCTCCACACGAAGACCCCCCGGGAAGACCCCAGGAGCCCCTGCGCTTTCCCAGGCCCCCAGGCCCCATCTGGAAATGTCCTCCTTGGGCTGGTAAGGGTGGTGTTTCCATGAGCCAAAGAGCCTCCCGACGTTTCAACTGCTGCCACCTGGAATCTAAGGAGGTCGGTTGGCCCCCGCTGCCCAGATCCGTTTTCCCTCCCTTACTTCAGGTGCTTTTTGGGGAGCCCCATGCGGGCAGGTCCCCTTTGTTCAGCGACACAGACAGACCGTCCACACGCCTCGGGTGAGTCAGGAACCGAGGCCTCTGCCCCTCTCCTCTGCCCACGTGGAGGGGCTGAAGCTCCTCGGAGCCGGAGGGAGGCCGCGGGCCTAGACGGGGAGGGGGGGCAGCGGGCACGCAGCAGGAATAAAGAGCATTTCTCTTTCTCTGAGGAATTCGAGTCCGAGACCCGGCAAAGGCAGGGCTGGCCTCGGTTTTCTACCTTGTGGTCTCAAGTTCTCTGCTGCTGGAGGGCTTCCCAAGCGCGGACTCCCGAGGGGTCCCGCCTGCCAGACAGGGCCCCCCCAGGAGGTGGCCGTGGGGCACTCCAGTGCCGGGTCCCCCACCGCCACCTCCGGGCTGCACCCAGACGGCCTGTTGGTTCCAGGAGGGGACAGGGAGGCCCAAGGCCGGAGGAGCCCTCGGAGGCCAAAGAGCCGCTCAAGCTCCGGCTGGGCTGGGACACAGGCCGCGGTCCCCGAGGCCGGACCTTCCCCTGCAGGACACCGCCACACGCGGCTGGCAGGGCCAGGGGGCTCCAGGGATGATGAGCCGAAGGCCGGAGCCCCGAGAAGGGGAAAGCCCGCCTGGTGACGGAGCTAAGGCCTGTGCGCAGCCGTGCAGCTGCGGCTCCGGGCGGAACCGGGCGCCTGGGAGGGCTGCTGGCGCTCAGGGACCGGGGGTGCCGGCTCGGTGGCGGGAGGCGGCCGGTGGGCGTCGGGGCTCAGGACACCCTTGCTGGGCGCCAGGCCTGGAGGAAGGAGAGGCGCAGGGGGCAGGCACGGGGACAGTGTGGGCACAGCCGAGGGACCAGTGGGCCTTCCCAGCCATGACACCTGCCGCCAGCCGGGTGCTCCCCGCGATGACACCTGCGGGCCGGGCGCCCTGCCTGTCGCCCCAGAGCAGAAGAGCAGGGGAAGCGCGCTGCTGCCTTACGTGTCCCCTTCGGAAGACCCCGCGGCCGCCCCGGCCCCTCCTGCCCCACGCTGCCACCTCGGGGCCTCCGCCGAGCCCTCCCGGGTACCCGCGGGCCCCAGAGGCAGCCGACCCGGACCCGGCGCAGGGGCTCCCCGTGCACCTGCTGCGCCCTGGCCCTAGAGGAGGGGGGTCTTATACAGAGTGATTCTTTTTTTAAATATTTATTTATTTATTTATTTATTTATTTATTTATTTATTTATTTGAGGGGAGGAGAGAGGGGGCGGGGGAGAGAGGGAGAGGGGGAGGGAGGAGAGAGAGAGGGAAGGGGAGAGGGAGAGAGAGAGGAAGAGAGGGGAGGAGAGAGGGGGAGAGAGGGAGGAGGGGGGAGAGAGGGGGAGAGAGACAGGTGGGAGAGAGACAGAGACAGAGAGAGAGAGACAAGGGGGGAGAGGGAGGGGGGAGAAGAGAAAGAGAGAAAGATGAGGGGGGAGAGAGGGGGGAGGAGAGAGAGAGCACGCGTGCACCAGCCAGGGAGAGGGGCAGCAGGAGACGGGGTCAGACTCCCCGCTGAGCGGGGGCCCTGTCATGGGGGGCTCCACCCCGGACCCCGAGATCATGCCCTGAGCTGAAGGCAGACGCTTACCCAGCTGACTCCCGGGTACCAGCCAGCTACCCTCTGGCCAAAGAAACCGAGGTCCCCGTCCTCGGCCTGAAGGAAATCGCGGTTTCCCCGCTGGTGGCCCCGGCGCCGACCCCGGGGCGAGCGTTCAGCCTCCGCCCTGGGCCTCTTGACGGCAGCTCAGCTGGGACTAGTGGCTTTCATGTCCTGAGCGACCCCCGGGTCACACAAGCGGCCGCGTGCAAGATGCTCTCCCAGGCCTCGGGCGGCCACTGGCCACTTGGTTGCCCGGTCACCGCCCGCTCTGCGCCCCCTCTCCGGGGACCGTGACTCTCCGAAGTCCTCTGCAGTCTGTGTCCCGTGTGATGTAATTAGGGGCAGAGGGAGGGGGGACGGCGGTGAGGAGGGGGCTGTGCGAGCAGAACTGACCCATGAAAGGGAACAGTCTGGCCTTGCGCATCTTGCCAAGTCTGGGAAGCGCCGTGTCTGGCCCTCTCCACGGGCCACGGGCTCGCGATTCCAGACAAGGAGCTCCTGTGAAAGTGACCCAGGCCCTCGGCCCACCTTAGTGGCAGACGAGGCTGGGAGAGCGGGCTGAGGGCTGTGGAGCGAGGCCGGCAGGGCCACCCCGTGTCAGCTCCAGGGGCACCGGGGACCTGTCCTCGCCTCTACTCCTTGGAAGGTTTCCGTGGAAACTCACAGCAGCAGCAGGCGAGTGGCTGCCGAGCCCAGCTTCCATCCTCCTAGGCAGCGGCCTCCACACCGGGGCTCAGGCACACCCGAGGGGCTACGTTCAAGGGACTAGAGGCCCATGAGTGGTCTAAAGAGGTTTCATTGCCAGAGTCTCAACTTAAATCTGCTTCACAGAAGTTCCCACGTCCCCTCACCCATGATCATTCACCAAGGAGCTTCGCTCTGGGGTATGAAGATCTCCTTGAGCCAAAGAAAGGGAAGATTGATACATGGCTTTCTGGGGAGCCTCTTCAATGATTCATCAAGGCGTCTTCGCCTCTTAGGGCTTCCTGTCTTTCCCTGTCTGGCGTGTATTTCCGTTAAGGGTGAAGCATGGCCCACATGGAGGTACTCTAAATTTAGAACAACTAAAGCAGATAGGTTAGTGGTGCTAAATTTTTTAAGCAATTTCTCTCAGATTCAGTGTGCATTATTCAGTAATTAAACCTATCTTATCAAACCATCTCATGAAATATTTATCCTAATTATAGTTAGTTCTCATCTTATAAAATGTTGAATCTTTTGTGACTCCAAACGAAAATAAACTTTTAAACTAAGGGTAAAGCGCTTAGATGTCAACTTTCATTTTTGCAGCGGGTTATGAATTTTCTTAAAATTGTTTTAAGAGGTACACGTGTGAAAGTGTTTGGAGACCACCGACCCCAGGAATCTCACGCTCCCTATCCCCCTCCCACTTGTGTAAGCTCCTCCCACTTTCTTCAGCTGTATTATCCAGTAGGCAGCCACTAGCTACATGCGGTTAGGACTTAAAATGTGGCTAATATAAGTAAGGAATTAAATTTTAATCTAGTTTGATTTTAACTTCAATAGTCACATGTGGCTAGTGGCTACCATATTGAACAACGCAGACATAGACTATTTCCATCACAGAAAGTTCTATCGAACAGCACTGGTCTAGAATGTCCTAGAAACAGACAGACCTTTGGAGGCAGGTGTGGTTCTAGGCAAAGCTGTGACATGGGGAACAGTATTTAATTTTTTGAAAAGGTTGTTCAAGCACATGACACAAAATTCAAAAGATCTTATAGGACAAAGTTAGTTTCTTTCCCACTTCCTTCCCTAGTCAACCAGTTTCTCCCCTTAGCAACTCCCTATGATTCCCTCCAAAGACACATTCTATTCAAATACGAGTACAAGTGTATATGTCTCTGTGGCAGTTTTAAAGCATAGCCATTCTTTGCCATTCTTCCCATTGAGAGATGAGGTTTATGCCCCTTTCTTTTCACTCTGGGTGAACCTTTGACTACATCAACCGATACAATATGGTGAAACAACGTGACTTCCCAACCAAGGTCCTGAAAGGCCATATAGCTTTCCCCCTATTTGCCAGAACACTCACTCTTGAAGTGTTGAGCTATGATGTGAGAAGTCCAGCTGTCTATGACCACCATACTGGAGAGACCACACGTAAGCCCACATGTTGGCATTCCCAGCCTTGCATACTTTAGCCCGAACAACCAAGGCGCCAGACTCAAGAATGAAGAAGCCATCTCGATTGGTTACCTATGATTCATGAGAGGGGTTTTATTTTTTTTTTTTTCCTCTTGAGAAGGGTTTTATAACTTGATTGGAAAGTTGGTACAAAAACTTGGTAACGGATACTTTAAAAACTAAGGAATAAAAAAATGAGGTGATTAGTAACCCCAAGAAAAACGAAGTCGACCCATATAAGAATAACATCTTCTAATGGTTCAGCTGTGACTACTTAAGTGACAGTAATGCAAATACTGAACACTGACTTAGCTAAAAATGGTGACATAACTACATTGGGAGCGTGGAAGGAGGGGGAAATGTGTACGGGGGGGGGGGTGCAGGAAAGCAATCGAAAGTGTCTAAAATTGAAGATGCTAAAAATAGCTATATTATTTAGAAGTACAGATATAAATCACAGAAGAAACAGATGGAGATGCTAAAGCATGTGTGTACACCAGTGGAAATGATCCAATAGAGGGGGAGGCACTGCTGAGGGTGACTGCATGAATGAGGGGAGGCCACTCTGAGCACCGGTGGACTGGTGGCCCTTCAACGGGAACAGACATACCCGACTAGAGGGGAGGAGAAGAGGTCAACAAGTGTACTTGTGTCAATTTCAGGGAAAATGAGGAAATGAGGGCGTTCACATGTGACAGCTTCTCTTTTCTCAATGAAATATGGGTAGGGTTCATCAGCTGAGAGTAAGAAACAGGAAGGGATGGAGTTTTGAAGATAAAAAAAGGTATGAAAAAGCTGCCATACAAAATATGAATGCTGGCTTACCAGAAAAACACAATAATACTGCCTAGCAGCTTGGAGTACTCCTTTGAGGTCTGTGATCACGAACTTAGAGTGAAAAGAATCTGCTTCCAGGGCAGACATGGTTTTCCATGGCAACACTAAATTACTTGAGCGCAAGTATGGAGCAATAGTTGGTTGGATCCATTCGGTGCTTTGTAAGGTTCTATATTAGAAGTCGAGGCGATGGTGCAGATGAGAGTTTTAGATGGGAGTGTTTACGATGATAGACCTTACGCTGGGAAAGAAGATTGAACACAAGAGGTGGCCGATGGGGGGTACAAAGTGTTGGAGCCAGTAGAAAGGAGATCTCAAGAGAGCTGAAGGATTGTTGCAGGGGACGTTTGAAAGAGAGGGAGCTGGGGAAGACCATGGGCATGTGGCTTGCAGAGGATTGAAAGCTTCCGGCTGTGACAAGGTTCAGGCTCTACCCTTGAGGTGGGATGGAGGAAGAAAGGCCGTTAGAGATGAAAAGGTCAAGGAAACCGAGCAGCCGGGGCGCTGGAATGGGCATCAGTGTGCTTAGCCTCCCTGAGGTTGACAAAAGGGAGCTGTGTGGAGAGGAAGGTGAGAAGCAGGGCCTGTAGCCCTCAGTGGACCAGGACACGTGACCCAGTGGCAGCACCAGGCAGGGGGACCTGCTAATACACTGGGGCTTTATGAGAGGGAATATGCTCTAGAAACAACACGGGAGAACCAGCAGCCACCAACTCTGCCTCCTGGCCCGGAAGGTTGTGCCCTCCGAGATCAAACAGCCTCTGCCAGAAAGGACTGCGGGAATCCGGTGTCCTTGGGAGTGGCCTGGCTCTACTCAAGGCAAGGATGGCAGGGAAGGCAGCCATGGGCTGAGGATGTGAAAGAATAGTACAGATCACGGAAAGAGGGGGTGAGGGAGGTTCCAGAAGACACAGCGGAAATGCTGGGGAGGATATGGAGGGGAAGGGGGAGAAAGTGGGTCAAATCAGGTGATGATAGGGCAGCCGGGGTGGCTCAGCAGTTTAGCACCAACTTCGGCCCAGGGCGTGATCCTGGTGACCCAGGATCGAGTCCCATGTCAGGCTCCTTTTATGAGCCTGCTTCTCCCTCTCCTGGGTCTCTGCCTCTCTCTCTCTCTCTGTGTGTGTGTGTGTGTCTCTATGAATAAATAAATAAAATTTAAAAAAAAGAAAGAAATCAGGTGATGCTAATGTTGTAGACCTGAGGGGCCCGTGGGTGGCTCCGTCAGTTAAGCAGCTACCTTCAGCTCGGGTCATGATCTCAGGGTCCTGGGATCGAGCCCTGCTTCGGGCTCCCTGCTCCGTGGGGAGCCTGCTTCTCCCTCTCCCTGGCTTGTGCTCTCTCTCTCTCTCAAATAAATTAATAAATAAAATATTTAAAAAATGTATACCTGAAACCAATATTACACTGTATGTTAACTGACTGGAATTTAAATAAAAACTAAAAGCTAAAAATAAAAATAAAAATACAAACCCTAAGTCCAGTGGTGAGCAAAGCAGTAAAAGGATGCAAGTGCAGATGGTAATGGACGACAGGCAAGGGCTGCTCCTCTCCTGGTGGTGACAGGGGACAATGACGGTGAGATTTCTTTTTTTTTTTTTTAAGATTTTATTTATTTATTCATGATAGACATAGAGAGAGAGAGGCCAAGACACAGGCAGAGGGAGAAGCAGGCTTCATGCCAGGAGCCTGACATGGGACTCGATTCTGGGACTCCAGGATCACGCCCTGGACCAAAGGCAGGTGCCAAACCGCTGAGCCACCCAGGGATCCCGACAGTGAGATTTCATCCTTCCCTTGCTGAGACTCCGCCAGGGACATTCCATCGTACTTAGAATATAACTGAGCTCCTTACAAGACCCCACAAGGCTGCACATCGGTGGTTCTCAAACTGGGGCCCTGGACCGGCCCCTCTGACCTCCGCGTTTCCTAATTTCCTAAGCTTTAGCCACACTGGCCTGTCTTCTTTCCGTCCCGAGCTCCTGCTCTCCGGGTGACCTTTGCTCTAGCTGTGCCCAGACCCTCATGAGACACCCCACCCGGTCCAGTGCACGTCTCCGTTCAGACAGGTCCTTTCCTGAAGCTGCATCTCACCCCCAGCTCCCGCTCCGCTTCTAAGCCATGATGTTTATTTCTTCAAGCATTTACTGCTTCCTGAAATCTTTCATTTTAAACTTGCCTCTATCTCAATCCCCCTTAGAATGTAAACTGCATGAGAACTGGGAACTTTTCTCCTTTCTTTCTTTTTCTTTCTTTCTTTCTTCTTTTCTTTCTTTCTTTCTTTCTTTCTTTCTTTCTTCTTTCTTTCTTTCTTTTCTTCTTTCTTTCTTCTTTCTTTCTTTCTTTTTCTTTCTTTCTTTCTTTCTTTCTTTCTTTCTTTCTTTCTTTCTTTCTTTCTTTCTTTCTTTTCTTCTTTCTTTCTTTCTTTCTTTCTTTCTTTCTTTCTTTCTTTTCTTCTTTCTTTCTTTCTTTTTTAAAACCACTGCATCCTCACTACCTACAAGAGAGCCTGCTGTGTCAGGGGGGCTCAAAAATTACCGAATGAATGGGCAAGTGAGGGCTAAATGGACGAGTCCCGATATTTCTTTGATATACAAGTGATATAAATCACTTGGGGATCGGTTCAAATGCAGATTCTGCTTCTGGGGTCCAGCGGGGGACCCTAGATGCTGCATTTCTAACAGCTGTTCTCAGCACTTAATTCAGATTGCTCAGTATGAGGAGCAAACTTTTAGAGTGAGAGCCCTTGGATCTGTCCCTTGTGGTTGCAAACACTTGGTAGTTTGTTGGCTTCCAGGCAGCATCCTGACTATGCACTTATAGCTGTGATGATCCTGTTTGAAATATCTTCAGGCCACGAATAATAGTTTTCCTGGACCAGCTCTCCTGGGGGAGGAGAGGTGTTTGGGCTCTTTCCAAAGATTACAGAATAATGAAAAGAGGCTTCATAAGGGAGGCTACTGCTTTAAAGGAAGCCAAGTTGTTTTTTTGTTTTTGTTTTTAAGATTTTATTTTCTTACAAGAGATGCAGAGAGAGAGAGAGAGAGGCAGAGACACAGGCAGTGGGAGAAGCAGGCTCCACGCAGGGAGCCCGACATAGGACTCGATCCCAGGTCTCCAGGATCACGTCCCGGCTGTAAGCGGTGCTCAACCACTGAGCCCTCCGGGCTGCCCAAGGAAGCCAAGGTTTGCTGAGAGCAACTTGGTAAAAGCCAACTTCCAATTCTTGCAGGCGAATGAAGAACTGAAAGTTTAGATGGTCACAAGCTGTGGCTAATACGTTTACTTTAAATAAGGAACTGTTTAAATCTATTCCCACCAAACCACTTGCTAGGAAAGCCGACAGGGAATAGCTGAGGGTGCAGCGTGCAACGGGCCTCTTCTCCTCCTCACACTCAGCGAGCGAGGGAAACCGCAGCAGAAGGAAGCTCAGGGCTGTATCACCTGAAAACTCAGGTAACACTCGCTGTCACCGAGCATCAGATAAACATTTCTTGGAATATGTTGCTAAGACATGGTGACTCACGGTCACTAAAGAGTTCTTTGATCAGAAAGATCGGAAAGTGCTGGATCACAGTCACAGATTAAGATCCCTAACTGCAGCCACCAGAGGCGGAGGCATCGGTGCACGGACCTATTCTGAGGGCTTCCAGCGCTGCGTTTTCTAAGGGCGTCTCGGAGACGCAGAGTTCCATGGGGCGGAACTGGAGAAGGCTCACTGGCGGCCGTGGGCTTCTACTTTAGCATCCCTCGAAAGAGGACGGCTGAGGAGAGATGAGAAGTAGGACCCTGGAGGGAGAAAAAAGCCAGGCCCCTCGCTCAGCCTTTTGCCTGCCGGGGATTCCCAAGCTGAGTGTCCAGCCTGTCCCAGACTTCCCGAACGGCAGTCCCTAAATCCCACTCTTCTTCATCCTCGGTGTCCCGTTCTCTCACAGCTCTGCCGAATAACTGGAAAAATCAGCCCGTGTTGTGAGTTAATTTGAGTACCCCTCTGGGGGGATGGGGTGACTGGGTGACGGGCGCTGCGGGGGGCACTTGACGGGATAGCACTGGGTGCCAACATACAGTCATGTTGGCAAATCGAACTCCAATAAAAAATATATACAAAAATAAAAAATAAAAAAATAATGACTACGCCTCCTAAGAGTACTAGAATTCTGAAGAGGATTTAGGGAGCCATCCTACTTGGTCCAAAGGGAAGGTTCTCTGTTGGACCATTAGACTTGTGGGAGTGGTTTTTGGTTGAGGAAACTACTCAGGGAGTTTTGTTTCCTGGGCCCGGAATTAGGAGGCAGGGGTGTCGGCTGGTGTAGACGCGGGTCCGTGGCTGCCTGTGTGACCTGTGAAGTTGGCCGGGGCCACGTCGTCATCGCTTCCTCGAGCCTCAAGCATTCTCTTCACACCTGGGGGGCTCAGGGTGTGAACCCCAGGTGCTGGCGTCGAGTCCCGCATCCAGCTCCCCGCAGGGAACCTGCCTCTGTCTCTGTCACCCCCACCCTCACCCCCACCCCCTGGTCTCTCATGAATAAATAAATAAAATCTTCAAAAAAAAATTAAAATAAGCTGGACCCTGGGAAATATCTGTAATAATTCCAAGCAATACTTCATAAGCAGAACATAGTTTTTCACATTTTGGGGTAAAGATCAGTGTGGTTTTCATACTTGGTTTATGGGATCCTTCTGAATCCGATTCCTTCCTGTTTTTCTGCCTCTGACTTGCATTCGTTTTGCCCGTAACAGTACATTTCTTACCAAGTATATAATCAACGGCAGTACGGAAGGCGAACAGTACGAGTATTGCTAGATGGATCGTTTTGCATTTATTTTTCCATGATTTGGATAAAACATCACCTAGGGGAAAAATGGTTTAAAACAATCTGTGAGCTCCTCAAGGCAAATGGCCAGTGTCTCACTCCCCTTGGAGCTCCCACTGCCAGGTGCCGAGCCTATAGCAGGTTTCACAGTTGTTTGCCAAATGAATGTCCAGTTGTGTTACGCAGATTTGTTTTTGTGTGACCTTATTGTTACTTCAGACCTTCTCCCTAACACGGTGGTTGACTAAATATCCACTCATCTTGCTTTCCTACTAGTTGCCCACCAAGTGTAAGCACCATGAACGTATCGTGAATTATTATTATTTTTTTATCAAGAGTTTTCAACTTTTGGGATGCTTGGGTGGCTCAGAGGTTGAGCGTCTGCCTTGGGCCCAGGATGTGACCCCAGGGACCTGGGATCAATTCCTGCGTTGGGCTCCCTGCAGGGAGCCTGCGTCTCCCTCAGCCTGTGTCTCTGCCTCTCTCTCTGTGTGTGTCTCTCATGAATAAACAAATAAAATCTTTAAAAAAATTATTTAAAAAAAAAGAGTTTTCAACTTTTGAAAGTCCTTTTTTTTTGAAGATGCTGGGATCCTTAGACTGTAAGACAACCCTGCTGAAGGGCACATATAACCGATCTAATTCTCTATCATTTAGTAGACTTCCAGCTACTGACAACACAGCCCTAGGTCAACAAGCGGTACAGAAATACGGCGTTTCGCGTGACGGGAAGGCCGGAGCAGGACCACTATCGCGGCCTGTAGATTCGTTGGCTCATTCGCTGACAGCAGCAGCACTTGTAGGTCCACGTCCAGAGGAAGGAGGGGACTAGAAGGACCATGGCTTCCTGGGACTCTCTCACGGCAGCTCGCAACTGCCTGGAAGGCCCCGGGGTGCCCTCTGACTGGACCAGAGGTAGGAAGGAAGAAGGGGAAATGGGTGCTCTTAAGCAACTAGCAGGGTCCACCAAGCCCCTGTCACCCTGGCTCACAGCTCCCTGACTCTGACGCTCTCCATAGACCTGCCCGTCCACGTGGCTGCAGCACTCTCATGGAAGTAACGGTCATTGTCCTCTGTTTACAAAAGCAAGGCATGCTGCGTATAGAAAACTGGGGACGTACGGAAAACCAGGGAGACAACAAACGCTCCTTGTGATGCTACGACCCAGAGGTCGCAACGTCCAACCAGCGTGGGCGTGTTGGCAGCCTTCCAGCGTGCACGTGTGTGTCCGTGTGTGTATTCAGCAAAGAAAGTGGAATCTGCGTGTACTACTCATAGCACTAGCTCCCTTCCAGTTACGAACATATCTATCGTGAGAACTTCTCCATATAAACATTCTTTTTTTTTTTTTTTAAGATTTTATTTATTTATTCATGATAGTCACAGAGAGAGAGAGAGAGAGAGAGGCAGAGACACAGGCAGAGGGAGAAGCAGGCTCCATGCAGGGAGCCCGATGTGGGATTCCATCCCGGGTCTCCAGGATCGCGCCCTGGGCCAAAGGCAGGCGCCAAACCGCTGCGCCACCCAGGGATCCCCCATATAAACATTCTTAAAGAATAGTGTGATTTTTAGCAGCGATCTAGCATATATAAGTGATATAATTATGCACTAGGAGTATCTGGCTATCCTACACTCGCCTGGGGCTTCAGGTTTTATAGTCACGTGGCCCTGGGGAGGCCTAGCTGTCCCCAGAGGTCTCCCCATCCGTCACCTGCCCCAGCAGCTCAAATCCAGCCCAGCGCACAGGCCTGCCTTCCTCTCCGACGCACCAGGACCCAACACTTGGCCTGGGATCGGGGCTCACTGCTCAGCTTTGGCTTTATCGTCTTCCTTTCTCTCTTTTGCCCCCCTTTTACCCTGAAGTGCTCCCCTGGAGGTTGTCATGGGCCCACACTGCCTCCCAATTGACGAGCAACCCTCTTTTTTAAAAAAAAATTTTTTTAATTTAAATTCAATTTGCCAACATATAGTATAAGACCCAGTGCTCATCCCATCACATGCCCTCCTCGGTGCCCGTCATCCAGTCACCCCATCCCCCCACCCACCTCTCCTTCCACAATCCTTTGTTTCCCAGAGAGGAGCACCCCTCCTAAGTCACCCCTTGGCTGAATGCATTATAAACGTGGGGCCTCCCTGTGTGTCTTCAGTCTCCTCTCCTTTGCCAACTTCTCCACTTGGGGTACCTTGAAGGTCCCCAGTAGGCTCCTTTCAGCAAGGTGCTCTCCGCTGAAGATTACCCCCTCCCCGGGTTTTTGCAGCCATCAGAACAGCTTAATATCCCAGAAGAGTCTGTTTCAGGAATTCGGGGGAGAGGCAAGAACCCCCCGCCCCCCTGCTCTGGTGAAGTCCTCGGCTCTGTAGGCTGAGACCTGTCTCGCAGCTCGTCCCTGAGTTAGGTAGAGCTTGTGCCTGAGGCCTGGCCAGCAGCCCGGAGGCCAGGAGGCCGGACGACCTCCCTGCCCTCCCCTCAGGCAGCCTCAGCCCCTGTCTCCCCGCCCTCTGCGGAGACGCCCCAGGGCCCCAGGCCACGCACGTGCGGCCTCTACCGGGACCAGCAGCAGCACTTGCCCTGTCCACAAACCTGTCCTCAGTCACCTAGTGAAGAGCTCAGGTTTCAGAGCCGTTTCTTCCCTGAAAGTCGAACAAACCCAGGACGGCACAGCTGGGAGTCATTAAGCAGGAATCAAAGGGCAGGATCAAGGGGAGGCAGGGCCTCCACACACTCAGCCTCCAGGAGTTGATGAATCAGCTCAAGGCAGATTTAAGGGGCCCCCGCTGGATATCAGCACCCTCCCCCCCCAGCGGGGAGCCGCAGGCCCGAGGGGTGTCCCAGCCTCTCCATCCTCAGGACAGGGCGCCCCAGGGGCCTCCGGGTCGGGCTGGCTGGGCCCCGCCACCTCCCCGTCCTCAGGCGCTCGTCTCCTACTAACGTGGAGTCGGTTGCCTTGGCTTAGGGAGCTCGCGGGTCTCTCCCGGGCCTCTCCCGGGTCTCCCTCTCCCGGGTCTCCCTCTCCCGGGTCTCTCCCTGTGACAGCTCCCGGGCCAGGTGCCGGGAGGCCCCCTGGGAACCGGCGCTCCAGGCCACCAGCCCAGCCGCCCCCTCTCCCTTCCAGGGTTTGGATGTGGGCCTCTACAGAGTCCAGCTGACGTCGAGGCTCCAGTTGAGCCCATCGTATTCTTAACAAAAGCCAGTGATTCTGCGCTCGCGTGGGGGGCCGCTGGGTCCGGCTCCTCGCAGCAGCAGCCCCACTGGAGGCCGGGCCCCAGGCCCCACGCGCCCCGCCAGCGTCTTCCCAGCAGAGCCTTCAGCAGCCCCCGGCCTCCTGACCCGGAGCCTGGCCAACGGCCCCCCTGCTCCTGGCCAGGGCTCCCCAGGGCTCCGGGCTCCCCGGGGCCCCCAGCAGCCGGGAGCCGCCGCTCGTCCGTGCCCCTGGAGAGGGGGAGCCGAGGGCCAAGAATGCGCCGGTACAGACCAGACTTCCTGCCTCGGTGCCCTCTGACCCTCAGTAATTGCAGCTTCGGAAGTGGTTGGCTCCCCGTCCAGAAAATGGAGATAATGAGCCCCAACTTCTTGGGGCTATTGAAGGTTTAATTGATTCATGGTGGCGACGTGGTCGGGGCTGGGGTCCCAGAAGGCAGCCGGCGCTGCTCCCTCCGCAGGGTGGGGGGCTCTGAGCAGGGGCCGCCGGCGCCTTCCCCTGCCTCGGCTTCCCCTCCCGGCATCTCCGGGCTGTTGCTGAGCGTGGGGTGCTGGGTCCCTGGGCCTGGGCCTCGCCGGCCCGCGGCTGGACGGCCCCCCCTCGGCCCCGGTCGGCTGCGAGGGCCGCCCGGCCTGGCGGTTCACACCGCGAGCCCTGCTGTCACCCGCCCTGTGAGGCCCCTTGGCCCGCACCCCTCAAATCCCGGTGTGTAGAGTCTCCTTGAAAACGCTGATTCCGGTTCAGAGGGTTTGCTGTGGGGCCTGACATGCTGGGGGCCTGAGTGCTGCGGGACCTGACGTGCTGCGGGGCCTGACGTGCTGCGGGGCCTGACATGCTGCGGGGTCTGACATGCTGTGGGACCACACATGCTGCGGGGCCTGATGTGCTGCGGGGCCTGACATGCTGCGGGGCCTGACATGCTGTGGGACCACACATGCTGCGGGGCCTGATGTGCTGCGGGGCCTGACATGCTGCGGGGCCTGACATGCTGTGGGACCACACATGCTGCGGGGCCACACATGCTGCGGGGCCTGACATGCTGTGGGGTCTGACATGCTGCGGGGCCTGACATGCTGCGGGACCACACATGCTGCGGGGCCACACATGCTGTGAGGCAACACATGCTACGTGGTCTGACATGCTGTGGGGTCTGACATGCTGTGGGGCCTGACATGCTGTGGGGTCTGACATGCTGTGGGGCCTGACATGCTGTGGGGCCTGACATGCTGTGGGGTCTGACATGCTGTGGGGCCTGACATGCTGTGGGGTCTGACAGGCTGCAGGGCCTGACATGCTGCAGGGCCTGACATGCTGTGGGGTCTGACATGCTGCAGGGCCTGACATGCTGTGGGGCCTGACATGCTGTGGGGTCTGACATGCTGCGGGGCCTGACATGCTGCAGGGCCTGACATGCTGTGGGGTCTAACATGCTGCAGGGTCTGACATGCTGTGGGTTCTGACATGCTGTGGGGTCTGACATGCTGCGGGGCCTGACATGCTGCAGGGCCTGACATGCTGTGGGGTCTAACATGCTGCAGGGTCTGACATGCTGTGGGTTCTGACATGCTGTGGGGTCTGACATGCTGCAGGGCCTGACTGCTGCGGTGTCTGCTGCGGGGCCTAACTGTAGCATTGGACCAGACAGGTGCCCAGGCTGCTGCTCCTCCGCGCAGAGAGTGCCCCTGAAGGCCTGGGGCCCGCCGAGTCCTATGCCCCAGACCAGTGCTTTCCCAATTCCTTCATAGGACGCAGGCCTTTTGTTTGTTTGTTTCCCCCGAATGAGCTCAGTAATTTCATTAATTCAGGTTTATAGGTTCAAATTTAACACTTATTTTTTAAGGTCATTTACTTGGGCTGTTTGATAAATACAAATATATGAAATTGAGGGTTGTGGGTGACAGCTTGTCCTGTGTCAGCCTCAGGTTCCAAATTTATTTCTGTGTTTTATTGAGAAAACTCTGATACAGACACGTAGTTAGAAATGGTTACATTAAAAAAAAAAAAAAACTACTTGGGGCGCCGGGTGGCTCAGCAGTTGAGTGTCTGCCTTGGGCCCAGGCCGTGACCCCGGGGTCCCCGGATCGAGTCCCACATCGGGCTCCCTGCAGGGAGCCTGCTTCTCCCTCTGCCTGTGTCTCGGCCTCTCTCTGTGTGTCTCATGAATAAATAGATAACATCTTTAAAAAAAAAAGTACTTACCTGGATATTGTAGGGTGCTCCTCCTAGCAGGTAATGTTAAGTCATGGTCCTGCACAATCACCGGCCCCCGGGGTCCCGCTGCTTGGACTCCTGCAGACGATCCATCCCACTGTCCCTGCTGTCCTGTGACGGGCCCCTGCTCAGCACCGTTCAGGGACTCCTCACCGCTCGGGAGGGTCAATGCAGGCGCCTGGCCAGGACCCCGTGCCCGCCGCCCGCCGCCCGCCTCGCCCCGGCTCTCAGCCTCATCCCCCTCTCCTTGCACTTTATCCTCAGGTGGATGGAGCGTTGATGCGGGCACGTCCCAAGCCCCTTTCATACCTGGGCTTTAGGCACGTTGCTCCCGTGAGCGTCGGCATGTCCGCCTTTCCTGCTCGCCTGCCGGGAGCTCCTCTTCGTCCCTCGGCGCTACCCACAGCAAGGAGGGTTTCTTCAAGATTTGATTGACTGAGCTCAGGCGACAGGGGTGGGGGGCAGAGGGAGAGGGAGAGGGAGAGGGGACCTCAGGCAGGCTCCCAGCTCAGCACCCAGCCGACCCTGAGGTCCTGAGCCCGCTGAAACCAAGAGGCCGACACCCCTCGGGCATTTATTTTTATTTTTATTTATTTATTCATGAGAGAGACACAGAGAGAGGCAGAGACACAGGCAGAGGGAGAAGCAGGCCCCACGCAGGGAGCCCGACGTGGGACTCGATCCCAGGACCCAGGGTCACGCCCTGGGCTGAAGGCGGTGCTAAGCCACTGACCCCCGGGACCCCCCCCACCCGAGGCAGTTTCTAGACAGACGCTTGCCTCCGGGTCCTCAGCGGCTGGCCTGCAGCCCAGGCCCTCGCCCCGGCCTCCCTGAGCGCGTGGAGTGCTGGGTCCCCGTGTGCCGGGTCGCCTGTCGCCCTCTGCCGCTGCCGCATCATCCCGGCCTCTCGGGCGACCCTGCAGGGCGTGTGTCTTCCGCAGCTGCGCCCTCGTGGCTTCTCGGGTTTCTCAGAAATCCTGTCAATTTTCCCCTGTGCTTCCTGTGAGAGCCCGAGCGACGCGCCTTCTCTGGCCTGTGTGACCCTGTGTGACCCAGGGCCTCTGGGGGGAGGAGCCCGTCGCCCTGGGCCGCCCACCCCGGGGTGCCTGCTGTCCCCCGGCCCCCGCCCCCAGCCACAGCTTTCTCCCTCTCCTCCTCCCTCCTCGTGTCTCGGGTTTTGTCTCTACTTCTCTCCCCGCCAGGCCCGATGAGGCCACCCTGGTCACAGGAAGGGTGAAAGCAGAGAAACCAAAATTAACGTTTGCTGAGCACTTAGTACGTGCCAGGGACGGTGCTAGAGCTTCACGTGTGTCACCTCCTCCGTCGTCACATGAAGCCTGCGAGTCAGCAGCGTCTGCCCCACGAGACCGGTGGCCCCACGTCTGCGAGGCCCCCAGCTAGCACGTCGGAGGCCTAGTCGGCCCGACAGGCGGCCAGAGGGCTGCGCTTCAGCGTCCGCCCGGCCACTGCCCTGTGGAGTCAGCCTGACCCCACTCCTTCAAAGGAAGACAAGGAGAATAAAGAAAAGGTGGAAAAGGACACTGTGGCGCTCCCTCTGCGCCCTCCGTGCAGCCCCCATCCCTGGACATCGCCGCAGGACCCCGGGCCTGCACCGTCTCGGCCGGCCTCCTATTCCGAATTAGCACAGAGGAGTTTATCAAGGTGGAGAGACTTTTCTAGAAACGGCCCAACGACAGTGTGATCTTGGCTGACTCATTCCACAGCCACAGTCTTGCCTCACCTCTTCTGCAGGCCTGCCGACGGGAGCCCCGGGACCGAAAGAGGTCGCAGGACCCACGGATGGGGGACAGGCTTCTGATGGAAGGACGTGGCAAATGAGGTAAAAGCACAGGAAAAGTGTTTGGGGGAAAAAACAGAAAATCTGTACCTGCGATGGATCACAGTCCTCTTTGTTTTTCTTTGGAACCGGAGCCCAAGGGTGGGCACGGTAGGAGACTGCGGCCGGCCTCAGGAGGCCAACTTCCACATGAACACCAAATAAAAGCTTCCTGGACTGCAGTCGAAAACATCCCTGTGGGGCCGACGTTGCCCAGCCTGGGAGGGAGCTCGTGGAAGCAGCGTGGGCGACTGTGCGTGGGGGGTTTCTCAGCATCCTGCACCCTGGCTTCGTGAGCACTTATCCGTGCACAGCGACTCCTCCATAGTGCTAGCCTGGAGGCTTGTGCAAGAAGGCTCGTGGGCCTTCTGGAAACATCCCCGGGCCCAGCCTTTGAGCAAGAGTCAGGGACTGGTACCAGGGGGAAAAAATGCTCACCCCGTGCGGGGCCCCCAACCACAGGGGCTCTCTTCTGAATCAGTCATTGTCTCTCTAACTTTGTTTCTGGTCTGCTTGAAATGTCTCTTTTATGACTCATAGCCTTGAAGGACACATTTTTAAAGGTTGAAGAGAATCGAAGTGTGAAGAGATGGTTTTGAGGCTGATAAAGCTCCCTTCTGGATAAAGCCACCTTTTATTGTAGGCTGCTAAAAATGTGTTTTAAAAGAAAGATGTTAAGCCACATCCTGTTTAGGAAATATCCCTTAGTTTCTCTTCTAGGAGGCACTGAAGACCAGAATGGAAGGAGCACTTGTATTTTCATTTCTGGCAGTAGTTTGCTGTTTTGCCGGTTGCTTAACAGGAGGCCTCTCAAGGATGCAGTGAAAGGCGGAATAAGACGCGCAGAAGAGCAATGAGCTGGGTCCTCTGGCTTCAGACTCTGTGAGAACCCGTGACGGGAAATGTCTGAGCCAGCGGAACCCCTGGCTTCACTCCTGTCGCCACCTCCACCTCGTAGCGGAGGATGCAAGGGATGCAAGGGCTACCCCTCTGCCGGCTCTCTGCACTCCCCACCTGCAGCCTCCCTTAATGGTATCCACACAAAACAGGTGGAATCAGCTTCTACCATGTCCAGTCACCGGCCCGGGGAGTTGGGTTTCCTAGGAAACAGACTCGAGGTGGAGCTGGTGTGCGGGTAGGTTGTTGGGATGTGCTCTCAGGAACTGGAGGGGGATGGAGGAAGCAGGGTGACAGAGAAGTTGTTGCGTGAGGCAGTCACCACAGAGGCCTCAGCTCGGAAGCTGGGGTGGCCCCCCAGAGACGTCTCAAATCGAAGTCAGGGGCCAGGCTCCTAAACGCTCGTGTCAGTTAGCTCCTGGCTGACCAGCAAGGGGCATCACTGTGGGTGAGGTAGGTCCTTTCAGCCAAGGGCAGTTCTTGGGGAGGGACTCAAGTGGGAGCCAAGCCCGCAGCAAACGGCCCTCCCAGAGCCGCTGGTGGACTGAGTGTCCCAGCCCTGCACAGGGATTCTTGGAAGCACCCTACAGTCCACCCCTTATGTTTTAAGATCTACTCTTTAGCAGAAGAAATGCATCTCATTGGAAACTTGTTCCCCAAGATTCCTCAGTTCTCTGGGGGAAACTTAAAATATGGTTAGTGGCACAAATTATAGCCCCCACTGCTACAGCTGATCTTGAGACAACTGGTGCTCATTGTCTACCCTCCACTCTCAATTTTTCTCAGCCGCAGCTGGTGCCTCTCGTAGTCCAGGTGGCTATCCTCTTGGAGGAGGAGGAGGATCTTCAACCCTAAGCTCTCTGAGTCCCTGGCTGCCATGCCCTCCTTTGGCCAGAGTTGCTGCCTTGTTGATTTACCATCATAATTGGTCAGAGGAGTATCAAGAGAATCCCAGTGGATTACCCCCAGGTGCCAAATATAATCCACCCTGCCCCATTGTGTAGAAGCTGTCTGGTTTATCTGCTCAAGGAACCCAAAGTGAACAAGCTGCAGTCATAGCTTAAAGTTAAATGGGACTTTTGTGCATGTGTATGTGATTCCTAGTGGAAAGGTTTCTTCCTCTGGGGCCCAGGATCTCTAAACAGCAGACACAGGGTTGTAGGAGCTACAAGCATAAAATTCCCAAGTGGATCACGGGAAGCGATAGTGAACACAGCTCTCGTCTTGCACCCCTTCCCCTGCCCCATGACTCCTGGACCCATGAATTCTATCTATCGGGGACACAATCCTTCATAATGGTCATCGTCTTAAGACGATATTTCTAAGGCACCTTGGCATTAGATCGTCTCATTATTCAATCATGCTGACAACTTTTGTTTGGAGTGGTGGGTAATAGGATCAGCAGATCCCATGTGTGCTCATAGCAGGCCTCCTCGGCGGTAAAGTGAGACCCTTGATCCTTTGTGATACTGTGCAGGATTCTGTAAGTGGATAAAATATTTAAAGGTCAGTGGATGGATGGTGATGCTGTAAAGACAAATCAAAATCTATAATATGTGACCATTCCAGTCAAGGAGAATCGCTGACCTTGCTGGGTGGGAGGACTCCGTGTGACCAGCCCACCACCAGTTGGTTGGTTGGTCCCCCCTCAAGGGACGATGCTTTATTAGGAACTCACTGTTATTTCTGTTGGGGTAGTTGGACATTCAGCCGTGGCAGAGCTAGACCAGCCCTGGTGAGTAGAAGTATAGATTACCTATTGTATTTCTTATGATTGTTAAATAATCAGCTTTTGCATTTATTTATATTAGTTTTACTGTTTTCAGTTCATTAATTTCTCTTTATATTATTATTATTATTTTCCTCTTGATTTGCTTTAGTGCTGTGCTATTTTGTGGTGGCCTCGGCTCTTTTTCTGAATTTCCCTACCCATCCTTAAAAAAAAAAAAAAAAAAAAAATCAGTGCATCTCTTGAATGGCTTGTCACAGAAAGCTTTTGGGGTTGGCCAAAAATTGCAGAGTCTGCCACAAAGACCCATAATGACTTCCCTTCTTTCCTTCACCTTCTAAGGTGGGTAGTCACTCTTGGCTCGATGTCTTCATCTTACTCCAATTCAGGGATGCCCAACAGTTTGTCAGGAAGGCATCAAGTTCCCTTGCTAGGATAAGAGGCCTGCTATGCTTTTTGTGGTTTTGCTGTGTATGGAATCCAAGGATCCAGTGCATCCTTGAACCTGCCCTTGGCTTGGATGGAAAGTAATAGAAAACATAATCTTGGACCTCAGGGTCCAAGGAGTAGCTTCCAGTGAGCATCAGCAGATGGACAGGGGCAGGTCCAGGAGGTTGTCCCAAATGTACTTCAAGTTTCTGCAGTTCAGCTGGGGAGGGCTTTCCTTTCTCTCATTGGCCTAACCTCATTTCCCTCTTCTATAAAATGGCTTTGCTGGGTCACTATGTGGATTAAATTAAATACCGAGCACAGAGCTTAGCATCTAGTACTTGCTGAAGAAACTTTTATTGTCGAGGACAGTATAGTCATCATGGGCTCTCTATGCTACTTGAAAGCCATCCTGAGGGCGGGCAGTCATCTAAGTCACTGCATTATCCCCTCCACACATTGAGTATATTACCACTCTATAAATGCTTGTGGAGGATAACCGAATAATTTCTATTGGAGAAATCTCATATCCCTGAAAAATGCCCGGACCTGAATTTTATACTGCATGGGTGTAGTTAGCAGGTATCTTATTCAAACATAACCCCATACAGCAAGCACTTAACGAAGCTGCTGTTCGTTGGGATTACCATCTCGGTCCTATTTGGCCTGGACAGCCCAGGGAGGTTTGTTTACAGGGCAAAGACTATTTTGAACTGCCAAAACTTTGAAGTAACTAAGATGTTCTTCAGTAGGTGAATCCAGACAATGGAATATTACTCGGTGCTAAAAGAAATGAGCCATCAAGCCATAAAAAGGCATGGTGGAAACTTACACGCAGTAAAAGAAGCCAAACTGGAAAGGCTACATCCAGTAGGATTCCAGCTACCTGACCTTCTGGAAAAGGCCAAACTATGTAGACAGTAAAAAGGTTAGTGGAGAAGGAGGAGTGAATAGGCAGGGCACAGAGGAAATTTTTAGGGCAGTGAAACTATTCTGTACAATACAGGGTGATGGATACATGTCATCATGCATTTTTGTCCAATCCATGGAACCCACAACACCAAGCATGAGCCCTAACGTAAACTGTGGACTTGAGATGATAATGATGTGTCAGCGTAGGTTCATCTGCTGTAACAAATGTGCCACTGTGGTGCAGGATGAACATGGTAGAGGAGATGGTGCATGTGTGGAGGTGGGGCATATATGGGAACTCTCTGAAATTCCCGTTCAATTTTTTTCTGTGAACTTGAGATTATTTCAAAATATAAATTCTATTTTTAAAAAGGCAGCCGGATGTGTGAGTGATGGATTTATGTGATGAGGATCCTGTTCGGGGCCCATGATAGGCAGGGGATCCAGGAAATAGGAAGCGGGGAAAATGAAAGCCTTTATGCTGCACCTATCTTCTCAAATCTTTTCTTGCAAAGAATCAACTCAGGAAATTTTTTATTTTATTTTATTTTTTATTTTATTTATTTATTCATGACACACAGAAAGAGAGGCAGAGACATAAGCAGAGAGAGAAGCAGGCTCCTCACAGGAAGCCCAATGCCGGACTCGATCCTGGGACCCAGGGATCACACCCTGGGCTGAAGGCAGATGCTCAACTGCTGAACCACCCAGGCGTACCAGGAAAAATTTGAAAAAGTTATAGCCACATCTTTTTTTTTAACCATTCAAAATGAAAATAGCTCCTTTTTGGGCACCTGGCTGTCTTAGTCAGTTGAACATGTGACTTTTGATCTCAGGGTCATGAGTTCAAGGCTCATGTTGGGGATCGAGTTTACTTAAATGAGAAATAAAAAGCACTCTCCTCCTGGAAAAAAAAAAAAAAAAAACCTTAAGAAAATAGCTCTGACTTTTTGACTCTGATAAATAAAAAACATATTCTAATAACAAAGATTACCTTAATTTTAATGAGAAAAATGTCAATAACAAAATTGGCACTAACTGAATTTCTTAAGTTTGATTATGTGATAATGTTTAGAAAGTAGCAACATGGAGGCGGGTACCTAGTTTTTCAGACTGCAGTCAGAGAATCGGCTCCTAACACTCCGTGGGGCGCGGTGAGCCCAGTTGACCTGCCATTGGGCTAGTTTCGGTTGTGTTTTCACAGGGGGTGGGGAAGCCAAATCACAAGGTCAGCAGGGAGTGATCAAAGGGTTATGAGGTGCTACAGGGAACCAATGTGGTTAAAGTAGTATTTTGTGGAGATTAATTCGTCAGCTGTGACAAGAATAGATTCAACCAGGGGAAAAACAGAAACAGAGAAACCTATTATATGATGTTATCACAACAGATGGGAGGCGACAAGGACCCAAAGTCTAGTAAGAGCCAGAGCGCTCAAGCAAAGAGTATGAGATGTAAGGATAAGTGAAAGGTCTAGGCAGTGGAAGAGGGTAGCAAAGCTGGGCAGGGGGTGTAGGTATAGGGCCTTCTCCCGTAGGACGTGTGGTGTAAGGCCCAAAACTCAGTATGACATGCTGCCTTGACAACTGGTAAAATCAAGAGAGCCTCAAATGGCCTGACTGCAAGCTCCCCTCCCACCTCTGCTCCCACAGGTGATTCTATGGGTGAGCGCCCTCCCTATCGAAGGGACCAGGTACAGTTCCTGCTTATCCCTAAGAAATGGGTTCCAGTTCCCTAGCAGCCCATGGAGCAATTTCAAACAAACCAATCACATCTTTTCATGGGAACCAGGAGCCTTTCCTCCCTCTTGGTACCACAGAGAGTGCCCCCCACAGCCCTGGTTTCTCTGCTCCGTGCCCAAGTGCAGCCCCAGTGCAGCCCCAGTGCATGGCAGGCAGCATCCTTCTTCCCTGGGCTCTGAGTCTACGTGGCTCTGGGTGGATAGGTGCTGGGTACCCCCGGTCGTCCCACCACCCCAGGCGGGAGTCCTCCTTCAGCAGCCGCGTGAATAAGACGTGATTGGCCCACGCAGGTGAGGTGGAGGCCAGTTCCACCCAGAGACCCAGAGGACTTCCAAGCTGGATAAACCTGTCTCGCCCTGGAAGTGAGGAAACAGGCCCAGGGGCCAAGGTTTCGGCCTCTCCATACTTTCCCAGGCCTCACCCGGGGGGTTGAGAGGTGCGTGTGCACAAGACACACAAAGGCAACTCTCACTGAGCAGCTGCGTGAGAAAGTGGAGCAGCTCCCGAGGAGGCTGCCTCCCTCCAGAGTGGATTTCCTCTGCTTCCAGAAGGCAGTGGGACTGGGCTGCCCGCCTCGGTCCAGGCTTGGGCTGATGGGAGGGGACCGCTGCGGGCCTCAGTACACCCAGGCCCCTTGGCCTCGCGGCCCCCAGCCCCCTCGTCTGCCTCCTCGGCCTCACGGCTGCTCTGACTCTTAGCCAACCCTTAAAACAAGTTCTTCTTAGGGTTCCAGGAGCATTTATTTTGGGGGCGGGGGTTCCCCCAGCTTTATTGAGGCAGAACTGATTGGCTGTCCCTCTCCGACTGCATCCTGGGCTCTCAGCCCCACGCCCCCCCGTGGGTCAGCAGGTGCCCCAGGATGCAGGTCCCCTCCCTGTCCCTCCCCACCCAGCCCGAAATGCTGCCCTGGTGGCAACTCCCATGACTTCAAACAGATGGATCTTTTGAAACTCCAGCCATTCCAGTCGTGATTGGTGCAGTTGGTCTAGTGCAGGTGGGCCCCGCAGCCCGAGAGGAGCCCGTTGACAAGGCACTTGCTGCCCACCTGCTCTCTGCCTGGCCGGTGGGGCTGCAGTCCCCGGGCCAGGGACCTGCTCACCGCCTCGCTCGCGCGGGAGAGGGACCGGCCGTGGGTCAGGCACGGGCCACCTGGATTGCCCCAGTCGCTGTTCCTCAGCCCCCCCAGCAGAGCCCGCAGGGAGGCTCCCCGTCGAGGCCTATTGGGGCGCGTGCAGGTGGATGGTTTCTGTGCCCAGACCACGCGGAGAAGGAAGGATGGGGGGGCATGAGGCCCAGCGACCTCCGACAGCGAGCAAGCGGGGTCCCAGCCCCCCGGGGCCTGGAGGCCGGTCCCCCAGCGGCGGGGCTCCCTGCCGCCCCCCCTCGCACTTTGTCCCTCGCTTTCCGTCCGTCCATCCCTTTCCTGCGCTTGCCCCAGGCCACACTGACATATTTCCACTGACACAGGCAGAAGCATTTGCCTCCGAGTGACCTGTTGAGACAAAAACATTACAATTGTGCATCATCTCGATATCGCCCCGTGAGGCAGGACCATTTTCTTGATTTCGCGAGTTAACGTAAAAGGTGAGGGCCAGAGAGTTTAAGTCGCAGAGGCGCTAAGAAGCGTTTCTCCTCCCAAGCAGTCACCCTTGGGCTGAGCGCAGGCCCGAACCTCCTCAGACAAAAGGGGCTTTCTCTCTCTCATGCGCCCCTGGTCTCTGTGATCCTCCTCCTAATCACCTTTCTGGAAGGTCTAATACCCAGACGTGTTGGGAGATGCTTTTCAATAAGCTTTCCCGGGCTCTGTAGCTCGGCTTACAAGTCTCCCCGAGGCAGAAGTGCCTCCTATTGCGGTTGATGTTGAAGCATGGGCACAACACAAAGATTGCACACGGTTTCGTTGGGAGCAAAGTGCTAGCTTTTCCATCGGGAAAACAAAAGCAGAACTTACCTGAACCTACTGCCACTCCGCTTTGCAGCTTTGTTCTCCAAGGCCTGAGAGGTGGCCAAGGGGTGCTCTCCGTTCAGGAGGAGGCCAACGGGACACATGGCGGGGGCGTGGGGAAAAGGAACCACAACTTGGAGGAATTTCTGGATGACCACGCGGATCTTCCATTTATTTTCACTCAAATGCGTAAGGCCCCCCTGACCCTCAGGTGTGGCATTTTCAGCTCATCCCATTGAACTCTTTATTCACAGACAAGCCTGTTGCTGATCTCTGGGTCAGAGGAGGTCTTCCTCTGTGGTACTGGCCGAGAGGGACAAAGCGTTCACAGCAGGAAGGCTCAGCAGTTCTGCTGTTGGAGAAAGACCCAGCTCGGTGCCTCTTTGGCTCTCTACACAGCAGCACGTAGTGTCTTAAGCCAGAGTGACTTCTGAGGAAGGTCAGAAGAAAATGTCAGATGGGGTTACAGCTTGGACGACGGAGTGAGGAGTGGGGAGGGCTGAGGAGGGAGAAGGCCTAGGAGGGGCAGGGTATGAATGAGTTTATGTTCTCCCCCAGGGATGGTGGGCAGGCTCTTCAAAACCAAGTCGCTCTTTTCACCCTCTCTGGTAATGACTATTTCCTTTGAAGGATGATACCAAGTGAGATCAATGTCATGTGGTCAAGAGGCAGAATGCAACTGGGAGTTGCCCATCATCTAGTCAAGTCTGCCGTTGAGGAAGCAAGACCTAGACGAGTCCAGCCGTATGCAACACGGAGAAAGTAATCCCGTTCAGGGTTGAATTGCAGTCCCCTGAAAATGTGAAATCCTAACCTCCAGTACCTCAGAACGTAGCCTTATTTAGTGATAGGGTTGGAGAGAGGTAATTAAGTTAAAATGAGGCCATGAGGATAGACTCTATATGATCGTGCCCCTATAAAAAAGAGGAAGGTTAGAGACAGACGCACACACAGGATGCCAGCTGAGGTTGAAAGCGGAGATTAAGATGATGCTCCTACAAGCCAAACGAACACCGGAGATGGCCAGCAAAGCACCAGAAACTAGGAGAGAGCCGTGAAACACATCCATCACAGCCCTTAGAGGCAGCCAGTCCTGCCAACATCTTGATCTCGAGTTTCTAGCCTCCAGAACTATGACACGATGAAGTTCTCTTGTTTTAAGCTACCCAGTTAATGGGACTTTGTTACTGTAGCTCTAGCAAACTACTATATTCCCTCTGGTATCCAACTTTAATTGTCAGGCCTATTTCCCTTGGTGATTGCAATCATCTCCTTTTAGAAAAGAAACTGGGAGATTGAAAGAATGTGAAATGAAAAAAAAAAAAAAGATCAGACTATAGACAATGTGGTTAGTCTTTTACAAACAAAATCCCAGGAAAGATTTGTTAGGAAAATAAAAACCATATGGCTGGCACCTTATCTAATTTTCTTCATCAGAAAGAAGTTAAATAGCAGTTAAATATTAGTGGAGGAGATGGGAAGAGTTGGTTTGGTAAATGGGTGGTGGAAGGTTTTAAGGATGCTGGAGCAGAAAGAGGCTATTGTAGGTGACAAGAGTCAAGAAATATGGTAGAAGAGAAGTTGATAAAGAGGCAGTCTGCAGGTGAAACGGGATGAACTATAATAACAGGTAATCCTCAAAAAATGAGACATGGATCTACGTATGATATAGATACGTATTCATTTTCCACCTCCTTGCTCTAGAAATCAGGTGCATTTTTAAATGGAATCAACACAAAGTGAAGGATTGGGTAAGAGCGTTTGTGAGAGCCGGACCAAGCAAGGAGGCAAGAGCTAAAGATGTGCTGTTAGGGACGCCTGGGGGGCTCAGCGCTTGAGCGTCTGCCTTCGGCTCAGGGCGTGATCCCGGGGTCCTGGGATCGAGTCCCACATCAGGCTCCCCACAGGGAGCCTGCTTTTTCCTCTGCCTGTGTCTCTGCCTCTCTCAGGAATAAATAAATAAAATCTTAAAAGAGAGAGAGAGAGAGATGCTGTTTAATTTGTTCATAGAATCCTTCCCTGCAATTGTACCGTCCAGAAGTGGACCCTCTCTGTGCCCATGTCGTCATTTCCTTTCCAGATGGTATCAAGGCACAGATCTGTGTGTGGTCAGGGCTTCTAGAATTCTGAGGAACTTCTTACAGCCCTTGTGTGTATCCCCAGTGGTTGCCCTTTGCAGTCTGCAGTGGATGCTTCCATTGGACATAGTATCTTCCCTGGTGAGACACTTGGAAACTCTAATCACATTTGCAGTGGCTGGTGCTACAGCACGTGCCCTTCTCCTCAAATGCCCTACCTAGAGCCTCACACACCAGATACGTAGACTGGTGTCCAATAGTGGGCAGTTCTTTATCACACTGACATTGAGGGAAGAGACTAACATCCGCCAAACAGGCTGACAGTGTTAGAACATGTCTTTTATAGTGTTAAGGGCTTCATAAAACAATTCAATTCTCAATGTATCCAAATAACTGTAATGAACTATTGTAATGTAGAGGATGCTCCTGTGGGAACAGCACTATATGATACATCTTACATAGTATGGACTAAGGCAGCAAGATGTGTTACGTAGACTCTGGCATCACAAATGGGGTCAAAGAACCCATTCCACAGAAGGTGACATTTAAACATATTTTACAGACCATGTACGTGCATGATATCCCTTGATCTTCTGAATCTCATTCAGTGCTTGAGAGCTCAGTCCCCTGTAGTTAGTTAGATCAAAGGGGGGAGAATTTGTAAAAGGACAAATGTTTGAGCCCAAGTAAGAAAGTAAAAGATAGACTCTCACAGCAGAATTCAGTTCCTAGCTACCAAAGTCAGTGGAACTCTTTCCTTGCCTGCAGTGCTAGTGGCCCTGGCTAATCCCCCCACAGAAGCACAGCCCTTTAACTGTCTCCTTGCCCGATCACAACTTGACCCTGGCAATGAGGAGCCTCAGATGAAGCAGGGGAGGGTCCAAGAGAGAGGCTAGCGCTCTCTAGTTCATCTGTGGCAAAGAACTCATGCTATGCATTTGCTGCCGAGGACATGGGTAGCAGAAGTTCCATAGAGCTAGCAACAGCGGAGCTAGCAGAGCTTCTGTCTTCCTTGTTTCCAGGAAGCAATGTGGCACCGTGTCATCTCGTCATCACTCCTTCGTTAATCAAAGCATTTTTTTTTTTCATTTAATCAACACGTGTTAAGTGCTTGAGCTGGGCCTGGTGCCATGAATATGGCTTCAAGAAGCTTTCTAATCATCAATGTGAAGATCTTTTTTTTTTTTTTTTAAGATTTTATTTATTTATTTTAGAGAGAGAGAGAGCACAAGAGAAGGGAGGGGTAGCGTGAGAGGGACAAGAGGACTCCCTGCTGAGCCTGATGTGGGGCTGGATCCCAGGACCCCATGGATTACGACCTGAGCCCAAGACAGATGCTTAACTGACTGAGCCACCCAGGCGCACCAATATTAAGATCTTTAAAACACATTTATATTTTGCACACTGTGATAAGGTACTGAAGATAGAGGACTTGGCCCATATTCCCAAGAATCATTTTTTTAAATGTTGTATCTATTACTTACACTGAAATCTCAATGAATTTACCACTCTGATTTACATACGGATGATATTAACATAATATTACAATACACGTGTTTCAAAGCAGTGGTTCTCAGCCTCAGCCCACAGGCATATCAACTAGGAAGATTAAAAAAAAAACAACAAAAAAAAAAACCAAAAAAACCTTGATATACTCAGCCCCACTTCAACAAATTGCATCAGAATTTCCAGGAATGGGGTCCAGACATCATTATTTATTTTTTTTAAAGACTCCAGGTAATTCTACTACACAGATAGCACTGAAAACCATTGCATTAGAATTTCTGCCTTCGGCACTTCAAGCCTGAAACAATACCTGGCACATAGTAGACCACCAACAATATCTTTCGTTCTAATATTTTGTTCGCCCTTGTTTCTTACCAGGCTCCCCACAGAGTGCCTGGCACAGAATGGAGACACAGTAGTTGGCTACTCCTTTTCACTCTTTCTTCTTGCTAGAAAGTACCTGGAGAAAAACTATAAAGTAGTATTTAGGGTTTGAAATGTGCTTGCCAAAATATCCAGTATTGAGGGACCTTTAAGCTCATATAAAGGATTGTCCTCTTATTCATATGCTATATCAAGGTTCATGATCATATACAATTACATGAGATAACGTTCAGAGAAAAATATTTTATTACCTCTGACAGAACACAGAGGCTCATTGGGAAAACTTTTGAATACGCTGATAAAGTATGGCACACAAATATAACATTGACAGTACTAGAGCCTGGTATATTTTGGGTTCAGAAAGGAAACCTAGCAATAAGGAACATGAATACACTAAAAATAAAGCAGTTTTCTCTTATATCTAAATATTAGAGTGCAGCTCACTTAAAAAGAATTTGTGTGGCCACCGGCTATTTGTTTTCTGATTGGCTCATTTCTTTTGACCTTCTAAATAAATAATTTCTGCTTAGTCACTAAACATTTTAAAAATGCTTTTATAAAAAAAAAAGTTTTATTTACTTGAGAGAAAGAGGACAAGTTGGCAGGGGTACAGGTGCAGAGGGAGAGGGAGAAGCAAATTCCTGGCTGAGCAGGGAGCTTGACGCAGGGCTCCATCCCAGGACCCTGGGATCACAACCTGAGCCAAAGGCAGACGCTTAGCAGACTGAGCCACCAGGCACACCTAAAATGCTTTTGATTTTATTCTGTTGATGGGATGACAGAAAACATGCTATCACATGGCCTTTGGCAAAAATCCAGTTACCAGAGAGACTAAGAGGGGAATGGCCTTCTAAGCCATTGTCCATGAGGGGAAATGATTTCATTCATTCACTCAATAAATACGTGTTGCGTATTGTCTAAACAAATGAAGGAAGGAATTGGGATCCTGTGATCAGTGAAGGAATCTTCTGGGGTAATACTTTCCAGGGAAGATGTTTTTTCATAGAAATGCCTAGGACTGCCCTAAGTGAAAAATGACATTTTCTTTTCCATGTGAATAAATTCATCCACAATTATTTTCCTTCATATGGATCTTTGTCAAAGCTTGCAAGTCTGCAATGGAGGACAGATAGGTTCTGGGCCAGCAAGTGCAGGGGAGGGAGATGGCCGAGGTGGTTGGAAGAAGGAAGTAGATGAGGGTGATTTTTTTTAATTTATTTATTTATGATAGACAGAGAGAGAGAGGCAGAGACACAGGAGGAGGGAGAAGCAGGCTCCATGCCGGGAGCCCAACGTGGGACTCAATCCAGGGACTCCAGGATCACGCCCTGGGCCAAAGGCAGGCGCTAAACCGCTGAGCCACCCAGGGATCCCCGATGAGGGTGATTTTAATCTTATTCTTAGCTTCCATGAGCTGAAGGACCACATGTTATGGCTTGGGGTTTTGATGTTAGTTTAACTGATATTTATTTTTCCCCCTGAATAAAATAAATGTTCACTTCCTAAGCCTACTGTGTAATGTGGTCCGTCAAAGATGGTAGAAGGGAAACATGAATGTAATGTATGTCATCTGGTGTCCTGGCTACCTGGCTTGGGATATGTCACTGAAGGACCATTTTCAGGTAAGCACTGGCTAAGGTAGGCTTAAGTGGTTTAGAGCAGGGCTTCTCAAACTTACTGGGCATATAAATCTTCAGGGAAAATGCAGATTTCAGTTTAGCAGGACTGTGGTTAACACCCGAGAACTGGTATTTCCAAGAAGCTTCCCAGGCTATGCCGACGTCCACCAAACATTCTTGGAGTCGAAAGGGCTTAGAGGACCTCTGGCTGGTGGTAAGCAAAGAAAGAGTTTATATAATTTCTAAAATCTTTTCTCCTTTAAGAGCCTTTCCCAAACTACTCTCAAATCCATTTTCTTTATTTTCCAAACAAAATCCTCCCCCAAAATATTTGAAACAAAGATCAAATCTGAAATCCGTCAGGTCTGTTTCCAGGTACCAAGAGATCTGATGCTTTTTGCCAATATAAAGCTCCAAGGACTCCAACACAATTATCCTTATTTAAAAGCCATATAAATAGTTAATAGGACCTATTTTTATATTTAAAAATATGTATGACTGTATGTTTATCTTTTATTTGTTCGTGTCAGTCTTGACCTTTAGATTATAAGCTCTAGGGGATAGATTGTGTCCCTCTTAGAAGCCTAGAAACTACAAAACAAAAAAGCCAGGGAGACACTTAGGGAATCAGCTAGTTCAGGGTAGTCCAAGCATAGCACAGCTACCACCGGGCAATAAGTGAGATGAGATTAGATATAGAACATGGACCATTTTATATATTTTTTATAGTTATGTATATTTTTATATTTTTTAAATATTTATTTATTTATTTATGATAGACATATAGAGAGATAGAGAGGCAGAGACACAGGAGGAGGGATAAGCAGGCTCCATGGCGGGAGCCTGACATGGGACTCGATCCCGGGACTCCAGGATTGCGCCCTGGGCCAAAGGCAGGCACTAAACCGCTGAGCCACCCAGGGATCCCCTATTTTTATATGTTTTAAGGAAAGTTATAACTAGTGTATTTTGCCCACGATTTCATAAATACTATTATGAGAAAGGTATATTTACTTAAATTTTCTAAGTGAGTTGCTGTAAAGACAAATATGATATGAATATCATTACTGAAGCACACAAATGTAGCAGAAGTTGTGATTTTTATGTAAATAACTGTGGTTTGGGAAATAGTGTTTAACCTACGTCTAGAACTCACAACTGACGAAACTGAAGATCAGAAGTATCACCATGTTACAGAGGATTTAAGATGTCATGAATCATAGGATATGTCCTAATTTCAAAGGGCTAAAATGTGAGGAAATTCAAAGAATAAATGAAATATGGAAGTGGGTTCCTCAAAGTCAAACATCTATGAATGAGTGTTTTATTGGTTATTCCCTCTTCTAAGAGCATTTCTGCTTTAATAGTCCTTAAAGTGTTGACCTAAAGGAATAACATTCTCACGGTGGAATTTCAGGTATTACCTGTGGCAGGTAAAGTAAGTGAAATGGTTTGGGGCAGGAGCCCTGGTACAGTCCCCTGAAATTACCCTTAGTCTATTCCCCCTGTCAATGTTCTTCAGCCAAAGACCAACAGGAATACATCTGTAAATGAACAGGTTGTTTCTGTTACTCGTGTCAGTGAGGGAGAACTGCGGACGGCATCTCAGCAAAAGGTATTAGAACGGACTTACGATAGGATTTGGCTTACCTTATATGACTTTGAGGAGGGTTGAGGAAGTGGAGCCTTGCTCTGAATTGGATGGTTTCAGAAAGCCAAGGCAATTCTGTGATTTGACATTTTAATAAGTCTTACCTAGAAGGTGAGAGAAATGGAGGTGAGCTAAAACTGGGATTGGTAAGGAAGCAGCACTCACTCCTATGAGCCAGGGTAGGAGGGTGTTTGGCCATCTTGGTGGTCTGGGCAGCATTCCTGTTTAGTCCATGCTCAGACATAATCACATAGTATTCTGGTCTTTGGCTTGATCCATCATGGGCAGAGAATGGCCTTGCCTGCCGTTAGGGTTCTGACAAATTGCTTGTGTTCAACATAAGAACAAGACCTAGCTGTGAGCGCCACATCAACTCCTGGATTTTGAGGCTGCTTTTCTTCTCACGCCTTCCTGTGTAGTTCTTTCCTCAGCCATCTTGTTCCATTTCCAGACACAAATTGTCAGCAAGTTAAGAGTTCTGTATTATGTTAACAAATTTAAGACCCAGTCTTGGACTCTATGATGGCAAATGTCTTTGTTTAACTCTGAAAGAAATTGCCTTGCTATTTTATCTCTTGGAGAGAATGTGATCTCTAGCCTTCCATGACGATCAATACTCTACTGCAGCAAAGGCAATAATGCATGTGCTCATCATTAACTCTTTCCCCAGTCACCACACCACACCACACATACATACACAGAGAGGGAGACACACACACTTTTTATTATATATGGATGACAAATAATAATTGCCCTATGGAGAATTCCCTGGGATGTCTGTGCTTGGTCAATGGCATTTACTGAGGGTGGGAGAAAGAGAAAGGCATCTTGGGAGACAACTCTCCCAAGGCCTGTGATGCTAAAGGCCACTGTCTCCCCCAGGTTGAGGCACTATCAACTAGAGGTAAGGAAAAGAAGATTGAGATAGATTAGTGGTTGCTAGGGACTGGAGGATGGGGATGTTTTGGGGTTTGATGAAAATATTTTGGAATTAGATGGTGGTTATGGGTGGATATACTGGAAACTACTGAATTGTACACTTGAAAGGGTGAACTTCCAGGTATGTGAATTATATTTCAATTTTTAAGAATTTTTGAAGGACATAAAAAAGCAAGAGAATTCGGACAATACTTCAGAGGGACTTCTCTTATTGGCCATTGTTGGATTTGCCTTCTATTTTTTGTCCACTCGTGCTCGCTTCGGCAGCACATATACTAAAATATTTTTTGTCCACTCTATTGTGGCGTTTTTACGGTAGGCAGAAATGTGATGTTTGATACGATGGGTTGACTTAGTGACAGAGTCGGTTGCTTCTCTGAAGGAAGCTAACTCGTAGAATTGGTCACAGTGGTTAACCCAGTCTCCACAACACTACAGAGTTGTAAACCTTCTCTTTGGAATAGCGTCCCCTGAACCAGGATACGAGGTTATGCTCTGCGCTTGCAATAGGAAGCTTCACGTTTAAGAAGTCAGTTGTGTTTTCAGAGAGAATTTGTGGTTGGCTTTTTTAAATATCTTATCACCAGTTTCAGAAACAAGCCTAAGTCAAAAGCACCTATTACAGGGGAGTTTCTAAAACTATTTCTCTAAAAGCTGAAGTCCAATTAGGAGTGAGAATGATGAAGGTGTGAGGAAGCACGTCGCCTGCTCAGGTTTACAGAACGGACAGCGATGCCCATCCCAATATTCACTCACTCACCGTCCGTTCTCCTGCCAGGATTTCTGGCACTGGCGGACACAAGGATGGAGCAGGCTCATCGCTGCCGTCAAAGAACCGCAGGTGGGCACGTGGGCTGGGCTGCGTTTTTAAAAGTATGGTCTAGTTACGGTGACTCCGCAATAGTGGACATTAAGACTTTTTGGAAAACAAAAAAGACAAAGGATATCTTTCTTCCTCACTTAAGAAAAAACTTTTATAGTCCAGAAACCGATATTGCACTGTTAACTAACTAAAATTTAAATAAATTAATTTGGGAGGACACCTGGGTGGCTCAGCAGTTGAACCTTCGGCCCAGGGTGTGATCCGGGGTCCCGGGATCGAGTCCCACATCAGGCAACCCGCAGGGAGCCTGCTTCTCCCTCTGCCTGCGTCTCTGCCTTTCTCTGTGTCTCTCAGGAATAAATAAAATCTTTAAAAATTAATCAATCAATTAATTAATTAATTTTTAAAAAGCTTCTATTAAAGAAGAACTTTGTCATTCCTTGGCCCCTCTCTGAACCTAGGGGCAGCTGGGTGGTATTTGTGTCAGTACAAAGGGTAACAACAGCTGCCAGGGTTGCCGCATCCCGGGTCCTGCTCTACCATATTCTCTGCATTATACTGGGGAGTGTTCTCATGTAGACAAGAGCCCCAAATAATTGCAGGCTTCCAAACATAGTTTACTCTGAGCACTCTCTATTGAAGAAACAAAATCATAAACTTCTGCATGACACCACTGTTTGGGTAGCTGTCACTGAGAAAACGCACAATGATAAATTAATGCGACAACACTTTCAAATGATTTTGCATCTGAACAATCACAGCAGCATCTATATACATTTGAAACACAAAATACCATAGACTCAGTTTACTCACAATTCTTCTTAACTATCAGTTTTCCAAAGATTTAAAAGTTCTGTGACACTCTGTGTTGATGAAAGTGTGGCCAAACGTCATTCCCTGTGGGTGGGATAGAAAGTTGATACAAACTTTTTTGGAGGGACACCTGGGTGGTTCAGCAGTTGAGCTTATACCTTTGGTTCAGGGTGTGATCCCAGATCGAGTCCCACGTTGGGCTCCCTGCATGGAGCCTGCTTCTCCCTCTGCCTGTGTCTCTGCCTCTCTCTCTCTGTCTCTTATGAACAAATAAATAAAATCTTTAAAAAATAAATAAACTTTTGTGGAAAGTTGGACAATTGGATAGATTGGACAATATCTATCAAAAATTTAAACATGCATTCACTTTGACTCAGCAAGTTCACGTCTATAAAATTATTCTACACACATTTACAAAATGCACAATGATGTTCATCACCACATTCCTTAGGAGTGTTTGAAATCTGGAAACAAGAATATCCTAATGAGGGACTCGCTAACCAGTTATATAATAGAATACTTTATACTCATTATAAAGAATGAGGTTTAGGGTGTCTAGGTGGCTCAATAGGTTAAGTGTCTTCAGCTCAGGTTATTATCCCAGGGTCTTGGGATTGAGCCCTGCATCAGACTCCCTGCTCAGCGGGAGTCCCACTCCCCCTGCTTGTGCTCTCTCTCGTCAAATAAATAAATAAAATCTTAACAACAACAACAAAAAGAATGAGGTCTGTGACATCAAGTAAAAATTCAAGTTACAGGGGTATGTGGGTGGCTCAGTTAGTTGAGCATCCGACTCTTCATTTTGGCTCAGGTCATGATCTCATGGGTCGTGGAATTGGGCCCCGTGTCAGGCTCCAGGCTCAGCTGGGAGGCTGCTGAGAGTATCTCCCTCTGCCCCTCCCCTCACTCACTCTCACTCTCTCTCTTGCTCCAATAAATGGATAAATCTTTTTTAAAAATTCGATTTTTAGAATAACATATATGGGAGGATTTCATTGACATAAAAGACCATATAAATATACACACACACACACATATATATACATATGTATACATACATATAATATATATAATATAATATAATATAATATATATATATACACACACACGTATGATTTTGTTTCTTTCAAAAAAGAGTGCTCAGAGCAAAATATATTTGGAAGTCTACAATTATTTGGGGCTCCTGTCTACATGAGAATACTACCCAATATGTATATACATATACTCATATATGTATGTTTATGTGTATGTGTATACAGATATATGCCTGCAACAGGAGCAGAAAAACATTGTTTTACCCTTATACCGGGATTTCTCAAATTTGAGTAACATATGGATCACTTAAAGGGAAATGTTCTTTGGGTATTTATTATTAGCTTAAAATTTTTAATCATAAATTTTACTTAAAATGTGTAGATGTATGGAAGTCAGTGTATTTTTTGGGCTTTTATCATCAACTAGGGGATCTCAGAACCTTATTGCATTAGTAGAAATATAAACCCAAAGGCAAAAAAAAAAAAAAACCCAAAAGCAATTTATAAATTAAATGCCAAAAAAAAATCTATGAAGTTAAAACACAAACTGATGGGTGATGTTATGCTGATATGAGATCTCTGATGAAATATATTTGTAAAAAGATGTACCTCAGGTACAAGTGTATATTAAGTCTTTTTTGCATTTGACTTTGATAATACTCTGTGTATTGCTATTATGTTATAAAAATACAAACAATTTCACATCTGTGTTTGAAATTCAAGATCATCAGACCACGTTTTACCAAAGCTATGGGTCAATTTTTAATAATATGACAATTGGTAACTATTTTTTCTTTGTAAAACTTTCTATTGAAGTATAATTAATATGTAATGTTGTATTAGTTTCAGATGTACAACATGGTGGTGACTCAACAATTCTATGTATTACTCAGTGTCCACTACAATAAGTATAGTCACCATCTGTTACCAAACAGCATTATTATAATCTTTTTACTATATTCCCTCTGCTGTACTTTTTAATCTCCACTATTTACTTATCGTGTAATTGGCGGTTTGTACCTCTTAATCCCCTTTATCTATTTCACCCACCCCCTGACCCACCTCCCCTCTGGCAACTACCAGTTTGATCTTTAAAAGTCTGTTTTCTGATTTGCCTCTTTTTTTCTTTGTTCATTTTTTCATTCCTTATATTTCACATATGAGTAAAGTTTGTCTTTCTCTGATTTATTTCACTTAGCATAACACCCTCTAGGTCCATCCACGGTGTTGCAAATGGCAAGATTTTATTCTTTCTTATGACTAAGTAATATTCCATTGTGTATATATATACCACATCTTCTCTATCCATTCATCTATTGATAGACAACTGGGCTGCTTCCATATCTTGCCTATTGTGAATAATGCTGCAAAAAACATAGTGTTTTCATTTTGTTTGAGTAAATAACCAGTAGTGGAATTACTGGGTCACATGGCTGGTCTTTCTTACTTTCTCTCTCTCTTTCTTTCTTTCTTTTTTAAAAAATATTCTATTTATTCATGAGAGACACAGACAGAGGCAGAGACAGAGGCAGAGGGAGAAGCAGGCTTCCTGAAAGAAGCCTGGTGCAGGACTGAATCCCAGGACCTCGGGATCATGACCTGAGCCAAAGGTAGATGCACAACCACTGAGCTACCCAGGTGCCCTTCTTTTTCTTTTTTTGAGAGCGAGAGAGCATACAGTCTGGATGGGGTAGAGGGAAAGGGAGTGAATCTTAGGAAGGCCCCATGCCCAGTGCAGGGCCTGACGCCGGGCTCAATCTCACAACCCTGAGATCATGACCTGAGCTGAAATCAGGAGTCATACACCTAACTGACTGAGTCCCCCAGGTACCCCCATATGGTATTTCTCTTTTTAATATTTTGAGGAAACTCTGTACTATTTTCCATAGTGATCTCAGTATTTTGCATTCCTACCAATAGTGTGCCCAGGTTCTTTTTTTCTCTACATCCTCACTAACATTTGTTATTTCTTGTCAACACTTGACAACTCTTAACTGAATTTGTTTCCTTAAAAATAAGGTTATTATTGTAACTTTTAAAAAAGCATCAGGGCACCCGTGTGGCTCAGTGGTTGAGCATCTGCCTTTGGCTCAGGCGATGATCCCAGGTCCTAGGATCGAGTTCTCCTGCAGAGAATCTGCTTCTCCCTCTGCCTGTGTCTCTGCCTCTCTCTGTGTATCTCTCATGAATAAATAAATAAAATCTTTCTTTACATTTTATTCATTTTTTAAAGATTTTATTTATTTATTCATGAGAGACAAAGAGAGAGAGAGAGAGAGGCAGAAGTAGGCTCCATGCAGGGAGCCCAACGTGGGACTTGATCCCGGGTCTCCAGGATCACACCCCGGGCTGCAGGAGGCACTAAACAGCTGCGCCACCGGGGCTGCCCATAAAATCTTTTTTTTTTTCAAAAAAAGAGCATCAAATATTTGAGGGAACAAGAAGATAATATCTGAATCTGCTCTATTTTTTTATAGATTTTTTTAAAAATGCAGTTTCAACATAGAGTTCACAAAGTTTGGAAAGGAAATAATAAAAACTGGAAATAAGACATTTATATTATTTAGAAAACAACCACAATTCAAGATTTCTTATCTGTGTTGCTATTGGTCTACAAGTGAAATGTTGAAGTGACTACCAGCATAATGTCCTATGGCTTTCAGCTAGTTCGAATATGCCATCTTCATGGTAAGTCTGCTTCTGGCCTTTTCTCATTATTCTCCATTAATTAAAGTACATTACTCATTTTGGGTGACATAGGTGATGGGAGTCTAGGACTGCATTTGTTGTGAGGAACACTGGGAGATATATGGAACTATATTGCAAACTGACCTAATATTATGTTATACATTAATTAACTGGAATTTTTTTTAAAAGATTTGTTTATTTATTTGAGAGAGAGAGAGAGAGGGAGAGCATGCAAGTGGGGGGAGGGGCAGAGGGAGAGAACCTCAAGCAGACTCCATGCTGAGCACAGAGCCCCATGCAGGGCTTGATCCCATGACTCTGACATCACAACCCTGAGATCATGACCTGACCTGAAATCAAGATTCAGACTCTAACTAACTGAGCCACCCAGGCACCTCAACTAACTGGAACTTAATTAAAAACTTTTTTAAAATGTAGTACGTTACTGGGGCACCCGGGTAGTTCAGTGGTTGAGCCTCTACTTTTGGCTCAGGTCATGACCCCAGGATCCTGGGATCAAGTCCCGCATCCGGCTCCCTGCATGGAGCCTGCTTCTCCCTCTGCCTGTGTCTCTGCCTCTCTCTGTGTGTCTCTCATGAATAAATAAATAAAATCTTTTTTTAAAAAAGTAGTACATTACTATTTTACTTATGTTAATTTTCAGGATGTCAACTTGAATTCTCAATGTATTAAATAGTCTTAAAAACTTAAGTCTTTGTATATGAAAATGCCACTCAAGTGCAAATTATCACAGCCAAAGTGAAGTTTTGTCTTGATAAGTTGAAAAGAATTCAACACAAAGGGGACAGTTATCATTTTGAAGTTGGGATCTGCCAACCTTATGGCAGTAAGACATATTTTCTAACTCATGAAAGATTAAAAATCAGGAAAGGAAGGTCAAAATGTTTATGAAATGAGTGGTAGGATTTTGAGTGATTTTTACTCAAAAAAAAGTAAAAAGTTTTTCTCCTTTCATGTGTTATTGGACTGTTTTAAATGATTATGACTATTTACCTAAGCTTAAAAGTAAATGATAAAGGTGATTCCATTGTGGAAAAAATTTAAAAAATATGCTGTCACCTTATCACTTGGCTCCTTGAAGATCATAATCACAAATGAAAACAAAGATGATAAAATTGGAGATCTAGCTTTAAGCGGCATGCAGTCATCTTCTAGAATCTGGATGATGCTGTTTTCATATTTAATCACTAGGATGACTATCCAAATGAACAGATATAATTATAAATAATTTTTTGTAAAGAACTCACAGGCCTTAGACAATACACCCCAAATTCCTAGGGGTCTGCAAACCTGATTGAAGAAATACTTTATATTCTTCTGTGTTGTCTAAAGTTCTTATAATGAGCGAGATAAAAATGAAGTGGTGCCATCTTACAATCATCTACCTTCTCAGCACCCCGCCCTAGGCATCCTGTTTCCTTTTCAAGGTTTTCCCTCCCACTATGTGTCTGCTAGAGTTGCTCTTGTCTCACAGGTAGGAGCTTTGGTACCCTGATAGGGCTGAATCAAAAATGGCCAGCTGTGGAGCATAACCAGAGCACAAAAGAATAACAGACCAAAGATATGATGCCAAGTAGGAAGCCCAGTACAGCAGAGCCCAGGCTGGGATTGAGGAGATGGGAGGGAGTTCATAGTTTTATTTTATTTTATTTTATTTTGAGAGTTCATAGTTTTAAGACTGAAAACTACACCTAGTGGATCCATGTTGGGAAAGCAAAGTCTTGAGTGCTGCTGACTGGCTGCCCAAGTCTAGGTTGTGCGAAGGGGAGCCCTGGGCCCCCAAGGGGGCTCTCTGCACCGAGGGTACCCACATGGCGATGACAGGTCTAACACCTCCACTGCATGGGGAATATGCTGAAGTCTGAATTTTGGAGCCCAGCCCAGCTTGTGGGTTGGATGGCCCGATCAGTATTAGTCAGCATCAAGACGATTGTTTTAACCGCCCGCTTCACAAGGAGACCCTGAATGTTAGAGGAAACCTTAAAAAATTGGCTAGTCTAACTCTTTTTCCAGTCAGGGGAATGAGTCTTATAGAGATTCCTGTTTGCTCAGTGGATCAGTTGGAAATGGAATCTAATTCTCTTGCCTTATCCGGAGCTCTTTCACGTTACAAATTCATCTTCAATGAGGAAACCACCTTTTTCCCCCCTTTCTGAAAACACCAACAGTGTGCAAAGAGTCCACAGTTAATGAGAGGTTGGTGACACCCACTGAACCAGAATTTAGTCAAATAGTTGCCTTTCATGAACTTCTCCCCCTACTTCCTCTTTGAGTCTGGGATCCCCAGAAGATGACTCCGAGACTGGGGTTCGTATGACCCCAGTGTTAAGAAGTACTCCAGGAAACCTGGAAGGGAATGAGGGCTAAGTAGGACAGAGAAGGGTGAGAAAGCAAGCAAGGGTGTGATTCTGGTGAAGTCTGGAGGAGAACTTTGGCCTGATCCCACAGGCCCCCTGTGCAATGGTATGACCCCTCACAGTTTTGTCCTCATGACTTGAGGCAAGATCATTAGAATTTCATGCCCTTGCATTTTGGCCAACAGCCTACTTTGAAGATCTGAAATGCCTGGGCACCAGCTCCTACACAGGTAGGCAAAACCGTGCCAGGGGCACTAGGGTAGTCTCTGCGGAATGCTGCAGGTGCCGGCCTTTGGAATGCACAGATAGCAGAAGGGGGACACACAAAACAGGACAGGGGATCCCAGGGGAAGTGGGGAGCAGCACAGTGTCCACTACAACTCCCAAATTACCACATTCCAATCCTGCCAGGTAGTTTTCCGATTTCTTCTATAAACTAAATTGAACAGATATACAGACTTGAAAGAAATGCATCATAAAAATGACTCTTCTGAGTTGCGGTCAATAACCTTTTTCCATAAAGATAGTAAATATTTGGGCAGCCCGGGTGGCTCAGCGGTTTAGCTCCGCCTTCAGCCCAGGGTGTGATCCTGGAGACCGGGAATCGAGTCACATGGGGCTCCCTGCATGGAGCCTGCGTCTCCCTCTGCCTGTGTCTCTGCCTCTCTCTCTCTCTCTCTCTCTGTGTCTCTCATGAATAAATAAATAAAATATTTTTAAAAAGATAGTAAATATTTTAGGTTTTATGGACCATAAAATGTCTGTTGCAACTGCTCAACTCTGGCAAAAGCAACCACAGACAATACATAAACAGATTGGAAAAATAAATAAATAAATAAATGAAATAAAAATTTAAAAAAATACATAAACAGATTGGGCTTCATTCCAATAATACTTTATGGACACTGAAATCTGAATTTCTCATGATTTTCGCATGTCAGGAAATATTCTTCTGATTTTTTTTCCCCAAACATTTAAAAATGTAAAAGCCATGCTTAGCTTGCAGTCTATAGGAACAATAGGCAGTGAGTCAGATTTGGCCTGGGAACCATAGTTTGCCAACTTCTGAACTAGATCAACGGCTTTCAACCTCTTTTGACCTTAACTGTAAGAAAGGCACTTAATATTATATTATAACCTACACCATCCATAAGCCTACATACACAATGTGGTTAAAACTTAAGTTTCAGTTCTTTATGTTTCTTATGAACTATAAGCTGATTTTTTTCATTTTATCCCACTTGGTTTTATTACTTTTTTTTTTTGGTTTTATTTTTAAATGCTGCCACAATCCACTGAACTGTTTATATGTCTAAAACCATTTGCATATGCACACACACACACGATGTAACAGTGCTGGAAAAATTTCCCACTGAATTGTTTTTTCAACTCACCGATGGGTCACACCATCTCTAATCTGAAAAACTCAGCTCTAGATCAATCAAAATCTGTGCTCTAGGGGGTACTGATAGCACAGTTATGGTGGCAGTTTTGCATTCATCAGCACTGACGTTTCTTGGAATTTGCCAGTAAATAACATAAAGACCAAAAAAAAGATGTTATCACAAACCTGTCAAGGGCAGCATGATGGGATCACCTGCCTCAACCTGCCTGGCACCAGGTGTTTCAAAAAATTTCAGATGGCTCCTGTCTTTCCCGATGTAGAAAGCATGAATTTCATTTGAACCGAGCAGAATTGAGAGCAGAGAGAGAATTTAAAGCTCTGCAAGCCACAGCCCCAAACCTCCAGTTTGGTGGGTTCAAAGGGCCACTTGCATTAGAGCCATGCTTGTCACTAACTGTGGGGTATGAAGATTGTGACAACACCAAATGCGACCTCCCAGTGTAACTTAGCTAAATGCTGAGGATAGACCAGATGTGGGCTTTAAAAACAAACAAATCAACAAACAAACAAACAAAAACACAAAATGGTTCCCTGTGATTGGAGGACAAAAGATCCAGCTCCTGGTACTTGTATCTAATGGAGGCGAGCTTCACACTCAGGCTCCTGACTGGCTCTGGAAAACAAGGATTAGGTGAAGCTTGCCTTTGTCATGTCCCATTGTCCATTTGCCTCCTGTCACTCTCCTCTGGCCTTCCTGTCTTGCCTTCCTATCTAGATTTCAAAGGTGGAATGAGGGAGGTGGGAGACAGAAGCTTGAAATCCTATTAAAAGTGTTATTCCTGTTTTCAACCTTCTCCCCCTCACTTCCTGTTTTTCCCCTAATGCCAGTGGGTAATTGGAATCCTTGTGCCTCTTTCCCTCTGCAGCTTCAGTTCAGTTGAAAACACCTATTGTGCGCCTTGCCTGAGCTAGATCCTGGGGACGCAGCGGCTAATGAAATAACCTGCTCTTAAGGTGCACAGAACAGCATCAGGCCCCCAGTTCAATGAGATGAGATGTGCAGAAGTTCTTTGTTAGCTACGAAGTTATTGATAATCGTGGTAATGTTAGCCATTAATCATTCCTCGTGGGCATAGCTACCCTCTGTGTGGCAGGATTATGGTCCACATCAGAAGCCTCTTAACTTCCAAAGCCCCATCTCTTTTCTCTTTAGGAAGGAAAAGATAAAAACTCTTATAACTGTATGGGAGAGAAAAAAAATTAACTGATGATAAGGACATATAAAGCAATACTCAAAAAAAAAAAAAAGTACTCTAGGATATCCTAAATTGCAGATTCTAAGAAATTGTATTTTCTTCTCTAAAATGGTCTCTTTAAAAACAGCACAGAGGATCACAGGGGAAGGGAGGAAAAACTGAATGGGAAGAAATCAGAGAGGGAGACAAACTTTGAGAAACTCTTAACTCTGGGAAACCAACTGAGGGTCGCTGGAGGGGTGGGGGTTGGGGTAACCGGGTGATGGGCATTAAGGAGGGCACGTGATGTGAGGAACACCGGGTTTTTGTTTTTTTTTTTAACACTGGGTGTTATATGCAGCTGATGAATTGCTGACTCCACATCTGAAACTAATGATGTACTTTATGTTGGCTAATTCAATGTAAAAAAAAGATCTTTCGGCGTCATAAATAAATAAAATGGTCTCTTTAATGTACCTTTAAAATATGCCATAATGTACACGTATTATGTTGTGGGCTTTTGAGATATTCGCTGATTTTTATAAATAGTGATCAATTTTTCTGATTGTAGGAGATCCAGATATATTCATTTTTATAAATTTAAATCATAATGATAGGAAGTAAAATTTCCTCCAAATCTCATCTTACCCCAAGCCCAGCAACTATTACTAACATTTCAGTGTATGTTTCTCTAGTCTTTATTTTACAAATTGATGTGCCTACATATGTATGTCTTGGACAAAAAATGGGAATCATCTATATTTTATATATATATATAATATATATATAATATATAATATATATTTGTGATAACTTTTTTAACTTTATAATATATTGTAGGTATCTTTCCATATAAACTTACCCTATTCTGCAATAGCTTAAGATTTTATTGTATGGCTATAAAATGAGGTTTGTTTGTTCTTAACAATGCCACAGCCAACACCTTTAAGTATCTGTTCTTATGCGTACCTATGTGCAGATATAAGCATAGGGTAACTTCTTGGAAGTGAGGTTATTTATTCAGGGTATGAACACAATATGCCAGATTACTCTTCCTCCATCAGGACATAAGAGTTTCTCTATGATCATGAAACACCCTGTGTGTAATAGATTTTTAAGTCTTTGGGGATCCCTGGGTGCCTCAGCAGTTTAGCATCTGCCTTAGGGCCAGGGCGTGATCCTGGAGTCCCGGGATCGAGTCCTGCATCAGGCTCCCTGCATGGAGCCTGCTTCTCCCTCTGCCTGTGTCTCTGCCTCGCTCTCTCTCTCTGTGTCTCTCATGAATAAATAAATAAAATCTTAAAAAATGAATCCTGACTGTTGTTTTAATTCACATATTCAAGATTGCTGTGACTTTCATTCTCCATTCCCATGTTTATTAGGCACTTCCTTTTCTTTCATTTTTTAATTGAGATATAATCCATATATCATAAAATTCACCATTTTAAAGGATACAATTCAGTGGTTTTTAGTTATCTACAAGACCGTACAACCACTACCTCTACCTAGTGCCAAGACATTTTTTATCATCCCAAAAGGAAATCCCATGCCCATTAGCAGTCACTCCCATCCTCCTTGCCCCAGTCTCTAGCAGAGCCCTCTTATTTCCAAAGTCCCAGCTCACTAATCACTAATTTATTTTCTGACTCTATGGCGTTGTCTATTCTGGACGTTTCCTATAAATGGAATCAAGTAATATGTGAGATCAACATCATGAGAAATATTATTTTTTCTTCAGCCTCCAGTCACCTTTTCATGTAAAAGTCTTCTAAATTTCAGGATGCTATAGAGCGTTCAAAAAAGTCTCGAAATATGGAGAAAATAAGTACTGACTGCATTTTTCCAGGTAAGCAATTGGCCTCCTTGCTTTGTGTTTAGAAGTTAGTTACCTGAAGATGCGTCTGGAGATTGAAGTGATACACATCAACGGCATGAGCTATCTGCAAGTGAAAACAGATGAGGCCATGAGAATCAGTAAGTTCTCTGGAAGGGAGTGTGAAGGGACAGGAGGACCAAGTACTGTCCCTTTGGGAATATCTAAATCAGAGACTGAGGGAGAAGATGAGAAAGCAAAGAAAATCCAGAGGAAATAGATGAGTGCGGAGGGGGGAAAACAAAGGGATGCGGGTCACTAGCAAACAGAGGCAGAAGCTGCAGGGCAAGAAGTTATTGAGAGTGCCAACTACAGCAGGAGTTGCAGGAGAGCAGCTTCCTGGGCTGTGGGAAATCAGGCTGCCAGGTACCGGGCACCACCAGAGTGCAGGGAGAAAGGGAAGATGGCTCATTTAGAAAGTACTGCAGTAAAAAGATGGAGAAAAGGAGAGAGGGATGAAAGGATCTAACAAAGGTTTCTTTTCTTTCTAAAAAAAGAAAAAGAAAAGAAAGAAGAAAGAAAGAAGAAAGAGAAAGAAAGAAAGAAAGAAAGAAAGAAAGAAAGAAAGAAGAAAGAAAGAAGAAAGAAAAAGAAAGAAAGAAAGAAAGAAAGAGAAAGAAAGAAAGAAAGAAAGAAAGAAAGAAAGAAAGAAAGAAAGAAAACTGAGGGAATCTTGCCATGATTTAAGGTTAAGAATGAGGAGAATTTTGCTGATAAGAGTAAGGATTTAGGGAGCTTAGTTAATTCCCAGGCTGCTGGGATTTTATATCCTAGGAAAGTTTGAAAGCTCTATGAGTAGAAGCTAGAAGAGGGAAAAAGCCAAGCATTTAAGTGAGTTAATATATAGGTGAAGTGCTTCCAACAGTCCTTATGTTAGTTTTGGTCCCTGGGAAGCAGCTGCTGAGATGAAATTAGGAGGGCAAACCATTACTGGGTGTAATGCCCATAACAGATAAAAGGAAAAGGAGGCAAGACTGGGTCTTCGGATTGTGATGCGGATCTGATGGCACCTCTGCCAACCCATTGGGGAACTCTGGGCAAGACTGCCCATCAGGAGACAAGAAATGGCCTAGCCACAAACAACGTGTGAGATTGTGGCGAGTGCTAAGGATGTAGGGCTGTGTAGAGGGCTCAAGGGGTTGTACATTTAAATAAAGGCAAGGGGTGAGTGAGGAGCTTTGGGGGGCACTGAGAGGTAGGAATGGGAGGACTATAGAATAGTAGTTGATAACATCCAAAAGGATGGAGGTGGGGAGGGAACAGCACACAGTCACTGTAAGACTTTGGCTATTATATGAGTAAAATGAGAAAAAAATGCAGGGCTCAGAGCAGAAGGGTGATATTATCAGTTGATGTCTTACAAGGATTATGGATGTGCCGTTGAGAAGAGACTGAGGCGGTGAAGGTGTGCAAGCAGAAAGATGATGATCCGCGGAGGTGGCAGTAGAGCTGGTGAGAGATGGTCAGATTCCGAAGGTATCATTAGTGGAGTCAATAAGATTTTGTGATGGATTAGATGTGGAATGTGAGAATAAAGAGGCATTAAGGATAAAGCTCCGTGTAATAGTTCTCCACTGTAGAGAACTGTATGTAACAAATTACTCCAAAATGTACAGAACTGTGAGGTAATAAATGGGTGTTGTTTTTAGCTGCTAAATTTGTGATGATTTCTTATGGCAGCCGTAGAAAATGAATCAGCCTTCCCAAGAAGCTTGCTTTATCTCTGATTAGCACCCTTTGTAAGGAAAAGTTTCCTTATTTGTTGCACTAAGATCTGTTATTGTGTTTCTTCCACCATTAGCCCTAATTTTCTTTCCTGGAGCCATGTAGACAGCCCACCCTATATTTGAAGACGGCCCTTCTGAGCCTTCCCTTCTTTGGTTCCTTGTGTTTTCCCCACCCTGGTTACTTTTCTCAAATATATTGTTTTTAATTTAGGTCCCTGGATTTATATTCCAGACAAATAGGAATTTATTGTAACAACCATGTGTTTGAAAAACCTTTGCAGATTTACATTATCTTACTCTTCCATTATAAAGGAGAAATTTTCCATGTTTATTACCAAAGATAAACATTATTTATTTATTTTTAAGATTTTTTTTGTTTATTTATTCATGAGACACACACACACACACACACACACACACACACACAGAGGCAGAGGGAGAAATAGGCTCCATGCAAGGAGCCCAATATGGGACTCGATCCCGGGGCCTCTGGGGTCACACCCTGAGACAAAGACAGACGCTCAACCACTGAGCCACCCGTGTCCCGATAAACATTATTTTATTGGTCATTGGCCATTCTACTGTCCATAATAGAAGAGCATCATTTAGAATGTCCTGGAATTGAAGAAAATGAAGTAGAAAATTGTTGGGAAGGTTTCAAAAGTATGAATCTGCATGAACATTATAGATTGTGATACTTAAAATTCGATGCTTAAGTAGTTAACAGAAATCTCCCCAAGTGAAAGAGGCTCAATGAAAATTAGCAGCACCTGGGAATTAAAAGCTTGAATCTCATCTATCTGGGCATCCGAAGGAAGAAGTTTCCTTCATTGTTTCTTGGAACATGGTACAGTACCAAGATCTTTGCCAAGACATTGGGGAAGACAGACGGGACCAATTCATGGTCTTGTCCTTAACTGAGAGCTCCTGATACCTCCCTGACACATGATCCTTGGCCAGTAAGAACAAAAAAAAAAATCAATAAAATAAGAAAAAAGAACCCTTAAAAGTTGAAAAACACAGGAAACCTAGTAGGGGCAACATCCAAATGATCGTTAAAATGATTATTCCATTAAAAGGTAACTTTGAAGACACACTGACTTGAAGTAGGGCTATTGGGATTACTTTGAAAATCACCAAGAAAAACTAGATTCAATATGTAGAAAGAGTGGGTGATTGTCCTCTTCGCTCTGCGATTGAACAGCTTCCAGTTTTGTGCATATATGGGCATTTTTCCTCGATTAGATTTTTAGCTCTTTTGGAAGAATGGCTGTGTCTTACTAACTCTTTGATTAAGATAAATAGCAAGTACTTGGAAAATACTCAATTAATTTGAACTGAATGAAAATGCCCATTGACTGGCTGAATAACAAATGAAGGAAGACATTGTTGTTCTTATTAGAATACAGGTCCTTGGAAGAAAGCTAGAATGAATCCAAAGAAACCACATGTCCCTGATTATTCTATCCCTCCTTCTTAAATGACCCATTGTTCTGGGTGTTTTCCAAGTGTGGCCCAAGGACTGATGTATTAGGATTGTCTGGGGATACTCGTTAAAAACGAAGAATCCTACATCCCACTGTCCCAGACCCACTGAGTCAGAATCTGAGAGGTAGAGGTACTTACGATTTTCTAAAACCGAGGTATGATTTTCAAACAATCAAATGCTTATCTTTTAAGCACACTGTTCAATGGGATTGGACAAATAAATCCTCCCCCAGCCAAGAGTTCTATTACCCCAGAAAGTTTCCTTAAGTCCCTTTCCAGTTAATCACTCTACCTCTCCCAGAAGCAATCACTATTCCCATTCCAATGTACTCAAGAGAGCACTACACATACTCGTTTGAGTCTGGCTTCTTCACTCAACATATTTTTGAGATTCACCCATGTTGCTACATGCATCAGGAGTTAGTTCCTTTTCATTGCTAAGTCATAGTCCATTGCAGGGATGTGTTATAATTTGTTTATACATTTACCTGGACATTTGAGTTGAGTATCAATCCCCACGCTGTGTAACAAAATACTACAAACGTGACAGTTAAAAACAACACACGATGATCATCTCGCAATTCCCGTGGTTCAGGAGTCCTGTCACGGCTTACTCAACTGGGCCCTGTGCTCCGTCTCACAAAACAGTCTCACAAAACCACAACTATGGTATCAGCCAAACTTCATGAGTCTTTGGAGATTCTTACAGAGTTGTAAGACTGAGGGTGTTGGCTTCTTTTTGGCACCTTGTCACCTTTGCCATGTTAGAAGCAAGTCACAAATTTCACCCAGACTCAAGGAAAAGGGATTAATACAGGGCTGTGGATTTTTGAGGCCATTTAGGGTATGTCTACTGAAGTTGTTTCTAGTTTTTAGCTATTATGAATATTAGTGCACACGTTTTTATGTGAACATATTACTTTTCTTTTAAGATTTTATTTATTTATTCCTGAGAGACACAGAGAAAGGCAGAGACACAGGCAGGGGGAGAAGCAGGCTCCGTGCAGGGAGCCCGATACGGGGCTCGATCCCAGGACCCCGGGATGATGGCCTGAGCGGACACAGAAGGCAGGCTCAACCGCTGAGCCACCTAGGCACCCCTGAACATGTGCTTTTACTTACCTTGGGCAAATATCTAGGAGGGGAATTGCTGGATTGCGGTGCAGGCAGATACTTAACCTTGTAAGAAAATGCCAAACTGGTTGTAGTTTTACCCTCCCATCAGCAATGTAATGAGAGCTCCAGCTGCTCCCCCCTTTTTTCTACCAATATTTGCTGTTGTCTGTGTTTGTCATTTGAGCCACTTTCTACTGGTTGTCAAATCTGCATTTTCAGTAAGCTGTGTGGGTGATTCTTGCACCTTTTCAACCACTGCTCTAGATGTGAGTCACTGAGCACCCACCTACGACTACTCATTACAGGTCCCTCGGAGGTCAGTCCCCCAAGCTGGCTGGCCAACTGGGTCACAGGCGCCTTTGTTGAAAACGGATTCCCAGTCCTACTCTGAGCCTCCTGACTCAGCAGCTCTAGGAGTAGAATTTGGGAATCGGAGTTTCCAAAGACCTTCTAAATGATGCTTTGACCTGCTGGGGTGGGAAACCACTTCCTCCACTGCTTCCACCCCTCAAAGTGTCTTTGGTGTGCGACTCGCACAGAGAGAACTCTTTGAAGTGAATCTCTGGGCTCTGAGATGGCACCGGGGCACTCTCTGCTCCATTACTCACCTCCGTGAGCACATTCATGTTCTTATTGGCTTGCTGGGTATGTTCTTATGTTAATGACATGGCTGCGGGGAAGAAAAGAACTTGGGGAATTATATAGCTCAAATATTTGGCTTTACTAACAAGACATTTTTCTGGGGCACCTGAGTGGCTCAGTCAGTTAAGTGTCTGCCTTCTCTCCCAGCTCAGAAAATATGCTGAGAAGGAATCCATCTCTCTCAAATTTCCCTTCCAAGTGCCCCCATGTCCCCATCTCCCTCCCACGATGGCCCAGCATCCCCTGCCGGGCCATACACACCCCATCCTGTTGGCTTTATTGCCCCTCTGGAGGGCCTGGCTGACACACGAAACCAAGCAAGGCCCTTGGCCCCCACACATGTCTTCCGTCCTTGCAGGAGGTGCTCACTTCCCAACGAAGGCCTCCCGCGGGCCTGCGGACAGTGAAGGTACACACAGGACCCAGGAGCAAGATGTGAGTTACTACTGGTCCTTTGGGCACACGTATCTCAATGAAAAGTGAGACTGAGCCGGCAACCAGCCCTATCCTTGGAAAGTGATTTCCGGGCCGTGTGTTTGCATCTTTCTTTCTTTCTTTCTTTCTTTCTTTCTTTCTTTCTTTCTTTCTTTCTTTCTTTCTTTCTTTCTTTCCTTTAATTTATTAAAAAATTTTTTTGTTTACATCTTTATTTTTTTTTAAGATTTTATTTATTTACTCATAGAGACACAGAGAGAGAATGAGAGGCTGAGACACAGGCAGAGGGAGAAGCAGGCTCCATCCAGAGAGCCAGATGTGGGACTCAATCCAGAGTCTCCAGGATCACGACCTGGGCCACAGGTGGGACTAAACCGCTGCACCACCAGGGCTGCCCTTGTTTACATCTTTAATAAAAATGTTCTGTGTGGTCTGGTACCGGTTCAAGCTGTCAGCTGCCCCCAGGAGGAGAGCTCATGAGACACAAGGCCTGCATTCATGCATCCGGGCACTGAGTATTTTGAAGTACTTCCGGTGGACTAGGCACTCTGCAAAGTGTGGCTGCTGTGAGTTCGTGGTCTCATGGAGATGCCCGCGAGCACCTGTCCTACAGGGGAGTCCAGGGGCTTGGAAACAGGTAGGAGGAGCCCTGCTCCCAGGCAAGGCGGCTCCAGCGAGGCCACAGGTTCAAGCTCTGTAGGATTGGCCTACACCTGTGGGGGAAGAGTGGCGTGAAGGCCCCCTTGCAGGAGGCCCTGGGTGAGCAGGATGTGGGAAGATCCAGAGGAATGGTGCGCTGGAGCCTGCTTCCACCTACTGGAAGAGAGGACCGTGTGCCTCCCTTCCCAATTCCACATTCAGTGACGTCATGTTGATGGTCCGAAAGTGGTCGTGGTGGGAATGTTTACACCACAGGAAGTGGCACACACTGCTCACCAGGGCGTCTTGCCCTTAAGGAGTTGATAAACATGTGCCAGTTGATAAACATGTGCCAACACACCACTGCCCAGAGGTCATCAAGGACCTGGTGGTCTAGGGGAAACTACCAGAAGGCCAGCATGTCAGCTGTTATTAATGAGTGGTTAGTTGTGACAGGTGTGGCTGAGTGGGTCATGAGGAATTCGGTCATGAAATGCCTCAACACGACACAAAGGAGTCTGGGGGTGATACTGTCTTGCCAAGATATTTGAGTGGACATCTAGTGTTTATACTCGCCCAGCATCCATTTCTCTTTCTTCTGGTAAAAGCAGCCCATGATCTAATTGGGGGCAACAGGCTAGTTGATAGCCTAGGTCATAACAGCCCTTGGTAACCAAGGGAGGAAGCTCTGATCTTCCAAGTGCTGCCCCCCTGTAATCTCACGGTTGCCTTTTATTAGTCGGGTGGGGAGTTTCAAATCGAAGGTCTTGCAGGTTCAACAACGGAAGTGTTTATCAAAATGTGGTCCTTGCGCCCGTCACGTCAGAACCACTGAGTGGTTGTTCACAATGACAAATCCTGGGCTCAACCTCAGACATACTCAATTAGAATATCTGCAAAGAATTTGCATTTTTAACAAGAAACAAGTGATTCTCATGTACACTAAAGCTGGAGACCTAAAGCCTACATGGTATTTTTCCTCTTCTACACTCCATTTATTTATTCATTGATTTAACCAATATTTATTTGTGTCCGCCACTATCCCAGGTGCTGGGAAGAAAGAGGTAAACAAGGTCAGGTAGGTGCTTGCCTCGAGGAATTTACCGCCTGGGGGCAGGGGAAAGAGAGGCAATGCATTATTAAATATATATATATATAAATAATTTCAGATGATAAGAAATAAGGAGGAAATACAGTGATAGGGCGTTGGGGTGCGAGTGGCTTATCGGTTCCTTTAGCGGATGGTCAAGAAAGGCTCCATGAGGAGGCAACATTTTAACTGAGGTCCACGTGCTACGGTATTTTTTCCCCTCAGAATTCTTGAGGACACGACACAGAGACACGTAGGAACTTTAGTCCTGTCAGAGAGATCACATGAAGGAATTCCTCAGTGTAAGGACGCGTCAGCTGCCTGCTCACACATCACACCAGACACGCCAGCCGCGGTACCCGCCGCCAACAGGACTGGTGCCAATCCCCGAACAGCGTCCCACCGCCGCCTCAGCTACGCCCTCAAGCAGGAGACTGCCCACCCTGCTGGGTTTTGAACCAGGCGCTCCTCAGGTTGCAGCCGGCTGGGCCCGAGGGCGGACCGTCCTCAGGACGGCCAGAAACAGAGCAGAAGACCAACTGGGCCGAACAAGGCCGTCAGCTCGTCTGCCAGACGCTGGACTGAGGGAGCCCTCGGTGACTGAGGCGGGGGCTGACGTGGTGCCTTGAGGGAGACGAGAGGCTGCATCCATCGGTGACCCGAGACGTTCAAGGGACAAGAAAGTGTGCGCGCCATGAGGAAGCAAACACCCTGACAGACCAGAAATAAGGAGGTGGTGGCCCAGACCCCAGCGGGCAGCTGGACGCGCCAACCGCAGGCCGCCTGTCTTCCCGCCACCAGGGCACGTGGCTTTTCCCGGGCTCCCCCAGCAGCAGCAGAAGCGCCGCTCCCGACACACATATGCTGAGGTAACTTGAGTGCGTCTCTGCCACTGAAACTATGTATAGTCTTATTTTGAGTGACGTAATGGTGGCATGACTGAGACTTATTAAGCTCACACGTGTGCGTGCACAGCTCTTTCGGGCCTGCTTCCTGGACGTGAGGGAAGGGAGGTGGCTGCCGCGTCCCCCGCTCAGACATCGCTTCCAGGATTCCACTCACCGCCTCCGAATAACGGCCACGACTCTCGAGTGGCCCCGGCACGCTCTTGCCTGCTTTTCTGCGGAGGGACAGGTGACTTCCGTGGGTCTGGGACAGCTTGAAGAGAGCCGAGTTCGGAGCCCCAGATAACAAGAACACTCTGCAGTTACTCCCCAGCTTCCTGGAGCTGATTTTCTTCTGGTGAACTCTCCCCACCGAGCAGTTGTTCCCTAAAAATAGTTTCTGGGAAGGCCTCAGCGTTGGCGACCTCCCTGGAGAGAACCAGCGGGCGTGAGTGGAAAATGCATCTGATGTCGGACCCCATCGCCGGTCCTTTGGACGAATATGAAAAAGAAATGTTCGGGAGCAGCTGGGATATTTAGTTGAATATTTTTTTTCTACAAACCCCCCTTTGAAAGAAACCAGACAGAGATTCCTTTCTCCTCCCCGGGAGTTCGCAGCCCAAGGAGAAAGGAGGACTTCATAAGCGCGCAGCGGCCGGGAGGCCATTCATAGACGTCCTAGCATTCTCTGCCACTTCCCGGGGTTGAAGGCCCCAGTGTGGCTTCTCACTACCGTCATTGTCCCCCGGCACTAGCCGGCAGCTGAGCCCCCTGAAGCTGCGGCCCTGGGGTGCGGGCAGGGGTTGCCACCGCGCTCCTTGGCGCCCGGGGAGCAAAAGGCAGAAGCCGGAGCCGTGGCGCTGCACTGGCGCACTTAGGGCTGTTTTCACAGCGTCCCCCGTCACGCTCCTGTGTCCTGTGCCCCGGCTCCTACAGCAGCCTGGACAAAGCCCTGCCGTGCGGGCACGCGGGGAAGCCACGGACAGACAGAGGCTTCCCGGCCTCCGCGTCCAGGCTGCTTCCAGGCACTAGGCCTGGCTCAGCCACCTCTTCGCAGTGTCCCCCTCTCGGCTCCACTGACCCACTGACCTGGCTGCAAGAACCCCCAGTCTTGGGGGGGGGGGTCACAAGCAGATTCTGACACCTGGCCAGTACACTTTGGACTAGCTCACTGTTTCCTCTTCTAGAAGGGCCTCATCCTCTTCAGGTTCTTATGTTCTCACATGTATGATGACATGTTCTGTTCAAATCTTGCTTGAAAGGGTAATGGGTACAGCCTCTAGTCCCACCCTCATCTCTCCCACTCCCTTAAAACCATTCATTTATGTGCTGGCTGGGAATGAATTTCCCAGAATTCCTTTCTGATAAGCATTTAAGATGACTCCAGATAAAGTAATTCTAAAAAGATCCGAATGAATATTGTGCCTATAGGAATACGCCGTGAGCAGGATCTCCAGACGAGCAAGTCCTTTTAAGGGCCTCAAAGTGATGTCCACCCATGCTTGATTCAATGATGGTAGCTGAACAAATCAATCTAGGTGGAAGGGGAAGTCCTCAGTCCTCCCCACTCCATCCCTGTCTTCTCCTCACCATAATAGGGTGCCCTCCCACTCTGAGCCCTGTGCTCTTTGAGATTAGAGCCAGGAAGGGCTTTATAAGTAGATACCAACGTTGGGGACTTTGAAGAGACGACGGCTGCTTTTATAATATATTACTCTCCCCACGTTAGGTTCGAATACTCTTGGCTGCAAGTAATGGAAAAATATAATTGTGGTTGACACCATATTGTTATTGTGAGGGACAGGTCCAGGGTTCAATCAGTGGCTCCGCGATGCTGACACAGAAATAGACGCTCTCCACTCTTCCTCTCAGACATCTTCAAGGAGTTGACTTTTTTTCCTGCTTGCCAGTGGCCTTCGAGTCACATGGTATCACATCCCCGTACCAAAGTGAATGGACAAAGGACTCAAGGGCTTTCTTCTAATCAGGGTCTGGTTTTTTTGTTTGTTTGTTTATTTTTGTTTTTATTTTTTAATCTGAGAAATTAGAATTCAGTTATATGCCCATTGGTAAACCAATCATTGGTGAAGGAGAATCACATTACCATGACTGACTAGAGTGTGATGATCTCAGTCTGGAGCTATAAATTAGCACTGGGCCTACCTTGCCTAAAATCAAGGAATCTCATTCTGTAATGAGGGAAGAGAGGCCAGAGCAAGGAAAGTAGTGGTTGAGGTCAGAGCCAACGGTGTCTACCATGACCACTAACTTTGCTGATGCCTAGGATCCCACTATTTTTTATTGGTGGTTTACCAGACAGAGGTTTTATAACAGTGAAAGAAATTGTTTTCCAGGGATCCCTGGGTGGCGCAGTGGTTTGGCACCTGCCTTTGGCCCAGGGCGCGATCCTGGAGACCCGGGATCGAATCCCACATTGGGCTCCCGGTGCATGGAGCCTGTTTCTCCCTCTGCCTATGTCTCTGCCTCTCTCTCTATCATAAATAAATAAAAATTGAAAGAAATTGTTTTCCATTTTCAAGACATTTATAACAAAAAAATGTTAGTTCATCCTAATTTGTAAAACAATATTGAATAGGAAATTGAAAACCATAAGAAAAAATTATTTATTATGAGCAGTAGTGGTGTGCTTATAAATCCTCAGCCACTGGCTGCGGAGGAACCCTGATTTATAGTTTGCTGATTCCCATGGTATGAGCACTCTTACCATGGTTGGTTTCCAGCTGCCAACGGTTCAGCAACTGGCTAGCAAATTCCCCAAAAATATGATAATGAACTCCTGTGAGCTCATATAAGTCTCCAGCACATCACCAAATAAATCCACTCTATACTATTGTGCCAAGCAATTCGCTATACACTTTTATCTGTTTGACACCACCTGTAATATAGTCCTTACATCTTGGGAAGTAGATATTATCATCACATTTCACAGATGGGAAGCTTGGCTTCAAGGAGGTTGAGTCTTTTCCCAATTCTTCTGACTATAGGTACCAACAGGAGGCCCATGGGAGCTGAGGGCTGACAAAGCTCCAAATGCTGGCAATTTTACCCTGGTACAATAAGTACTTATTAGTAGAATTGTGTGCACTGTCAACTCTTAATGCCCTTGGAGTAGTAAAGACGAAGGCAAAGTGAAAGTCACCGGAAGCCTTTATTCTTGTTTTGAAGAAAAGAAAAAAGAAAAGAAAAATGTAACGATCTCATCAGAAACATCCAAAACAGACCGCCTTCTGTTCTCATTGTGAATGTTCTACATTTGAGAGAAAGGTTAGGTCCTTTTTGTTTTTCATGACATCAAAAAGAAATTTTTTTCTAAAGGAGCTTACATTGGTATTCATTTCTACCTTGAGCTTTACGGTGAGGAACAGCCTTGTGGCTCGAATATATGGGCAGCTCTTATAATCTGTGTATTTCCTTGTTAGAGAAAAACTCCCCAGCCTTGCTGAGAGCTGGGACACTCACTTTTCCCTTTGCCGACGTCACTTGGTCGTTGTGAGGTGCGAGTGTGGGAGGGGGAAACATGAAAATGCTCCGTAACGATAAAGTGCTTTTGAAAATGGGGGGCACCACTGCTTTTGTTTCAACCATACCCTTGGCTCAAGTTGGGTTTTCTCCAGTCAATGAGCCTTCCCTCATGAGAAGAAAATTGTTCTGGCTCCCTACCTCCTCCCCCTTCCCCCTCACCCCTTCCCCCGATGGTTCTTATTTCACAATCTTTTCCCTCCTGCTTATTGACACAGCAGGTTGGAAACTCCTCTTGATTCCAATTCATCAAGTCAGGGATCCCGGCAGGGTCCAGGCCTCCACTTGAGGGACAGGGATACGGAGCTGCTGTGGTCACATTTCTGGGATGTCCCTGCCACGTCTGTCCCCGTGCTCTATCTCCACGGACTCGAGGTAAGACCTCCTGGTCGCTGGTCAGCAGCCTCCTCCAGCCTGTCGCTGGCCCCCTGGCCTGGAGCCAGTGTGAAGTGTTGGCACAAGGTCATCTCCAGGGAGGCCATGGGTTCTGCCCAGAACTCTGCACCGTTCAGAGCCAGGAAGATGCCAAAAGGACAGAAAGTCTTGTTTTCCCTGTTCCCTCCCCTTCTGTCTCCCATTCATCCAGATTCCACCTGGATTACCGCCTCTGCCCCTATGGCCAGCTGTGCCAACACAGGATCCCAGGTTTTCTTTTCCCCCCAGGTTTTCAGTGTTACACACAAGGGCTTAAGCGTTGGGCTCCTCTATTCATTATCCTTGGTCGTGAACACAACTCATTCGTTCCACTCACGACTCTACAGCTGCAACATTCTTTTTATTTATTTATTCACGAGAGACACAGAGAGAGAGAGGCCGAGACACAGGCAGAGGGAGAAGCAGGCTCCATGCAGGGAGCCCGACGTGGGACTCGATCACAGGACCCCCCCCATCACAACCTGAGTCAAAGGCAGATGCCCCACCGCAGAGCCCCCCAGGCGTCCCTACAGCTGCAACATTCTTTACAGGAACAATTAAGCTCTTCATTTAAAAAGTAAAGCCCACTCCCCCAAACAAATAATAATTGTCTTACAAATCGACCTCTCCCATTTGTCATAGGCTTTTATTAATTAGCCACTAAGCATCCTGGAGAGAGAGGATCGAGCACAGGTGAGAACTCCAATCAGACTGATAGGAAGCAACCGAATTGGCGCTACAAGCAAATTCTGGTTACAAAATAAGACATCTCCCCAAACTCCTGTTCCTTTTCCCTCAAAGGCAAACCCATATTTTTGTGTGCTCTGAGAATTAGGAATCAGAAGAAGCCAGCGAGACAGAGTGACCACTGAGATTGTTCTCGAAGCACCTTCCACACAAAGAAAAGCAGATTTAGAATCAGCACCACCCTAACGCATTTGTATCCGAGCACATCGTAACAAAAATTGCTTATCTTGTCTATAACTGAGTCTCTCCCTTCCCATTTATTTTTCCTCTTGTGATTTTGGAGCCATTTTCCAGCTCTAGGCTGACACTGTGCTACAGGTGTGCTGTGTGGTCACATGATAGTGGAAGATAATGCCACAATTCTGCAGAAGGTTTTGGAAGGTTTTATAGCAGATAGACTGATACAGCCCTCCTCAAAGAGTGCTCTGTAGACTCCTAGAGTGCACGAGCCCCTTTGGGGGGATTAGCAAGGTCAAGGTCAAAGCTATTTTCATTATAATACTAAGATGTCATTTGCCTTTGCTGCCATGTCGACATCTGCACTGACGACGTGAAAGCAGTGACAGTCAAACTTGCTGTTGTCTTTGCACAAATCAAGATAGTGGCACCAGGCAGGAAAAAAGAAAAGAAAGGAAGAGAAAAGAAAAAGGAGATTCACAGTCAAAGAAAAAAGGTAGTTTCAGTTAAGAATTTCCTTGGTGGGGCCGTAAAAATTATTAATTTCATTTCATATTGATTCTTGAGTTCATGCCTTTTTAATATTCCGTGTGATACAATGGGAAGTATGCATAAAGCACTTCTCTGTGCCGAAGTTCACTGTAGCTCAAAGGAAAGTGCTTGTGTGAGGATTTGAATTGCGCGTTGAGCTACCACTCTTACATGGTTATTTTGCAGAACTTTTCTTGAAAATGAACAAAGCGGGCCCGTCAGTATAGAGGAAAACAACTGACAATATCATTGTCAATAATAAAACTCAAGCCTTCAAACAAAAATTACTAATATAGAAGCGCCTGAGTGGCTCAGATGGTTAAGTGCCTGCCTCTGTCTCACAGGTCATGGTCCCCAGGTCCTGGGCTCCCTGCAGGGAGCCTGCTTCTCCCTCGGCCTGTGTCTCTGCTTCTTTCTCTGTGTCTCTCATGAATAAATGAATAAAATCTTTAAAAAAAGAAACCATTTAATTTGATATTACAAAATCATGCATGAGTCCAAAATATAAGATAGGGGAACGCACCAAGGAACAAAAATTTCATTGACATAGTTTCATATTTCACACTGAATTGATCTTTGAGAAACTACCGATTATTGGAGCATCTGAGTGGCTCAGTTGTAAAGCATCTGACTTCAGCTCAGGTCATGATCTTGGGGTCCTGGAAGGGAGCCCCACATCAGGCTCCCCACTCAGTAGGGAGTCTGTTTCTCTCCTCCCTCTCCCTCTGCCCCTTCCCCCACTCATACTCTCTCTCTCTCTCAATAAATAAATACAATCTTTAAAAAGAGAGAAAGAAACTACCAATTGTTGAGTTTGGGAACAGTATGAAAAAATATCCACAATTATCTGAAAAAGCTACTAATACACTTCTCCCTTTTCCAACCAGATATCTGGGTGATGGATTTTTTCATATGCTTCAACCAAAATAACATATCAAAAGAAATATTTTAAATGATGTAATAAATTAATGTCTCCATCTTAATTTTCAGTATGATAAGTATTGATGGATATATAACCCTCATTACCAAAGCTCTTTCTTTTCTTTTCTTTTCTTTTCTTTCTTTCTTTCTTTTCTTTCTTTCTTTCTTTCTTTCTTTCTTTCTTTCTTTCTTTCTTTCTTTCTTCTTTCTTTCTTCTTTTTTTCTTCCTTTTCTTCCTTCATGAGAGAGGCAGAGACATAGGCAGAGGGAGAAGCAGGCTCCCTGCAGGGAGCCCAAAGGACTCAATCCCTGGACGTGGGATCACGCCCTGAGCGGAAGAAAGGCAGATGCTCAACCACTGAGCCACCCAGGCATCCCTACAAAAGCTCTTTAGATGCAACGCTTGGGTGGTCCGGGATCGAGTCCCACATCCGGCTCCCCGCAGGGAGCCTGCTTCTCCCTCTGCCTGTGTCTCTCTGCTTTTCTGTGTCTCTCATGAATAAATACATAAAATCTTTAAAAAAAAAAAAAGCTCTTTAGAGATCCTCAATACTTTTTAAAAATATAAAAGTCTCTTAAGTCCAACTAGTTTGAGGATGCTTGAACTAAACTAGCATGTTGGAAATCGGATTAGAAAGCAATAAAGGTAATCTTCAACAGATGTGCTAGAATTTATGCAGCCAATTGAGTTGTTGCCTGCAGATTGCACACTGGTTGGGACCACTGTCGTTGGGCAACTGTTAGAAGCCCTTCCGCAGCTGCTATAGGACATGCACACACACAGTCCTACTACTTTATGATCAAGGCATTTCGAATCAAAATTAGGTTACCTAATTGTGACAAACTTGTTCATTACAAATTTGACCTCAAAAGAATTATCTATTTCTGAAAATAAAATCTACCTTCAAAGGATGAATGTTTGCTTTCTCAGCAGTAAACAAACAGTAAAAAAACATTTGCCATAAGCTCAACAATGCAGGTTACAGATGGAATTTTGAAAGATTCCAGGGTAAAAAGATTGCCAGAAGGAAGTGTAGTCATTTATTCCCTTATTCAAAAGATATTGACTGCTGTGGGTCACTTGCTGAGCTGAGTTTTGGGGATATGGTGCTGAGCCCACAGACCTAGTCCTAGCTCTTGCACAGCAAGACAACACATAAGGCAAGTAAACATGCAAAGGAACATTTATTGGGATAAATGCACCAAAGGAGAGAAGAAACAGGATGCAAGGGAGACTAAAAGCAAGGGAGACCATCTTTAGACTGGTCGGCAGGGAGGCTTCTCTGAGGAGGAAACATGGCAAGAGAGACCTGAAGGCTGGGAAAGAGCGCATCATGTGCAGAATGAGGGAGGGTGTTCCAGACTGGAAGGCACAGATCTGGGAAGGTCTTGGATCATTCACTTTCTGGAGGGTAAGGAACATTCCAGGCACATGTAGCACAGTCGCTGAGAGCGTAGGATGAGAAGTCTGATTGCCGGGGTTCTGATCCCAGCTCTACTACCAGCTGGCTATCTGACAGAGAATTTACTCAGCCTGTGGGAAAGGAGAGGGCATTTTACAGACATATAATCGACAGACGGCCTTTCTGTGTTATGGTATTTCCATCTATAAAATAGGAAAGCTAGTATGCTCTTGCAGATAGGTTTTTCCTGTGGATTTCATGAGATAATTCATGCTAGAGCCAGGCTCCTGGGGAAAAAAAATCAATGAGTAGTAGTAATGAAATACTGGTTTGTAGGAATTGAAGTAGTTGGCCGTGGCCAGAATGAAGTATCCCAAGGGCAGCGTCATGGCCTTGGTTTAGTATCAGGCCCCAGGTGATCCTTGTTATAATATAGGACTAGTATGTTTCTAGAGCCAAGCCAGTGTCTAGAATCCCAAGGAAGATTGCAAGAAATATATTGGTGAGAAAAGCAGTGATCGAAAACTCTTCCGTCCCATGCCTGCTTAGGGCTACAGCTTACAGAATGGACTCATCAAAGGCACAGACAGGTGGAGGCTGAGGTTATGAACAGGAGTGAGTGCCAAGCAGTGAGCAGGACAGATGGGAGCATGGGCGACAAGCCCAGATCAGGACTCAAAACATGGGGCAGACATAAGCCAAGGCTTGGTCTCAGACGGCAACTAGAATCATCCCTAGTAGGCTTCGTTAGCCTGAAAGGGGAGCAAAGAAGATCACAGTTATTAAACATCTGTGCCTGTTAGTATACTGAGCTAGGCTCCACTTTGTTCATCCATGAACTTTTCATATTGCCTTTGATGAAAATGCTCTCTCCTCCTGGAAAATGTGGGTGAGGGCTGGGGAGCGCTCACCTAGGCATCATGTTGAGGCTGGCATCTCTGAGTTCCCATGCTCTTTGTATTTTCCTTCTGGCTCTAGGGCCCTTGTCCAGATGGCCATCTGTTCTTTGCTTCTGCAGCCTACAGAAGGCTGGGATGACTTGGGGTCTTTATCTGAACAGTTTCATATTCAAATAAAAAATTAGGAAGTGATTTAAATCTTTACTTAAGTCTCTCAGAAAATTTCAAAAGGAGAGATCTAATATTGTTTGACACACCAGCAAACATCCTAACATTCCTTTTTATCTACCTATTGCACTAAGATCCCTCCCCATCCCGACAGCTGCTTCTCTCCCCATCCCCAACAACCTTCCTCAAAGGGCCATGATGGCTCTTCTCACTTAGGCCACTTCTACTTCCCTCATAGGGAAAGGAAAGAAGGCCCCATTATGTGGTCCTACTGTACTCCTCAAGGAACGAGGCACAGGTAGATTAAGCTTTATCTAATCTCTTTCACACAGCCATGTCCAAGAGTGTAATGGGGGCTTGGAAGCTAGGCTTAACATAGTTTTTAATCTGAGCCAGTACAATGACTGAAAATGATCAAGTCATGTAGGATTTCTCAACGCTGTATCTACTTTCAAGTGTGTATATATTCCATTTCCCAGCAACAAGTATGTCACAAAATCAATGCAATTTTCAAATCATTGGTACAAAGTCTGAAATAATGTTATCATCCACCTTTTGGGAATGGTGTGTAATGATACACTGTGCTGCATATTTTCTGCTGCCCCTCATGTTCTCTTTGCACCCTTCTCCTCCCAGTCCTGGGACCAAGGAGGCTCACCTTTGTGGACTGAATCAGCAGATGACCTTGCCTACCAGATTGCTATCCATGAGGAATGATAGCAGTTGAGAGAGAGAGAGAGAAAGAGAGAGGGTGACAGAGAGGGAGGAGAAGCAGAAAGAGAGAGAAAAGAAAAAGAGAGCAAGATTAGGTGGCGATTCATTCTCTGCGCTCCCTCCCTGCCTGGTCCACTGCAAGCTGGCTGCATCCTCTTCTGTGACCGTAGTTCATTGCAGATGGCTTTCTTTCTTTCTTTCTTTCTTTCTTTCTTTCTTTCTTTCTTTCTTTCTTTCTTAGATTGATTCATTTATTTTAGAGAAAGAGAGTATAAGCAGGGATTCATTTATTTTAGAGAAAGAGAGTATAAGCAGGCAGAGAGAGAGGGAGGGAAATCCTCAAGCCGACTCCCCGCTGAGCGTGGGCTCCATGCAGGGCTGGACGCAGGACTCAATCCCAGGACCCTGAGACTATGACCTGAGCCGAAACCAGGAGTCAGATGCTTAACCAACTGAGCCACTCAGGCGCTCTGCAGATGACTCTATACCGCTCTCTCTCTTTCTCTTCCTGTAACCACTCTTCCCTCCTATCCCTTCCTATTCCCTTCCCTTCCTTCCTTCCACTCGTTCAGGCCTAAAGGTGACGAGAGTGACTCACTCTTAGACCCAGATGTGGGCGCTCTGCAGATGACTCTATACCGCTCTCTCTCTTTCTCTTCCTGTAACCACTCTTCCCTCCTATCCCTCCTATTCCCTTCCCTTCCTTCCTTCCACTCGTTCAGGCCTAAAGGTGACGAGAGTGACTCACTCTTAGACCCAGATGTGGCACTGTCCTCTGGTTTCCCAATACAGCCTGTAAACAGTTCCTTTATCAAGTCCATCTTCTTCCTGTCAAGACCCTGCCTCGAACACCCTGGTAATAAACAAACAACAAACAAGTCAAAGGAAAAAGTTTAGATCAGAAAAAGAAGAGAACAGTTTAAGACCCCTTATTTAGAAAAGGTGCTGACAACAGATAGATAAGAGGGTATGGTTTGGTTCTTACCGTGCTTACATCTTCATGGAGAATGGCCTGTTATTCATTCGTTAAAGGAAAGGAAAAAGGGTTTACTTCAGTTTTGCATTCAGCCGTGGATCCAGAATGTATCAGAAGCTGGGAGTGATGATCCCACTCATGGTCCCCTAGCTTCTCCCTGCCCTCGGTTCCCATAAGGGCTAATGGCTGCTGTTGTTGCTGTTCATGCAGCTGGAGTCCTGCCATCTGAACGTGGGATTATAAAGTCCTTCCTAGAGTCCATTACGTGAGCCTCAGCTCCTTCTGGCCGTTAGCTCCATGGCACAATTCTTGCAAATAAGTCCACACTCGTCCGTGCCCATCCCTTCAATCCCCCATAGTGTCTCAGCAGAGACTCTCCTGCCCCATAATTTCATAACTGCTCTCCACTGTCTTTCAGTTATACAGAAAGAATATTATTTAAAAGCTTTCATCCACTTGAATTGCATTGTTTCTTAGATATTTCTAGCCAATGCTTCACACCTATATTTCCTCTGAATTTTTAAAAGTTTTGTTATTGAGGGATCCCTGGGTGGCACAGCGGTTTGGCGCCTGCCTTTGGCCCAGGGCGCGATCCTGGAGACCCGGAATCGAATCCCACGTCGGGCTCCCAGTGCATGGAGCCTGCTTCTCCCTCTGCCTGTGTCTCTGCCTCTCTCTCTCTCTGTGACTATCATAAATTTAAAAAAAAAATTAAAAAATTAAAAAAATTTGTTATTGAGGTCAGAGATTATGTCTTCAGTCTCTGCATCCCCATTCTCTCTCTCTCTCTCTCTTTTTTAACACATCATTTGTTTATGGAGTGCCTAATATGAACCAGGTTCTGTGCAAAGTACAACAGTGAGCAAAACAGACCCAGTTTCCATTTTCATGGGTCTTATAGCTTCATGGGAAAATAATAAGCAAGCAAGCATATTGATAAATGCACAATTGCAAGTCTTGATATGTACTATGAAGGAATGGTGTACAATGTTTTAATGCGTAATGGGTCATCTGATCCATTCTGAGAGGTCAAGGGAGGCTTTCTAGAGGGGGAAACACATTAGCTAAAATGTGAAGGATGAGTGGGAATCAGTTGTGTCAGTGAGTCTCAAGTAGGGCTCATTTGGTCCCCTAGGGCACATCTGGCAATGTCTGGAGGCATTTTTGGTTATCACAGTTGGGGTAGGGGTACTGCTGGCATCTAGTAGGTAGAAGCAAGGGATATCTGCTCAATATCCCAAGGTGCACCAGAGAACTCTCAAAACAAAGTCTTATCTGGCTCAAACTGCCAATGTTGGGCCAATGTTGAGAAACCTGAAGTAGGTAAATGTTAGCCAGAGAGAAGAATATATACAAAGACCTACCTCACACTTATCTAGGCACAGAGAAGGCATCCAATATTGAAATGAATTTCTAGTTTAAACTGGTTGGGATATCACCTCTTTTATTTTCTGTCTTCTGTTGGGTAAAATTCTCTTTTATAAGGTAGGGGTAAGAATGAATATGACAAAACCATTTTTCTCCAAAGTGTATTTGTAACTGAAAACTTGATTCAGGCAAAAGAGTGAAATTTAGTTGATGGATTCAAAGTTTTTTTTTTTTTTTTTTTTTTTACTTTAAACCTCCTGGAAATTGAAAATGGCCTCTTCATCATGACTGGTAATATGGCTTCTTAAAAGTGGACATTTGTAGTTGGAGTCTCCATATGGTGACCTGGGTTGGGCTGAAATGGAAATTATGATTTTTAGGAATGAAATAAAATAGAGATTAGAAAAAAGAGTGAAAGGGTGTAAGATTTGTAGAGTACTTTCCAAAGTCAAGGCCCCTGGGTACATTATTCATTCATTTGACAACCTATTTATTGGGCTCAACCGGCCCAGATATCTGGACTTGAAAAAATAAGATTGACGCAACAGATGAGCAAACAGTGATAATATTATATGAATAATGTCCCAGTAGAGTTAATTTTTCATTAAATAGTGAGAGAAGGCCAGAATCAATGATGCCAGAGGTCGGGAGAGGATAGGAGGGCTCCCCTGCATCAGGATATCTTTACAAAGAAGGGATTGATAGATATGAGCCTCGGGTGGAACATGAGGGTGCTGAACAGAAACTCCAGGGAATAGCATGTAAAGAAGCAAACCCTGAAAGAGCATGGCTGACTCGGAGTGTATCAAGTGTGTAGGATGGCAGAGGAGATGTGGATGTTGGGGTTGGGGAAGTGAAAGAGGGGGAGTGGTGGCAGAGGGTGAGGTCATGGCGGGCTGTGTGTCATCCTAAGGAAGCAAAGGAGATGCACAAATGGATTTGCATGTTTTTGTTTTTGTTTTTAAGATATTATTTATCTGACAGAGAGACCACAAGCAGCGGAGCAGCAGGCAGAGGCAGAGGGAGAAGCAGGCTCCCCGGGAGCAAGGAGCCTGTTGTGGGTCTCAATCCCAGGACCCTGAGATCATAACTTGAGTTGAAGGCAAGACAGACGCTTAACTGCCTAAGCCACTCAGCTGCCCCATTTGCATGTTTAGAATGACCAATCAAGAAATACTGTAGAGGCTGGATGGGAAGAAGGCAAGGCTGGGCAAGAATGTCTAGTTAGGAGACCACTGGAGTTAGGATACCAGTAAGAGTCCAGGAAAAAGCATCTGATTATGGAGAAATGGTGCCACAACTGAGAGCAGCCAGTGGGTGGCCCATGGGATGAAGAGGTCACCGTACACATAAGGAATTCACTTTATCTTTGATTTTTTAAAAATTTTATTTATTTATTTGAGAGTTGGGGAGGGCCAGAGGGAGAGGGAGAGAGAGGATCTCAAGCAGACTCCCTGCTGAGTGGGGAGCCAGACACACCTTGATCTCAGGACCCCGAGATCACGACCTGAGCTGAAATCAAGAGTCAGACGCCTAATTGACTGAGCCACCTGGGCACTCCTGAATGGTTTAAATTTTGCAAGTAATCCATTGTTAATGACAACCAAAAAGTTAAGCACAAGATAAAAATGAACAGAGACAATGACAAACTTCTGCTGCAGTCCTTTGAAATATTGTGGCACACAAATATCCTCACCTTTAATTAATTTAGATTGTTTTCTGCTATGTGAAGCAGGATTTCCCTTCAGTGTGAGTAGGGGACTCTGTGCCCCCGACCAGGATTGAGTCCTATTCTCTAGGAATCAGTGGAGTCGGGAGGAATGACCGAACGTGGGCCTGAAAAGGTACGGTTGTGAGAACAAAAAAGTCCAAAATGGTGACCCCAGTGTCCAGGCCAAAGGACAAGCCTGTCAGCCTATTGAAGATGAAAATAGGGAAACCTAGAAGACTGTACTTAAAACTTTGATTCTGTAACAAGTTAATTTAATAACAAGAGTTACAGGTATGTAACCTATACCAGTTATCAAATGTGTATATAGAACTGGTGCACCAGATTATATTCCTCTGTGGAAAAGAGATAATTAGACTTTCCCTGAGAAGCAAGGGGAACTCTCAGCGGAGAACCTCTCGGTGTGATGCACATGGCTTGTGAAGTCCCCTAAGCTTTCCATCATTGGGCCCCAACCTACCAGTAAGAACTCCTCACACTGGTAGAGTTTTGTGGTTTATAGATCACTTTTACACATTGTGTTGTATTTTATATTCACAATAACCTTGTAGGGTTGACAGATTTGCCATCTGCAAAAACAAACACTAAGGATGAGAGAAACCGAGTACTTTGACCAAATAGTCTTTAATAGGCAGGACCAAGAGTGGAAGATTGGCTGATGTTTCCCAGATTTTTCCACCCACCATGCTTCATTCTTCAGGTTCCTGACCCTGGAAGGCATCCTATCCTTCCCTCCTTCATGCCTTTGCGTACACATTTCTTTCTGCCAAGAATGTACTTCTTGCCCCATTTTCACCTGGTCACATATTTTTCAAAGCTCAGATAATATTTCCCCCTAAAGCTTTCTCTGACTTATTGCCAAGCCAATCAACCAGAAGGTATCTCGCCATGGTTGCTCTTCCCTGTTGCATTTTTTGTATGGATTTCTCTAAGATACCTATCACTTTCTATGTTGCACCATAGTGAACTGTGTATACAAGTCTTGTCTCCTCCACCGGGCGGTAGGCACCTGGAGCAGATACTGTCCCATCTTTAATCATCACAGCTATTCTACTTAGTAGAAAGCTTTTTACTTAATTAGGAAGTAGAAAGCATAGTTGGCATTACTGAATATACGAATGCATAAATGAAATGAAAAAGGTGAAAGTCTCAAGGATACAGTCTTCAGAAAAGGAACTGTTTCTAACACTTTCCTCCCTCCCCCATATCTCCTCTTTATTCCAGAGCTGAGAGCAGAAACATACTGTAGAAAAGTTCAAAGATTCCCAGTCAATGTATCTTCTGTTTAATTGTTATGGGAGAGGGCACCCAAATACTTACACAGTCAGTCAGGTACAGAGCATTATACTTAGGTCAAGATACATGGTAAACCAGTGGTATGTTTGCAAGTCTTCGATTTTTTTAAATAGGCTCCGTGCCAGCGGGCAGCTTTGAACTCTCGACCCTGAGATCAAGACCTGATCTAAGATCAAGAGTCGGACATTTAACTGACTGAGCCACCCAGGTGCCCCTATGAGTCTTGGACTTTTAACTAATCTCTAAGAACAATGATCCTAGGGCCATGATAGGGAAAGTCGGCCACTGAATTTCCTGGGGTTCTTTCCCACTGCTCTCTAGTTGCACCTTCCTCAGCACACAGGTGGAAGGCCACCAGGAGAGGTCTATATCGTAGTCTGGAAAAGAAAAATTCCCATTGACAGTGGATTCCCAGCTCTGATACCTGGAAAAAGAAAATGTGTAGAGTATAGCAGGACATGGAATTTGGGATTGGCTCCACAAGACACTGCAAAATCTATATCCAACTCACAGCTTGATTTTATTCTCTGTGATTTTTAATAGGTGGTCTCTAAGCTCGTTCTGTGCTTTTTCTATTGGTTGCAGACAATATGCATTTTATTATGCTCAAGCAAAAACAATATAGAACTTAACTCAAGAACTCTTGGACCTGCTTATTAATGGCTATTTTGTCAAAGTACTATTTCTCTCATTCCCAGTTTTTGTTATTGTACATGGCAAAATATCTATCTGCCAACCCCACAGAGTTATTGTAAATAAAAAACAGAACAAAATGTGTGAATGCTATATAAACTTCAAAAAGCTGGGCAGCCGTGGTGGCTCAGCGGTTTAGTGCCGCCTTCAGCCCAGGTTGTGATCCTGGAGACCCAGGATTGAGTCCCACATCGGGCTCCTGGCATGGAGCCTGCTTCTCCCTCCTGTGTCTCTGCCTCTCTCTGTCTCTGTGTCTCTCATGAATGAATAAATAAAATCTTTTTTTAAAAAAAGCTATACAATCAGGTTACTTTTTTTTAGCCAAATTATTCACTTAAAAAACAGAAAATGGTTGAAGAACTTGCATAAACATTTCTCCAAAGAAGATATACAAATGGCCAACAAGCATATAAAAGATGCTTAACATCACTAATCATTAGTGAAATGCAAATCAAAACCACAATGAGATATCATCTCACAGCCATCAGGATGGCTACTATTTTTTTTTAAAAAGCTAGAAAGTAAAAAGTGTTAATGAAGATATGGAGAGGGGATCCCTAAGGGGGCTCAGCAGTTTAGCATCTCCCTTCAGCCCAGGGAGTGATCCTGGAGTCCCGGGATCGAGTCCCACATCAGGCTCCCTGCATGGAGTCTGCTTCTCCCTCTACCTGTGTCTCTGCCTCTCACTCTCTCTCTCTCTGTGTCTCTCATGAATAAGTAAATAAAATCTTTAAATTAAAAAAAATGAAGATATGGAGAAATTGAAACCCTTGTGTGACATTGGTAGGAATGTAAAATGTTGCAGCTGCTACAGTATGGAGATTTATAAAAAAATTAAATATTAAATATAGGGGTGCCTGGGTGGCTCAGTTGGTTAAGCGTCTGCCTTTGGCTCAGGGCATGATCTCAGGGTCCTGGGATTGAGCCCCACATCGGGCTCCCTGCTCAGCAAAGGAGCCTGCTTCTTCCCTCTCTCTCTGCCTGTCCCCTCCACTTGTGAACTCTCTGTCTCTTTCAAATAAATAAGTAAAATCTTTAAAAAATTAAATATAGAATTATTATGTGATCCAGCAATTCCATTTCTTGGTATATACTCAAAAGAATTAAAATCAGGATCTTAAAGAAATATTTGTACACCTATGTTCATAGTAACATTATTCACAGTTGCCAAGAAGTGGAAGCAATCCAAGTGTTGGTTGCCAGGTGAATGAATATACAAGAGTGGTGCATACATATAATGGGCTATTAGCTTTGAAAAGGAAGGAAATTCTGATACATGCTACAACATGGATGAACCTTGAGGATCTCATGCTAAGTGAAATAAGCCAGTCACAAGAAGACAATACTGTAGGATTTCATTTACCTGAGGTACCTAGGGTAGTCAGATTCTTAGAAACAGAAAGTAAAATGTGGTTGTCGGAGACTAATGAGGAGGGAGAAAGGGGAGTTGTTTGATCGGTATAGGGTTTCAGTTTTACAAGATGAAAAATTTCTGGAGTCAAGTTGAATAGCAATGTGAATATACTGAACAATTAAAAATGGTTAAGATGAGGGACACCTGGGTGGCTCAGAGGTTGAGCATCTGCCTTTGGCTCAGGGTGTGATCCTGGAGACCCAGGATAGAGTCCCACATCGGGCTCCCTGCATGGAGCCTGCTTCTCCCTCTGCTTGTGTCTCTGCCTCTCTCTCTCTCTCTTTCTCTGTGTCTCTCATGAATAAATAAATAACATCTTTAAAAAAACCTGTTAACCTCTTTTTAAGTTTATATTTTACCATTCAGACTACCTTTGACTATATTCTAATAAAACCGGTAGGAAATTTGGCAGCCATTTAAGTTTAACTCTAGATAAGATACTGCAAGTTTTAGGGTTTTTTTTTAAGGACAAAGTGATCACTTCTACTGGATGCTAAAAGCACTGTTATAATTTACACCTAGCCTCATTTATCTTGAAGCCTCACAGAAGGAGAATCTCACTTCTTTTTGTTCTTTGCAGATAACCCCTCACTTTAGAGCAAGGACAATGAGACTGGAGAGGCTGCATGACTTATCCAAGGTCACAGGGTAGCTAATGCCAGGGCCAGATGTGGGTATCAGCTTCCTATGTCCTAAATTGGGGCTCTTCAAACTATATTGCTTCCCTCATGTTCAACAAAATAGTCCATGAGAAAAGTAAACAAAACCTGACAAGCAGTAAATAGGTAGAGAATGGGGGTGGAGGACAGAGGAAAGGGATGACCACCAAGGCTGGAGCATCCTTATATACAAAGAGCATCGGTGAGAAATTTGGAAAACAGTTGCTCCAATCCCAGGTTTGCTATTAAGTATTTTGAATGCAGCATCTTCTAATTGGTTGAACCAAATGTGGACCATTGCAGGCCCAATCCAAGATCTCTGCCTATCTTCTCTTGGCTCCTGGTGACCTCCCCCTAGTAAGCATGACTATAGCAAGTTTGGTAGCATGACCTTTATACTAGAATTAAAGGGGCACAAAGAATTCAGCAGTCCCTTATATTGTTTTTGGAACGTGGCTTGAGGCCACGTTATGAAATTAACAGGATTTTCTTTATTCTCTTTTCCTTGTGATCCTCCAACTAACCTCTCCAACCCTGCCCATACTTCGAGGAGAAAAATAAAAAAATTAAGGGAAGAGGATAGAGCCAAGGAAAGAAAGAAGAGAATGGGAGAGGAAACGTAGGGAGAGCAAAAGGAAGATGAAAATTAGAGAAAAAATGAGGAAGGAAAGAAAAGCAGTGGGACGAAGCTATATAAAATACTCTGAAGCAGAATCACCTGGCATAGCTGTTAAATGTACATTTCTGGGCCACATTCCAGATCAGCCAAATTGGAATCTTTGGGAATAGCATCATTTAAAAGTAAGTGAAAAGCTTTTTGATAAAATAATTACTCTCCTTTTTGTTAATTTGATTTCAAATTTTGTTATTTTGATTTCAAATTTGCAAATTCATTTGCTTCTTTAAAGCTGGCAAAAAAGGAGTATTCCATTTATTTGCCTAAAAAGCTTTTCTTTTTTAGTTCCACACAACTGTTGATAACATTACTTTACACAAAGAAGTTGGCATATTTTCACATGTATCAGAGCAGCTCAGAAACACAGCACCTTCCATCAAAAGGATGTGCTCTAATGAGAGTAGCAGGGTAATGTCAAACGCATCTTCTTCTGCCAGAGGCCCTGGTGGTATGGCTGCAGGAAAATCCACACTCCCCATAAAACAGCGTGCACCTGGCCTTTTCCTTGGGTCCCGTTTGTCATGACATTTTCCTAAATTACAGATCTCTTGTTCATCATTCGGCTTTTGGTTATTGACAGCTGGCTAAAGTCAGAATATTGCCTGCCACCTTAGCAGTCCTGTTGGGAAGTCCTACCATGTGTTGTCTGCAGGGCCAAATCTATTTCCATCGTGTCTGGGGTCAATGTTCTGCATGGCAGGGACGGCTGTGCTAAACATACACCTTGTGCCGGGTGTGTCTACCTGAGGGTACATGTGCAGTTAGGTATTATACGACATGTCCCCATCAAGCGGTTTCTGCAGGGATGGTGAACGCAGTTTGGATGCATGCAACTGGCCTGGTGCATCAGTCATGGCCATATTAGGAATCCATATTGAAAGGGGCCTGCTGCGTAGTGATCGTGTTGTCTAACCCCATTGAACGGTGCCTACTGGGTAAGTGATCATGTTGTGTATCCATATGTAGCCAGGCCTGCTGTGATAGTGATCACATCGTGTGTAATTGCGCGGCCACCCTGGGAATTTATTGCCATACGTCAGGCAACAGGGCACAGAAGTCAATAATTGTGCCTGTTCTGGGCTGTTAGCTGTACTACTGAGAGTAAGAATCACCTTCTCGGGTGGGAAACAAATCTTTAGTGTGTGGATGGAAATGAAGTTGATGGTCTCAATTCTAAGTATCTTGGGGCTGTTCTCCCTTTTACTATTTCATATTATGTCACATTGGGACAAGGTGATTCTAAAGGTGATAAAATTTGTAGAGACTAAAGGCTATATAAAAATTAACAAAAAAGGGGATCCCTGGGTGGCTCAGCGGTTTAGCGCCTGCCTTCGGCCCGGGGCGTGATCCTGGAGTCCCGGGATCGAGTCCCACGTCGGGCTCCCTGCATGGAGCCTGCTTCTCCCTCTGCCTGTGTCTCTGCCTCTTTCTCTCTGTGTGTCTCTCATGGATAAATAAATAAAATCTTTAAAAAAAAAAAAATTAACAAAAAAAATCAAGCTTGCATACTATATCTTCAAACAGAATGACTTGAGAGCTGTTCGTAAGTTGGTAAAATTAGTAAAGAATAAATATCCTGTAAGGCAACATAGCACCGAGAAGGACGTTTGCTCTTTTTTGGGTAAACTCTTATCGGGAGAATTTTCTTATATTTCAGGAGTCAGGAAAGGTTGGTAAAACCAAGACTACCGGGCTTATGCTCCAATAATAATTCCTCTAAATTAAATTATATCAATGGATAATAAAAGGAGAGGTCAGTCGGCGACAGGCCTGGGTTAATATGCACACCTGCACGCAGACATCCAAATCAGACTGATCCTCCGAAGCTGAAAGTTGGATGAGTTTACTGTATTTGTGGAACTCTATTTTTGGAAAGGAGATAGCTTACAAATCATGCAAGCAAACCAGGATTACTACCTTCTTCCTCTGTGGAGCCCTCCCCCACCCATCTTGCCCCCCAATGTCAAATGGAATTTTAGTCAGCAGTTTCTGACTGTGAGAGATATTTGGCTCTTTACAAAGCTAAGGTGGATGCGTAGAAGGGCACACATTAGGGTGGATACATTCTGACAGATTTGTTGGAAACAGACAAATATTATATTCAAACATTTGTAAATGTTTTTGGAAGGCCTCTCAGTATGCCGTATTATGACTCCTGCTAATATCCTTTATGACCTCACTTGTGAACATGGTAGCATTATTTTACAGATGAACATAAACTCTGAGACAAGACAAGCTAGCTCCCGGGATTATGATGGGATTTTTCAAGGGTAAGTAGCCCATCCCTTCATGATTCTGAACAGGAGCTAACCCTGTCGCTATTCAGATAGAAACTTTAACTTTTAAAAATTAGCTTCAGAATCTCCTAAAATAAGAAGAGAATAGAAGCAAGGGACGGAAGGAGGGAGGATGGGAGGTGAGCAGAAATAAGGAAGGAAAAGCAGATCCTTTTTCTCAAATATGGGTCTTAAGGTCATGTGATTCATCTAAGCCTAGTTATCGAAGAGAACTTTTGGAAAATGAAAAATAAATTGGACTTTTCAGAGAGTTTGATTAGGTATTTAGACATAAGTATGTCCATCCTTAATAAAGATAAGATCTCCTCTTTTTGAAGGATCTAGTGTTGCCTCTTTGGCAGGACCCTATGGCCACGATGAGATGATCTGAATAATAGTTCCATTCCATGCTTGAAACCGAAATAGGGCCAGGGAATGAGGTGTTATTGGGGTGGGGGTGGGGGTGGGGGTGGGAGGAATGTTCCATTTAGTTTAGTTTTAAATTAAAAAGTTTGAAACAAACTGTAAACCAAAGCAGAAACTCAAGGTTTCATCTCATATGTGCTACAGTTCTATTTTGAATCATCTCAAGCCGTATAAATAAAAAGGCAGAGCAAAGGGAAAAAAAAAAACCTATAGTTTCAATGTTGATCGGGCCTCTACTATTTGTCAGGCACCGTCTTAGTCAATTTGTATCATGTTATCTCATTGGTTCTCATCAGGAGCCTATGAGACAGGCACAGTATCCCCATTTTACAAATAAAGTCACAGAGGTTAAGAAACATAGTAAGGGTCATAGAATACATGGAGACAAGCTCTGTCTCTCTCCAAAGCCCAAGTGTGCTCCATTATCTGACTTATTTTTTTTTTTCATGATTTTTTTCAACCATCTATGTAGAATTATTATTTAACCCTACAGAGGGACTTTATGAAGTGAGAAGTAAGGATTTCTCTCTACCACCACCCCTTTCCCTGCAATCTCATTTCCCTCACTAGAGGGAATATTTTGGTAGAATATTCCAGAATTATCTCTATGCTTAAAATAGGTTTCACATGTTGTTTTCTTTGGTTAACCACTCTGGCACATTTTAAATAGCTGGAGCTATTGCATACATGAGTTGGAACATACTACTTAGGCCATTTTATCCCCATGAAATAGACAAGTAGTAGGAGAAAGGACCAAGAAAATCAGTAGGATCTTCAAGTAACCGAGCTCCACACTGAGCTGCAACTGTCCCCAGGCTTAGTGAAAGGCTTCCATGTGGGGGGAAGAATTGGCCTTCCTTCAAATCAACATCCCTTTGTTCTGCTAAGTTAACCTAAAATGGCAAGTCTGGGTCCTCTGTAGGCATGGGCCTGTGTACCAGTGCTAGAGGGGAAAGCCCAGTGCTGTGAAGGATTGCTGGAGTGGGTAAGTGTGGAAGATGGGGGACTTGGTGCAAAAGTGCCTTCTGGATGGCGCTGAGTTGAGGATCCAATGTCTACCTTTAAAAGAGGACAGTCTGAAGCTCGCTTTCCTTCAAAACCAGCCTTGGCACCACTGCTGGGCTACAAAAGCTGCCTGTAGTGAGTAGCAGAGACGGGGCTGCTCTAAGTAAAGGCCAACAAGATAAAGGAAGCAGAATCGGAGCTATAAAACAAAACAGGCAAAGAAGAGCCGTTGAATGAGATGCGGTGAGCAAGGACACCCTTTCTCCGTGTCCCCCTCCGTCCCCCTAGCCATACCATCTAACCCGAGATAGCAGTGTGCACACCTTGTTTATGCAAAGGCAAAATTACCTCTGGGTCCTGCCAGTGGATACACCTGAAGCTCACTGCAAGAGCAGGAGGGACAACTTCCTACTCAGGCACTGGTCCTTGGTAAGCCTCTTTGTTTCCAGTCACTTAGGGCATATGGGTCTACCCCCCTTTTTTTTTTTTTTAAGATTTTATTTATTCGAGAGAGAGAGAGAGAGAGAGAGAGAGAGAGAGAGAGAGGCAGAGACACAGGCAGAGGGAGAAGCAGGCTCCCTGCAGGGAGCCTGATGTGGGATCCGACCTGAGCTGAAGGCAGACACTCAACTCCTGAGCCACCCAGGCGTCCCTGGGTCTACCCTTAGAAAAGCCACGCTTTAGGCAATTGTGGCAGGACACAATTTTGAGCCACAGGAGACAGGAGTCCATTTATCAGGAGACAGTTGAAAGACAAACATTCTTTAGGGAGGATTGCTTGGAGTCCATGGAGTCGATTTCCAAGCCCAGATCTGCTTGGGGTGGGGCTCATGGCATCAGACATTCTAACCCCTGCCAGATTGTTTGTGCTAGATTGCATATGATGCCATCAGCTGATATGGAAGAACCACTCTAAGAAACAGCCCTGGGGTGTCTCTTTGTGTCTTTTTTTTTTTTTAATTTATGATAGTCACAGAGAGAGAGGGGCAGAGACATAGGCAGAGGGAGAAGCAGGCTCCACGCACCGAGAGCCCGACGTGGGACTCGATCCCGGGTCTCCAGGATCACTCCCTGGGCCAGAGGCAGGTGCCAAACCGCTGCGCCACCCAGGGATCCCTCTTTGTGTCTTTTATAAGGACACTCTTGAGGTGTTCGTCACACCACCCAGTTGCTCTATTTATGAACTCTTGGATATTCTGATTAGAACCAGGAACAATTACAAATCTCCTGATCAATCATTGTATCTAAGGGATATTATGAACTGTGAAGCCGACAAGCTTTCCTATTTTCACGTGACTAGGAAATTTCATGTTAACCAGGAAATTTAGAGCCCAAATGCTACCCTTGGGCACTTTAGCTCCTCGCGAAAGCCACCTGAAATGCTTTCTGAAATAGGGTGAGGGGTGTGGGTGAACCAGTAAATATCTAGGTAATTAGGGTATTTTATTTCAATGGTTTCTGTTTCTTCCTCTTCCAAAATCACCTCTTAATAGCTTATGAAAGACAAGCAGACCTGTTTTTTTAACTTGGGAGACATAAAATTGCTTTCCTTTCTGCCTCCTAACAAGTCACTCTGGAGCTCAGGGAGCTCTCAGTATGCTAATACCAGGAGCTCTTGTTTAGGGGCTCTCAATATGCTAATACCAGAACCTTTTCTTAGGAAACAGGTCATTTTGTTTTGGGGCACAACAGAGATAAAATTTTAAAAAGGCGCTGGCAGTTACGGAATCAATTCACCAGTTTTAATTCAGGATTCCAAATGCATATTCCATTCACAAATCTGTGTTTATAAACCCTAGTCCTTTGGTGGGGGTAGAGATTTAAAAAACAGGCGAGGGGAGCCACCTTTACACCAGTAACCCACGGTTCTTGACAACGAACTTCTCTTGGCTAACACGTCGGACCCCTTGGTGCTCTGAGCCTGCTTCAGTTGTGTGAGAAGGGCCAGCACACCAGTGAGACTACGCCGCCTTCACAGGGAGAGAGAAACACCTTCCGAGTTGCCTTTCAGAGATGCTTGTGGAGAAAAAGATGTACAACAGAAGAGGCCAGGGAATGCAACTGGGAGGCATAGATGTCCCAGGAGACCTAAACAGACACGAGGGGTGTACCTGTAGCCCCCAACACCAGGCTCTTCCAACTCGCTCCTGAAAATAACATGAAAGGCCCAGTCAGTTCCAGGAATGTAATGGTGGTTTCAACTGAATGGCAGTTGTACTGATTTTAGAGAAGTGTGGAATTTCTCAAGGGCAAGGTAGCTAGCTGAACTGGAAAGGATCCGATTTTACCACCCATGACCTTGCTCCACCTATTGTGTTTCCCTGTCTCAAACTCTGCACTTTGGGCACCTGGGAGCCAGGCTCAGTGTCTGGCTTCGGCCTAGGGTCCTGGGATTGAGTCCCCGTAGGGAGTCTGCTTCTCCTTCTACCTATGTCTCTGCCTCTTTGTGTCTCTTATGACTACATAAATAAAATCTTTTTATTATTTTTTTATTTTTATTTATGATAGAGAGAGAGAGAGAGAGAGAGAGAGGCAGAGACACAGGCAGAGGGAGAAGCAGGCTCCATGCACCGGGAGCCTGACGTGGGATTCGATCCCGGGTCTCCAGGATCGCGCCCTGGGCCAAAGGCAGGCGCCAAACCTCTGCGCCACCCAGGGATCCCACATAAATAAAATCTTAAAAAACAAAACAGAAAAACCCAAACTCAGCACTTTATTAAGTAGGATCATGTTCATCACATTGATGGAGCTAGTCCCTCTCAGAAATCAAAAGTCCTGAAATTAAATCTAGGGAGCTTGCTTGCTGTTTGAACACAAATAGCTGTCCTAGTTGAATCCAGTAGCTTTGCCACAGGAGCTTTATTAATTTTTGGTGCCTGCATCAAGAGCTTGAGTGAACAGCAGCAATCTAGTCCATGTGTGGGACATGCGGGGTGTTTAGTGGTCAGGGTCGGGCAAAAAAGGAGACAGGCTGTAGTGTGGTTCAAAACTGGGGGTCATGGACTCTCTGGGGGACTGTGTGTTTTCCGATCTGTTTCCTTGAATGACATCTGTTTCATTTTTCCTCGATTAATAAAATAGAGAGCTTTGGGGCTGATTATTTTTGAGTCTATCTGGATCCTTTGTGGAACTGGGAAGTACATCGTCGGCTTATACACAAGGTGGCACCCTGTGATTCCAACCAGGTCTGAGAGGAGCGATGCTGCTAAGAGACTGAGCTACAGTCATACATTTTTATTTAGCATCTTGTTTTTTCGCTGTGGCGAATATAAAGGTGGTAGTAGATGCTTGGCATGTCACCCCTGAGTTGCAGTCTCTGTCCCCATGCCTCGAAGATTCAGAGTTGCCTCAAGTAAAGAGCACTGGGACCAGGGGGCTGATTCCAGCTGATGGTAATGAATGCAGACCCCACATTCAGATTACATATGGAAAACAACGAAGCTTTATTGGTACTGGGCTCATTGCTGGGAACATAAGGGGAGGGGAGGGATGCAGTTCACATACCAACCCAATTAACTTTCAATTGGGTTTGCTGAAATAAGGAGCCAATTAGAAAGAACGTGACATTTACAAAACTCTGAAATAGTTGAATAGCAACTGTGTTTACTAGTTTTAAGGTTTCTTTCAAAAAGTAATTTGTTCATTATTTGGAAGCTGCCTGCCCTGATTGCTGTACAGGGAAATGGAAAATGGAATATAATCCCAATCTTCACAGTTATTTGACCTTTATTCTTATCTAGACTATATTTAGACAGCCACTTTAAAACTGTATCTAGTTCTTTTTCTTAAAAAAACAATTTATCCAATGAATAAATAAAATCTTTTAAAAAATAAAGATTTTATCCATTCACTCATGAGAGACACACACACACACACACAGAGGCAGAGTCACAGGCAGAGGGAGAAGCAGGCTCCATGTGGGAACCCGATGTGGGACTCGATCCCGGGACTCCAGGATCACCCCGAGCTGAAGGCAGACGCCCAACGGCTGAGCCACCCAGGCATCCCAAACTATTTCTAGTTCTTAGGTGTTTATAGATTATACTTGCTTGGCTAAATGCATGCCATTTGGAATTGGCTTGGGGTATATATAAGTGGACCTATTTTAGGACAACTGTACTCAGTGCTTTGTATGTGGAAATTAAACCATTAGGCAGCACAATCATTTGAAATAGGTTCTGATAAAAACATAACAGGACCTACTTCAAAAGTTGAAAAGATATTTTCTGTTTTTAGCTCTAACAAGTATATGGGTATTTAACAAATAGATTAGAAATCAATTCATGAAAAATAGTCTTTGTATACTAATAAAATCTAATTTCCAAATGCGAAAGAGGCACTCTGTTTTTGGCACTGAACTGGAAGCCAAGAATACACAGGCTGTGTCCCCCCTTGAAAAGCATACTGTGTTTGTCATCTGCCTCAAACTATTTTATTGCCAGCTATATAATCATTGCCTACAGGGCAAGAGGAAAGTGGAGATTTGGGAAGAAATCTGTTACAGGGTCAACGATAAAGAACAATAAAACAAGAACTACTAGAGTCAAAACCTGTTACTATAACAGCATTTCAGGTTTCAAAAAGGTTCATCTGAACTGCTTTAATTGTCCTAAAACTCAGGCTAGGCCATAATAAGAGCAAATCTTGTCAGCGATGGCTGGGTTGGATGACAGGCCAATAGGGTATGTAAACTCCGAGCTGGAAGGGAATGGGGTCAGTATCACTTCTTTTCTTTTCTTTCTTTCTTTTCTTTTCTTTCTTTTCTTTTCTTTTCTTTTCTTCTTTTTTTTTTTAAAGATTTTACTTATTTATTCATGAGACACACACACACACACAGAGAGAGAGAGAGAGAGAGAGAGAGGCAGAGACACAGGCAGAGGGAGGAGCAGGCTCCATGCAGGGAGCCCGATGTGGGACTTGATCCTGGGACTCCAGGATCAGGCCCTGGGCCAAAAGTAGGCACTAAACCGCTGAGCCACCCAGGGATCCCAGTATTACTAATTTCTCCAGGGAATATCAGTCAACACATATATGTCGGGCCTGCTCCATGTAAGGCACAGGACTGGACATCTAGCGATTAGCAGAGCAGGTGTTGCTCCTGCCCTCCTAAGGCACCTTGAGGTTCTGGGCTATGACTCTATCGGAAGGTCTCACTAATTTGGAAGAGCAACTCTAGATTAATGAATGGTCAATAAACTGAAAAGCTTGGAAAGCAGGGGGCACTGATGAGAAGAGTTTGGGAGTCAGGCTAGATCTGGATTTTGAACCCAGTTCTGTGAGTTATTGGTGTTGAGACTTAGCAAATGAACTGTCTGTGCTTGTTTCCTTATTAGTAAAATCAGAACGTTTCTTCATAGGGTTATAATGAGCATTAAGCACAATCCGACTGAGATCCTACACATAAAGTACTACTGCAGTGCCGGCCATATTATAGGTACTCAAAGTTCTCTTCTTGAGAGAGAGAAACAAGAAATATATAGAAAAAAAGGTATCCTTTTTGAACCTGAGAAATGCTGGGCACCCGGAAAAAAGCTCTGGATGACTCATTTCTTCAACTGTGGCTCCCTCTGCCCCCTTGCAGGCTTGAATCCAGTGTTGACCCCCTACCAACGAGATCTTATTCTTTGCAGAGAACTAGAACTGCTCCAGAGGAGAGTATTCGGAGCAGGACATGCTCCTAAGCCCGAGGAAGGTACTGCTCACATGCAGTGAGTCCCCGCACCTCCACTGTTTCCAACAACAAAGTGGATGGAGAACACTTCAGCCTTGCTAAACAATGCCGGAAGTCTGGCTGGGCCAAATGCATTAGGCTATTAGGTGCCATGAAGTCCATGTCCATCATTTTGCCTTCAAAGTGGGAGGTGGGGAGAAAAGGGTGGAGGAAGAAGAGGAAAAAGGGAAAGGGGAATAAGTGGGGAGGGGGAGATAATGGAGGAAAAGAGAGTTTTGATGTCACAGAGAAATGACTGTAGATGTATTTTTTTTTCACTCTGGACTTCAGCCAACTACCTACTTTTCTCTGAGCTTGACAGGATATTGATCAATTATTAGAAAATTGTAAAATGCGTTATAATTTTCCCAGGGATTTTGTACAAAAGCTGTAATGCTTAAAGACCAACTGAGAAACTCTCAGCTAACCAGAGCTGATGTCAACAAGTCTTGATACTTTTTTTGAGTCTGCCCCATTTCTCCTCTTCTTTAGAACTTTCTCTAACCAGTTCAGGCTAAAGTAATGTCTCTTTTCTCTGATCTCTTATGGCAAGCGTTGCCTGGACGACTCATTCGGTAACTAATCATGTTCTACTGCCCTTGTCATCTCCTGTGTAAAGTATTTACACTTTTTTTTTTTTTTTTTTAAGAGACAGGTTGTGTGCCTGAGCAGGATGGGGGAGCAGGGAGAGAGAATTGCAAGCAGGCTCCAGCCTGGGGGAGCCCAGAATGGAACTGAATCTGACCACCCTGAGACCATGACCCCAGCAGAAGAGCCACCCAGGCGCCCTGAGTATTTACACTTTTTAATTTTCCCCTCCATCATTTATCTTTGCTGTTGCCCAGTTCTTCACTATTCCCGTCTCTAATCGTTACTCCTCTTTCCAACCATCCAGTCATCTTACTAATGGGAAAGCTCCATGAGGGCAGGGACTTTATTTCAAACTGCTTCTCCCACCATGACCACTATTTCACACCCTCATCTGCTGCTTTGGAAACATGCGCTGTCTTGGTTGACTTTTAGAACTAAGTTGAATTCTTGAGAAGCCTGTTTTTGAAGTCAGAGAAATATATCTACCATCCACTAAATAACTCTAAGGAGTTTGGGTGGCAGGTTCAAGGGCACTTGTTGCATCTGCAGCCTCAAATGCTAGGCCCCGCTGCTGTCAGCAGCATCTTCCCGGTGGAGGCGAGGCGGGTCATCAGGTTAGGCTCCCTGGGGCAGGACAGGGCGCAGGCTGCAGGGCCAGGGTGCAGGCTCAGGGCGCAGGCTGTAGGGCCAGGGTGCAGGCTGCAGGGCGCAAAGTGCAGGGTGCAGGCTGCAGGGTGCAAGGTGCAGGGCCAGGGCGCAGGCTGCAGGGTGCAAATGCAGGGTGCAGGCTGCAGGGCGCAAGGTGCAGGGCGCAAAGTGCAGGGTGCAAGGTGCAGGGCCAGGGCGCAGGCTGCAGGGTGCAAATGCAGGGTGCAGGCTGCAGGGCACAGGCTGCAAGGTGCAGGGCGCAGGGCCCAGGTTGCAGGCTGCAGGGCTCAAGGTGCGGGGTGCAGGGCACAGGCTGCAGGACACAGGCGACAGGGCGCAGGCTGCAAGGTGCAGGCTGCAGGCTGCAGGGCGCAGGGCTGCTCGGCCGTCTGCTGGGCGGGCACACGGGGAGGCCCTCCGCGGCCCGGGGATGCGCGGTCCGAGGCCGCCAGGTGTCCGGCGTCCGGCGTCCGGCGCCCGGTCGGCGCGGGCTCGGGCTCGGGGTGGCCGCGGCGCTCGCGGGCCGGGGCATCCACGCGCCGTCCTCGGGCCCGGGCGAGCGGGGCGGCGCGGCGCGGCGGCGCGGCGGCGGGGGCAGAGGCCGCGGGCCGGGGCGCACCTGGCACCTGCGGCCCGGCGGGGCCCCGAGCGGCCCGAGGCGGCGCACGCTCCCGGCCGGCCGCGGCGCGGAGGAGCGGGTGGGCCGGCGGGGGGGGGGGGGGGGGGGGGGGCGGGGGCGCGCGTGCCCGCGGCGGGGGCGCGCTCTCGCGCGGGCTGCCGGGATCGCTCGCCGCCGCTGTGGTAATGTCCGCCATGTTGGCCATGGCGCAGGGAGCGGATCGGGCGGGCGAGCGGCGGATCTAGCGCGCGGAGGCGGCCGCGGGCGGCGGGGGGCTGTTTTCGGGCGGGGTGGGCGCCCATGCGGGGGCCGGGGGCAGCGAGGAGGAGGAGGCGGAGCGGGCCGGCCGCGCTGCACTGAGGAAGGAGGCGGAGGAGGCGGCGGGAGTCCTGCCCCCCCTCCGCGCCCGCCCCGCCGCCGCCGCCGCCGCCGCCCGGGCCGCTCCTGCGAGGCGGGGAGACAATGAGTAAACTCTCCTTCCGCGCGCGGGCGCTGGACGCCGCCAAGCCGCTGCCCATCTACCGCGGCAAGGACATGCCTGACCTCAACGACTGCGTCTCCATCAACCGGGCCGTGCCCCAGATGCCCACCGGGATGGAGAAGGAGGAGGAATCGGTAGGGACGCGAGTGTTTACCCCCCCCGCCTCCCCCCTCCCCTTTGTCAGTCGGGCCGCGCCATTCACAGCGCGCTCTGCGCTCGCTGGAGGGCGCCGCCGCCGCCGCCGCCGCCGCCGCCGCGCCCGGGACCCTACGCCGGCGGAGTAGCGTAGCCCCCGCCGGCCGGCGCAGCGCCCGCGCGCCCGCGGCCGCCATGTTGCTGCGTCCCCGCGCCGCCGGCAGCTCGGCGCGCCGCCACCGCCGTGAGGGGGCCCCGCCGCCGCCGCCGCCGCCGCCGCCGCCGCCGCCCGGCGCGCGCCCGCCCCTCCCCCCCCCCCCGCCGCGGGGTTACCTCAGCGGCTCACGCGGCAGCCCCGCGCTAGGACACAGTCCCTCTCCTTTTTTTTTTTTTGTTTTCTTTTCTCTCTCTCTCTCTCTTTTTTTTTTTTTTCTTGTTTTGTTTTGTTTTTGGTTGTTTTTCGTTCTCCCTCCCCTCCCCCCCTCCCGCCTCCCCGCTTTCAAAGTCAGTCGTGCCCTCGGGCCCCTTTGAAATGACTTATGGACCGTAAAGCGCGTCGCCAACGAACGTCCGCGTCGTGTGGCCAGGTAACCCGCGCGCGGGGGGCGGGCCAGGGGGGAGGGGGCCGCGCGGCGACCCGCCCCCGCTCCCGTCCCCGTCCCCGTCCGCGCCCCCCCCGGCCCCGGCCCCCCCCCCCCCGCCCCGAGCACGGTCCCCGGCCGGGACCGGCCGCTTCTGCAAGTTGCGGCTGTGGGTGCCTCGCGGTGGGGCGCCCGCGGTTCCGCCCGTCGCCCTCCACGGGACTCGTGTCGCCTCCGCACGGACCTCCCCTGTGTCCACAGGGTGGAAGGAGCCGCGGCAAAGTTTGCGTGCGAAGTTCCTAGTAACGGCGGCCTCACCAATTTCTTCAATGAACCTGCGGTCCCGCCTCGCCGTCGGCCCCGGGCGCGCGTGGATTGGCTGCCCGGCGCCCGTGCCTGTCAGAGGGACGGCTCGGGGGTGTCCCGGATTGGTGTTCCTCCTCTGGCTATTAATATTGCAGGAAACGCTGTCGCGCCTCTGATTGGCTGCTCGGGGGCTGACCTCATTTCCATGGCCCGGTTATCACGACCTTCTTGCTGGGGTTTGCTCTCGTGTCGTCCGCCTCGGTCTCTGGTTCCTTGAAAGTCGTGAACTTTCAGCCCAAAAAAAAAAAAAAAAGAATATGGGCAACATAGTGGGACGTGAACATTCAGTGCTCGGCTTTTCGGGTGGCGAGGTGGAAAGCCCAGTATTTGCTGTAGATGGAGGTCCAAGTCACGTGAGAGCGTTCTGCGCGTAAAACAAAGTTTGTGTCTGACTTAGGTCGATTTTCCATGGGAAGGTTGGTTAAAATAAGGTCATAGTGTGCACGGGAATTAATTGAACTTTATTATTTTTTTTTTTAGGATTTTATTTTTATTTATTCATAACAGAGAGAGAGAGAGAGGCAGAGACAACAGGCAGAGGGAGAAACAGGCTCCATGCGGGGAGCCCGATGTGAGGCTCGATCCCGGGGCTCCAGGATCACGCCCTGGGCCGGAGGCAGGTGCTAAACCGCCAAGCCACCCAGGGATCCCTAATTGAACTTTAAAAGACACAAGTGTGCATGACACAAAGTTAAATTTTTGTGAGCATTTTATGTATGGGTTTTGACAAAAGGGGAGAGAGGTAACTTAGGAGGCTTAGAGTACCGATAATGTACGTAGTTACTTGGATCCAGTTAGTTTGGTTCGGGAAGAACTAAAGTCAGGAAACTTGTTGTAGAATGAACAGTTAGCCCCTGGAATATAAATCGCTCTCTGTGAACAGTGATCAGCAATATAGTTATTGCTTTAGTTCCTTAGTTTGCCACGTGTATCTTGGTGTTTATCTGAGTTTAGGAAGAAAACTTGCAGTTCAGTTATTTTTTTTTTTTTTTGGTGATATATTAAAAATAAATGTTAACCCTTTCACTATTGACTTTTTCAGTAAAAGTTGTGGTTTCCCATCTAGAGATTGGAAGTTACATTACGTTGGGTTATTTTCAAGAGCCTGCTTCAGCTGCCCAATTTTAGGGAAGAAGAAAAAAGAAATCACCTTCTGACGGAGTTAGAGTTGACACCCAGGATTTCTCTTGGTCCTGGCCTTCCTGCCTCTTTGATGTTACAAATCCGATTTTACTTAAAATCAAAACAAAACTGAACAAACGCTGATTTGTAGCCAAGTCTTTTGCTTCCCAGGATGTCCAGGTGGGGTGTTCGTTTTCTCTTTTCCTCTTTTAAGTTAACATGTGAGTCAGAAGACTTAGGCTTTCAGGAGTGAAAGCCAATTCAGTTCTTTTGGTCTTATTTACAGGATTTCCGTTATTCAGCAGAATTATTCTTTAAGTAAATGTTCTTCCTTGATCGACAGTTCTAAGCAGCAGTAAAGTATAAATCTCCCACATGGTTTGTGTTTCACTTGAGTTCTATTTCAATTCAACTTCCATTTTCAACATGTTCTAATTACATTTGTAAGCATTTCTTTTAATTGTAGACTTGTAAAAAGGCAAAAACCAAAAACCTGTGGGTTTGTAATTGTTTCTTTGCATTTCTAAACTGTCCACAGTGTGACTCCCTCCCTGCGTGGTTGGCGGAGTCCCTTGACTTCACTTGAATCACCTTCGTGGATCTTACGCTCCTTCCTGCTCCCCAGTAAAATCAAGGACTGTATCTGTTGGATTATTATTAGACTTTGTTTATGGAGTCACTGACTCAATTTTGAGTTACATTTTGGTGATACTTAGATCATTTAGGTGTTCTTTGGCATTGATAGCACTCTCTCTTTCTCTTAGCTCTTTTGGACATGCAGCCATCTTCTCTTTTCTTCCCTTTCCTTATTTTCTTTGTCTTTTGCCTAAGTCTGCCAGTTGGCATCCTCCTAAACTTGATCTCTGTAGAGCTCTTCATGGCACATGATTTAGGTCAAATACTGTAAACATATGTTTGTTTACGATTCAAGCAACGAGAAAGATGAGGTGGTCGGTGGTGCTGCCATGGCCCCCTTAGTGTTTCATAGTGGTAGTTGATGTTCTTGATGTTCCTTACCATTTCTCGAATACTTCTTGTGTCTCAGTTACTGCGTTAAGAACTTCACATACTATTCAATTCTTTTTAAAGTTCACTTTTTTTGAGGTTATGATTTACATACAATAAAATGTGTTCATTTAAAGTATAGGGTTTGATGAGTTTTGGCAAACGTGTACACCCGAGGAGATGCCACCACAGTCAAGATGAAGCAACATTTCAAACAAACATTTAAGTTCCCTTGTGCTCCTTTGCAAGTCAGTCCCTCTCCCTCAGTAGTTCTCAGCAATTACAGATGCGCTTTCTCTCCCTGTAGATCAGTATTGTCTTTTCTAGAATTTCATTTAAATGGGTTTCACATACTTTAGTGTTAGGCTTCTTTTGCTCAGCATGATGCATTAAAGATTCATCCTTGTTACATGTATCAGTCCGTTCCTTATTACTGAATAGTATTCTAGTGAGTTGATATATAATATATTCATACACTTGGATATTTGAATTGCTTCCTGTTCCTGGCTTTCGTTTAATCCTTGTAACAGAAATTATTATTTCTGGCTTATGGATGAAGAAACTGAGGGTCTCGCTGTTAGTAACTGGTAGGGCTAGCATTCATGCCCTTGCCTTTAATATCACAGAAACCATTCTTGTAACCACTAGGCTTCATACTGACTTCTTTTTTTTTTTAATATTTTTTTAAAATTTTTTTTATTTATTTATGATAGTCACACAGAGAGAGAGAGAGGCAGAGACATAGGCAGAGGGAGAAGCAGGCTCCATGCACCAGGAGCCGGACATGGGATTCGATCCCGGGTCTCCAGGATTGCGCCCTGGGCCAAAGGCAGGCGCCAAACCGCTGCGCCACCCAGGGATCCCCATACTGACTTCTTACAGAACCACAGATTATCTTCTGAACTGTTGTCAAGTTCATTATAGTTTTGTAAATAATGTTTTACTTTTTATAATTTTCGGAACTTTGAAAGATGACATTGATTTGATTGGAATATTAAATTACTAAGTATAGTTTTTTTGGTCACTTAACTGTGTGTGACTTTTGCCTTTGGCAAAAGGTTTTTCTTTTTTTTTTCCTTAGAAGTTTGTTAGCTTTGCTTCCCTATACTGGCACCATTGTGTTTATCTAAATGTTTTTGTTGTCTGAAGGATATAAGAAATTTGTGGGAAACTATTCTATTATCTAGATTTTATCCTAATAGAACGTAATCTTTATAAGGGCAAAGATCTTTGCATATTTTGTTCATTAATATACTCTTGAGTATCCGGAACTGTGCCTGGCACATAATATACATGCTTGCTAAATAAATGATGGTTCAGTGTTGAATGAACCTCTAATTTTTTTTTTTCCTATATCAAAGTCTATATTTTTGTGAAACTGTGTGTGTGTGTGTGTGTGTGTGTGTATAAAATACCAGAATTTGGTAAATCAGTCTTCTGGAAATTCTTTTTGGTTTCTTAGTTTGGTACAACATATACCTAAATACTAAGCCTTTTTTTTTCTTTTTTCCTCTTGAATGAGAGGCTCCTTTAAACATAGAACTTTTTTATGCATAGGTATGGGTGCAATACTAGTTTTTATGTTGTATTATTGTCATGGATGTGTGTAAATTTATGTAAATATATCTTCATAGTAACATGTAAAATGAACCAAAATCCGTATGAAGCATATAAATCTGCTTATTTTTAAAGAAAAAGACCATGACTGATTTGAATTGCCATTTCTCCTTTTATGTTTTAGTTGCCTAATTTTGGTGTTATTTTAATATTTGAAGTGACATTTCCAGGGATAGAGTAGGAATATATTCAGTCTTTCTCACATTTCTCAGTTATTTTTGGCACTAATACATTTCATGTTTCAAAATAGGGTTCTAGAGAGGATATAAAATAAAATTTTGTAAGCTGACGTTGTAAGAACATTTAGCATTTATTCTTTCAACAAAAGCAAATAGTGGCCAGGTATCAAGAGTGTCAGGTGTTAATTTAAGTATGACCTTAGGAAACTATTTTAAAGGGGTAACTATGTCTAAAAGTATATGTAAGGCTATCTACTGGAGTGTTGTTAGGATGAAAATTAAAAGAATATGATACAGATCTTGACTTTGGGGAACTTAAAGGAGTCATTGAGGTCAAAAATATATTTGGAAAGTTAGCAAAAGCTACCAAGTTAAGTCGACCTGACAAAAAGAGCATTAGAAAAAGCTAAATGTCAGTATGGTTGAGAGAGAGAACTTACTGGAACGTCTAGAGGGGTTGGAGGGAGATTTAGCAATTTGGGCTTTTGGGTTTGGTTGTACAGTGTTGAAGCAAATACTTTTGTGCAGGAATGTTTAAAGCAATTTCTATGGATGTTGGGGTGCCTGGGTGGCACAGTGGGTTAAGCGTCCTTCTCTTGGTTTAGGCTTAGATGGTGAAATCAGGGTCTTGACATCAAGCCCCACATGGGGCTCTGCACTCCATGCAGGGTTGGCTTAAGATTCTCTTTCTCCCTCTCCCTCTGCCCCTCCCACTTCACAATTACTCACATCCTCTCTTTCTCGCAGATAAATAAATACATCTCTTAAAAAAAAAAACAATTTCTATGGATATTAAGTAGACTGAAGGTTCTTCCAATGTACATGTATTTTATCTGTCCTTTTCAATCCATCATCCTGAAACTTCAGGAAGGTAGCTCTATGTCATTTCTGAGCATGTTATTCTCTTAGCTCTTTCTCCCTTTTTTGGAAACACAGATGACTTTTATCTCTTTTCTCCCCCCTTCCTTTGTTCTGTGCTGCTGTATGTTCAACACCAGAAATTATTTATTTATTTTTTGCTTTTATTATTTTTTGAAGATTTTATTTATTCAAGAGAGACACAGAGAGAGAGAGACAGAGACAGAGACACAGGCAGAGGGAGAAGCAGGCTCCACGCAGGAAGTCGGATGTGGGACTCGATCCTGGGACTCCATGGAGGATCCCGGCGGTGGGCTGAAGGCAGGCGCTAAACCGCTGAGCCACCCAGATACCTCTAGAAATTGTTTACAACAAAGTTGGCGCTCAGCAGATATTTGGTGAATAAAAGTTAAGGTGGAGGTAAGGTTGAGAAAAGGGTAGAATTATACCAGATTGTAGATAGTTTAGAACGTTAGGCCCAGGGATTTGTAGGATGGTGTAGAAAAAAAGAGCACGGACTTGCAAGTGTGAAGTCTGTTTCTAGTTTTGTTTCTTTTCTTAGTGGCCAAAAGATCTGGGAGAGTTGGCTACCTTCTCCAAGCCTCAGGTCATTTCATCCCTACCATCACAGCTGCCATTTATTGAATGTGTGTTAGTGAGTGTGCTGTATGTGCCAGGCACTCAGTTAAACTCACTAGATGGTTTAGAACTCATTAAAATGGCAGGATGTGTAGTAGGTGCTATTGTCTCTTTTCTAGAATAAGAAACTGATCCTTTTTACTTAGAAAAGGTGACCATGGCATCTCTTAACTGGACTGGAACATAGTAAGGCCAGTATTTGAACTCAGACCCTATGAGTGATTGACTCTAGGGCTCTGATCTTTTACCATTGTATTGCTTCATCTATACGGTGAGTGGCTTGAGAACTAGGTGATACCTAAAGTTTATTACATTTCCACTGTTCTGTCATTTATTATTCTGTAACAAGGAAGAGTCATTAAAAGTTTTTGCCTCAGGGAATGATACGAAAGAGGCTTTGAGGTGAATACTTCTTGTAAACACATTTTTTAAAAAAGATTTTATTTAATTAAGTTATTTATTTTTTAAGATTCTGTTTATTTATTCATGAAAGAGAGAGAGAGAGAGAGGCAGAGACATAGGCAGAGACATGGGCAGAAGGAGAGAAGCAGGCTGCATACAGGGAGCCTGACGTGGACTTCATCCCGGGACTCCATCCTGGGACTCCAGGATCACACCCTGAGCCCAAGGCAGGCAATTAACCACTTAGCCACCCAGGCGTCCCAACACATTTAATCTATGGTTTAAGTTTAGATTTCAGCAGTATCAGTTCTCTAAAAATGAGGCCTAAAAATATTTAACAGGTAGGATCATTAGATTGGTTTTAAGTAACAGAAACCAAATCTAGTTTCATTAAAGATTCCTGGGTGTGGTCTCAAAGATCCTAAAGAATGCTTCAACAGTCAAGGCTTAGGAAAGTGAGGAACCAGGGCAGCTATGGGCCCTTTAGCAGCAAGTAACATTAACATCACTAAATTAACAATTCCTAATCTTTTTTTTTTTTTTTAAATAATTCCTAACCTTTTGAGAGGTAGTATGCATATGGTAGTGATTAAGTGCAAATGTTCTGGAGCCAGACTGAATGGTTTTGAGTCCTCCAGCAGGTTAAATTGATCTATAAGATTTCATAAGGTTTTAGAGAGGATGAATTGTGGTGTGCTTGAGACAATTTGTGGCATTCAGTAAGCAGTCAATAAATATTAGCTATTATTCTCATCATTGTTACATTTTTTTCATTTCAAAAATCCCAGATCCTGGTGTTAGAGGGCATATTGGTTTGGCTTGCATCAGGTATCTGTGCACCTGTAATTCTTAACGTGTGTGGAGGTAGAGGTGGGGGTTGGGGCTTGTTAGTACACATGTGCCGTTAAGGGCTACCCTTGAGAATGAGACTTTAGTCAGGTAGTGGCCCTTTAGAGATTTACTCCTGGCATGTATGTAACATAATGACCAAAGGTTTTGAAGTTAAATTATTTTATTTTTTATTTATTTTTTAACGTTTCACCTAACAGTGTTTTTTTAATAATAAATAAATTTAATTTTTATTGGTGTTCAATTTGCCAACATACAGAATTACACCCAGTGCTCATCCTGTCAAGTGCCCTCCTCAGTGCCCGTCACCCATTCACCCCCACCCCAACCCTCCTCCGAAGTTAAATTATTTTAATTCATGGTTTGACCCAAGGTGAGTTTACGAACTTAGGGTGTTTTTACAAACCTTAAATTTGGAAAGTATTGTAATTAGATAACAATGTTTTACATATTTTACAATAAAATGGTAGAATGTGTATTGCCTTTTTAAAATGAAATTAAAGGAGTATAGAAGAAGTCTCCAAAATCTTTTTAAAGAAAACATAACAACCCTTTATACTAATTTTCAGAGTAGTAAGGGATGTGTTTTGTGTGACCTCAAAGATACCACTTAACCTTCCTGGCCCTTAGTTTCCTCATTTGTGAAATCGAATTGGATTGAGTGACCTTTACAGTACTTTGGATCTAAAAATTAGTAGCATCTGTGAATCCACATTTCTACCTACTAGGCATATTGTCCAGAATATTAATTAGATGGAAAGAACTAATAAGTGAGAGACTAAATATTAGGAAGCTCCTAGTAGGTGAGCTTTAACTCTTTAAAGAGTTATTTATTGGGGCGCTCGGGTGGCTCAGTGGTTGAGCATCTCTGTCTTTGGCTCAGTGCATGATCCTGGACTCCCGGGATCGAGTTCTACGTCGGGTCCCTGCATGGAGCCTGCTTCTCCCTCAGCCTGTGTCTCTGCCCCCCTGCCCCCCGTCTCTCTCATAAATAAATGAGATCTTAAAATAAAATTTTAAAAAGTTATTTATTGAGATGCTGCTAATTTGGTTGAGAGTCCTTTTTTTTTTGTGAGGTTCAGTTACATTTATCTATTATTTGATACTCATTTTTCCTAGAGATCAATAGAGAAGTCCACTCTGTATGTTTTGGAGATGATCAGTTCCCTTGCTTTCGTGAGGTTTTCTTTCACTGTTTTTACTACTCTTACTGCTGCTGTGTCCTGAATTTTGGTATGCTTTTAGCCCATACCATTTAAGTTGAATTTTCTAGTACCTCATGTTTCTCACTTGAGAGGAGGAGAGTGTGTGTGTGTGTGTGTGTGTGTGTGGTGTGTGTAGATAGGTACGGATATATGCATGAGACAGTGAAAGAATAGACACCTATTTTCCCAATTAGACCAGATGCCTTAAGGAAGGTATGCTGTCTTCATTTTACTCGGTACAGGCTGGATACCTACCCAGGCACTTAAGTGATAGAAAGTTTAGAACACAGGCAGTGACCAATATACTGGACACTGGGATTGAATTTGGTTGTATTCTTAAACGTACAGCTCTGCAGCTTCATTTTATTACAAGTAGAATTGAAGTAGAAAAACAGTAATGGAAAAAAACAAAACAAACCAGTAATGGATGTGTAGGGGATAGATGGAGGAGGAAGGGGTAATAGGAATAAGCCAGGAAGAGACCAATGTAGATAATAGTAGGTCCATCGTGATTATTTGATCTTATCTTAAAATTGATCTTTGTTTATATTTCACCTTGTCTACACTTGAATGAAACAGAACTTTGGGTTTGTGTAGTCACCTTGCAGCATCGTTCTTTACGGATTTAACAGTGGAGGAGGACACGTCGACGTCACTTCTACATTCTCCACAGCACCATTCTCTTATATATGCTTTTCGGTTCTTTTTTCTTGCCAGCTGATACCACTGTGCAGTCAGAAGAATGCAGAGTGAAAGGCTCTCTGCTAGCTCTCTAACTCATATCTTTACTTCCGGCTTTCTCACTTCCCTTTTTTCGGAGGAGTCTGGACAAAGGATATGAGGTTGTTGATTGGGGAGTGGACAAGCAGCCCTTATTTGTAGTACTGTTTTGATGAAGTTGGTACTTCAGAATTGTGTTCACAAATAGGTCCATAGGGGCAGCCCTGGTGGCACAGCGGTTTGGCGCTGCCTGCAGCCTGGGGTGTGATCCTGGAGACCTGGGATAGAGTTCCACGTCCGGCTTCCTGCATGGAGCCTGCTTCTCCCTCTCCCTGTGTCTCTGCCTCTCTTCTGTGTGTCTATGAATGAATAAATAAAATCTTTAAAAAAAAAAAAACAAAACCACAAATAGGGTCCATAGTCGTGGCCTCTGTCACTTTCCCTCTGGGCAAGATAAATTACTTCATCTCATTAAGCCACTTTGCTTCATCTGTTTAATGAGGAGTATTTCAAAAAGTAATCTTAGGTTAATGTTTTTGGTAGACGTAAGTCAGTGCCTTATACAGGCGATTGCAATTTTTTATTAATAACAATTTTCAGTTATTCAGGATAATAAATGTGAAGGAATATAGAAAAGAAAATACAGAGTATCTCCATACATTATTTTGTGGTATAGTTTCATATTTTTTCTTCAGTCAATTAAGTATATTTGTAGGGTTGTCAAACATTAGCAGATACTGTATTTTCCTCTTTCCATCTCTGTTCTTGGTAGAACATTTAACAATCAAAATGATTTAAGAAATTAAAGACTTTGAAAATTAGCAGCAAACTAAATCTTTAGCTAATCCTCAGAGTAATACTTGACTCCTGAATAATTGATAGTTAAATATTGTATTTGATTTTAGAAGTGATTTTTTTCCTTGGATTATTTAGTTGGTCATGGGGGAAAATCAGTTTTAGTGATAATTTTTTTTTTTTAAAGATTCCATTTATTTATTCATAAGAGACACAGAGGCACAGACATAGGCAGGGGGAGAAGCAGGCTGCTTGTGAACCTCCTCACAAGAAGCCCGATATGACACTGGATCCCTGAACTGGGATCACGCCCTGAGCCAAAGGCAGATGCTCCACAGCTGAGCCACCCAGGTGTCCAAGTGATGAAAATCTGTTTAGTGGGTGTGTATACTAGAGACTTAAATGAAGAGAGAAGTTCTAATATACCAGTGCACTCTGGGATGAACGTTTAAGTTTGGAAACTTTGGAAAACATGGTACTGAAGAGGGTATCTTGCCATTTGATCCTTGAGATGTTTCTTGACTGGCACATTTTTGGTATTACAATTTGTTGGATTATGGGACTGTCACAGGCATAGTAGTAAGTTTATTAATACCCTGCCTGCTTATTCTGATAGCATTCCAATTGGGATAACCTCTAAAGGTTTCTCCTTCAATTTCCAAATGGGGGCTGTTGCATCTGATTTAAGAACCATTTCCAAGGCTTCTTAACTTTTTGTGACTTGGACTTCCTTGCAGTTTGATAAAACTTCTCAAAATGATTTTTTTTTCCTGAAGTATAATTAACATACTTTGTTAGCTTCAGGTGTATAATATAGCAGTTTAGCAATTGTATATATTCCTCTGTGCTTTTCAAGATAAGTATACTCTTACTCTCCTTTATTAACTTTTCTACTTTCCCCTCTGCAACTACCAGTTTGTTTTCTGTATTTTTTTTTTTGTTGCAACTCTTTTTTTTTTTTTTTTTTAATGATAGTCACACAGAGAGAGAGAGAGGCAGAGACACAGGCAGAGGGAGAAGCAGGCTCCATGCACCGGGAGCCCGACGTGGGATTCGATCCCGGGTCTCCAGGATCGCGCCCTGGGCCAAAGGCAGGCGCTAAACCGCTGCGCCACCCAGGGATCCCTGTTTTCTGTATTTTAAGAGTCTGTTTTTTTTGGTTTGTCTCTCTTTTTATTTTGTTCATTTGTTTCTGAAATTCCACATATGAGTGAAATCATAGTATTTGTCTTTGATTTATTTCACTTAGCATTATACTCTCTAAGTCTTTCCATAATGCTGCAAAAATGGCAAGTTCTTATTCTCCTTTATGGCTGAGTAATATTCCTGTGTGTGTGTGTACATACCACATTTTCCTTATTCATTCATCTATTTATGGATACTTGCATTGCTTCTATAGCTTGGCTGTTGGCTTGTAAATAAAGCTGTGGTAAACATAAGAGGTGCATGTATCTTTTTAAATTAATAGATTTGTTTCCTGTACCCAGTGGGGAAATTACTGAATCATACGGTAATTGTACTTTTAATTTTTTGAGGAATCTTCATACTGTTTTCCACAGTGACTGCCCCAATTTACATTCCCACTAATAGTGCACAAGGGTTCCTTTTTTCTCCATATTGTCACCAACACTTGTTATTTTTTATATTTTTGATTTTAGCCATTCTGACGGGTGTTGAGGTAATACCTCATTTTGGTTTTGACTGGCATTTCCCTGATGAATAACGATGTTGAACATCTTTTCACGTGTCTTTTGGCCATTTGTAGGTCGTCTTTGGAAAGATGTCTGTTGCACCAAAAAGAATAAAATACCTAGGAATAGACTTAACCAAGGAAGTGAAAGATCTGTACTCTGAAAACTATAAAACATTGGTGAAGGAAATTGAAGACGACACAAACAAATGGAAAGATATTTCCTGCTCATGGGTTGGAAGAACCAATATTGTTAAAATGTTCATATTCCTGGAATGTCTGAGTGGCTCAGTTGGTTAAGCATCTGACTCTTGATCTCAGCTCAGGTCCAGATCTCAGGGTCATGAGTTCAAGCCCTGTATTGGGCTCCACGTTGGGTGTGGAGCCTACTTAAAAAAAAGTTCACACTACCCAAAGCCATGTACAGATTTAATGCAGTTCCTATCAGAATACCAATAGTATTTTTCACAGAACTAGAGCAAATAATACATTGTATGGAGCCCCAAAAACCTTGAAATAGCTAAAGCAGTTTTGAGAAAGAACAACAAAGGTGGAGGCATCACAATCCCAGGCTTCAAGATATGCTACAGAGCTGTAGTAATCGAAACAATATGGTACTGGTACAAGAATAGACACGTAGGTTATTAATGGAGTAGAATAGAGACCCTAAAAATAAACCTGTACTTGTAAGGTCAGCTAATCTGTGACAAAGGAGGCGAGAATATAGTGGGAAAACTGGACCACTTCTTTACACCAAACAAGAATAAGCTCAGAGTGGATTAAAGGCCTGAATGTGAGACTTAAAAACCATGAAACTCCCAGAAGAAAATACAAGCAGTAATTTCTCTGACAGGGACGATGGAAACATTTTTCTAGATACGTCTCCTGAGGCAAGAGAAAGAAAAGCAAAAATAAACTATTGAGGGCAGCCCCGCTGGCACAGCGGTTTAGGGCCGCCTGCAGCCCAGGGCGTGATCCTGGAGACCCTGGATCGAGTCCCACGTCAGGCTCTCTGCATGGAGCCTGCTTCTCTCTCTGCCTGTGTCTCTGCCTCTCTCTCTCTCTGCATCTCTATGAATAAATACATAAAATCTTAAAAAAAAAAAAAAAAACTATCGAGACTACACCAAAATAAGTTTTGGTACAGCTCAGGATACTATTAACAAAATGACAAGACAACCTACTGAGTGGGAGAAGATATTTGCAAGTGATGTATCTCATAAGGGGTTAGAATCCAAAATATGTAAAGAACTTTTACAACTCAGTACTGAAAAGAATCAATAAAAAAAAAATGGGCAGAGGGCCTGAATCAGAATGATGTTTTAAATGCATACAATGAAATCACATAAGCCAGTTATACTGAAAGTTACCAAAATAGTAAAACAATTTGTAATTTACATGCTTAACTAACGCATTATGACAAGATCTGGAGTTGAGTCTAATTATCTTAATTTTGAAGTAGTGACTGATACAAATAAAATTTTGACAAATGCAGCTACTGTAATATGACATTGAAATGACCTGTGATTTCTGTTGCTAGTCTTGTGTATTACTACTGTTTTGCCTTTTGTCGACATTAGTAATTGAAGGAAAATGTCAAATTTGGTAGAAGTTAGTGGATTTAGAGAAATGATTATTTCTCATCCAGATTTATGGACTCCTCAATTCTTTCTTTGGATATGTTGAGAGTCTGTGAGTTGAGGTTCAGAATGCCTCAAGAATTTCTTTGGCCCAAATGGCAATCCTATACCTGTGTTCTCTTTGTCCCAAATATATAGTCAGGCTAGAGATTTTATTTCCATTACTATAAAGGAGATAAACAATATGTTATCTTCATGTTTAAGGTATTTTCTAGGTTTTTAAGTTGAAAAATAGTAGGCCTATGTGATTTAAAGATAACTTCTTAGAACAAAGTGATATGTGAAAAGTGTCTTGTCTTCCCCACATCCCCAGACACTCTAGAGGCAGCTATTGTTGGCATCGTGTATGTGTGTCCTAGAAAACTTCTAAACAAATGCTTTTTACTTCATAAAGTAGGCAGATATTTTTTGTATTCATTTTATAAGTAATATGTGATCTTAAAATCTCTGAGGAATTGAGAATTGGCAAATTGTAGCTTTCTAATGGAATTGTTTAGAGTTTAGATATTCCTATATGGCATTTTGGCTGTCTGTAAGCCTTGCATTGTGGGTAGGACTTTTGTTTATTATATGTAGGATAAATATTTTAAAGTCAGATTAGCTGTTGATTAAGTGACTTAGTGTATTTTCTCTACCAGTTATTTATGGCCTTACATAGCAGTTTGTGTCAGAAGAGCAACAGTAGGCTATCCTTTTGAAGAAGATGGTCTTATTTTGGGTGATCATGTTGGTGGATCTTTCATTCAGATTGCACTCTAACTTTCACTGAGGTTTGTGTTTATTCATTGAGTAAATATCTCCATGACCATTTTTGTATTCATCATCTGGTACGGTGAATGACATATGGTAGTTGCTCACTAAATATTGCTGATGGAATGAGCAACACCTGCTATGTACAGAAAGGGATAAGATATGGTACTGTCTTCAAGCAGTTTATAGTCCCAAAGAAAAGAGTTGTACATCGATGACTCTGTATAAGGTTTAATGTGTTATGTTGAAGATAAAAATGATATTGTGGAAAGGGACATGATTTGGACAAGAGTATATTTGAGTTCATGTAATAACTAAATCAGTAATAAGATACTACTGAGTTATTTTTTACAAATTAGTTTTGAAGTTATTTAATAAGTCAGGAAGCTAGGAGTTTTTTTTGGGGGGGGTGGTGGTGGTGGTGGTGGTGGTGCATGTCATTGCTTTTCAACATGTTGGAAAGTTTGGGCAGCCTGGGTGGCTGAGCGGTTTAGCGCTGTCTTCCGCCCAGGGCTTGATCCTGGGGACCTGGGATCAAGTCCCACGTCGGGCTCCCTGCATGGAGCCTGCTTCTCCCTCTGCCTGTGTCTCTGCCTCTCTCTCTCTCTCTCTCTCTCTGTGTGTGTGTGTCTCATGAATAAATAAATCTTAAAAAAAAATGTTGGAAAGTTTGTGATGCCCTGGAGAGTTGTTAGGGGGTTGAAAGAATTGTGGTCTAGTTTAGAGTTATCATTTAGAATAGGCAAGCTTGAGTTAAGAGCAGTTCTTGGGGTTACCTGGGTGGCTCAGGTAATTAAGATTTTGACTCTTGGTTTCAGCTCAGGTCATGGTCTCAGGGTTGTAGGTGGAGCGCCCTCACAAGCTCCACACTGGGCTTGGAGCCTGCTTAAGATTCCGTCTCCCTACCCTCTTCCCCCTTCTCTTAAAAGCAAAACAAAACAGTTCATATTTAATGAGCTCTGGGGAAAGAAACGTTGCGATAAGGAGGATGACCTAAAGAAATTGTGCTGCTTTATTATTATACAAGTAATGTGCAGGTTTTACTTATTTTGCTTTAAAGCACAGATGACATTTTCCATGAAGTACTTTTCTATACGTTAGAGGTGTTTTAATCATTACTATCTGAAATATCAGCTCAGCCATCTTAGAGCAGGGCTTTTAGAATACCTCCAAAAGAAATAAAAAAGATTTAGGTGATTCTCCAACTTTGTCATCCATCAGAATCACCTGGAGGGCTTGTTAAAATGCTGGTCAGTGGGCTCCATTCTGATATGGTGGTTTTTAGTGGGTCTGGAAAGAGGCCTGAGAATTTATATTTTTAACATGGTTCTCATGCTGCCTGTCCAGTGACCAGACCACCCTTTGAAAACTACTAATTTTACAAGGGAGAATAGCAGTTCTCATTTTGACCACATAGAATAATCTGGGATGCTTTTATAAAGTATGTGTGTAGCCTTTACCCTAGATTTACTAACAGAATCACAATTTATGGGAGGTGATTCTGATTGTGATTGGAAAAAAGGGTTAGTATGTGTGTCAGTGTCCCTTGCCTGTCTGCCTTGCTATTTTACCTCTCCTGTCCGAGGTATTTCTGCTGCAATTAATATATTGGCTTTTGAACTTTTTCGATTGTGTGTATGTATAACCAAAATAAAGTGCGCCTTGACATACACACACACAAATGTTCTCTGTAGTTATGTTTTGTCACGTTGCCGTGACAATGATTTAATGAGTACTGAACCATCGCTCCTAAAGAAGATATAAGGCTGGATTCCTGTGAAGCTCTGGTCACAGCATTTTCATCGACCAAATCGATGTAAAATCTTGTTTTATGGATGTTTGTTTTAAAGATACTTTATTTAACATATACTGCTGTTTCTTGGCATTGAACTCACAACCAGTGGCACTCAAACTTGTGCCTGAATGAAGTTTGTCATACATATTTTCTCTGTAAAGGCGCATCACAGCCTCTTGTGCTTAGGAACACTACACAGCACTTCACTACAATGACATCAACAAAAAAAACCGCAAAAATGCAAAAAAGTGGCACTAAATAGAGCATTAGAAGCACACTTGTTTACAGTGTGAGAGCTGAAACAAGAAGCGTCACCTTATTTGACCTCAACTGGGAACAGATGATTGGGACGGCTCAAATGCAGCTCTGTACATTCTTTGAATGACTGAGAGTACTGCATATAGTGATTTTGGGGGGGGGGGGGGTCACAAATTTTTGTGAGTACGTGAATTTGCAAATACAGAATTTGTAATGAGGATTGGCTATACATACATGTTTTTCCCCTTTTCATTTCTATTTTGTTAAATGAGCTACTTAGTGATTTTATGGTAAACTAGATTCAACCCTCAGCTTGAAAAATACTGTTATAATTCAGCAACATGTTATATATTATTTATTAGTTATGCAATGATAAGTAGTAAGTGATATTAAACTATATGTATATGATTTCCTTCATTTAGAGAATTATAGGATTTAGTCTTGATAATAGGGAGCTGCGGTTTTGGAGGGTACATTGTTGGGTTTGTATTTGTGAAAGATTGTTGATGGATAGATTGTGGGGGGCAGTTCATGGGTGACAATGGTTGGTGGTGGTGATGGCAGACTGCAGAGACTAGGCTAGCTATAAGGCCAATGCACTAGAAATGTGATTTCTAGTTATGTATTTTCAGCAGATTTGTGACAGAGTAATGACAATTCGGATGCCTTGTGGATTAAGGGATTTCAATTGAGTCTTAATTTTATATCAGAGATTTCATAATTGAAGTCTCTGGTACCTAGATAGACCTAATGGGGTTTGTGAATTACTGATTTTTTTAACCAGTTTTATATGTATGTGTCTTGATTACTCCATCATCAGATTATTAATGAAGTAAAAGACCTAGAGGAGGTTAAGAATTACATTTTAGTAGATAATACAGATTACTTTTTTCCATTGTTAATCCTAATTGCATATGAATCATAACATTCTAAGTTTTTGAGAATTCTAAGACATTGAAAAAGCTTTAGACTGTTCATGTTATGAAATGCAGAATTTTTACATAGCATGTCGCTGAGGAATATAAATGTACTGAGTATAGGGAAAATTCTTTGTTTTAAGCACTAAAGTAACATTTAGATATTGAGTGCCTGTATTGCAGTGGATTTGTGTTTAGAAACAGTGGCATAATTCAGATTTGCCTGACTTGTTTTTTGCTCTTAGGACATTAATACAGCATAGGAAGGTACTCATTGTGTAGACTAGTAAAGCAGTACAGAATGATCACTGGAAATGTGCTCAGCCGTTTGAGCGTATCTTGAGCGTAGCTAATGTCTCTGTGAATTGGAAAACAAAACCCCAAAAACATCCACTTTATTTTATGTTTTTGAAAATACCTCTTCAGAAAATGAGTGGGAAATATCAGAGAGGCTGACGGAACATGAGAGACTCATAACTCTGGCAAATGAACGAGGGGTAGTGGAAGGGGGGGTTGGGGTGACTGGGTGACAGACACTGAGGGGGACACTAGACGGGATGAGCACTGGGTGTTATACTATATGTTGGCAAATCGTACTCCAATTAAAAAATATACAAAAAAATGAAAATACCTCTTCATTATGACAGTTTTATATATATGCTTATTTGTAAAAAATTCAGAATATACCAAAAAAGCATAAAGAAGAAAATACAGATCCCTTGCCATCCTAGCATTGAGATATCCATGGTTGACCTTTTGGTGGATGTAACTTCCTTCCACTGCTTTTGCCCCTCTGTACTTGTATATTTATAGGTACATATACACGTGTAGGGGTATGTGTGTGTTAGAAAGAGACAGACATTTGCTTTTTAACTGGTTCCTTTCAGAATGAAAAACCTGTAGAAAGACTGGCCAGTCTGAGTCATCTTGGCAATTATTAAATTAGCTGTAGTCACTGTAGCCTGAGAAGTGGATGGTATAAGAGAATAGCAGTTTGCATTTTAATCATTGATGTAAAGAGAGTTTGGAAGGGAGGAATAGTGATCCTCCAAAACAAGGGAATTTAAAGCATAAATACAGTTGTTTAAAAAATGCCTATGGGTTCGGCATTGATTTTAATTTGTTGATACTATAGATTTTGTTTTTTTTTTTTTTTTTTTTTTTTTTTTTTTTTTTTTTTTTTTTTAAGATTTTATTTATTTATTCATGAGAGAGAGAGAGAGGCAGAGACACAGGCAGAGGGAGAAGCAGGCTCCATGCAGGGAGCCCGATGTGGGACTCGATCCCGGGACTCCAGGATTATGCCCTCGGCCAAAGGCAGGCACTAAACCACTGAGCCACCCAGGGATCCCCTAGATTTTGTTTCATTGTATATATTTATGGTAATTTAATCAGTTCCTTCCTGCTGGATATTGGTTTTTATGGGGGGGTGGGGCACCTGGGTGGTTCAGTGGTTGATTCGCTCAGGTGGTGATCCTGGGGTCCGGGATCGAGTCCCGCATCAGGCTCCCTCCTCACAGACAGCCTGCTTCTCCCTCTGCCTATGTCTCTTCCTCTCTCTGTGTCTCACATGAATAAATAATACCTTTAAAATAAAATAAAATTTCTTAGCATTTGGATTTATTTTTTGATTTCCTATTTTGTTTCATTGTGTAAAAGATTGACTTATTTTTAACTTTTTTTTGAAGATTTACTGTTTTAATCATTTCATTGTTTTATCTTTATATTCTTACTATTTTAAAAACTAGGGGATCCCTGGGTGGCTCAGCGGTTTGGCGCCTGCCTTTGGCCCAGGGCACAATCCTGGAGTCCCGGGATCGAGTCCCGCATCGGGCTCCCGGCATGGAGCCTGCTTCTCCCTCCTCCTGTGTCTCTGCCTCTCTCTTTCTCTCTCTCTCTATGTCTATCATAAATAAATAAATAAATGTTTAAAAAAAAAAAAAACTATATGGTGAGGCTAGTTACATCTCCCATTCTTATTGCTCTCCTTTTTCAGTTTTCCTTACATATTTTTCCACATGAACTTTAGATTTTTGTCTAACTCCAGGGAGAAGATGTTGGTGTTTTTATTGACATTTATCATACACTTATAATTAGCTTATAGAGAATTGACATCTTTCTGATGTTGACTTCTTGTCCAAGAACATGGTTTGTCTCTTGAACATGGTTTGTCTCTTCGCTCGTTGAAGTCTACTTATGTTTATTTTTCAGGAGCATTTTTTTTTCCATTTGCTTTTTATTTTTGGTTCAGCTTATTTCTAGAAATCTTACATACTTTGTTACTATTGTGTCACTTTTTTCCATTATACCTTATAACTTGTTATTGTTTGTATTTAAACTATTTTTATATTTTAATTTTATATCTTGTGACTTTAAGTTACCTGATTATACTTGTTTCTGCATTGATTCTCTTGGGTTATTGAGATAAAGGTAACATATCACTTGCTCACAGAGGTAGTTTACTTCTCCCGTTTCCAAATAGTATCCTTCTAATTGCCTTCCCTTATTTAAAATTTTTGTTGGAAATTACTTTCATTCCATGTTTAATAGTAGTGAAGATACTGGGCATCTTTGTTTTGTTTCTTACTTCATAGTGACTGCCTCTAATGTTTCTCCAGTAAATAAGATGTAAATTTCCCTGGATTGATTTATAGATGTTAGAAAATAAAATAGGGAGGGCATGTTAGAAAATAAAATAGGGAGGGCACCTGGGTGGCTCATTTGGTTGTGCATCTGACTTTTGATTTCAGCTCACATCATGATTTCAGGGTCATGAGATCGAGCTGGCTCTGCCCTGTGTGTGGAGCCTTGTTCAGATTCTCTCTCCCTTAGCCCCCCGCTGTGCTCACACACAGCTTTCTCTTTCTCAAAAAAACAAAAATTAAAGAAAACTGAAGTAGATCTAATAGGTATTATGAACATATATATATAATTCACAAAAGTGTATGTCAAATCTCCAGTGTTTCTATCACAAATGAATCTCTAATATTTTCAAATGCCTTTTTGGATTTTTTTTTAATTTTTATTTTTTAAAAGATTTTATTTATTTATTCATGTAAAAGAGAGAGAGAGAGAAAGAGGCAGAGACACAGGCAGAGGGAGAAGCAGGCTCCATGCAGGGAGCCCAACATGGGACTCGCTCCTGGGACTCCAGGATCATGCCCTGGGCTGAAGGCAGGCGCTAAACTGCTGAGCCACCCAGGGATCTGCCTTTTTGGAATTTATGGAAATTTCTCCTTCAGATCTGTTTATTATCAATGAATTATAATACTGAAACATCCCAGCATTTGTGGAATAAACTCCATTTAGTAATGAAGTATTACTCTTTTAAAAAATGTTTTTAGTCTTACTGCGTTCTTCTCTGTAAAAGGAATTACATACAGGTTTTGGCCTCTCATTGACCCAAGGTGGCCACTCTGTAACTTCTAACTAAATTTATATCTATTTAAGCAACCAACTCTGGCTGAGAATAGTGATTCACTCTCATTTCTAACTTTCCAGGAGATGGAATATGATTGGCCTAATTCAGATAAGGTATCTAGACTGATTTAGTTGATGATCTTTGGTTTGGTGTAAGGTTGAGATGATTTAACAATTTGAGGATGGTAACTCACTTCTGGGGAGAGAGTGAACATCGGTGGGAGTGAGTCTGGCCCCTCAAAGGGTGTCTAATTGTAGTTTTGTATTTTACAAATACCGTGTTTTTAGCAAAATTTCAGGTTTTATTGAACAGACTAAGATTTCTTAAATTGTATTCTATTACTGGATTACCACTGGCTTTCTTACCTATAGTACATGTTTCCAGTGGTTACTTGGAGTTAAGAAAGATCCTACAGGGCCCTCTGAGTCATTTTCCACTGCCCACCCCATCCCAAGAGGGAGGCTCTTATTTTTGGTAATATGCATACAGTTGCATATATCTAATTCTGACCTTCATTCCAGCGTTTGGGTTTTTCCCCTATACCAAGCAATTCTCTGACACCAGGGAATACCCTACAATTTAGCTCAATTCTGACACTGGAGATAACGTCTGATCCCCATAGGTTAGGGGCTCAATTCTATAAGACTGCTCCCCTCCCCCACCTTCAGAAGCCAGTTACAAGTCCAGGTTGTCACCTGTGCATCTGACCAATTGATTATAGATTGGAGTATCCAATTACCCCCTCCTTGGGCTCAATTAATTTGCTAAACTGGCTCACAGAACACAGACACATTTTACTTGGTGGATTACTGATTTATTATAAAACAATAAAACTCAGGAAGAGTCCAGCAGAAGGACATGCATAGGGCAGTATATGGGGAAATGGGCATGGAGTGTCCATACCCTCTTGAAGCATGCCACTCTCCTGGCAGCTCTGTGTATACATCGGCTTGTAACCTGTCTAAACCTATTCCTTTCAGGGCTTTTTAAGGGGGCTTCGTTATATAGGTGTGATTGATTAGATCATTAGCCACTGGTGATTGATCTGCAATCTGTAGCCCTTCTCCTCTTCCCAGAGATTAGGCGGTAGGACTGAAAGTTCCAACCCTCTAAGTCACATGATTGATTCTCCTGGCAAAGCCCCCATCTGTAGGTGCTTTCCGAAAGTGACCTCATAACATAAACTCAGATGTGTTTGAAAGGGATTTGTTTAGGAATATCAAGACACACTTACCACTTAGGAAATTCCAAGAGTTTTAGGAGCTCTGTGTCAGGAATGGGGACAAAGACTGAATCAATCTCTTTTCTTTCTTTCTTTCTTTTTCTTTTTCTTTTTCTTTTCCTTTCTTCTTTTTTTTTTAAAGATTTTATTTATTTGGGGGGGGGGGGGCCGAGACACAGGCAGAGGGAGAAGCAGGCTCCATGCAGAGAGCCTGATGTGGGACTCGATACCCGGTCTCCAGGATCACGCCCTGGGCTGAAGGTGGTGCTAAACCGCTGAGCCACCCGGGCTGCCCTGAATATATATTTCTTGTTACTGTAGTATTATATGAAGTTTCAAAAATTAGAAGTTATATATATTTATAGTGACATTATTTTGTTTAGCTGGAAGTTTGGATTTGGAAGATCTCTTTCTAAAATGGATTTATTGGGGATCCCTGGGTGGCTCAGCGGTTTGGCGCCTGCCTTTGGCCCAGGGTGCGATCCCAGAGTCCCGGGATCGAGTCCCACGTTGGGCTCCTGGCATGGAGCCCGCTTCTCCCTCTGCCTGTGTCTCTGCCTCTCTCTCCTCTCTCTATGACTATCATGAATAAGTAATAAAAAAATTTTTTTAAAAAGAAAATAAAAATAAAATGGACTTATTGAGGTTTATTGATGAATAAACTGAATATACTTAACGTGTACAATTTGTTGACCTTTATATACACCTGTAAGAACATTGTTACTACAGTCAAGATTAATGAACATTTCCATCACCTCTAAAAGTTATTTCCTCATGCTCCTTTATAAGCTTCCTGTCCTTCTGCAAACACTTGATATGCTGTCACTGTAGATTAGTGATTTGCATTTTCTAGACTTTTTATATAAATGGAGCCATAAAGCATATACTCCTTTTGGTCTGGTTTCTTTCACTCAGTGTAATTATTTGAGATTCATACTTACTATACCATGTATCAATAATTCATGCTGAGAATTTTTATCACAGTAAATTTTACGGGTATACCAAATAATCCACTCACTTGTTGATTGGTCTTTGGCTATGAACATTTGTGTACATCTGCTTTCATTTGTTTTGAGTAAATACCTGGGGATAAAATGGCTTGGTTGTATGGTGAGTATATTAAAACCCTCTAACTTTTCTAAAGAGCTGTTAAACTGTTTTCCAGAGTGGTTATACCATAAAGATACCTTTTCTGAGTTGCATAGTTGAGAACCTTGCTATTCAGAGTTTGGTCTGTGGATATGGCATTACCTAGGAGTTCGTTAAAACTGCTTAATTTTAAGTCCCACCTGTTGAATCAAAAACATGCATTTTAAAAAGATCGCTAGGTGGTTCAAATGCACATTAAAATTTCAGAAGCTCTGGTTTGAAGCAGTAGTTCTCAATCTTTTTTTTTTTTTTTTCTGTAACATCTGAGGGTTTTGATATGCTTATATAAAATTCTCAAATGGGTCTGGGAGATGCTGGATGTTTTTAAGTCTGATAGGTGATATTGATAAGTGTATTCTGTGCCCCCACCACAATGATTACTTCTTTCATAGTGATTTTTACTTATGGCAGTAAAGTGTTTTTGTCTGTTGCCTATTTCAAATTTTGTAGTTTCTGGAGGAATTGCTTCCCAAGCATTTTTTCAAGTATGGAATTCTGTTGCCTGGCACAGTTTTTTTGTGGGTGAGATTAATTTTCATTTTGTGTCATTTCTTGGGTGAATGAATCCATTTGCTACCTTTTTTTTTTTTTAATGTTCTTATTTTTACTTTGCATAACAAGTGATCTAATTCTTGGTGGTTTTCACATACAGCCATCTTGACATTTTTTGTAAGAGTGCTCTCTCTCTCCTGTTACTATTTAAGAAATGCAAAATAATATCAGAAATGACTTTGTTAATCACTAGACAAATTAGCCGGATATCAAATAATGCTTTTTAAAGCTTTGTGTTAATGATTTATTTTGCTTACTGTTCTGAATTTTCTCTACTATTGCTTATTTCTGTTGTTGCTTGGATACTTAAGAGCAGGCCAGCCATTGATGTTACTGTCACCTTCCTCAATTATGTTGAAGGTCATGGTTTTAATCAGCATTGGGCTATTCTCAATTTAAAACAAGTTTTCAGAAAAGCAACAATTAGATAACGAAAGAGTAAACATTTGCTAACTTTATGAAGTGGAAGTCATTAGTGTTATGTAACTTCTAATTGAATTGTTTTCCAAAAGTTGATTTGTAAGTCAGGTATTTTAGAATTAAAATGAGTATGAAAAGATATTTGTATACAATAAGATTGCTCTCACTTTTACATTTCTGTTTTAAGATAGCAGTTATCTGGCCATTAAAGTCTCCTCACCCCCTTTCTTCTTCATATCCCCACAGGCAGTTAAGATAGAGAAGCTATGGGTGATTCAGTTCTTATTCATTGAAAATTTAACACAGCTGTTTTTCAGAAGAGAAAAGTCTTTACTGTGTTATTAAATTCTAAAAGGAATTTATGCAAATAGATATTTATCTGTTTAGTTGATAAATGCCTTTAAGTCCAGTTCTATAGAAAAAAAAGAACCTTAGTAATGTGCCTGTTTATTGATTTTTAGCTAAAGCTGATGTATTTCTTTGGGAGCCAAAAATTAACGAAAAACATATCACTTTACTTACAAAGACCATATTTAGAGTATCTTCCTAATTTTAGGAGAGAAGCATTCGGTATTTCACTTAAGTATGATGGGACTTTTGTTTTTGGTAGATTCCCCTTTATCAGATTGAAGAAATTCCTTTTTATATTTTTGGTTTTCTGAGAAGTTTTAAAAAGATGTTGGATTTTGCAAATGCTTTTTCTGTGTATAGAAATGATCATGGCTTTTTAAAGAATCAATCTGGTGAAATGTTGCATTCCTGGGATAAACCTCATTTGGTTATGTTTTATTCTTTTAGCATGTTGGATTCTATTTGCTAAATTTTTATTTAGGATGATTGCATCTATGTTCACAAGGGATATTTGTCTGTAGTTCTCTTCTCCTGTAATGTCTTTTTCTGTTAACTGGTATCAGAATAATACTGGCTTCATAAAATGAATTGGGAAGTATTCCTAACACTTTAGTATTACCGAAAAATTTGCACAGAGTTGGTATTATTTTCTCCTCAAATATTTTGTAGAATTTGCCAATGAAGCCATCTGTCCCTGGAGTTTTCTTTGTATGAAGGATTTTTAACTATAGTTCAGTTTCTGTTCTTTCTGAGTGGGCTTTGGTAAAAGTTTGTTTCAAGGAGTTTGTCCTTTTCACTTTATTGATGAGTTTATTGATAAGAAGTTCATAATACTCTCTAAGGTGATGTCTCCTCTCTTGCTCCTGACATTGGTCGTTTGTGTCTTCCCACTTTTTCCCTAATCAGTATGGCTAGAAGTTTATCAATTCTATTGATTTTGTTAAAGAACTAGCTTTTGGTTTAATCAGTTTTTCTCAGTAGGTTTTGTTTAGGTTTCATTGATTTCCACTTTGATTTTGATCATTTCCTTTTTTCTACTTACTTGGGTTTAATTTGCTCTTTTTCTAGCTGCTTAGGGTGGAAGTTAAGGTCATTGATTTGAGACCTTTATTTTAATATAAGTATTGAGTGCAGTACCTTTCCTCCTAGGTGCTGTTTTAGTGTATCTTGCAACTTTTTGTTTTAATTTTCATTCATTTTAAGATACTAATTTCTCTTTTGATTTCTTCTTTGACCCTGGGGTTATTTAGAAATATGTTACTTAGTTTCCAGATACTTAGTGGTTTTACAGAGATCTTTCTGTTAGGAATTTCATTTTTCTTTTTTCTTTTCTTTTCTTTCTTTTCTTTTCTTTCTTTCTTTGAATTGTAGACTTTTTTGAAATTTGTAATATGCTTTTCAGAGTATGTTCTGTCTTGGTAAATGATTCCTGTGAACATGAAAAGAAGGTGTGTGCTGCCTTTGTTGGATGGAGCATTCTGTAAAAATCAGGTTAAGTTAGCTGTTAGTGTTATAGTTTACAGTATCTTTGCTGATTCTCTATTTGTTTTATCAATCATTGAGAGTATGGTATTAAAATCTCTGTAATTGTGGGTTTGTCTGTTTACTTTTGAAATTATACTGGTTTTTGTTTCATGTATCTTGAAGCTTTGTTATTGAATACATAAATGAGTAGGATTGTTATGTCCTGCTGACTGATTTCTTTAAATATGATGAAATAAACTTTTCTTTAGTATGTTTAGTAATGTCTGCACCTAACATGGGACTTGAACTCATGACCCCAAGATCAAGAGCCACATGCTATTAACAACTAAACCGGCCAGGGGCCTCAATGAAATAAACCCTTGGTGATATTCTTTGTTCTGAAATCTATGTTGCATGCCAATATGGTCACACAAAGTCTTTTTGACTAGTGTTAACGCAGTATATATATATTTTTTTAGGTTCTAGCCTATTTAAATCTATATTCAAAATGTGTTTCTTCGTATTCAAGCTGCAATTCAAAGGCAGCTTATAATAAGGATTTACTTGTTTTTATCTAGTCTCATAGTCTCTGTCTTAACAGTGGTGTTGACATCATTTGCATTTAATTAAGATTTTACACTTTTTATTTTTTATTTTTTTTAATTTTAATTTAATTTTTTAAAAAAAGATTTTATCTATTTACCATGAGAGACACAGAGAGAGAAAGGCAGAGACAGAACCAGGCTCCATGCAGGGAGCCTGATGTGGGACTCGATCAAGGGACCCCAGGATCACACCCTGAGCTGAAGGCAGATGCTCAACTGCTGAGCCACCCAGGCACCCCTTATTTTTTTATTTTTTAACTTTTTTGTTTGGAGTTCAATTTGCCAACATATAGCATATCCCTAATCAGTATGGCTAGAAGCCATACTGATATAGCATATCACCCAATGCTCATCCCGCCAAGTGCCCCCCTCAGTGCCCATCACCCAGTCACCCTAACCCCCGCCCACCTCCCCTTCCACTACCCCTTGTACGTTTCCCAGAGTTAGGGGTCTCTCATGTTCTGTTTCCCTCTCTCATTTTCCCACTTATTTTCTCTCCTTTCCACTTTAATCCCTTTCACTATTTTTTTATATTCCCCAAATGAATGAGACCATATAATGTGTGTCCTTCTCCAGTTGACTTACTTTACTCAGCATAATACCCTCCAGTCCCATCCACGTCAAAGCAAATGGTGGGTATTTGTCATTTCTAATGGCTGAGTAATATCCCATTTTATACATATACCACAGCTTCTTTATCCATTGTCTTTCGATGGGCACCGAGGCTCCTTCCACAGTTTGGCTGTTGTGGACATTGCTGCTATAAACATTGGGGTGCAGGTGTTCTGGTGTTTGTTTCACTGCATATGTATCTTTGGGGTAAGATTTTACACTTTTAGAACAGCTTTAGGTTCACAGCAAAATTGAGGGGAATGTACAGAGATTTCCCATATATCCCCTCTCTTTACACATACATAGCCTCCCCCATCATCAGCATTCCCCATGAGTGTTACAATTAGTGGACTTACATTGACAAATTATAACCCCCAAAGTCCATAGTTTATATTAGCATTCTATGGATTCAAACAAATGTATGACATGTATCTGTCATTACTGTGTGTGTGATACACAGTTATTTTCAGTGCCCTTTGTGTTCCACCTGTTTATCAATACCTCCACAGCCACTGATCTTTTTACTGTCTCTATTTTTGTATTTGCAAAACATCATTTAGTTGGAATCCTACAGTTCTAGCCTTTTCAAATTGGCTTCTTTCACTTACTAGTATGCATTTAAGGTTCCTCCATGGCCTTTCATGGCTTGATAGCTCATTTCTGTTTAGCACTGAATAATATATCCTGTTGTCTGGATGTGCCAATGTTTATCTACTCACTGCCTAAAGGACATCTTGATTTTTTTTTTTTTTTTAAGATTTTATTTATTCATTCATTCGAGACACACAGAGAGAGAGAGAGAGGCAGAGACACAGGCAGAGGGAGAAAGAAGCAGGCTTCACGCAGGAAGCCCAGCATGGGACCCGATCCCAGGTCTCCAGGATCACGACCTGGACTGAAGGTGGCGCTAAACCGCTGAGCTACCCGGGCTGCCCGACATCTTGATTCTTTCAAATTTTGATAATTATGAATAAAGCTGCTGTAAATACCCATGGGCAGATTTTTATTTGGTCACAAGTTTTCAGCTCCTTTGCTTAAGTATCAAGGGTGCAGTTGTTGGAGTATATGCTAAGAGAATGTTTAATTTGATAAGAAACTGCCAAACTTTTCTAAAGTGGCCCTTACCATTTTGCATCACCACCAGTAATGAATGAGAATTCTTGTTACTGTACATACTTGCCACCATTTAATGTTGTCAGTGTTCTGAATTTCGGCTCTCTAATGGATGTGCAGTGGTATCCCATTTTAATTTGCTTTTCCCTCCTGATAAGCCATATGGAGCATTTTTTTTCATATATTTATTTGCCATGTGTATATCTATTTTGATAAATTGTGTGTTAAGGTCTTTTGCCCATTTTTTAATCAGGTTGCGTGTTTTCTTATTGTTGAGTTTTAAGAGTTCTTTGTATGTTTTGGATAACAGTCCTTTATCAGGTTCTTTTCCTCAGTCTGTGGCTTATCTTTGCACTTTTTTTTATCTTAAGTGTTTTTTTTTTCCACAGAAGTTTTTAATTTTGATGAAGTCTAATTTACCAGTTTCTTTCATGACTGGTGTCTTTGGTGTTGTATTTAAAAAGTCATTGCCAGGGTGCCTGTTGGCTCAGTCCATTGAGTGTCTGCCTTGGACTCAGGTCCTGATCCCAGGGCTTTTCCCTCTTCCTCTGCTCTTCCCCACTGTGCTCTCTTTCTCTTTCAAATAAAGAGATAAAATCTTAAAAATATAAAATAAAAAGTCTTTGCCATACCTAAAGTCACCTAGATTTTCTTTTGTGTTGTTTTATAGGAATTTTGGTATTTTACATTTAGGTTTATGATCCATTTTGTATTAAGTTTTGTAAAGTTGTAAGACCTGTGTCTAGGTTTATAATTTAGCATGTGGATGCCCATAGTTGTTTTTTTTGCCCACAGTTTTTCAAGCACCATTTGTAGAAGACTTTAAAAATCTTATTTATTTGTTTGTTTGTTTGTTTATTTATTTATGAGAGCATGATCATGGTGGGGAGGGACAGCAAGAGTGGGAGAGAGAGTCCTAGGCAGACTCTGTGCTGAGCGCAGAGCTTGAGGTGGCAGCGCTCAGTTTCACTATCCTGAGATCATGACCTGAACTGAAACCGAGTCACACGCTTAACTGACTGCAAACCAGGTACACCTTGTTGAAGACTTACTGAGTTTTCTTATCCATGAACATGAAATATTTATTTATTTAGTTTTTCTCTGCATTTGTTTTTCAGAACTTTGTAGTTTTCCCTCAAGATATTGTACATACTTGTTAGATTTACACCTAAGTATTTCATTTTGGAAATACTATGGTAAATAAACTATTGTATTTTTAGTTTCAAATTCTACTTATTCTTTGTTGGTATGTAGGAAAGTGATTTACTTTTGTGTTTTAGCCTTGAATCTCGCAGCCTTGTTATTATAATCACTTACTAGTTTGAGGAATATTTTGTCATTTCCTTCAGATTTTCTGCATAGATGATCATAATATCTGTAAACAAAGTTTTGTCTTTTTTTTCCTCCCAGTCTGTATACTTTTTATTTCCTTTTCATGTCTTATTTTACTAGCTAGAACTTTCGGTATGATGATGAAACAAAGTGATGAAGGGACATTCTAGCTTTGTAACTTACTTGGTGGGAAAGCTTCAAGTTTCCCACCGTTAACTATGATGTTAGCTATAGATGTTTTGTAGATAGTCTTTGTGGAATTGACACACCCCTCTATTCCTAGTTCAGTAAGATTTAATATGGTTTTTGTTAGGTTTCGTTAGGTTTCACTCTGTCATCTGCTGTTTTCTGTTTTTCTTTTTTCAGTAGGCTCTGTACCCAGTATGTGGCTTAAATTTATAACCCCTACATCAAAAGTTGCATGCTCTCCCAACTGAGCTAGCCAGGCGCCCCTAAAAAATACTGAACACTTCATAAATTTGTATGTCATCCTTGTGCAGGGGCCGTGCTAATCTTCTCTGTATTATTCCAGTGTTAGTGTATGTGCTACCAAAGCAAGCACTATTTTGTTTCTTCTGGTTGTTTTCTTTCTCTCTTATTCTGCCTTCTTTTGGAATTTTTTTTTTTTTTTTTTTTTTAATGATTCTGTTTTATCTGTTTTGGGCTTATTTGCTGTAACTTTTTTTTTTGTCTTTTGTTTAAGTGATTGATACAGGGCATGGTTGTCGGAAGAGTCTGATTTATTTCCCAGGGGACATTTGGAAACATTTTTTATTTTCATACTGTAGCAGGTGGGGTGTGTTACCAACATATCATGGGTAGAAGTCAGGGGTGCTGCTAAACATCCTCCAATGCACAAGGCAGCCTCCCACAACAAAGACTTACCTTGCCCAGATTGTCATTAGTGCCAAGATTGAGAAATTCTGATTTATAGTTTACGATATACAGATCTTTCTTGACTTGCAATGAGGTTATGTCTCAATAAACTCATTGTAAGTTGAAAATATTGTAAGTCAAAATGTATTTAATGTATCTAATCTGAACATCATGGTTTAGCCTAAAACCTGAACTCAGAACACTTATATTAGCCTATAGTTGGGCAAAGTCAACTAGCACAAAGTCTTTTATAGTCAAGTTTTGAATATTTCATGTAATTTACTGAATACTGTACTGAAAGTGAAAAACAGAATTGTTGTATGGGTACAGAATGGTTGCAAATGTATGGGCTGTTCACTGTCATGATTGTATGATAGACTGGGAGCTGTAGCTCACTGCTTTTTTAATTTTATTCTTTATTAAAGATTTTTAAAATTTATTCATGAGAGACACACAGAGAGGCAGAGACATAGACTGAGAGAGAAACAGGCTCCCTGTGGGGAGCCTGATGCGGGACTGGGTCCCCAGACCCGGGATCACGCCCTGAGCCAAAGGCAGACGCCCAACCGCTAAGCCACCCAGGCATCCCTAGCTCATTGCTTCTGCTCAGCATTACAAGAGGGCATTGTACCACATATTGCTAGCTAGGAAAAGATCAAGATTCAAATTTTGAAGTATGGTTTCTACTGAGTGCATATCATTTTCAAACCGTTGTAAAGTGAAACAATTCTAAGTTGAGTCATCATTAGGCAATTAGCTGTATATCTTTAGTTTATCACAATCTTCAAGTGATACACATACAGTGTATTGTACAGTGTAAGAACCTTATGATAGTGTATTTCCATTTCTCCCTGCCCAAACCTTATGCTATTGTTTCTATACATTTTACACTTGTAATAAATCCTATAACACATTCTTATTATTTTTACTTAGACAGCAGTTATTTTTCAAATACTTTAAAATGAAAAGAGAAAGATTAGGTATTTATCCTTATGATTACTCCTTTCCATCAGTTTGTTTTATATCCAGACTTCATCAGGTATCATCTTCCTTTTTCCAAAAGGATTTCTCTTATCATTTCTTGTATTGTGGGCCTGCTGGTGATGAGTACTTCAGCTTTTACATGTCTAAAAATGTTCTTTCTCTGTTTTTGTGTGTGGTAAGGCACATAACAAATTTACCCTTTTAACGGTTTATAGATGTAAGTAAGTTACAATATTGCTAACTATATGTGCATTATTGTATAACAGATCTTTAATCTCTAATGTCAGCTTTGTTTTTGAAAATATTTTTGCTGGATATAGAATTCTAACTTGACACTTTTTTCTTCCACTATTTAAAAAATGGTGTTCCAGTCTTCTCAGTTGCATTGTTTCTCTCTGCCTCTCTTTTTAAAAGATTTTATTTATTTATTTGAGGTAGCATGCACAAGAGGAGGTTGAGGGGAGAGGGAGAAGCAGACTCTCTGCTGAGAGGAAGCCCAACATGGGGCTCAGTCCCAGGTCCTCAAGATCATGACCTGAATTGAAGGCAGATGCTTAACCGATTGAGCTACCTAGGTGCCCCCACTTGCATTGTTTCTGATGAGAAATTCTGTGTCATACTTACCTTGTTCCCCTATGTGTAGCATGTCTTTTTCTCTAGCCTAGTTGGTGGGAACAGGTGCTCTTCTTGGCCCTGACAGGCATTTTTCCTTTGAATCCTTTGGGGGATAGATAGTTCTTTCTCCAGTGTTAGGTAGTTTATTCACAATGTGCTGATGAGTACTATGCTGAATACTACAGAGAACTGCAGATCTCCTGGGTTGTCTCTGCAGAACCTTCCCTTTTGGTACTCTGTCTTATGAAGCTTAGATGCTTTCATTTTCTTAGACTCTTGTTTCTGTCTCTTCAATTCATGAAGTCTTCTAGGCTCTGTCTTACTTCTCTTTCATGCTCCATGGCATAGAAACTTTTCCAGGATAGTAAGCTGAGGCAATTGTAGGGACTGTTTGTTTTGTTTTACTTTTATTTATTTATTTATTTTTAAAGATTTTATTTATTTATTCACAAAGACACAGGCAGAGGGAGAAGCAGGCATCATACAGAGAGCCTGACGTGGGACTCGATCCAGGGTCTCCAGGATCACGCCCTGGGCTGCAGGCGGCACTAAACCGCTGCACCACAGGGGCTGCCCCCTTGTTTACTTTTAAATATTCGTTGTCCTTCATTGCCTACTGTCCAGTATTTGGAAAACCATTGTTTCAACTCTCTTCAGACTTTTTTGTTGCTTCAGGTATAGAAGGGTGAATTCATTCCTTGTTACTTCACCTCTTTATTTATTTGCAATTTAAAAGATTTTATTTGAGAGAGAGAGAGACACCACGTGTACACAAGCAGGGGGAATGGCAGAGGGAGAAGCAGGCTCCTCACTGAGCAGGAAGCCTGATGTGGAGCTCCATTCCAGGACCCTAGTATCATGACCTGAGCCACTCAGGTTCCCTTGCAATTACTAAAAACTAAAATTCATATAATGTAATTCACCATATTAAAGTGTGCAATTTAGTGGTTTTTACTATATTCATATATAGTTATCAACATCATAACTATATTGTTCCGGAACATTTCCATCACCCTAAAAAGAAATCCCATACCTTAGTCATTTTCCATCCTACAACCTCTGCCACTCCCTGACAACCACTTACACACTTAATTTCTCTGTGGATTTGCCTATATCTGGACATTTCCTGTAAATGGAATTAAATAGTATGTGGCCTTTTATATCTGATGACTTTCACTTTCACATTGTACAGTGTTTTAAAGATTCATGCATGTTGTAGTACTTCATTCTTTTTCATAGCTGATTAATATTCCACTGTATGCCTTTCATCTTTGTTGGTGTGGAAGTCAGCTGCTGAATCTTTTTAACTATTTTCTCTCATGTAGTCCATTTTTGGCGTTTCCAGGGGACTTTAATATGCTGCCAGGACTGAGAATCAGATTTAAAAAGTACTAGAAGAGAAGCAAGTTTAATTAGAATAAGAAAATTACTTATCTGGAATCTTTTTTCTTTTGTCTTCCTCCATCTCTGTCTTCTTTTGATTGTGGAAGAGATACCTGATCAGTAGTTTTATTTTAAAAAATATTTTATTTATTTATTCATGAGAGACCCAGAGAGAGGGGCAGAGACACAGACAGAGGAAGAAGCAGGCTCTTCTAGGGGAGCCCAATGTGGGACTTGATCCCAGGACCCCAGGATCAGGAGCCGAGCCAAAGGCAGACAGTCAACCACTGAACCACCCAGACGTCCCCTGATCAGTAGTTTTATTTTTTATTTTTTTAAATTTTTATTTATTTATGATAGTCACACAGAGAGAGGGAGAGAAAGGCAGAGACACAGGCAGAGGGAGAAGCAGGCTCCATGCACCGGGAGCCCGACATGGGATTCGATCCTGAGTCTCCAGGATCGTGCCCTGGGCCAAAGGCAGGCGCCAAACCGCTGCGCCACCCAGGGATCCCTGATCAGTAGTTTTAAAGATTGACACTGATTGCTTTTTGTAATACATACTATTTGAGTAAATTGTAGAAAATGTAGAGGAGAAAATTAGAGACCATCTATAGTTTCACTAGTTAATACATAGGCACATTTCTTTTTTTTTGTTTTTGTTTTTGTTTTTTCCATAGGCACATTTCTTACTAGCCTTTTTTAAAAATTCTACATTTATTCATTCTATCATCTTTTTAAAAATGTTTCTATTTATTTGAGCGAGGGGGTGGAAAGAGAGAGCATGCGAGCGAGCACGCATGAACATGAGCAGGAGGAAGAGAGAGGAAGAGAGTAGCCTGACCTGGCTCAGGACCCTGGCATCCTGACCTCACTCAACTGAAGGCAGACACTTAACTGACTGAGCCATCCAGGTGCCCTCAGGGCAGCATCTTTTTGGGTTTTTTTCAAGATTTTATTTATTCATGAGAGACACACAGAGAGAGGCAGAGACACAGGCAGAGGGAGAAGTAGGCTCCCATGTGGGGGTCCCGATGTGGGACTCGATCCCGGGACCCTGGGGTCACGCCCTGAGCTGAAGGCAGATGCTCAACTGCTGAGCCTCCCAGAGATTCCCCTCATGCTAGCATCTTAACATTCTATGTACCTTAATATATTTGAGATTATCTTCAGTATATGGTTTTATTTTCTGCTTTTTCTACTTAATGCATAAATATTTTCAGATGTCATTATTTTTCAAGAAGTCTTACATGGCAATGTATTTAAAGCTTAGAAACATCTTATCAAACTGTTTTCCAGATTATACCAATTTACACTTTAACACATTGACTAGCACTCATTCTTGAAAGTGTCGGTTTTACTCATCACAATTTTACCAGCATTGTAAATATTGTCTTTCCAGCATGTTTTGTTTACATCAACTCTTTGTTTCATCATGTTATTTTTTTTCTTCTTCTTCTTCCTCTTCTTCCTCTTCTTTTTTAAACTTTAGGTAGGCTATATGCCCAATGTCATGCTTGAACTCATGACCCGGAGATCATGTTCTACTGGCTAAGCCTGCCAGCCACCCCTTTTCTTCCTTTTAAAAATCAACTTTAGGGCAGCCCGGGTGGCTCAGCGGTTTGGCGCCTGCCTTTGGCCCAGGGTGTGATCCTGGAGACCCAGGATTGAGTCCCATGTCGGGCTCCCTGCGTGGAGCCTGCTTCTCCCTCTGCCTGTGTCTCTGCCTCTCTCTCTCTGTGTGTCTCTCATGAATAAAGAAAATCTTTAAAAAAATAAATAAAAATCAACTTTATTGAAGTGTAATTTACATAAAGTATAAAACATTTGTGTGTGGTTTCTTTATTTTTAAAAACAAATTATCTGTGTAATCACCATTCCAAACAATAAGTAGAACATTTTCATTCCCCACAAAAGTCCCCTTTAACCCTTTTTGCAGTCATATCCTCCACCCCCATTTCAATGAACTAATGATCTGATTTTGATCACTGTATATTAGTTTTGTGTCTGGTTATTTCTCTATGCATTTTTTTGGACTTCAAGAAATTTTTATTCATTTTTTTAAAGATTTTATTTATTTATTCATGAGAGACACAGAGAAAGGCAGAGACACAGACAGAGGGAGAAGCAGGCTTCCCTGCAGGGAGCCCGACGTGGGACTTGATCCCGGGATTCCAGGATCATGCCCTGGGCTGAAGGCAGATGCTCAGCCGCTGAGCCACCCAGGCATCCCAAAATTTTTATTCAAGTACAGTTGACCCACAATGTTATATTAGTTTCAGGTGTACAACATAGTGACTCCACAATCCCATACATTATTATTCAGTGTACAACATGGGAAGTCATAGTCACCAAGTAATGTTATTATAATATTTTTATATTCCCCATGCTGTACTTTTCATCTCTGTGACTTACATATTATGTAACTGGAAATTTGTACCTTGTATCCCCTTCACCTAGTTTTTTGCCCATCCTCCAAACTCCTTCCCTAAAGTGGACTCATTTAAAAAAAATTTTTTTAATATAAAATCCATTAATTAACATATATCGTTAGTTTCAGTGGTAGTGTTTAGTGATTCATCAGTTGCATACAACACCCAGTTCTCATCACATCTCTTGCCCTCCGTAATGTCCATCACCCAGTTACACTATCTTCCCACCACCCCCTCCCCCTCTGGCAACCCTCAGTTTACTTCCTACAGTTAAGAGTCTCTTATGGTTTGTCTTTCTGTCTGATTCTGTCTCGAACTATTTTTCCCTCCCTTCCCCCGTGAGCCTCCATTTTGTTTCTTAAATTCCACATAGAAGTGAAATCATGTGGGCAACCAACCCCGGTGGCACAGCGGTTTAGCGCGGCCTGCAGGCTGGGGTGTGATCCTGGAGACCGGGGATCGAGTCCCACATTGGGCTTCCTGCATGGAGCCTGCTTCTCCCTCTGCCTGTGTCTCTGCCTCTCTCTTCGCTCTCTCTGAATGAATGAATAAATAAATCTTAAAAAAAAAAAAAAGTGAAATCATGTGGTATTTGTCTTTCTCTGATAGAATTATTTCCTTTAGCATACCACCTATTTCCATCCACATTGTTGCCGATTTCATTTTTGATGGCTGAGTAATATTCCTGTGTGTGTGTGTGTGAGAGAGAGAGAGAGAGAAAATATACACATCTTCTTTATCCATTCATCTGCCAGTGGACATCTGGGCTCCTTTCCATAGTTTGGCTGTTGTGGACTTTGAGGTGCAGGTGCCTCTTCAGATCACTATGTTTATATCTTTTGGGGAGATACCTAGTAGTGCAATTGTTGGATAATAGGGTAGCTGTATTTTTAACTTTGTGAGGAAGCTCCATACTGTTTACCAGAGTTACTATACCAGCTTTCATTCCTAACAGCAGTATAAGAGGGTTCCCCTTTCTCCTCAGTATACTTTCAAGATACATCATTGTGACCGGATGCTTGGGTGGCTCAGCAGTTGTCTGCCTTCTGTTCAGGACGTGATCTCAGGATCTGGGATCGAGTCCCGCATCAGGCTCCCTGCAGGGAGCCTGCTTCTCTCCCTCTACCTGTCTCTGCCTCTCTGTGTGTGTGTGTCTCTCATGAATAAATCTTTAATTAAAAAAGATCATTGTGCATATCATTAGTTTCATCCCTTTTTATTATTATTATTTTTTACCTGAGTAACGTTCTAATGAATGAATGTATTCACTTTGTCTGTTTACCTGTTAACTCACATTTGTATTGTTTCTAATTTTTGGCTGTTGCAAGTAAAGTAGCAGCTAACATCCCTGTGCAAGTTATTTGTGGACATGCATTTCAATTCTTGGGTGCATACTTATTTAGCAGGATTGCTGGGTGATGTGAGAAGTACGTATTTTTTTAAGTTATTTATTTGAGAGAGAGAGAGAGTACTTGTTGGGGAGGGCAGAGGGAGAGAGATAATCTCAAGCTGACTCAGATCATGACCTGAGCTGAAATCAAGAGTCTGATGCTTAACAGACTGAGCCACTCAGGTGCCCTATGATAAGCATGTATTTATTTACTTCATGAGAAACTGCCCAGTAGTTTTCCAGTGACACACCAACAGTTGGTGTTGTCAGTTTCTTAATTTTAGTCAGTTTGTGATTATGTAGTCAAAACCTGTGGATTTACTTTGCATTTTCCAGATGTAAAGTTATTGAGCATCTTTTTTTTTTTTTTTTTTAAGTTGTTGAACATCTTTTCAAGTAGTTACTGGTCCTTATTATATTTTGTGAAATGTCTGTTTAAATCATTGACTGAATTTGTTAAAAAATTCGGTTGGTTGTTTATTATCATCATCATTATTATTTTTAAAGATTGTATTTATTCATGAGAGACACAAAGAGAGAGGTAGAGACATAGGCAGAGGGAGAAGTGGCTCCCCATGGGGAACCTGATGGTAGACTCAATCCCAGGACCCTGGGATCATAACCTGAGCCAAAGGCAGCCACTCAACCACTGAGCCACCCAGGTGCCCGCCCTCCTTACCCTCCTTTAATTCCCTCATTAATTGGCTGGCACCTTTGTCTAAAATTCATTCTCTATATGTGTGTGCGACTATTTCTGGACTTCTGTGTGGTTGTTTTCTGTTGCTTTATATGTTATGTTAGTGACAGTGTTGATTAATTTAGCTTTATGATTTAGTTTGTAATTAGATTGTGTGTGTCCTTCAAATTTATTCTTTTTCAAGGTGATTTTGGCTATTTTTCTTTTGCCTTTCTATATGAATTTTAGAATCAATTTTCCATTTCTGTTTTTTAAAAAAACTCTTGTTGGGGTTTTGATTGGAATTTATTAGAAATTTAGATAATTTGGAGGAAAATTTACCCAAGTAAAGTTTCTTGGAATAATGTTGACCCTTCCAGTCCATGAACATGCTATATACTTCCTTCTATGTTGTTTTGCAAGTTTTACACATTTATTTCTTAGGCCTGTATCTCTTAAGTATTTAGTAGTTTGGATACTGTTGTAATGTTATTGCTTTTTATTTTCATATTTCAGTTGCCAATATGTGGAAATACAGTTGAGTGTTTAATACTGACTTGTGATATTGTTAAATTCACTTTTTAGTTCTAGGAGCTCTGTTGAGATTCCCTAGGATTTTTCTCCCCTATATGAAGATACCATATACAAATAATTTTATGTCTTCTTTTCCAATCTGCATGCCTGTATTTTTTTTTCCTTCATTGTTATGACTAGAATCTTAGGAGAAGTGTACGCTAGAAGTGGTAACAGACTTCCTTTGAATTTTTGTTTTTTTCAAGATTTTATTTATTCATGAGAGACACAGAGGGAGAGGCCGAGACTCGGGCAGAGGGAGAAGCAGTCTCCCCGCAAGGAACCTGATGCAGAACTCGATCCTGGACCCCGAGATCACGCCCTGAGTCAAAGGCAGACGCTCAACCACTGAGCCACCCAGGCATCCCAGATTGGGGACATTTCTTTCAGGGAATTTTATGTTATGAATGGGTGTTGAAAAAAGCATTTTAATTGTCAAAATTCCTAAATTTTTTTATCCTGTTTTTAAAATTCCAGTATTTTGAATATTGCACCTCTGTGATGTGTTTTAATAAAAAGAAGCTCTTAGATGTGCCATGAACTATTGTGAACACGTTTTTAACTTAAATAATCATTACAAAATTTCTTTGAAGTGCGTATTATCTAAGTTTTACAGATGAGCTTCAAATCATTATGTTCCAAAGGAACTTAAAATTTGTTTCCTGTTCTCTTCATTGTGGCTATATGAATATTCATTTCTAATAAGTGAGATTTATTTGTTTCTCCTTGTGCACTATTTTGGTTTCTCCTCACATTCTTGTTGATTTTAATTATTTTTTAGAGCATGTTAAACATTAACATGGTTTTAAAATTCAGAACCGTACAAGAGATATGCTCAAAGAATTGTTTCTTTCCTTGTCTATTCTACTCTTCATAATACCCTATTTTTTAAAATTCTTAGTTAACTGATAAATGATCATGTTTATCAAAGTTGCTTGTGTATTTGAGAAGAAGGAGCATTGGGTATAAAGTTTTATATATAGCTATAAGATCTGTCTTACTAAATTAGGTCCATGCTTGGGCCCATGCTGTTCTTTGTTCACTTACCTTATGCTGCGAGTCATGTGTTAAAGTTAGTTAATACTATTAGTGTGTCTTTAATCAGTCCTTGCATATGTTGTAGCTTTGCTTTATAAAAAGGTTGTTTTATTTGATGCATAGATAACTTGTTAAATACATATAGGATGTCCAAAACCTATAGATACAGACATGCATGAATGATATGTGGGTATTAAAAGCCTTTATTGTGATTGTGGTTTTTGGGTCATGCTTAATGCTCTTTGACTTACACTCTACATGTCTGATAATTAGGATCTGCTCATTTTTCTTACTGTCTTCCATTACCTGATAAACTTGCATTCATTCCTTTAATTTTACTTTTTCTGAACCACATTTTTGTGTGTGTGTTTCTTTTATACGCACTGTATAGTTGAGTCTTGGGTTATGAGACCAGTTGAAAATTTTTTCATTTTATAATTCAGACAAGTTGAAATTTTTTTAGTTTTTATAGATAAGTTCATTGATATTTATTGATATGAACTGAAATCATTGGCCACTTAAATGACTGAGCCACCAGGTGGCCCTCTCTTTTTGCTCTTATTTTAAAAGATTATATTTTATATTTGAGAAGGTTTGTATTTTTTCTTCCATTCTTAGTTGCATTATTTCCACTTTTTTGGAGATGTTTGTATATTAGTCTTTATTTTTATTTTTATTTTTTTAAGTTAATTTATTTTTTATTGGTGTTCAATTTACTAACATACAGAATGTATATTAGTCTTTAATTCTCTTCCCATCTTTGAGAGATTTGTGGGTGTGTGGGTATAAATTTTTACTAGAGTTTACCAGTTATCTCTTGGTTGGATGAAGCCAAGGTGAAGATGGACCATACTATCCAATATGTAGCTAGTAGTCACTGGTGGCTTTTAAGCGCTTGAAATATGGCTAGTCTGAATTTATATGTTCCATGCATGTAAAATACACACTAGATTTTGTAGACCTGATATGGGAGGAAAATGTAAAGTATAGCCATACATTTTTGAATTGATTGTTGAGATGATAATGTTGTAGGTGAGTAGATGTGGCTTAAATAAAATATATTTTTAAAACTAAATTCACTTTAAGACCATTTTAGCTGACTGTAAAATCCTTGGCTCATATTTTTCATTCATTGAGGTTTCTGAAAATGTTGCTTCATTGATGTTTTGCACTGATGTTTTTGAAGTCTGATTTTAGTGGTTTTCTTGCCATTTCATTTATTGTAATAACATTAATTTATAATAATCAGTACTATTATTTTATTATGATCATTTATTTGTAGTGATTAAGATTGAAGATTTTTCATTACTGAAGATTTTTTCATTATTTTTGAAATAGTTTTATTCAGGAATGTGTCAGAATTGGTTGTTGTTTTGGATTACTTTTGCCAGGTACTTGATAAGCTTTTTGTTTATTGCTGTAGTGAAGACTTCATAACCTAAAGTTTGCTACCTGAGCCATTTTTAAGGGTACAATAGTTTTTTAACTATGCACAGTATTATGCCACAGATATTTAGCACTTTTTCATCTTAGAACATTGCAACTCTACCCACTGAACAACAGTTTTTTTCCTCCTCACATAGTCCCTGACAACCACCACTCTACTCTCTATTTTTAAGAATTCGACTACTTTAGAGGGCACCTGGTTGGCTTAGTCAGTAGAACATGCAAGTCGTGATCTCAGGGTTGTGAGTTCAAGCCTCACATTGGGTGTAGAGATTACTTAAAAGTAAAATCTTTGAAAAAAATAAAGAATTTGACTACTTTAGGTATCCTATAAGTGAAATCACAAAGGATTTGTCTTTTTGTGACCAGGACTGGCTTATTTCACTTAGCATAACTCTCAAGGTTCATCTATGTTAGAGCATATGTCACAATTGCCTTCATTTTAAGGCTGACTAATAATATTCCATTATATGTATATACCGCATTTTGTTTATACCTTCATTTGTCAATAAGCATTTGGATTCCTTCCATCACTGGTTGTTGTGGAGAACATGGATATGCAAATCTTCTAAATCCTGTTTTCAGTTCTTTGGGGTATGTGCATAAAAGTGGGATTGCCGATCTTATAGTAGGGCTGTTATTGTTAAAATCTGTTAACTTTTTTGGAGAACATTTAAGAGTTACTCTCAGCAATTTTTAAGTATACAGTATAGTATTTTTAACTATAGCCACCATGCTGTATGTTAGATCCTCAGAACATATTAAAATTGTAACTGGAAGTTTGTACTTTTTGACCACCTTAATCCATTTTTCCCCATCCCTCCTTGTAGTATTTGTCTGATCCTGGTATCAGGGTAATACTGGTTTTGTTAAATGAATATGGAAGTTTTTCCTTCTCAATAATTTGGCAAGAGGTTGACATATACAGAACATTCCACCCAACAATAGCAGAATATGGGCAGCCCGGGTGGCTCAGTGGTTTAGTACCGCCGTCAGCCCAGGGCCTGATCCTGGAGACTCAGGATGGAGTCCCATGTCGGGCTCTCTGCATGGAGCCTGCTTCTCCCTCTGCCTGTCTCTGCCTCTCTCTGTGTGTGTCTCTCATGAATAAATAAATAAAATCTTAAAAAAAAACAAAACAGCAGAATACATTTTCTCAAGCACACACAGAACATTCTCCAGGATAGATTACATTAGGCCACAAAACAACTTTTTATCAAATTTAAGAAGGATGAAATCATACCAAGTATCTTTTCCAACCACAGTGGAATGAAACTAGAAATCAGCAAAAGGAAAACTGTAAAATTCACGAATATGTGTAAACCAAACATCACTCTTTTAAACAACCAGCAGGTCAAAAAAGAAATCACAAGGGAACTTATAAAATACTGAGACAAATGAAAACGTCATTTAACAGTCTCTTTTAACTGGTAAACTCAGTCCCAGAGAAAAGCTTAAATTGTTTACATCTCTTTCTTTGTTTCACATTATTGATGTTACTAATTAATTAATTAATTACACAGAGACTTAGGCAGAGGGAGAAGCAGGCTCCCCATGGGGAGCCTGATGTGGGACTTGATCCCAGAACCTGGGGATCATGCCCTGAGCCAAAGGCATATCCTCAACCACAGAGCTACCCAGGTGTCCCTTACCATTTAGTTCTATACCAGAATCAAAAATGACTTATGTTCCACCATTACAGTATTCCAAGATTCTGTATTAGTCTATATGTATACGTTTACCAGAGTTTTATGTTTTTGAATGTTTTTGTGTTGCTGTCTGCTGTCTAGTGTCTTTTTGTTTCAACTTGAAGGGACTCCTTTTAGCAATTCTTATAAGACAGGTGTAATAGAGATGAATTCCCTCATCTTTTATCTGGGTAGGTCTTTATTCCTTTGTCATTTTTGAAGGACAGGTTTTCTAGATACAGTATCTTGGTTGGCATTTTTTTTTTCTTTCTATGCGTTGAATTTATTGGCCCACTCCTTTCTGGCTTGTATTTCTGATGAGAAATTGTTGATAATTTTATAAGTGTTCCCATATACATGATGGTTTGCTTTTCCCTTGCTACTTTCAAGATTCTTTGTCCTAGACTGTTGATAGTTTGGTTACAATGTGTCTTAGTGTAGGATTCCTTGAGTTTATCTTTGTTTCTTTTTCTTTTTTTTTTTTTTTTTTGAGTTTATCTTTGTTGATGTTACTTGAGCTTTTTGAATTTGGATGTCCACTTCTTTCCTCATATTTAATTTTCAGCCATTATTTCTTAAAACAAGTTCTCTGCTCCTTTCTCTTTTTTCTTTCTGGGGCTTCCATAATGTTTATATGGATCTGTCAATAGTGTCATATAAATCTCTTAGGTTTTCTTCATTTTTCCCTCCTTTTTGTTCCTCTGACCAAATAATTTCAAATGGTTTCTCTTTGATCTCACTAATTCTTTCCTCTGCTTGGTGAAGCATGCAGTTGAATCCCTTTGGTGGATCTTTCAATTAGTTACTGTACTCTTCAGCTCCAGAATTTCTGCTTAGTTCTTTCTGATAATTCCTTTGTCTTCCTTGGTGTTCTCATTTTGTTCATGTTTCAGCTTCCTTGATTTCAGTTAGCTATTTATGTTTTTGTTTTTTTTTTGTAACACATTGAACTTTGTAAAGATAATTATTTTAAACTTTGTTAAATAATTCACAGGTCTCCATTTCTTTAGGGTTACTTTTGGGAGATTTGTTTCTTTGAGCTACATTTCCCTGTTTCCATGCATCTTGTTTTTTGCTTTCATTTGTGCATTTTATTTTTAAAATTTATTTATTTACTTACTTATTTTTTAGTAATCTCGACACCCAGGTGGGGCTCAAATCCATGACTCCCAAGATCAAGAGTCATTCTTCTGACTGAGCCAGCTAGGTGCCCCTAATTTGTGTGTTTTTAAAAAACAGTCACCTCTCTTAGTTATGAATTGGCTTCATATCCAGAAGACCTTTTCTAGTAGCACAAGCAGGGAAATCTGGAAGAGTTGCATCTTCTCTGGACATGTGCACGTAATTCCCTAATTAAAGAGTATTACTAGTTTTCCAGGAGTTTGTAATCTTTTGCTCCATCTGGTGTCTCTCTGCAGTGCTATAACTTCTTTGGTGCATCAAGGAGACTGAGTTCTCTTTTGTTCCGTAGGCATCCAAAGAATGCTGGCTGGTTCAGTCAGCCCTCTGAGTTAGCTGAAACAGAAGTTAGTCCCTTGGGCGGTTTCCCAAAAAGCTGGAATGTTGGATGTACATTCTACTTTTCTCTTTTTCTTCCCTAGAGAGAAGCTGTGAGCAGAGTGTTTTCTCCTTACTGCACTGAGCATTGTCAGATTGTGCCTGTGGTGGTGGGTTTTTTGTGTGCTATCTTGCTCCCTTATGGGCTTCTTTTTGATATGTAGACTCAAATCTATTATTTCCAGGTATTTTGGGGGGTTGTTGTTTTGAATATTTGTTTTGTTGGATTGTTTTGTTTCTCTTTCTCAGGGACTCCAATTATATGAATGTCATTCCTTCTTTGTTTTACATCTTGCCATTTTTTTTTTTTTAAGATTTTATTTATTCATTCATGGCAGACACAGAGAGAGAAAGAGGCAGAGACATAGGCAGAGGGAGAAGCAGGCTCCACGCAGAGAGCCCGACGTGGGACCTGATCCCTGGTCTCCAGGATCACACCCTGGGCTGAAGGAGGCGCTAAACCGCTGGGCCACGGGGCTGACCTTGACATCTTTTTTTATTCATTTTACTTTATGTCATTTTCATTCTCTTGGTCATTAAAAAACCTTTATGTGACATGTTTTTGTTGGAGTATATTTGCACTTGGCTACTAGTAATTTCAGTCTTCATCTCTGAGATAATTGTCTTTTTCCTTTTTCCTGAGTTCTTTCCATTTTTTTCCCCAAATCCTTCCTTCTCTGATCTTAGTGTGTGTGTGTGTGTGTGTGTGTGTGTGTGTGTGTGTGTTTTCATATCTCTAAAGGTTTCTTTGGGGCATTAAGTTCATTTGTTGTGTTTTTCTTGAAGTGCAGAGTGGAGAGAATTTATTATTAGAGATATAATTGAATCTTTTAAAAAATTTTAATGATAGACTTCTAGGTTATCTTCACTTCTGTAGGTTAAGGGTGGCTCACAGTTTTACTAGTTCTATGGTGCTCTCTTCTGTCTCTGTAAAATGATCTGCTTTTGAGGAATAGGCAAAGAAGGGCTTGTCTCATTTTGGCTGTTTATAGCTAGTATTTCAAAATCCCCATTACCTTGTTTTCTGCAGGACAGATGAACTCAGTTTTTAATTTTTCCTTCTCTGCAGGGATTCAAAACTTCATCTTTTGATTTTGATCTCCCAGAATTTTGCCACACTGGTTTGTTTGTGCTGATGGTTCATCTCTCATTCTCTTTGTTCCTGTGGCTTTATAAATTTCTTAATCCTTTATTGGTAAATTTACTATTGTAAGATGGTGAAGTAGATAAATGTAGGCATTTAGTCTGCTGTCTTTAACTGGGGGTTTTGCATGTGAATTTTTAAAAAACCAATAAATAATTTTTGAGGTGTGTGTGTGTATTTTTTTAATGTAGCCTATCTTAATTGATAGATTCTGATACCCAACAAGTTGGGGCATGAGCTTGGCAAGATGGAAAAGAGACATACAAACAAGGGTTCAGATTTCAGCACTGCTGATTTCTACCAGTGTGGCCAGAGAACCTTATTAGTTTACCCATCTCCAAAAGAAAAAAAATTCTGCCCTGCACGTTGCATGGTTGTGCTTGGTACTTACATATGACTAAAAGCCATAAGTTATTTAGTTTCTTTTAGTTTGCTTTTAACAGTTTCTCATATATTGCCAGGAAAAACAGAAGGCACAGAGATATGTAAATATCTAGGAAAACACCAAAAAATATTTAGGTATACTACAGTACGTTTCAAAAGGATATTTCAGAATGTAAGAGTCATAGGAAGTGACTTTGTGTATTTTGGTGGTGAGTCTATTTAAGACGAAAAACTTTTTTTTTTTTTTGAAGATTTTATTTATTTATTCATGAGAGACACAGGCAGAGAGAGAGAGAGAGAGAGAGGCTGAGACACAGGCAGAGGGAGAAGCAGGCTCCATGCAAGGAGCCCGATGTGGGACCTGATCCTGGGTCCCCAGGATCACACCCTGGGCTTCAGGCTGCGCTAAACCGCTGCACCACCGGGGCTGCCCAAGATGAAAAACTTTTATACCACTTTTTAAACTTGTGAAAATAATACAGATTCATTATAGAAAATTTGGAAAATATGAGAGAGCAGACACACAGAAAAATACATGGCCCACCTAAAAAATATTTTGTGGTATATTCTATTCTATATTCTTCTAGTCTATTTTCTCTACACTTATATTCATTTATATTTATACATGTTATTTATATGTGTTATATTTATACATCTAAGCCAGCATCCACCCACCTGTCCCTTACCTCAAAAATATATTCTAACATCTTTTCAGGTTGAGAAAGGTCTGCATTATGTTATTTTTTACTACTACCTAAGAGTTCCATTTTATGTATAAAACATGATTTATATATCTAACTCTGTATTGCCACTTAGACTTTATGGGTTTTTTTGATGTTATAAACAATGCCGTGAGAAGTATTTTATTTAGTCATTGTTGCCCATTTGTATGTTGCCTTTGATGAATTTCCTAATGAAGTTGGTGGGTCAAAAGAATGCCTTCTTAATGGAAAAGAAATCAAGTAGCACTTGGTTTTTAATATACTTTTAAAAACCAAGTAACTTTACTAATGGTAATGCAGCATGTAACAAGGAATCATCATTATTCCTACCAGTCCTTTGCCTCAATAAAGACAAATGAAAACTCTGGTACCTAGTTCCAGGATTTTGTATGTTTGTCACTGGCGTTTGTTACTGTATGAAGCACAGGCCTCTAGCAGTCATGTCATTGTTGATTTTTTTTTTCTCAATTTTTAGATTGAGAGTCTTCTGATAGTATGGGAGGGAAATGATAGCTGAGGATTTATTTTAGAGCTAAATTTGGTCTGTAAATTAAAATGGGGGAGTGTGTCATGATCTGGCTCCTTAGTTTCTGGCTGCAGCTCTGTCATCTGCCAGCTGTGTTAACAAGAAGAGAGTCATCTATGATCTATTTTTAAATTTCCTCACATATAAAATTAAAATATTAAGTCTTCATCTATTAAAGATGTATTTCAATAATTGGATAATACCTAAAAACGTTTTGTACTTAGAAGAAAGTCCATTATATCAAAAGAATCTCTTCAGATCAAAAATGTGCTACCAGTTAGCTCAGTTTCCTCTTTGTCACCCATTTTTCTAGAATATTAGCATTACAAGTACATGTTTTTTTATTTTTTAAATTTTATTTTATTTTTAAGAGAATTTATTTGAGAAAGAGTGAAAGAGAGCCCAAGTGGAGGAGAGGGATAGAGGGAGAAGGAGAAGCAGATTCCTTGCTGAGAAGGGAGCCTCTAATGCAGGGCTGCATCCCAGGACCCTGGGTCCATGACCTGAGCCAAAGGCAGATGCTTAACTGACTGAGCCACCCAGGCTTTCCTGGTTTTTTTTGTTTGTTTGTTTTTTGTTTTTTGTTTTTTGTTTTTTTCAGGCTGCTTTTTACTTTTATTTATTTTTTAAAAATTATTTATTCATGATAGAGAGAGAGAGAGGCAGAGACACAGGAGGAGGGAGAAGCAGGCTCCATGCCAGGAGCCCAATGTGGGACTCGATCCCGGGACTCCAGGATTGCGCCCAGGGCCAAAGGCAGGCGCTAAACCGCTGAGCCACCCAGGGATCCCCCTTTCCTGGTTTTTTGTTTTTAACAGCCCATTTTAGTAAAGATGAAATAGTCAAATAACACTCAATTCAGAGTGCTGAAATTTGATCCTCCTGTGTTTATACCATAACTAAGAGCAAATCCTTTGTTTCTTGAGTCTCATTTATGTTATAATATCTATTCTTGTCCCCAGATTTTTTTTAATTTTTTTTTTTTTATTTATTCATGATAGTCACACAGAGAGAGAGAGAGAGAGAGGCAGAGACAGAGGCAGAGGGAGAAGCAGGCTCCATGCACTGGGAGCCCGACGTGGGATTCGATCCCGGGTCTCCAGGATCGTGCCCTGGGCCAAAGGCAGGCGCCAAACCGCTGCGCCACCCAGGGACCCATTGTCCCCAGATTTTGAGGAGTTAATAAGCATGTGATAATGGATGTACTCTGAGAACTATGAAACATTATATAAATGCAAGGTGGCTTTTCATATTGTATCACTTTGTTTGACCAGAAGGGTGAAATGTCAGCAAGTAGTAAGAGTATAGGCTTAAATAATGCTAGCAATTGCTCTTTCAGAGCCTGGCTTTCCTAATTTCTTGATGCTCTCTGTGGGTGTATTTGATCCTCTCACAATTTTTTAGTTAACTCAGAAGTTTTTATTACTAAAGATTCTAAACTGATAGTAATATTTGTATGGGGTGGTGTATTTAGTGCTCCAAATTGGGATCCTATCCTATGAAGAAAAACATACTTCTTCCTGGTATTGAAAGTGGAGAAACTCTCAAATCCAAGCTAGCACCCACCGTCTTTTATCTCAGCTGCTTGCCTTTTATTGAATGTGTCTGAGCTTTTGCCTATTTTGAACATTTTTTTTCTCTGCCTCGATTGTGGTTTTTTGGTTTTGGTTTTTGTGGGGTTTTTTGGCTTTTGCCTTGCTAAATCTCTGTTGATCCTGAAAGTTTTAGTTTAGATTTTCTTTGGATATCTTTCTTTCTTTTGGATATCTTTCTTTGGATATCTTTCTCTATCCTCCTTAGACAGTGGTTTGACTAATTGAGAAGAGAGATGCTTGTCAAGTCCAAACATGATTGCATAATTAGGTATCTCTCTTCTACTAGCTAAATTCCTTAATAGCAGTCTCTCATTCATTCTTATAATTCTCAGTAACAGGAGTAGTATCTGATACCTACTAGATGCCCTGAAATAGTATTGAAAGAATGACACTAATAAATTCTTAGCCAGTATTCTTTTATCTCTTAGGTAAATTACAGAATGTCTCTCTGATAAGGTGAGATTTGAGGGAATTTCAAGTACAATCTTTTTGGATATTTAGGAACTTTAAGGAAAGGCAGTGTGGCTACAATAAAGGATGGGTAGGGAGAGGTAGAAGCTAAGGTTAGAGAAATAAGGCCTTATAAGTCAATGATCATTTTAATCTTTGATCTGATATGAAGAGGATCTATTGGGGAGTGACATGACCTAATTTGTCTTCCACAAAGTAAAAGTACTTTGTTGAGAATGATCCCTTGTGGGCCAAGGGAGAAAGTAGGCATTAAGTGGTGGAGACAATGAAAATTACTAGAATCAGGATGTATTTTTAATAGGAACTTTTGTTTAACCTTAGTTTAAAAATATTTCTTGCTGTGATAGTAATACAGTCTGTTGAACATTTTTTTTTTTTTTTGAGTTACTCAAAATTTTTTACCTTTGAAGTTTCGGGTGTGTAATTGCAGAGGATAATTAAAACCTGTGACACAAATGGTTTTTCTGTCATTTGCATATTTTCCTGTATCCTGGTACTGGTTGACAAACACCTCTGTTAATTTAGCAAACAAGGGATCAGTTTTCTTTTAATTGATATGTTAAATTCTAGTTTGGGAATATATGTATATTTAATCTTTAAAGAAAATTCTGCGTAATAAAATTATAAACATCTAAGATGATAACAGGATGAGCACAAGTATTAAGAGACATCATTGGCAATGTTTTCTATAGTTCTATGCTGAAGAATCTATAATTCTTAAATCACCTTGCAGTTATTAAATAAAGTAAATTTTAAATAGCATTATGCATTGAATTAACATTATTAAAACGACTTATGTTGCCTACTTTACATTTTCCAGGAACATCATTTACAGCGAGCTATTTCAGCACAGCAAGTGTTTAGAGAAAAAAAAGAGAGCATGGTCATTCCAGTTCCTGAGGCAGAGAGCAACGTCAACTATTACAATCGCTTGTACAAAGGAGAGTTTAAACAGCCAAAACAGTTCATTCATATTCAGCGTAAGTTTGTTGATTCATTGTTTTCTGTTTGTAATTTAAATTTATCAATCAGTGAAAATCCTTTCTCTCTTTTATGCCCAAAGAGATTTTAATTTTTCAGTGCATATACACTGATTCATAGAAATGTAAAACATTATGGAATAAAATCTCTCTGTGCTTAACATCTGAACTTGGAAATCATTTTGAGTGTTAGTTGCATTTGGAACATTTGATCTTTATGTAGTATAGAATTTTGTGTAGCACTTATATTTTATTATTATACATCTAAAAGTTGGTGGATTACTGTACTCAAATTTAAGATTTATTTTTAAAGGCCTAGAGGCTATTATGATGCTGATTCGGGTGAATCTTCAGAAATTTTTTAGAATTAGATTCTACCCCTCTACATCTAATTTTTATAAAATTCTATTTCTGCCTCCTTGATACTCTCTTATTTTTCTCCCTATTACTATTTGAATAGTAACCATCTCTTGCCTTAAAACTGTTTCACAAATGTCTTATTTTATTTACTACTCTTCTATTGCCTTTCCTTACCCTCTTCTAATGTATCTTCTCCACAAAGTCCACTGGCACCAGAGTGGTCTTCCTGAACTGTCAATCTGATCTAATTATTCTTTGGCTTAAAATCATGCTCTTCTTTACAGTCTAGGAGAGAAGCTTTCAAAGGATGGGTCAGACAGATGCTCATGTTTTGGTATCTTGTCTGATTGTGTAAGAAAAAGCCTTGGGTAACTTAGTTAAAATTGAGATTCCAGGGCTCTGGTTTAGGTCTGCCTTTCTGAGGTATGTGGCCTGACAATAAGTATTTTTAAAAAGTTCCCCATGTAATTATGAAACCTTTCTAGATTTAAGACTGACTTTTCTATCAGTTCTAAGATGCACGTTTTTTATTGATCGTCTTTGGAATAAGATTGCATATTAAATTGCTGTTGTCCTGAATTCAGGTCTATTTTATCTAAAGAAAACTTATTTTTGCTAAGCACCTAGGGATACTTCCAACAGGAGACCACTTTAAAGTGTTTGTTGTTTACTTGTTTTTAGTCTGTACTGGTAGCTTTAGACCTACCTAGAGTTGAAGTTCTCAGGGGGAGATTTCCCCCTCCACCTTTCACATACAGTTGAGAAATGAAGTTCCCTACTGTTCTTTCTGCATAGTTGGTTTATTTCTTATCTTAAGCTGAGTTGTTACCACTTAGTAGTGTATCTTTATGCAGGAATATTCTATTAAACTTAATAGACTCCAGCAGAAGTGTTTTTTTTTTCTTTCTTAGAGTACATATAAAGTCATGATGCACCTTGTAACTGATGACAGTTTAGATTTGACAGAATTCATAACAGCCAAAATCTCTAGTCTGAACACAAGACCCTTTGTGATTTTTTTTTTCCTGTCTACTCCATTAACCTCATTTCCAGTTGTTCTTCCCCTCACTCTCTTTAGTATAGAAACTAAGGTAAATTACTCACATTTGCCTGGTTGTTTCACGTTTCACACTTCCTTGCATGTGCTATTCAAGTCCTCTTTCCTGTCCTGTAACTCATTTAAGACCTAAAACTCCCCTAAGAAGCTTATCCTGACCTTGTTCATTTGACCTCTGATTTTTACTTATCTTGTTTTCGTTGTATATACCTCTATTAGAGGACTCACCGTACTTTATTAACCGTTCGTTCTCTTTCTCCTTTTAAACTATGAGCTCCTGGGGCAGAGACTTCTGTTTTATTTTCTCTTTGTGTCTTTAGATGAAAGCTCATGGCTTATAGACGCACAATAAATGGCATGTGTGTTGACTGAATTGTTTTTAAATGACTTTTAAAAGGCTCTTAGATATCAGAACCATTTTCCAGAGATTCTTTGAATTTTGAGAGAAATACGATGCAGAAATTATTTATGTGTTGTTTTTTTTTCCCTCTGTGTTCTTTGACTTTGAGCCCTTTATCTTCCTGAATTTGCTTTGTCTTTGTATCGGGAAGGAGATAGCTGTTCGCAATAGGAATTTTAAGGATTTTTCAAGCCAAAGTGTCTGTCGTTGTTGTCTTTGTATTTTTAGTAACAGTGTAGCTAGACATCAGGAGCATATGTAAAAACCACTCTAGAAAACCAAGAAGGAAGAAATTGGGTGTAACCCACCTGGGTCAGACCCATTAGATACAAAAAACATTAATCTTATGTTGGCTTTTAAATTTAATTTCATTGTGTAACTGTGGAAGATAGAATAAAAATAACATTTTAACTTTCATTTTTTTCTTTTAGTCAAAGTAGCTATTCTACATACTATACACAGTATTCTGTACATACAAGTATTGTTTTTTCTATGTACATTTTAAGTTTCTCAGATTTTACTATAGTCTGTGATTGTTGTTTTCAATGCCTATTAATTTTTTATCAAATTGATATTCCGCATTTCATTACCTGTGTGCCTATTACTGGCCTTAAACTTGTCTCTGCTAAAACTTAAATTCATGTTATCATAGAGATTTTTTTTCAAGGAAGAGCTTTTTTTTAAAAAAGTTTATTTATATTTAGTAATCTCTATACCCAATGTGGAATTTAAATTCACAAACCTGTATTCAAAGGTCACATGCTCTTCTGACTGAGCTAGCTAGGCACCCCTCAAGGCAAGTCTTTTAAATATTTTGTGACATAACTTCTTTCTTGAGTCCTTAAGTATAAGAATTCCAGAAAATATTGCTCTGGCTTTTTCCTTTTGTTCTTTACATAATAGATTTCAAAGTATCCCTATTTGCCTGGCTAGAAAAAGACGTAGAATTGCCACAGTAGGGTGGACTAGTACAGGTCCATCACATTGTTTGCCTGGGCTTTGGCAGAAGCTTCTTTATTGGTCTACACTGCTGCTAATGTGATTATTGTCCATTTAGAGTTGTTCAAAGCTTCTCTGTTGTCTATCGGATAAAATTTTAGTGTTGTACTTTAAGGCCCTTCTTTGTGCCTATCCAGCCTTGGTTCTCTGTGGGTTCTTCCACTAGGACCACCAACCTTACTGAGTCTGTTGGAAGTAATGGTCTGTTTCCTTCTCTAGATGGTAGGATCCTCAGCAGCACAGTTTCACCTCATTCACCATGCAGTCCTAGAATACAGCCTCAATACAATTTTTTTTTCCAATTCCTCTAAGCCTTCGCACTTTCAGCTATGAAATAATGAGCTCCTTGCAGCACTCTGACTTATGCCATATTTTCTCATACCTTCACGCTTTCACATACCTCTTTACTTCTGTCCTCTCTTGTTAGCATATAACTTGTTCTCTGTCTCATCTCCAGGATTACATATAACAGCCTTCTCAAAGCAAAATTCTTGGCACTGTTTACCTCAAGCCCCCCCATGTCACGTGCACACTGTCATTGTGGCATTAACCACCTTTGGTTGTGATTGTCTGCCCTTTGTTGTCTCACTAGGCTATAGCAGTCATTGAGAGTAGGGACATATTTTTCCTTTTAATTTCACTGCCCAGTCGTACCTAGCATGTGGGTGTATGCAGTTTAATATTTGCTGAATAAATAAATGAGTGAATCATTGGGTGATTGAAGATAAAAGTATACACACTATGACATTTTTGAGATACTGATCTTGTAGGAATTAAAATAACAGAATTGTACACAGAATCAAAAGTAACAAAATTGATATGTACAGTGAAAATGAGGAGCTTTGTGGATCCAAGTTGGAAATGAAAAGTGAGCTTTTTATTTACAACATTGTCATTTTAGGACAAAACTCATATATGCCAGGAGTTGGGAGTAGAGTGATTCCAGTCTTGGTATGGATGAGGCACCATTGTTTCTTCCCATCTCTTTCAGTACTAGTTCTCCATAGTGGCCTGTGCTGGTAGTCTGAGGAACTTCTTTAAATCTGAAACATTGGGGTATTCTTTTCAAGTTGGAAGCATCTTGGAGGCATAGAGTTTTTGATGACGTAAGATACTCCAAAGTGTTCCTCATTTGGCTAATTCTCCACACTGGTCAGTTGGATGACACCTGTATAAGATGCTGCCTCCATTTTTACTTACTGTTAAAACAAGTTTACTTTGGGTACCTCAACCCAGATGTTATAATTCCTTCATTCCTCTTGGAATTTAAGAACTTCATCAAATTCAGAACCCAAATTTTTCTCCTTGAGGATATGACTTTGATTACATTGTAGTAAGTTCCTTATTTTGACCTTCCATTACCCCTTTTATTTAATATAATATTATAGGGCAGCCCCGGTGGCGCAGCGGTTTAGCGCCGCCTGCAGCCCGGGGTGTGATCCTGGAGACCCGAGATCAAGTCCCGCATCGGGCTTCCTGTGTGGAGCCTGCTTCTCCCTCTGCCTGTGTCTCTGCCTCTCTCTTCGCTCTCTCTGAATGAATAAATAAATAAATCTTTAAAAAAATTTATAATATTACACAGTTGACATTAATTATCTCAGAATTTTAGAACATGAAGGAACTTGAGATACTGTTTCAATATTGTTTTCGAAGTGTTCTGAAGTTAATTTGTATCTAGTTTTGAATTCCCCTAAATGGTTCTTGAAACTAGGACTCCTTATCTTTTTTTTGAAAGGTCTCTTCCTCTTCTCACTGCATTACACACCTACAAACACAGATCAGCAGACCATCTCACCCTGCTTCTTGGCTGAAAGAAAGGAGAGTTTAGGAGGACAGATAGGTAGGAAGTAGCCTCCTTGTTATCTGCCAGGCAGGGAGAGGAACTTACTGAAAGGAGGTTGACTGCTGTTTGTATCGGCAACAAAGATAATAAAGCCTTGGGAAAGTGCCGATCTTTGCCTCTATAATACTGTAACATGTCAGTACGCGTGAGGGTGGCTTCCTCAGTCTGATAAAGCTGACCATTGTCAAATCAACATTGGGAAAAGAAGAAACTTATTCAACGTAAAGTGGACCAATATATTCCACTGGGTTTTCAGCAGGAGTGAGATAGATGCTGGCCTAATATCTAACTTAAGTCTCACTATCCTTGCAATGGCCGTTGCTATTCTCATTAACGAAAATGATGATAATTGACCCTTTACACTGGTGGGACAGACATGTTTTGATTGGCAAGCATTGGAAAAGATCCCAAATGAAGAGTATTGCTTTGTTTATACAGTAAAACTCCTTGGTTTGAAAAAGAATGCATTCTAAGAACATCACTTTTTGTAAAAATGTTATTGGGTGTATATTAATAGGTGAATTGAGCATGTGATGAAATGAATCACACATTTACGAAAATAAATATTAGAAAAAAACAGTGCCATGAATACAGAAATAGAGTGTATCAGATTTGTGGAGAACACATTCCAGGTGAAGCTAGATTCCACACTGGGATGATTTGAAGGCATGATAACAGGGATAGTGAGCCAGGCTAGACCCTGACGGCAACTCACGTTCAGATCAGCTGGCTCTAAGGATCTTCCTCACTTCTCAGGATTATGCTGAGCCTCCTATTCTTGGGTAAAGCTGTTAGTGTGGGTGTGAAGGCTGAAATGGTAGAGCAGTACCTGGGTAGCTATGAATACAGGAAAGAGGAGGAAATCCAAAAGTCAGAAAGTGTTAAAGTAATACCAGGTGTTTGGGGGGAAAAGCAAAATAATCATTTGGTGGTCTGACTAGAGAGATGAAAAAGAAGTCGGAGTACAAAGAGAGTGCCTTTTGGGCCTTTATGTATTTATTTATTCCCACTATTAAAAAATTGGAGTTACTGAGTAAAATACATCATAGAGTAAAGAGCATGGTTAAAGAAATTGAGAAGAAAACAAAGACACTACAGTAAGAGGTTAAGTCTGATGTGTAATAGTACATATTTTAGGCATGATGCAATTAATAGACAAAAGCAGAAAAGTAAGATTGGCTTTAAGGTGCATATTTCAGTACAGGTTTCCTGGCACTGAAGTGTTTAGAACTCTCCTGTGGGGCCACACAAAGAAGATACTGTGATGTAACCCAGCACACCTGGTTTTGTTAATAGGGGTTACCAGAAACAGGCTTTCAGCATATTCACCTAGCAGCTAGTATCTCCATGGAAGATTCTTCAGTGACACCGCACTGCCCTGAGAGTTGGCACCTTTTAGCATTTTGTATGTCTTCCTATCTACCTTAAAAGACTAAATTTCCTTCCCATCTTACTCCGTAATACAATTTAATGGGCTGTCTACCCTACCTATAAAAATATTTTTTACATGCATATTTCCTGACAGTTTTAATTGAAGACTAAACTTTTCTTTCCACAGTTACGGGTAAAAGGCATAGTAAAATAGCATTTACTGATTGCCATGCCCAGGTCCTGTTCGTGTTTTACATGTATAAAGTCAGTTATGCCTTAAAGGAATCTTACAAGGCAGCCAGTGTTCTTACTCCCCTTTTAAAGAAATATTTCATAAAGAGTCAAAGTAATGCAGCTAGCAAGTGGAAGAGTCAGAATTTGAACCAGGCCCTCTAGCTCTAGAGTGTGCCTGTTTAACTCTGGTATAGTTTTTCAGTCATAGCTTATCATTCTAAGATGCAAATACTGATACACATTAAACAAATACATTTCTGTTCAAATGTGGCTGATGATAGAATCAACAATGGGAGTAAAGAATTCCTTTTTTCATTTGTTTTGTGTGTGTGTGATGGATAAATTGCAGGATGGAGGATGGTTGTTGTCAATAGAAAAGGAAATCCTGGATGTTAAAGGCAGATACAAACACTTGTTATGACACTTTGCTGGTTTGGCCTGTCAGGGTTGATTGATGAATGGAAGAGCACTGTGCATGGGGATGAAGGAGATGCCAGGAAGAGAGAAAAGCTTGAAGAAAAGGGAACCATGAGAGTAATCTAAACAAGTATAAAAGCACATTTTTCAGTTTTGCTTAGGGTAGTGAGGAACTCTGAAGACAGTCCTGCAACTTTCATGGAAGGAGGTCCAAGTTGGGAAAGCACAGTGTGGCAGTTAGTGATTTTAATCTCCCAACTAAATGTTACAGTGGGCAAAGTTTGTTTTGGGTAGAATGGATTGGACTTCATAGGACCTTGATCAAGTAGGTTTTATTGTTTCTGTTTAAGAAAAAAAATCAGGAAAAAAAAATCAGTAAATAGTACTTCTCATGGTTTTTCAGAAAAGGCTAAAATGGGAAATAGAAGTTATGTAAAAGATGAAAAAATAAAAGCCTCCATGATGGTGTTTTTTAAATAATCCAAGATAGTATTTTAGTGATTAAAATAATTTTTTCTCACATTCTTTGATAGTTAATAATCAGAGTTATAGAACCCCCTTCTCCCCGTGAAGGTTAAGTAAAGCCTTCCTTTTCCCTCTAAATTGGACCTTGTTCGAAAATACTTGATTCTCATCATTGGCTTAAGCATCTCCTTTGTGGGGCACTAGAGTGGCTCAGTCACTTAAACATCCATTCTTCTTTTAGGCAATAGAGATAGGATCTCTCTCTTGGGTCATGGGATCAAGCCCCGCACCTGGCTCAGCACTCTTCTTACACTCTAATTAGTGCCCCTCATTACACTTTAATTAACAAGGAGTTTTAGACCCAGATTATTTGTGGATTTGTTATTAGTAAAATAACAGAGATCATGACCAAAGCCCAAGTCAGACGATTCATCAGCCAAATCACCCAGGCTCTCTGTTCTGTGACTTAATTATTATTTTATACTATTAGGTATTAATAGCATGTATATTTTTGCACATATGTAGTTGTAGAATTAGTTTATACTAGTTAAGCGAAGATACTGACTGCACCCAGATATCTAAGTGAGGCTTTTGCCCCCATTCCATGTTACTGAATGATTTGATTCATTGAGAGTGAATGAGAAAGATAGGAGGTCTGAACAGAAAGTAGGGAAGAATCTCAGGTAGTACATGGAGATCACTGACCCAGAATATTTTTTAAAACACAAAATTGTTTTCACAAAGTAATAGATTTTATTTATTTTATTTTATTTTTTTATTTATTTATGATAGAGAGAGAGAGAGGCAGAGACACAGGCAGAGGAAGAAGCAGGCTCCATGCAGGGAGCCCGACGTGGGATTCGATCCCGGGTCTCCAGGATCGGGCCCTGGGCCAAAGGCAGGCGCCAAACCGCTGCGCCACCCAGGGATCCCAGATTTTATTTTATTTTTTATTTTTATTTTTTTTTCCAGATTTTATTTTTAATAGGTAATGCATTCAGATGATTTCAAAATAAAAAGTATGAAAAAAAAACAAAATAAAAAGTATGTAAAAAACAGGTTCCAGTCGCCCTTCCCTTATTTTTTTTTTTTTTTAAGATTTTATTTATTAATGAGAGACACAGAGAGAAAGAGAGGCAGAGACAAAGGCAGAGGGAGAAGCAGGCTCCATGCAGGGAGCCCGATGTGGGAATTGATCCCAGGTCTCCAGGATCACGGCCTGGGGTGAAAGCAGGCGCTAAACCGCTGAGCCACCCAGGCTGCCCTCACCCTTCCCTTATAAGAAACCACTTTTATTAGGCTATGTGTTCTTTTAGGGTTTTGTTATGCAAATAAAGCCACATAGGAATTTATATTTTTATATCCCCTCTTACACAAAATTTAATATACTATATATACTTTTTGACACTTTGACTTTTTTTCTTTTCCTTTTCTTTATTAAGAGTATAGTCGGGAAATTATCCCCTCCCATAACAGCATGTAGAACATGTTCTCATTTCTTTTTTACTGTTGCATAATAGTCCTTTGTGTTTGGATGTGCCAGATTATTATCCAATTTCCTATAGAAGGGAACTTGGATTGTTTCCAGTCTTTATTACGAATAGTATCTAAGTGAATAACTTGAATATACAGAATTTCATAAAGGTGCGATTGTATCTATTTCTTACAGAAATTGCCAAATTGCTCTCTATAGGAGTTATACCACTTTGCACTTCCACTAGCAATGTGTGATAGTACTTACTTCCTCATAGCCTTATCAAAAGACTGCTTTTGGATTTTAAAATTTTACATTCTAATAGGTGGGAGATGATATACCTTAGTGTATTATTCTTTTAAATAAATCTTTTATTTTGGAAAAACTTAAGATTTATAGAAAAGTTGCAAGGGTAGTAGAGCGTTCCTTTATACCTCACTACTGGTTTCAATTTTCTCTAATATTACCATCACACATTACTGTGTCAGACCTAAGAAACCAATATTGGGACATAGTTATTGACCAAAACCCAGACTTTAATTTCTCTTGGTATAGTTTTAATGTATTCCTTATGAATGTGGTTAAGTCTTTTTCTTACTTTTTTAGGAGCCGTTAGCATTTTTATCTCCTGAATTGTTAGTCCTTTGCCCAGTTACCTATTGAGTTGTTAGAAAACAAGAGAGGAAGAGTCTGAAGGAGGAGAGAGATGACTAAGAAAAAACATAATTAGAGGGAGAATAAAAGGATCATTATCTTTATATACTTGACTTTTTAATTTTAAATCACCATTACATCCTTTAGGTTTTGTCTAATATCATTAGGCTGTAGACCCACTCTAAAGATGAAAATTTCCCTGAAAGATTCAAAGAATCCGCTTACCCATTCTAATGGTTTGTGGTTCCCATGGTTGTCATCTTTGCTACTAATTTTGGCCAGTAATACTTGTTATTTATATAAAATGTGAATTCTTCAGAGTGGGAGAGGGATGTAGTTATTAGTTGACTAGCCAGCCAAAGGCTTAAAATAATCCTTATTACATTATAAATCTGGAGTGGATTTTTTTTTTTTTTTTTTGTCAGAGAGATTTGGATCAGAAGTCATCTTGGATTCTTCTGTACTTCACTTTATTTGTACACTGGGTAGGGAATATAAGTAAGGTCTCTGGCTGAGTCTTAAATAGTTGTTGGAAATCTTGGAGAATGAAAGTCAAGAGTCCTGGCTAGGGGCCCCTGGGTGGCTCAGATCATTAGGTGTCCCACTCTTGGTTTTGGCTCAGGTCTTGATCTCTGAGTTCTGAGATCGAGCGCCCACATTGGGCTCCATGCTTAGCAAGGGTCTGCTACTCTTTCTGTTCCTCTCCCTGTGCCCCTCCCCCCACCCTTGCACGGGTGCTCTCTCTGTATAAAATAGATAATCTTGGGGGAATAAAAGAGTCCTGGCTATATCTACATTCGTGGTCTCTTGGTACACAATTGAGAAATGCTAGGCTTGGAGGCTCTCAGAACCTTGGAGAGCTCCAAGCAGAGGCAGAGATGTTGCTTTTGAACTTTGAGATACACTAAGTTGTCATTATCTATCTTTGAAAGTTATTTGAACCCTGAGGACCTTAAAAATTTAAAAATTGTAAAAATTCAGCATATTTCAAATTAGGCATAAATAAAGTTTGTTATCTTTAAGAGCAATGATTTAGGTTTAGATCAGAGGTTTTCAAAATGTTGCTTCTCATCACTTGAGAACTTGTTAAAAATGCAAATTAATAAGCCCTTCTCTAGATAGACTTGGTGAGATACTGGTGGTCTAGCTAAGTAATCTGTGATTTAAGAAGTCATCCAGAAGATTCTGGTGAATGCTAAAGTTTGAGAAATACTGATTTAGATGCTTTGATGATACTCATATAAAAGAGAGCCTTCAGAGCCTTTCTCGGATCCCTGGACTTCTTTTGGATTAAGAAGTATATTTGGGATTCTAGGAAAATGTTTTATTTAAACTGCTTCCTAGTACATAAGTCTACCACCTAGTCAGAGTTCACTTCAGTGTGTACTAGGTCCATCTAACTGAGATTTAGATGATACAGTAGCATTGCTGATCTAAGACTTGTAATAAAACTATTCAACTCTACTTAAAAATATATATATACATTTTACATATGTGCATACAACTTCCATGGATATATAGTTCTGAATCCTTATTCTGCTAGTTGAAGTCTATCCAGACTCACTATTGGTAATTTATGTTTCTTTGTAGTTAAGCATATTCCATTTCTGTGCTCTTGCTCCTTTGTCTGGAGTACCTTTGCATATACTTCTTGATGCTATATGGCATTGATATCTATTCTGATTTAGAAGGGAGCCTATCATATATGTGTACTTGAGATACAGTCATTAGTGTTTGTTACTGGATTCATTGGATTAATAAAAGTAATTTTGGAAAGTTGTATAAGAAAGGAAATGCACAGTTGGAAGAAGATATAACACCAGTGAGTTTGTAAATAAATGGCATTCTTAAAAAGTGCTGTTGTTAATACATTGAAAGGAAGACCCTTTACAAACAAGGTGTACTTGTACCTCAGTCTTAACTTTGTTGTCTGAATTAAAGGGATTGGATATTGGCAAACAGTTTCCAGAAGTTAAACACTTGGGAAACTTGAAGATGTATGAAAGTAGGGGCTTAGTTAATAAAGATGAAGTTTGCTTCTTCTTACAGTAAAAAAAAAAAAATCACCATTGATAATTCATAGGTAAATGTTGGAAATGTTGTCTTGAAATAACTTTTAAGTAAAAAACTCTTAGAGTTTGTTCTTTTTAATATTTCACATTTGTTTTTTAATAAATCCTTGAGTGCCTAATACATCCGTTTCACAACTGCTTGTTTTATGTGCATTGTCTTTGTTTATTAAATATAATTTATAAACTTAAACATTTAAGTCCAAAGTAGAACAAAAACAATCTTTTGATATGCCTATATTTTTGCTCCCTTTGAAATTCAAAGAATTTTTCATTACTGTTGCTATGATTAGAAGGATTTAATAGTGTCTGTGTGTTGTAATGGGATAAATTCTGAGCCCTATGAATCAAAACCCTAAAACCTGTGTTCAACTCACCAAGTTCTTAACCTCTCAGTTTTCTGATCTGTAAGATAAGGTGTTTCCGACTCTAAATTATGTAACTTTTAAAAATTTGCATTAATGTAAATTAACTGGTATGTCTGATCTTCAACTTACTTTTTTGTTTTGTATTGTTTTTTAATATAGCTCCAGCAGAGGGAGAAAATGATGACAGGGAAAAGGAGAGAGGAAGAGTTGAAAGAGGGAGAAAATTCAAAATAGATTTCATGAATAAGAAAAAACTTTCTAAAAATGAAAATTATCCAGATTTTACTTTATGACAGTGAGATTTTTACTTTATTAAAATATTGTTTATGGGTGCCTGGGTGGCTCAGTTGGTTAAGTGTCTGTCTTTGGCTCAGGTCATGATCCTAGGGTCCTGGGATTAAGCCCCGTACCAGGCTCCCTGCTCAGCAGAGTCTGCTTCTCCCTCTCCCCCTGCTGTGTGCACTTGTGTGCGCTCTCTCTCTCTCTGTCAAATAAATAAATCTTTAAAAAAATATTGCTTGAGTAACCATAATTTTCCCCCACACCTGGCATTTTTCCACCAACATGAGGAAAAGGAATTATGTGATTAATTGAACAGCTGAGTTCTGGTCTGTGACCACCCTTAGGAACTGTTAATTTTTAAGGCTTTTATCTCTATTTACAAGAAAAGAGTAACTACTGTATAATTTGGGTTATGCTAATTGGAGTCTGGATCTGCCAGCATATCTCTGTTTATTCTAGTTTTCCACTTGACAGGTTGCACATAAATTAAAAGAAAAATTAAGACTCAGGAAACACTGTATCTGGGCATCCATATTCTTCTTTTCTATAGAATTATTAGTACCTGGCAAATTATAGACCCTCGAATATATATTCAGTTCAGAGAAAAATCAGCTTCTACAGAAAGGACTGAAAGGACAGTAATAAATATTGTCTCTCTCCTCACTGCCTTTAGTGTTTACAGCCTCTTGAATTTATTTTCTTTGATTCCTGTCCAGAAGACAAGTAACATTAGGTTAAAAATGTTCCATATTAGAAATGGAATAATTTTGATGATAAAAAAACTTTTAATCTGGAATTGCCATTCTTATTTATACTGTTTTAAATCTGAGTTTTGCTTACTGGTTGCTCCTACATCAAACTATATAAAGTTTGCCTACAGTTTGCTGCTATATCAAATGTGTGTGGATGGGTGAATTTTTAGGCAAAAAAAATTTTTTTTTTTTAAATTTCGAAGTAAATGAAGTATAAGAGGTGTGAGAGAAGAACGTATATTGATGGGTTATGGATTTAAGGTAGGAAGCAGCTGTCAAGCAATACATTTGTCTGCCCCTTCAGTGGAAGTCTTCAAGCTGGGTTTGACAGCCTTTCACACACTTTTTAATAATCACATTAACTGTTCTTTGGTTTTTTTGTTAGATTTGTTTCCTTAATAGACTACTTTCTTTTTCTTTTTTTTTTTTTTTTTAAGGTTTTATTTATTCATGAGAGATAGAGAGGAGAGAGAGAGGCAGAGAAGCAGGCTCCATGCTGGGAGCCTGACGTGTGAGACTCGATCCCGGGACCCCAGGATCACACCCTGAGCCGAAGGTGGCGCTAAACTGCTGAGCCACCTGGGGTGTCCACCCCCCCCCCTTTTTAAAGATTTTATTTATTCATGAGAGCTACACAGAGAGAGAATAGACTACTTTATTATATGAACTAAGATGAGAGGGAAGAGGTCTTCCTTAGGTGGAACTCCAAAATTACTGCTCTCCACAAAATAGCTATCAGCTTTAGCCAGTTGGCCGCTTTGGCCATACCCTAACATGATGGCTTCAAGAAGCTGCTTCTGCTTTAAAGAAGGAACTTCTTCAGAAATTTTTATTATTAATATTTTTTGAAAAAATTTTTTTTACTGGTATTGTGTAAAATTTCTTCTTCCTCGGGAGTTAACATCACCCCTATGGTCAGGGACAGTGTAAGTGAGGATTGTGCCATTGCCAGGTATTATGGGCTGTTGGTGAGCACAGTGGTTTCTCTTGGGTCTTGGTGCAGACCAGTTTATTACTTACATGCATTGTAGACCACATAGATGACCTTAGTTAGCTCATTGTTTTTGAAAGATGCTCGTTACTGTATGCTGGGTAGAAAGAAGAAATGCAAAGCCCCACTGTTATAAACTGCTATCCTGTCTTTCTATAAGTTTTTGAAAGTGAGGATGTGTACATAGGTGACCAATATATAGGGCTTCTTTGGTAAATCTTTATATTAGTGATATTTTCTGAACAAACATGCCCAAATATGGTAGAGTACATTCCTGTTCCTTTAATCCAGACTGCTTTGTTCAGTCTGTTAGCAGTATACACATCTGGTGTTTTTATCTCCTTCATGGTGCATTTTTATTTATTTATTTTTATTTTTTTCAGATCTCTTGGTATGTGAGGTGCATGTTTTACAGACATGTTTGGGAATACTGATAGTGTATTCTCTGGTCAACTCTTTTTGATAGCAGAATGGCTTTTTTTTCCCCTCTCTCTCTGTACCTCTTTCTTTGCTAGAGCCATACTACACAGGAGCTGGTAGAAAAAGAACAAGAGGGATCATTGACAGACTTGTTTTTAAGGGGTTAGCTCCTTTGGAAGGGTCATTGAATCCTTTTCATCACTCCCATATGGTATCCAGCAGTGGTGGAAGTCCCTTCCACAGAACTAACATTCAGAAATAGGTACCTAAATTTACTTCTTTACTGCCAGTAACTAAAAGAAAGAAGGGTGACATGGAGCCAAACTGCTCGCCTGAATCAGAAAAAGCTTAAACTGGATATGATCAAGTAATTCAAAGGCTACAGGGTCACACTTTGTTAAAAGATAAACAGCGCTTGAGCCCAATGACCAGGCACAGTGTGTTTGTGAGGAAAACCATGGTTCTTTTCCTCATAAAGTTCTTTTCCTATCCAAGAGAGTTTTTGCAGTAACAGTCCGTACTATCATCCTCAGAGCGAGAGGCTTTGAAGCTCCTAGGACAGGGGTAAATACCTTCACGTCCCGCCCCTCTGTCTCTACCTGATCCGTTAAATAAGCACTTAATAACAAATCGATGTGGTCCTAGACCAGGAATTTCGTGTGTTTTACAGGCATCTTTTGATTAACTCTACAGATGGTTCCTGTGATGCATGTAAGAGATAGGTATTATTTCTATACAGTACTAATTATCTCCATATTTTTGGCAGAATAACAAGGAATGCTAGTATGGAATTATGGAAAAAACTCTGGGTCCTTCTGGTGATGGGTGGTACTGATGGTCACACAGCATTGTGAAAAAATGCCGCTAGACTGTACACTTAAAAATGGTTAAGATGATAAATTCATGTTAGTGTATTTTACCATCTTAAAAAATAAAGTCAAACTTTGTTTTATAACCCCCACCCCAAAAGAAGAAACCCCTTTGGGTGCAACTTGGACATGAATAGTAACGGATAACTAAAGAATTACATAGATGAGTGCTTGTAAAATACTTTTATGTACATTTCATTTATTGATTGGTAAGATTCATAAATAATACCTCACTTATTTATAAAAAGAGTTGTGGCATAGAGAATTTGTATAATTTAGAATCTTATAAGAAAAATAGTATCAGGACATGTGATCTAGATAAAATTTTATCCTTGTTTTGTCCTCAGTAATACAGTTTTTAGTCTCTTACATTGTGTGTGTTTCTTTAATACCAGTTAGCTCAGCAATGATTACTCACACTGTGAATGATGTCAGTACTACTTGGAAGTTGTCCGGAATCTTTTTTTTTTTTTTCCTTGCCAAAAGGGACTGGAATAGTGAGGGAAGAATTAAAAATTTTCAAAAGGGAGGCACAAAGGCTTTAGTTTGGTTGTTGCACATGCAAGAGCCCTTTCAACTACATATTGAGGAAAATTAAAAATGAGTGCTTGCACCTAGGCTTTTGTTTTCCCAAGAGGGTTACATCCAGCCTTGCACAACTCTTAGCTAGTGGCAGGTTGCATTTACTTCTGGAGCCCCAGTGCAGAAGTCTGTTATAATCTGTGTTGTCTCAGTACCCACAGCCAGCAATTCCATTCTATTATGTTTGTGCATTTTTAGTATCCCTTGAGATAGTAGCCAGCCACTCTGAATGGCACATATACTAATATAACAGTTACAATTTGTTTGGTCTCTAATTAAGTTATGTAGATTTTTCTTGTAAGCCTGCTGTTTTTAGTATATAATTTTTACATATAAAAATATTTTTAGGAATTCATACCATGTTACAGTGGAAATGTCTATACTTTTTTTTTAAATGTTTTATTTATTTATGATTGTCATAGAGAGAGAGAGAGAGAGGGGCAGAGACACAGGCAGAGGGAGAAGCAGGCTCCATGCACTGGGAGCCCGGCGTGGGATTCGATCCCGGGTCTCCAGGATCGCGCCCTGGGCCAAAGGCAGGTGCCAAACCGCTGCGCCACCCAGGGATCCCTATACTTTTTCATAATATTAATAAATTATAGTGGTTCATTTTGAATATTAGTGAGTAGATCTTGCTGACTTTTTTAAGTTCATAAAAAGAAGCAGGTGACTTCAAAGACCTGGAAGTAAGTTTCTGGCCAAATTCAGACCTCAACTTAGCAGATCTAGACCATCCTTAAGGACGATTTCATTTTTAGACAACAGATTTCATGCTTTTGGTTCACATTCCTAAGAGTATTTCAGGGAGTATCTCCTGGTAGCTTACCATTATTGATTATTTTCTTAAAATGGGTGGTGAGCCTGAGAGATACTTACAAGAGAAGAAACTGTACTCCACAAAGAGTGAAATTTTGAAAACTACTCCCCTGATAAATCTTTGCTTATCTTGCATACTCCAGTGTTTCAGAAACAGTTAATTTTTGTTTACTAATCTAGATCATGGTTAGCAAGTTTTTTGTAAAGGGCTAGATAGAAAATGTTTTGGGCTTTGGGTATCACATAAGTCTCTACCACATATTTTACTTCTTACTTTCTTCTCCTCTTTAAAAAGAATTTTTTTGGTAATTACTCCAAAATGTAATTAGAATGTAAGAATCTTTTTATATATTCACAGGCTTACCAAAAATAAACTGCTAGCCAGATTTTACTCATAGGCCATAGATCGCCATTTCTTGATTTTTATTATCTTAACTAAAATACTTATTTAAACCCACTGATAGCTTCCTGAAACCATGTTTTCCTCCCTGGTAGGTAAAACTTATAGAAGAAACCATTTGTGACATCCCTGTCAGTCATTTAACCAGCCTCCACCTTTGGATTTTTTTTTTTTTTTTTTTTTTTTGCTTTAAGTTAGAATTTCACATGTATGGACTCACAGAATAATATTAAAAAAAAAAAACTATTCCCAAGTATGACCAGACTGAATACAAGGTTAAACCATGAGTTAATTTGAAAAGTTTCTTTAGATTCTGTCAAAGCATTTCTCCTCCCTCCCTCCCTCCCTCCCTCCCTCCCTCCCTCCCTCCCTCCCTCCCTCCTTCCTTCCTTCCTTCCTTCCTTCCTTCCTTCCTTCCTTCCTTCCTTCCTTCCTTCCTTTCTTTCTTTCTTTCTGATTGTTTATTTATTTATTCACAAGAGACACACACAGAGAGAGAAGCAGAGACATAGGCAAAGGGAGAAGCAGGCTCCTCACAGGAAGCTGGATTTGGGACTCGATCCCCAGACCCCAGGATCATGCCCTGAGCTGAAGGTAGACGCTCAACCACTGAGCCACCTACATGTCCCTGCAAAGCATTTCTGACTTTGTTTTATAAATCAAAAGCACATTGGGGTACAAATTGTAGCCTTAAGAAAATAAGCTAGAGAAAGAGATGTAACGACTCTTTTCTGAGAGGTCTTAGCCTCCAGAGAAATAGAAAAAAGTACCTTTTTTTCTGCAGTATACTAATACTATATACTATATGATACACATAAATTATTTAATCCTGATATAAGACTCTTGTGAGATATGTGCATTTATCAACATTGTTTTATAATCTGTTTTCCATCTCTATAATTTTGTCATTTCAAGAACGTTATATAAATGGAATCTATGGTACTTAACCTTTGGAATTGGCTTTTTTCCACTCAGCATATAACTCCCTTGAGATTTATCCAAGTTGTTGCATGTATCATTAGTTTGGTCCTATTCGTTGCTGAATGTAATTCCATGGTATAGATGTTCCACAGTTTAAGTCTTCTCCTGTTGAAAGACATTTGGGTTTTTTTTTTTCCAACTTTCCCTATTATGAATAAAGTTGCTTATGAACATTTATTTGTGTGCTTGTTTGATGTCATAAGTTTTCATTTTATAAATATAATTTTGTGTAAATATTATCTGTTCTATTGATGGACATTTAGTTTTTTTCTGATTTTTTTTTTCTCTTGTGATATGCAGCAATGAATGAGTGGCTTTATACATGTCTTGTCTATATTAACGGATACATCTGTGAGATAGACCTACAAAGTGAAATTACTGGGTCTTCTAGAATGTGCATGTTTAATTTTACTAGATATTGCAGAATTGCTCTCCAAACTGGTTATTCTGTTTTGTATCTTCACTAGTAGTATTTAAGAGTTCTTGGGGTTTTTTTTTCATATTTTTCCTATAACATTATTATTATTAAACTTTATAATTTTTTCCAATCTGATGGATATGAAATGGATTTTGTTGATTTAAATTTGCCTTTCCCCAGTTACAGTGATGTTAAACATTTTGCAATGTGAATTACCTTTTCATATCTTTGGATCCACTTTTCTCTGCATCATTTACTGATTTTTTTTTTAAGGGATTCTTTATATATTTTAGATAGTTACCTTTTTTTTATTTTATATTTTTTAAATTTTTATTTATTTATGGTAGTCACAGAGAGAGAGAGAGGGGCGCAGAGACACAGGCAGAGGGAAAAGCAGGCTCCATGCACCGGGAGCCCGATGTGGGATTCGATCCCAGGTCTCCAGGATCGCGCCCTGGGCCAAAGGCAGGCGCCAAACCGCTGCGCCACCCAGGGATACCGATAGTTACCTTTTAAAAAGCTTTTGTTACGAAAAAGTTTTCAACATACTCAAAGGTAAAAAGAGTAGTACAACAAATTGCCATGAACTCATCACTCAACATTGTAATATTGTTTCCCTACACCATTTCTCCCCACCTCATGATTTTATATAGCTAATCCAATGTCCTGTCGTCTGGGAATTTTTGAACATAAGCACAATATCATTTTTACACCAGTCCCTAAAAGAAAAACAGCATTTTCTTAATATAACTGGGAATTGAGTGTTTATCTTACCTTTTTTTCTGTGAGCTGTATCTCAGGGTCTCTGGGAAGAGGTGGTATTTCTCTTTATAGAAGTATTCCAGCTAACACAAAACAAGAAGGAATGATAGAATATCACTATTTTGCAGCCCCTAAGGAATTAACAGATCAAGGTTTTGATCGTTAATGGCTGACAACATCACAGAAGGGTGGACATTACAATTAGGCTGATGTGGTTTGATGGTGATAATATACACTAAGTCATTTGTAAATATGTTAAATATTCACTTAAAGGCATGTGGATTTTATGGTGTAGAGCTAATGTCCTGATAAAGGTGTTAAAAAGAAAAACATAAACACAAAAACTCACTGGCCCATATAGAGATCTTTTTTTTTTTTTTTTAATTTATTTATGATAGTCAGAGAGAGAGGCAGAGACATAGGCAGAGGGAGAAGCAGGCTCCATGCACCGGGAGCCCGACGTGGGATTCGATCCCGGGTCTCCAGGATCGCGCCCTGGGCCAAAGGCAGGCGCTAAACCGCTGCGCCACCCAGGGATCCCCCCATATAGAGATCTGATAGTTGCTCCCCTTTTGAGTGGGCACAAGTGTTTTGTGAATTGGTTTGAGCTCACAAATAAACTGACAAAGCATATAACTGCAGTGGAACAGAATATCTAGCTTTAGTTTTTAAAGGGCAGAGCACACTCCACGTGTGAGAACTTTTGTGATGCTTTTCCGCTGTGATTGGCCAAACTGAAAACTGTATCTCTTCATCCTCTCCCTTAGGACTTAAATTTCCTTACCCTCTTGCTAACCTGACTCATCACATCCTGATTCCCGGGTCCCCCCACTCCTGCCTCTTGTTGTAATTTAATTTCCATCTCCCTAAAAAGAAAGCTCATGTCCATTTACAGTCACTTCCTTTTCCCACACCCAGTCCTATGCAAACATTGATCTTTCTCTGCATGTCTTTTTTTTTTTTTTAAACATTTCACATAAATAAAATCATACAGTATGGAAAAAAGAAAAAACATAGAGTATATTCTAGTTGGTCTGCAGAGGCACCAAAATGAGCATCTCCCTCCACAGTGAGAGTCATTTAGGAAAAAGTCTCTGGCAGAGGCCCTGTGCTCATAAGTAGTCTGGAATGAAGCAATTCCCATGCCCTGGCATGGGCTTCCCCAGCAGAACAACTTGTCCATATCACTTGCAGGTACGAGAAATGGCCTGAGTCAGACCTGTGGCCAGCCTTTGCTTGTGCAGGAGGCTCAAACAATGAAGAAAATCACATTTCAGGTCTCCTCCCCACTTCATTCTCTCTGAAATACCACCTCCTTTCCTCACCCTAGGATGGAGTCACTTCACACTGAAGTCCAAGGACTGATAGGGCACCGCTTACCACCCTGAACCCCTCACAGTGCCTCCAGCCTATATGGGCCTCCATTGCATGTACAACCCTATCTATATGCATGTGCTGGGAGCTAGGGGTGGGGAGTCTCTAGATCCTAAAAACAAAACGAAAGGAGGGAGAAAGAACCAAAAACTCCATACTATTTGATGGAGGTTGGTTTCTTAGTACTTTCCAAAAGCGACTATGAGGATGTTTATTGTTTTTAGAATCGTTATGGATCATGGACTATTTGTACGATTCATTTCATTACATTATTACCTTTATTGATACTCCTATCCATTTTTGGCCAGTAGTAAAAAAACATTCAGGTTAGCTTTGAAGTCCTTTTAACATGGCTGTACTGTACTGAAAGTAAGATGTTATAGGCTTACCTTTGTATTTCCTGGCTCAGATCTGAAAGCACCCATTTCTCCAGGCAGCTTGTGTTCTTTTTAGTGGGAAATCATATTTGAAGACTACAGTCTAGGCACTAGGAGTGTGTTCATTGCTACCAAGTTGGCCACTGTCTCTCAGACTTTTTAGTGGACCTTATAAGGAAATAGGTACTTTTAAAATTTGAAAGATAAAATACATCATGAATTTATACTAATATTTCTTACTTTAAGACTATAGGGTTTTAATTTTACACACTTAAAACTTTCTTTCACATCTAAGAATGTCTACATAATTTACCAGGTTTTATCCCACTTTACACCACAGTAGTCTCAGAATAGTAATGCCAGCACGTGCACCAGCAATATAATTGTCAAAAATAGTTTTAAGTTTTTTGGTTGTTGGCCTCATTTTTGCTTTTGCTCTGAGAGTATTTCCTACTAGAAATGTAACTTTACTGTATTTTAAAGATACTTGTAATAGAACTCAAGTGACAGTTGGCTTTATTCCATTTAATTTTATTCTTGGGTTTTGTTCTAAGATTTTATTTTGCTTCATATTACGTAAAATTCGTTCTGAAAGTCCTATCTATAAAGTAAGCCATATTCAGAGAAGTCTAGTTGCCATTTATCCCATCTGCTCTGCCCTAATTTGATTCTTTCCTTTTATAGTTAACACTTAAAATTTTATGGTTTGAGATACGTTGATAAGTTGACCCATGGAAAGTTAAAAAGCTAAGAAACCCATCCACCCATTACATATGTGGAAATTTGATGTCTGGTCAAAGAGGTATTACAGATCAGTAGGGAAAGGATGAAAATATTTGATAAATAGTGCTGGGACAGTGGTTATCCATATAGAAAAAAGTAAAAAGGAATAAATAAGGAAAGCAAAATGTTAACATTTTTAGAAAAAAAAAACAAAAAGTGAGGATAACTTTACGACCTAAAGATAAAGAATTCTTAAGGCAAAGAGCAGAAACCATAAAGGAAAAATGGATAAATTATAGTGTATTAAAATTTAAAATTTCTCTACAACAAATGAGTCCTAAGAACAACCCACAGACCCTTAGAAGAACATATAAATGTAATCCTTTTAGGCAAATTGTGGTAAAGGGAAAACAGCACGCACTTCTGAATCCAGCATATGTGGGTTCAAATTCTATGTGACAAAGTACAAACTAATTAAAACACCTCTAAAATCTCAATTCCATTTTGCAATGAAGATACAAATAACCATACCTTTTCAGGTTTTGTGAACATTAGAGAAAATGTATATGAAGTGTTTATTTAGAAATAATAGGAATTGCGTCAGTGGTAAACATTGTTATGAGTAATTATAATTAATTCACAGTACTTAGAAGCAACAACTGAATTAGGATTTTATTAATAAGCTAGTGAAAACTAAATGGAAATGTTTAGGGTTACACACAAATCACAGGAAAAATAAAGTCCTGCTTAAAACTTAAAACTTCAAAAAAATTTTACCAACCCTCATGGGAACATTGTTTTTACAAAGTGTTAAAGTATTAAATAGGCACTTTTGGCTATAAGGTTGCTTATGATCGTGCAAACAACTGAATCAAAAAAGAAGGAATCAGTGTAAGGATTCTTTTTTTTTTTTTTTAATTTTTATTTATTTATGATAGTTACACACAGAGAGAGAGAGAAAGGCAGAGACATAGGCAGAGGGAGAAGCAGGCTCCACGCACCGGGAGCCCGACGTGGGACTCGATCCCGGGTCTCCAGGATCGCGCCCTGGGCCAAAGGCAGGCGCTAAACCACTGCGCCACCCAGGGATCCCCTCAGTGTAAGGATTCTTAATGCTTATAAACTAGAACTGGAGATCTTTTACTTGTTTCCTTCTCCTCATTCCTCGTATCACAGCTTTGGTCTTCCATGGCCCATATTCTAAATGGGACTTTTTCACCTCTTTGCTCCCATCACTAACACTCTTAATGTGTTTGTGGGATTTGGAGGGGCTTGGGTTTTTAAGTTCTTAAATCACATATTTTTGTCAGATGAATACACATATCATTAGGTTTAGTTGAAATTTTTTTCCTCTTTTTTTTTTTTTTTTTTTTAATTTATGATAGTCACACACACAGAGAGAGAGAGAGAGAGAGGCAGAGACACAGGCAGAGGGAGAAGCAGGCTCCATGCACCGGGAGCCCGACGTGGGATTCGATCCCGGGTCTCCAGGATCGCGCCCTGGGCCAAAGGCAGGCGCTAAACCACTGTGCCACCCAGGGATCCCGAAATTTTTTTCCTCTTATAAGGGCAGTCTTTCCCCCATTCTGAGGGATAGCTGCATTCAAATCCTTGGTTTCTTTTGGTATTTACCTTTATATTTCTAAATAGTGGGCTTACATAACTATCTTTTAAAAGTTTTAAAATATATTCTCTCTTCTATTTAAAATTTTCTTATCTCACTTCTCAGCACACTTTCTCTGTCCCATTTTTTGGCTGTAGTTACACTGTTAAATCAATACTTAGCGTATATAGTATTATTCTGCAAATATTAACAGCTGAAACAATTACTTAACAGTGATTTCATTTCCTTTCTTAGATTTTTATTTTCAAAGGAAACATCTTTGTTTCTTTTTCTGTGTGCCTTTCATTAATTCAATTCAAATGAAGTGTAACTCTTTTAATATGTTCAAACAGTTAAATAATCTGTCAGTTTTATTCCCTCTATTGACATGTTTTTCCTGTAACCATTAATTTTGCTGCTTTATGCTAGACTGGTTGCTCTTAGGCTTGCTGTATGGTTATGTATCATACATCATCTTGGTAATTTCTTTACTTCTCTCGTTTGTTTGCTTCCCTCTTTCATGGATTCCATACTTTTCTTTTACTTTTAAATTTACTCCATTCTAATGGAATACATCTTCCAGTGGCTTACTAAGAACGGGTATGTGGAAAGGTGCATTTTGGGCGGGTTCTTGGATGTCTGATATTTTTATTGTAGATTCATTCATACTTGATTAATACTATGACTGAACAGAGAGGGTTATAGGTTGGTTTGGAAACTGTCAACCTTAGGAATTTTTTTTTTTTTTTTTTTTTTTTTTTTACCTTAGGAATTTTGAACACTTGTCTTCTGACATCCAGTGTTGTTGAGAAATCTGATATTATTTATTTTTTGCTTTTAGTTTTCTATTCTCTAAGTGTTCCCTTAACATAGTATCCTGTTTCTGTTCTTGTTTCATGGATGCAATAATATTTCTGTGAGGATTTTTTTTTTATTTATTCCTTTTTTTATGATGTTTTGCTGTCTTTCCTCAAATATCTGGATTACTTGACTGCCCATTTATATTTGAGTGAGATCATTTATCTGAGGGTGTTTTTTAGGGGATTGATCAATTTTCTTATTCTTGGGTGGCTGACACTGTTTTTGTTTTTATAGCAGAATTGGGAGGTAGAGATGGCAGGGTGAGATGGCAGTGGATGGGAGTGCCGGGAGAATTCACTATTCAACATGTAGACTTCTGTTTAATCTTTCAAATCCTTTGGTATGAAGCCTTTTACTTTCCCTCAGTATGCCTGCTGTGCTAGAGCCCATAGGGTCTCTGAATCAGCCTTTGCAGAATAAGCCATCAGTCTTCTACCATTTGGGAGGAAGAGTAGTTACTTAGCTACAGTAGATGAAGGAAAGATCTAATTATCCATATAAAGATTTTTAACTAATCTTCCTGTTTTCAGAAGTGACGACCTACCCGCTCATTCAGAGAGTAACTGTTAATTTCAACTCTCCTTAAGTCTTTAGATGGATAAGGGGAATTTTCCTGCTTCTAGTTGTGTTCTTTCTACCTACCCTCTCCTCCCCTGGCTGGACTGTTTATGTTTCAGTTAGAAGTCTGAAAAGTTGATGGATAATTCTTACTTGCTCATTCTCATCACCTCTAAAGATAAATGCCACTTGAAAAAAAAATTGTTCTGCTTTTATTTTGGGATTTCGAGGCACATATTTGTGTGTTCATTCTGCCTTATTTAACCAGAAGCAATCTTTATGTTCACATTTCTGTTAGAGGAAGTCTGGCCCAGGTATGCTTTAAACCCTGTTCCATTTCATAGGTCACTGATCACCTACGAGTTGGGTGTTCAAGGGTCAGTTACTCATCTCTGGTATAGTTGCCTGTGGAATGGAACGTCACATGGTATCAAACATGGTATAGGTGGGTTCACAGGCTGGTAGATACAGTGATTGAATCTGTAAATATAAGGATAGGTTTATGTGAAGAGTTCTGAATTCACAGAATTAAGGTAGGGAAATTATCCATGTTTGTTTTACTTTGCTTTTACAAAGCCTGGAATTTAGAGCCCTCTCATTTGGCTTACATTCATTGTGTTAGGGAATACCTAATGCCACATGTGCTATTGCATCCAACTTACAGAAATAACCAGACAGAATAGGGTGAGCGGAATAAATTCGGAGCATAGAGTAATATAATCTTAAGGGCCATATGATGGAGACCGAAATACAGAAGAAGGTAGAATGTTCTGGAGTCCAAAAAAAAAAAAAAAAAAAAAAGCATAACCACTTATATAATAAACTATTGAGAATAACCTACAATGTTGACTGGATAGCCTGCAAATTTTGCTTAGGAGGGCAAAAGTAACAGTCTTTTTATCTTTTCTACTTTAGAACTAATTGAGAAACAGACATGGACACATAAAATTTCAGTTTTGTTACTAATAAAGATGGTGTTGGAAGACAAGACATAGATGTATGACCTCAGTAGACTTTCTCATATTTAACCCCTGAATTAGACAAGATTACCACACCACTGGTTGGGGAATGGTTGGAGACAAAGCAGTTCTCCCTATACAAGGGCAGAATCAGCACCTATGTTTGCCACATAGTAGAGGGCTGATTAGAATGCATCTCTTCAGAAGAAGGAAGAACCATTAAAAGATTATGCTCCCAAAGATATTAAAGTAATTAGGTCTTCCTCCCAAGTTCACCTTTCAGTTTAAGTCATTCCTTCCTTGGCTGGGGGAAGAGTGAAGGGGTGGAGAGAAGCTGAAAAAGTACTCTTCCTATACTTTTCATTCCTGCTCACGCGCTCGCGCTCTCTCTCTCTCTCTCTCTGTCTCCATCCATAGTTGCCTATTGTTGATAATGCTGCTATAAGCAATAACCCTTTTATTTTTTTTATTTTTAAAATATTTATCTTTTTGAGAGAGAGAGACAGACAGACAGGAGAGCACAAGCAAGGAGAAGCAGGCTCCCCGCTGAGCAGGATGCCCCACAGGGGGCTCAATCTCAGGACCCTGAAATCATGACTGAGCCAAAGGCAGATGGCTAACAGACTTGAGCCAGTCAGGCGCCCCCAATAAACCCTTTTAATCTGAAAACTTCTTGTCATTTTTTGGCTCTGGGAAATTTTCTTGTATTATTTCTTCTCCTGGATTCTTCATATTTTCATTCCACTATATAGCTATGCCCGTTGGATGCTTGCTTATGAATATATTTAAGTAAAAGGAAATCTAAGGGATGTTGAAAGCTACATGCAACTAGAAGTGATATGTGCTTTATCAGCTAATTTTAGACCACCTCTGTTCTATAAATTCTCTATACTATAAGCAGTCAACTTGTAAATGTTTAAATATATTCAAACAGCAGATTGTACTTACTTCCCTATCTATACAGCCTCCCTCCCAGAAGTGGAAAGCTGTTATCACTTCCTTGTATATCCTTCCAGAAGTATTCTGTGCGTTTATGAGAGAGAGTGTGTGTGTATGTGTGTGTGTGTTCTCCTTACCCTTTAAAAACACACATTTGTGCACTATATAAAAATATTCTGGGGGTGCCTGGGTGGTGTGGTCAATTAGGCATTAGACTCTTGGTTTCCATTGGGGCTGTCATCTCAGGGTCGTGACATCAAGCCCCACATTGGGCTCCTGCTCAGCGCGGAATCTATTTGAGATTCTTTCTGTCTCTCCCATTCGTGTTTTCTCTCTCTCAAACAAAACTTAAAGAATATTCTGTGCTTTTGTAATAGTATATATGTATACATATACTATTTTATTTTAAAAATATGTCTAAATGCACATGTACACTATTGTGTACCCTAACTTTTGTCACCAGTTAAGATTGGTTTCTTTCCATATCATTGTCATTCATTTTCAGAGCTTCCTCTATTTCATGTATGTACAAACCATCACGTTTCTCTATTCCCACGTACATTATTTGTTTTATTTATTTATTTATTTAATTATTTATTTATTTATTGTTTTATTGTTTTATATTTGTTACTCCTTACAGTGTCACATCTAATACTCTTGTATATTTATCTTTGTCTCTATGTATGAATTTATAGGATAAATTCCCAGAAATAGAATTGCCAAGTCCGAGAGTATGTATTTTAATTGAACTAATACCAGCTTTCATTTCCTCCTCACAGCATTTGAGATTTTCTTCCCCCATTCATTCCAAAATAGCGTATCATCAAGTTTTAGATCTTAGTCTATTTGATTAGTGACACATATCTTGTTTTTGTGTTTGCATGTATTTGATCAGATTTATGGCTTCTGAGCTTGTACCTGACCATACGTTTTCCCTTTGCATTTCCTTTTTGCATTTTTTTGTGCTATTTTTTACTATAACATTTTGTTAAATATATAATATATTGTATTAGGAATGAAGTAGAATTCCAACTTAAGTTTTTTTAAAGATAATTAGTATGTATAACCCTTTTTTATTAATGATCTGCTTTGTCCTCAGTGTTTTGAAATGCCATTACTTATCACACACTTTGTACTGGAGTTTATTTCTAGACTCTTTTTTTTTTTTAAGTTTTTCTTTAAGTAATCTCTACTTCCAGCCTGGGGCTAGAATTCATGACCCCAAGATCAAGAGTTTGCATATTCTTCTGACTGAACCAGCGAAGCACTCCTTATTTCTAGATTCTTAATTTTCTTCTATAGCTTTTCATCATGTTACCAAACTACCATTTTGATAAATACATATCCTCTCTGGGCATCGCCGGTGGCTCAGCAGTTTAGTGCTGTATTTGGCCCAGGGTGTGATCCTGGAGACCCAGGATGGAGTCCCACATCGGGCTCCCTGCATGGAGCCTGCTTCTCCCTCTGCCTGTGTCTCTGCCTCTCTCTGTGTGTCTCTCATGAATAAATAAATAAAATCTTAAAAAAAAAAAACATATCCTCTCTTAATAATTGCTGATGAAAACATATATGCCAAAAGGCATGTATTTCGTGATGCTTTATTTTCAGTTAGTGAAAGGTATTTATTTTTAATTTTTAACTCCAGTGTAGTTAATATACAGCATTATATTAGTTTCAGGTGTACAATAAAGTGATTCAGCAATTTCGTATATTACTCAGTACTCATCAAAATAAGTGTACCATTAATCCCCTTCACCTATTAGACTCTACTACGTCTCCTCTGGTAGCCATCTAATCTCTCTAGTTAAGAGTCTGTTTTTTGGTTTGTCTTTCTCTTTTTTGCTTTGTTCAATTGTTTTGTTTGTTAATTTCTACATATGAGTGAGATCATATGGTATTTGTCTTTCTCTGATTAGCTTATTGCACTTAGCATTAAACTCTCTAGCTCCATCCATGTCATTGCAAATGACAAGATTTCAGTTCTTTTTGTGGCTGAGTAATATTCCATTGTATGTATACTACATGTTCTTTATCTATTCATCTATTGTTGGACACTTGGGCTGCTTCCATAGTTTGGCTATTGTAAATAATGCTGCAGTAAACATAGGGGTACATATAGCCCTTTGAATTAGTGTTTTTATATTTTTTTGAATGGATACCCAGTAGTGTGATTACTGTATTATAGTGTAGTTCTGTTTTTTGACTTTTTGAGGAACCTCCATACTGGTTTCCACAGTGGCTGCACCAGTTTACATTCCCACCAACCTTGCCAAACAGTTCCTTTTTCTCCACATCCTTATCAACACTTAACTGTTTTCTTGAGTTTTTATTTTAGCCATTCTGACAAGTGTGAAGTAGTATCTTTGTAGTTTTGATTTGCATTTGCCTGGTGATGAGTGATGTTGAGTATCCTTTCATGTGTCTGTTCATGTCTTCTGCCCTTTTTTTAGTTGAATTATTTGTTTTTTTGGTGTTGAGTTGGATAAGTTCTTTATTTTCGATATTGACCCTTTATGAGATATGTCATTTGCAAGTATTTTTTCCCATTCAGTAGTTAACTGTGATCTGTTATTTTTAGAATAAATTAATTTTTTATTGCTTTTACTGTGTTCTGTTATTTTAAGTCATATATGAATTAAGATTTTTCTTTTTACAGTAGTTGACACAACGTGTGCGTTACATTAGCTTCAAGTATACTCTGAAACTGATTTTTATTTTTTTTTTTTTTTTTTTTTTTTAAATTTTTTTATTTGTTTATGATAGTCACACAGAGAGAGAGAGAGAGAGAGAGAGAGGCAGAGACACAGGCAGAGGGAGAAGCAGGCTCCATGCACCGGGAGCCCGACATGGGATTCGATCCCGGGCCTCCAGGATCGCGCCGTGGGCCAAAGGCGGGCGCCAAACCGCTGCGCCACCCAGGGATCCCATGAAACTGATTTTTAGATGTCAGCTCATGAGCTCCTCTTTGGTCTATGTGTTATAATTTAGGAATATTATATGGTCAAATATAAACACTATATAACTCCATAATTTCTCTTCAGTTTGAAGAATTTTTCTTTTCTTTTCTAGCCTTTAATCTAGACAACGAGCAACCAGATTATGATATGGATTCAGAAGATGAGACCTTATTAAATAGACTTAACAGAAAGATGGAAATTAAGCCTTTGCAATTTGAAATTATGATTGACAGACTTGAAAAAGCCAGTTCTAATCAGGTACTGTACCTTGTAAAAATGTCTCCTGTCTTACTATTAATCCAATTAGCAGCTTTATTTTGCATTTTCTTTAGACCTAAGTATATTGTATTATACTGCCTTTTAAATTTTACTGACATCCTAGAATTTCTATTTACAGTATTCCTGGAACTGAAAACTTAAGCATAATGTCTTTGAATAAGTATGAAGAGTACTATTCTGACCTTTCTTCTTTTTTGGATATAAAAATAATACTAGCTGCAATGCTATATAATATCTTCTTCATCCTTTCCATAGGCTAAATTTGCTTGGTTGTGTCTCTAAGGCAGATAGCTCATACCAAATCTTACTTGCTGCTTAGATTTATCAAGGTACTCTGTCATTTCAGATGTATTTTAGTTTTACTTATATACTATTTAAAACTTTTAGTGAAGAAGAAACTTCACAAATAATTTTCTTTAGTGGGTCATTCTAAATATGGTAGAGAGGATTAAAAATGGTATGGCCTTCTTGGAAAGCAATTAGGCAGCATATTTCAGGAACCTTAAAATATTTATACCTTTTGGTTTAGTAATCCTACCTCTAGGAATCATTCTCAAAAAAAAAAAATAGCGAAAATGTCGAAGATTTTTGAACAAGGATGTTTAGAATAACCTACAAATTGTGTGTAGGGTAGGATATCACACAGCCATTAAAAACCATTATTTTGAATATCAATGGAAATTATTCCTTATATGTTAGAGTTCAAAAAAAGGAAACAGAATTGTTAAGGACAAAACTATGAGATTCATTTAAAGCATTACATTTATATGTGTGCATTGAATAAAAGATCAGGAAAGCCCAACAAAATACCACTAACGGTTCTATTTAGGTGATCAAATTATTGGTGATTTTTATGTTCTTTATTCTGTTTTTCTGTTTTCCAAGTTTATTATTATGAACGTCTTCTAGATATTGTAATTGGATTTTAAAAATAAACTACTTTAAAAAAAATTCTGGTGTACTTGTGTGGTATATTAATATATATTAATTGTTATTGATGTAAGAAGTTATAGAAATAAATGTTTTACAGTAGACTGTTAACAATTTTCATTAATTTGCCCATTAGAAATTCATTATTTTCCTTTACCTCCCAACTTGAGTCCTTTAAATAACTTTTCCATGGCGAAAGGACTTTGCTGCACATTTAGCCTTTCTACCAGTTTCCCCTCCCCCCCCCCCCCCGCCTTGGGATGGAAAGTAATATTTAATGTGTAGTCAAAAAGACATTAAAAAACTGAATTTTGTAAAATTCAACTTAGTTGGCTTTTTGAGAGATTCTTTTTTTTATTGGAAATTTGTTTTAATTATCAGATTTAAGTACCAAAAATATTCTTACTAGTGCTCACAGTTTTCCTGAGGTTTTGATCCACTGACATTAGGTATAATTTCATTTTTCTTAATATTCAAACTTTTCTAGCAATCCTAGATATAGTCTTTATTTCAGCATTTCTGCTACTTTCCATAATTGCTCAGAAATTGCTCGTGGTGGCTGAAATTGTATCATCAGAAGCCTTCAGCTCTCTGTTCTGTAATTGGCTTTATTTCATTTCTGTCAGTAATATTTATTTAGTACTTCGGTGAACAAGAGAGATGACACATGTTCTGCCCTTGGGGAGCTTCTTCTCTAAGTGGGGACACAAAAAGCATGTGTGAACAATACAATTAATGATTCATGTATAGTCAGTAAAATATCCTATTACTTCTCTTTGCTCAGTGACAAGCTTTTAAATCCTAAAACTGGGTAGGCCCAGAGAATGATTGCACCTGCTTTCAGCAGTGTAGAGAAAGGTAGAGGTTCATCTTAGGGACAAGATAATGGTCCTGTTATTAGGATAAAGGATTAAAGATACCAAAGGCTGTTATTTTAGGTGCCTGAAATGTGGATTCATGAATTTCTTTATTTTCCTTTCTTGGCAGCTAACATAGTAGCAGATCTCAAGGCAAGGAATCAAGTTTGTGGTTAAAGCAATATTTGTTAGGTTGGTAGAGAAGACATAAAAGACTGAGACAAAGCTTCTGCCCCCATCATTTTGTAGAGGCTGCTGCAATGAAGCCATTATTGAAGATTCCTGTTGCCAAATGCTGTGACTATTTTCAGTCCCCATTCATTCATTTTAATTGAGCGCTCCTATTTCTTGAAACTCATCACCTTTGGTCTTTTGAATATACTTCATTCTCTTCTGATTTTTTGGGGGGTGTGTGTGTTATTTTCTGTGATCATTCCTTCTAATTGTCCTTTACTGAGTCCTTTTCGTTAATTTCTGCAAACATTAGAGTTTCTCGAAATTCTGTTCTTGAGATTTTTATCCTATGTGTTTGGGGTTAATATCACCTTAGCAAGCATTTTTATGAGGGTGAATATTATATATATATGTATCTTTACCCTTGACCTCCTTCTCAAGCTCCAGGACTTTTCTTTTTTCTCTTTTCGTGCTATTGCCATCCCCACCTAGATAATCCACAGACCTCTCAAGTTTAATTTTTCTGAATTACTCTCTTAGCTCCACATGATCCTGTTCTGTATTCCTTCTCTCTCCATTGACTCCCAAAACTCATAGTGATGTGTGTTTTATCCCTTTTCATTCAGTCCCTAAATTTCTAATTCTAACTCTTCTTCATGCACCTGTATATTCCTTGCATATTCCATCTTCCTCTCTTTGCCAAGGGTCCCTATTTACAAGAGACCCTTTTATTTGACTTCATCTTTCTCAGTAAACTGCCACCCTTTGTCTTTCTTTCTTTCTTTCTTTCTTTCTTTCTTTCTGTCTGTCTGTCTGTCCATTACATTTTTAAAAGGTTAGTCATATTATTTAACTTTTACTCCTACCCCAGTGCATTTCAGTATACTGAAATTGTACCCAGATCACCAATGGCTTTCTCATTGTCATCCATCCATTTTAGCCCGCATCCTACTAAATATCCCCTGTAGTATTAGAAGAATCTTCTTTCTTCATCTCATCCTCTGCTACCTCTTGTTGCTATTTCCTTCACGATCTGTCCTCAGAATTTATCCTTATATCTTAAGCTAGCAACATAGGTACTCCTAGAAGGGAGTAATTTATAGTTCTGCCCTCTATCTTAATGCACTAATACTCAGTTCTAAAGTTCTGACACTGTTCTCTTGTTAAAAATTGTATTTGTCTTGCCTTGATTGCCATATTTTAAGTTTCTGTAGGTAGTAGTTTTATTTTGAAGTTTTTTTCCTAATTTCTGCACAACCTATATAACACCAGATGGGCTGATATAAATAGTTGATTATTTAGTGCTTAACTGACTATATTTTTAAAACATTACTTTTTGTATGTAATTTATTCATTTGTGTATTCTAAATGTACTTGCTAAAAATGCTGAATCATGAATCTATGTAAACAAGTAAATCAGACAACTCAGAAGTGTCTTAGAAATAATAAATATCATGAACCTTTTTGTTAAGTACTGGTTTCCATTGTTTTCTGGTGGAGAAAGTGCTAAATGGCAGAACTTTTTTTCTTAAGGTAAAAAAGTAGTAGGATTCAGATTTTGCAGATTTTTAATCCTGTGTCATAATAATCTGGGGCTACTGTATCTGCAGATAGTTCTTGCTCTCTCAGATTGATGCTGTCAGCATAATAATAATGATGCAAGTGAATACCGATTGCCTTAGAATAGCCAGAGATAATTTTAACAGAATGATTAAAACCCAGATTACCCAATAAAAGTTTACTGTATAGCAACATAAAAACATCAATTAGCTGAGAAATATAGTTAACACGGGAAAGAAATGTCAGGATGTTTTTAACTGTAAACAGTGTATTGAATTCTTGTTACCTGAGACATAAAGAGGGTACTTATCAACCAGGCAGAAGAACCTTTGTGAAAGGAGCAAGAATCACCAGAGAAGGAAATACGAGGCAGTGTTTTAATTGCCTGACATCTCCTTCAGGAAGATAGGAAGCAGTGTCCTTCTGATAGTATTGTATAAGAAACTCAGTACTGCTCTGCAGCTTGATGGAAAGAAACCTATCCCCCTCTCCACTCTATAAGTTAGAGCATGTTCTTTATATAGTTAGTGAAGGTGATAAAACTTTACCAGAAACCGAATGACCAAACAGCTGAAAAAACAATGGTTTCCCATGGTCCTCAGAGCACATGAGAGCTGCCAGTGCTAATGTTCTGATGCTTTTTAAGCATGAGGTCAAATTTTAGTAGATCCAGAAAGCTTGGTTCTAACTCTACCACTGGCATGTAGACTTTGGACTATTCCAGAGAATTTCAGCAAACAAAGGTGTCCATTTAAAGTTGATGTGGAAATACTGGTTCTTTTGGTTTGGTCTCCATCTAGGCTTTGGCCCCCTACTTTAAAGACCACGTTACTCAGCCTCTTAGGTGCATTTAAGGTGACTTGACTGAGACATTGAGTAAGCCAAAGTGTGACCACATACAATTTTATGGCACTAAATGTAATCATTACATGGACTGGAATACTTGAATTGACATTGTCAGTGTATTCTTTTCCTGCGGCCAATCTTGGCAGCCTAATTATAGTAAGAAACCAACTAATTAGCCCTGGTAATCAACATCATAGGACTGGAAATCCAAATGATCATTGCATTTATTCCATGAAGTTATACCCATATGAGAAATCAGATATCAGAAATCTCTTCGGTGAATCATGCTATCTTCAGTAGACTTCATACAACCCTCAGATCAATTCCTATGTTTCAGTGAGAAAATTTTTCCCTTAATTTCCAAGTTTTAGGAAAACATTTGCTAGGGAAGAACTTGTTTTGAAAATGAATCTTCATCTCCAAAATGATAAAAGTAAATAAGAGCACTTCATTGAGGTTTTTCAGCGTTAAAACTCTATAATCTTTTTCTAGAGTTCACTGTAAATGGATATGGATAACCCATAATCCATCCTGCTAAAGCTGATCAGTCTATTTGATCTTCACAAGCAGTAAAAAATTAGATGTGACCAAGCAAATTTTTACAAACCTTGGTTTGAGATAGGTCAACATTATATTGACTTCATTGATAAAGGAGAATTAGATCCCTGAGATATCAATGTGAGAGATTCTAGAGGAACCATCCTAGAGTCACTGTCCCAGACATAACAGTGTCAGCAGAATGAGTGTTGAGAACAAGGATTCTCTAGTATTTAACCAGTTTGGGTAGAGGAATTGCCTTTATTAATTAGTACAAGAAATCCAAAATTGTGTAGTGTTGAAACTTCTAGAAATATGCTTACTATTTTGCAAGAAGAGTTCTTTTATAGTTTCAAAAGAAACTTGTTGAGACTCCTGGGTGGCTCAGTGGTTGAGTGTCTGCCTTTGGCTCAGGCCATGATCCTGGGATCTGGGATCCGGGAGTCCCACATCGAGCTCCTTGCAGGGAGCCTGCTTCTCCCTCTGCCTGTGTCTCTGCCTCTCTATGTGTGTCTGTCATGAATAAATAAATAAAATCTTTAAAAATAATAAACTTGTTATATTCGTTGCAGTATATTAGAGAATAATCATCTTTCATTTTATAGGGAGATAGAAAAAACCTTTCTGTATCTTCTAGTTTCTGTTGAAGAACAAAAGCACAAAAAGTTGAAAACTAGTAGATCTTTAAATGTGTAGAATTACAGAATATCAGAATTTTGGTGGACCATAGATATTTTCTAGTCCAAGACTTAACTAAAGCATAAATCTATGCAGTCTTCCCAACTGTTGTTCATTTAGTCTTCTAAACTACTAAGTTGTACTTACTACCTCTCAGAGCAAAATATAAATTTTTGGATACATCTCCTTATTAGTAAATCCTCTGTCAGATTGAATTGTGTTTTCTGCCATCATGATGTCTGATCATAATTGTTAGACTGATCACACATTTTTTTCTGTAGGCATAGTAACCTGGATTTCTATTTTTCAAACGTCACAGTTAATGATAATTTGTGTTTTTCATTTAGCTTGTAACACTTCAGGAAGCAAAACTGCTGCTAAACGAAGATGATTACCTTATTAAAGCTGTGTATGACTACTGGGTAAGAAAACGTAAAAACTGCAGGGGACCGTCCCTCATTCCTCAGATAAAACAAGAGAAAAGGGACGGCTCTACCAACAATGACCCTTATGTTGCCTTTCGGAGGAGAACAGAGAAAATGCAAACTCGAAAGGTAATGTGCAAATTAGATTTAATTGAGTGTACCTTCATAGTATTTAAGACCAATTTTTTTTTCTGCTAATGACAAATAATTTTGAATACCTTGATATACACGGAAGCTCATAATGTTGTTGAACCTGAGGTTAGAAATCCTGCTCTTCAGTATCTTGTATTGGTTGGCTTCTATTGGTATAATACCTAATACCCATGCCCTTTATAAGTCTACTGCTTATACCATTTGAGACTTATGATTGAAGTGGTAAAAGGAATTATGTATCTTTATGTACCTCAGAAATTTGAGTTCTTCAGTACATTGTATATACATTCTATACATATCCTCTTGTTTGTGAAGCTTAAGAGCTTATAGCTTCTTTAAAACCATATTCTAATTCTTGCAAATAAAATGGACTCTACTGCCTCTAGCTACTATGGTGTCATGGAGAAGTAGGGAAAGGTTCATTTTCAAGCCTGTTCTGCCAATAGTCAAAAGTAACAGTGGAATGTTTTTCTTCTTTTCTGAGTTGTCCGTTGTGTCAGATTTCAAATTGATGAACCTGTCCCCATCTGCCTTTCAGAAGCAGTGTGAGCCAGAATTTTAAGTAAGAAACAGGGTCTCATGTTGTGGAATGATATGGTATAGCGGAAGGTATTATTTCATAGGAGGTATTCACTGTCTTCCAAACACCATGCATAGTAACACATTTTCTAACACAAAAAAAATTGGAACATATAAATGTAAAATTATAAGGAATTCTGATTTGGAGGCAAAGCATTTTCTGCAGATTCCTGTTTCTCCTAACATTAAAAGCTTGTCCTTGTCAGTTGTTAATATAACAGCTGTGAAGCATAACAGCTGCCAGGAATAGTATATTTTAGGAGAAATTCTCCTACTGGCAAACAACTATTTTCTGTAAGTCTTTCTTGGATTTCTCAAGAGTAGATGACATTCTCTAACCCAGGCTAAGGTTTCAAATTGGTTTTAGTTCTTAGCTAAGGAAATCTAAGATTCTTTGTGAAGATTTAACGTCTTGCTTAAAAAAGACTAAAATAAGTTTGTAAATATAGGCAGTTGGACATGAAGAAGTTTATCTGAACCATTGAAAAATCTGAACTACCAACTGCTTTTTAAAAGAAATATAATTGATTCAGATATATTGCAAAACATAGACTTTTAGCAATGTCTTTGAAGGAAGAATACTATTTGGCTTCTTTTAGTGAGTGGGTCTGACGTAATTAAAATTAGCAGTATTTATTGACACGTAAGCAATATTCTAAATATTTACATTGATTTTATTCTTCAGTAGGTTAAATCACTGTTTTCTACGCAGTGTATATTGAGAATTGCTAGAATGGGTTCATATATTTAGGTGCTTCACCACTGTGCAATAACTAGCACCACTTTTTCCTGACTCTCTGATTCCTACCCTTTCTCTTATCTGTTATTTTCACCTTCCTCTGCAGAGTGCTACATTTTCTTTTCTAGTAGTTTTTTTATTCCTCTCTGTTTTCAGTTGTGGGACCTACTACTTCCCTTTCATGCATACCAGTGCTGTTTAGAAATGTTTATGTGTTTCAAAATGAAAAAGTTGGGAAAGCATTCAATAGTGAATACCCCTACATGTTCCAGAGGTGAGCAAGCTTTGGGATATGCAAAAATGAATACAGCTAACAAAGGCTCTCTACTTCCTTTTCTGTTTCCACAAAATAGAAAACCCGTGTATAGCTAGATACAAAGGTGCAAAAATAGTGGACTTCTGAAACTAAACTAATATTTCATTTGTGAATGCTTAAGTACTTAAGGACATTCTTAAATGAGACCGTCTTAAGGCACCAGCATGTCTGAAACCACTGATTGGGAAGAAGTCTTGAATCAGCATGTGTGTTTAATATGTTTAACCCCATAGACACAACTGTTAACATCTGTGCTTTCTCTCTCCCTTCTGTGTGGCCCAGAAAAAATGAGATCGACAGGAGAGGGAACACAGGGTAGTGGGTCTCAATCTGGCTCCTTAGAACAATCTCCTATGAAGATTGTTCTTCAAAACAATCAAGGATACTTGGTTTTAAAAAGATCTATAGTTAATTCTAAAGTGCAGCAGTTTGAAAAAATAAAAGGTAAAAAAAAAAAAAAAGTGCAGCAGATTGAGAACCACTTCCCTAGAGATTTGGCAGTAGATCAGAAGTATAATATGGGAATAGAGAGAAAACTGTAACTGGGAAAAAGAAGAGTTGATCCAGGGTAGAGACCACTGTGAGGAAGAGTAAAGGAAGTGAGTGGATTTGAAAACAAGAATAGGGCCATCTTAAAAGCATAGAAAAGATGTCAGTATGAACTCACTGTTTTTATATTTATAGAGTTAGAAATAGATACAGATCTGTGCATGTATATGTACACACATATATTACAGTTATATTTCCTAGCTCTGTTTGCTGAGAGGGATAAATAGAGTAATGAATAACATCTGGAGTATAAGTAACCCGTGAGTCCATACTAATATGGATGGATGGATGGGTGGAAGGAAGATTGGTAGGTTAAAGAGATTGATAAAAGAGAAGAGAACACTTTTCTCTTACAGTAGAATTTTAACTTCTAAGTGTCAGTGGAATGAGGAAGTTTGAAAATCACCATTTGTCAATTTTTTCAGGCAAAAGTTAGAATCAGTGGGTATTAAACTAATGGGAGGAAATTTAATGAGAAACAAGTATATAATCCTACAACATACTTTTTTAATTAAAAAGTTATTTGACTGGGACTCCTGGGTGGCTCCGTGGTTGAGCGTCTGCCTTCGGCTCAGGGCATCGGGCTCCCTGCATGGAGCCTGCTTCTCCCTCTACCTGTATCTCTGCCTCTCTCTCTCTCTCCGTGTCGCTCATGAATAAATAAATAAAATCTTTTTTAAAAAAGGTTATTTGACTGAAGAAACCTGACAGACACCATCTTAATTGAGTGATCAAAGTTATCATCAAGAGTAATCAGACAAATAGGTAGCGTTTAATTCTTTTTTTTTTTTTTTTTTAATTTATGATAGTCACAGAGAGAGAGATTGGCAGAGACACAGGCAGAGGGAGAAGCAGGCTCCATGCACCGGGAGCCCAACGTGGGATTCGATTCCAGGTCTCCAGGATTGCGCCCTGGGCCAAAGGCAGGCGCTAAACCGCTGCGCCACCCAGGGATCCCTCGTTTAATTCTTAATATAAGAGAGGGATACAGTATCACTTCTGTGATAATCCTGTTAAGAATACATAACCTGAATTGTGGAAAAACATTGAAGAAACCAAGTAGAGGAGCACCCTACAAAAATAAGTGGCCTCTGTTCTTCAAAAATGTTGAGATCGTGGGGTGCCTGGGTGGCACAGTCAGTTAAGCAGCTGACTCTTAGTTTCAGCTCAGGTGGTGCATGACAATTAAGTGCAGTTGTGATCCTGAATCAGATCCTAGACCAGGAAAAAAGTTGCTGTTTTAAGTGAATTTAATAAAAATTATTGTCCCGTTAATGTCCTTTATGGCAATAATTACATAACATAAAAATATGTTTAACAATTGTATTCGTTGCTATAAAGGATATTAGGGCAATCAGTGAAATATGAATAAAGTCAATATTTCCTGATTTTGATACTATAAGAAGAGTATCATTGTTTCTAGAAAGTCCATATTAAAGTGCTTAGGGATGATGGGGCAGTATATATTCAACTAATCTCAAAAAAATTTAAAAATATGACCGTTTTACATATCTGTGTGTATTTGTATATATTCATGTATATCTGTCTTAGTCCATTTTGGCTGTACCAGAGATTGAGTGGTTTAAACAGTATTTATCTGTCACAGGTCTAGAGGCTAGGAGGTCTGAGATACAGGTACCAGCAGACTCAGTGTCTGGTGAGGGCCTACTTCCTGGTCCATAAGTCATCTTGCTGTGTCCTCACATAGGAGAAGGGGCAAGAAAGCTCTCTGGGATCTCTTTCATAAGAGTACAAATCCATTTGTGAGGACTCCACCCCTGATGACCTAACTGCCTTTATCACATTGAGGACTTGGAGTTTCAACATGAATTTTCAGGGGACACAAATAGTGTCTGTCATAGTACAGACTAAATAATAGATATACATACATTGAGACAGATAAAGCAAATGTAAAATAACAACATTTGGGCAGTCTGGATGAGGATATATAGGAATTTGTTAAAACTTCGTGTAAATCTGAAATTATTTCAAAATAAAAAGTTAAAAAAAAAAAAAGAATAGAAAGGACAGGACTAGTAAAAAGGAAAAATTAGGAAGGGTAGTTATTTATTTGGGCCTAAAGAGAGCAGGAAATGACTAGTAAAGACAGGGCAGAAACATGTAATCCATAAGAAACACTTAGCGAAGAGAGGATTCATTTTAATAGGTTCTGGTGCACTTTTGAATATTGTTCAGCTGGTATGTAACTTTGTGTCATTATTCATCTTTGAATTTGTATGTCCTTGTTAGACTTTTAGGTGTAGTTTCTTATATTTGAAAATTAATTATCACCTATAAAATATAACCTAAACTAAGTTCTTTTAAGGTACTACATGCCTGTATTTTAAAATGCTGTGTAAGTCATTCTTCTACCTTATCAAAAGGAAATTAATCTTTAGACTTTAAGCCTTTTGAGGGTAGAGAACATGTGCAGTACTCTGTACAGGGGACATTCTAATAGTTGCTCTTGGTAATGTTAATTTTTTTTTTCAGTTGGAAGGTATTATTGCTGCCTGATGGCCAAAAAAAAATTTTTTTTTTTGTTAAAAACCGTATTTTACATTTTGCCTTTTGTCACATAGTATGGTGGGGGGGGGATTAATTTCCATTTGATAACGTAAAAGAATTAATAACAGCATTTTAAGAAAAAGAGTAAAACATTGAATCTTTCTCAGGTTTTATTTTCTCCTTTATAATCTTTCAATATGAAACCTGGCTTCAGGTTCCTTTTAATGTCCTATTGCATTCATTTTTAAACTACTTTTAGCATACTTTATTTTGATAATAAAAGAGAGGGACAATACAAAAGGTTTGGTTAATATTTTTTTTTAAGATTTTATTTATTTATTCATGACAGACACAGAGAGAGAGAGAGAGAGAGAGAGAGAGAGAGAGAGCAGAGACACAGGCAGAGGGAGAAGCAGGCTCCATGCAGGAAGCCCGACATGGGACTCGATCCCGGGTCTCCAGGGTCACACCCCGGGCTGAAGGCGGTGCTAAACCGCTGGGCCATTGGGGCTGCCCTTGGTTAATATTTATAAGTGTAAAAAAAAAATTTATAAGTAATTTTTCACATCAAATCAATTAGGATATGTTCATAAATCCTTATTTCTTTAACTGTTCAAATGGTCATAGAATGTATCTTCTAGAGCATGTTCCATATCTGCTTTGTTCTCAGTAAGCACACCAAATATTTGTGATCCTTGCTTGATGAAGTGACAATCTCTTTTATTCCTGCAGAGTTTGTGTCCTTAGCAGTCATCTCTGTAATATATTGGGTTTTTTTTCTTTCAAGATTTTTTTTTCTTTCAAGATTTTATTTAAATTCTGGTTAGTTAACATATACTGTAGTATTAGTTTCATGAGTAGAATTTAGGGATTCATCATTTACATGTATAACACCCGGTGCTCTTCACAAGTGCCCTCCTTAATGCCCCTTATCCATTTACCCCATTCCCCCACCTACCTCCCCTCCAGCAACCCTGTTTGTTCCCTATTGTTAAGAGTCTCCATGGTTTGGCACTCTGTTGGTTTTTTTATTTTTCCTTCCCTTCCTCTGTGTTCATCTGTTTTGTTTCTTCAATTCCACATGAGTGAAATCCTATGGTATTTTTCTCTCTCTGACTTATTTTGCTTAACATAATACATTCTAGTTCCATCCTTGCAATTGCAAATGGCAAGATTTCATTCTTTTTTATGACTAATTTTCCATAGTCAATATATACACATACAATCTTCTTTTTTTTAAAAGATTTTATTTAATTATTCATGAGAATACACAGAGATGAGAGAAAGAGGCAGAGACACAGGCAGAGGGAGAAGCAGGCTCCATACAGGGAGCCCGACGTGGGACTCCATCCTGGGTCTCTAGGATCAGGCCCCGGGCTGCAGATGGTGCTCAAACCGCTGAGCCACCAGGGCTGCCCCCACACACAATCTTCTTTATCCATTCATCAGTCTATGGACATTTGGGCTCTTTCCATATTTTGGCTGTTGTGAATACTGCTGCTATAAACATTGGGATGCATGTGCCCCTTTGAATCACTGTTTTTGTATCATTTGAGTAAATACCCTGTAGTACAATTGCATTATTAACTCAAGGATGGAAAGATTGCTTAAGTGCAGTCAGTCTGGATTCATAGAATGAGAGGTGGTAATGGTCTGTTTTTATTTTTTATTTTTTATTTTTTTTATTTTTTATTTTTTTTAATGGTCTGTTTTTAAACAAATAGTTTCATGCCTAATAAAAATATTCTGTGGTTATTTGATTAAACAAAATATATTCACAGTAACTTTCGTATGCAAATAGGTGCTGCTAATTACAACTGAGCCTTCTCTAGTTATTAAGCAGGACTTTCACTCTGAGTTGTTCAAATTAAATCTTAAGCTTCAGAATGGGAATATCTTAACAATACTCTGAAATGCAGAGTTTTCACTTGTTTCTACCCTGCAGTGAGGTGTTATTACTTTGAAACATAATAATCCCATTCCTTGAGATGCTTTATATCCCACTTTCAGTTTTATATCTAAGTTTGTGAAGTGAAATTTTGCTTGTCATTGTAAGTGTTTACATTGTGTTATTGACCCTTTCATCCCACAATTACAGAGCTGGATGGATGGATAGAGACCTAATTTGGCTATTTTTAGGTAACCTTGATTTGACAGGACTGTTTCTCTCGTCACTGGAAAATACCCTGCATCAATTTAAATGGATTACATTTTCTGATACATTCAGTTTTGTTTCAGGCAAACTTTTAAATATTTCTTTACATTGGAATGATCCCTTCTATTATCCCATCTTTTCAACAGTAGGCAACATTTTTTTTCAATATTTAAGAACTATTTGCTTAAATTTCTATTTTCAGAGTTAAGTAGATAGGTTGTCTTATGTAGTTGCTGTTTAACATAATTTTTAAAGCATTTTTACATTTAACATTTTATGGAACATGTTTGGGTCTCCTAAGATTTGGTGAATGAAAATGGAAATGTGGATAACTGGATTAATTGTTTATTCTTTTAAAATTACTTTCAATAGAATCGTAAGAATGATGAAGCCTCTTATGAAAAGATGCTGAAATTGAGACGAGAGTTTAGTAGAGCCATAACAATTTTGGAAATGATTAAGAGAAGAGAGAAAACAAAACGAGAATTATTGCACTTAACCTTAGAAGTTGTGGAAAAAAGGTAACATTGCTACTGTTATATACTAATTGCAGCAATAGCCAGATGATGGACAAAATATGATTTGTTGCCTAGCTTTAAAACAATTGAAATAGATTCTCAAACAAAACCTACATTTTTTTTTTAAGAATTCTTGTGTTGCTAGTTTTTTTAAAAACTAGATTATCAGTTTGAATTACAAGTTTGAGGAATGTTTTGGTGTATAATATGTATAGATCCTCTAATATACGTCATTGTTTTAAAGAATCATTGAATCTTATTTAGAAAAGAACCTAGGGATCATTCTGTCCATTTTTATTATTAAACTTTCTATTAAAATTTGAGGGAAATGAATATTATAAAGGACTTTATTTCTGACTAGGTAGAAAGCATGTTTTGTTTCAACACATTTAAAAAATGTGTTCTCTATGGGGTGCCTGGGTGGCTCAGGCAGTTAAGCATCCAACTCTTGATTTCAGCTCCAGGCCATAATCTCAGGGTCCTGGGATAGAGCCCCCCTCAGTGGAGGACTCCATGCTTAGCGAGAATCTGCTGAAGATGTTCCCTGTCCCCGTCCCTCTGAGAGTCCTCCCTTTCCCCTGTCTGCATACACTCTCTTTAGAATGGATAAATCTTAAAAAAAAAAAAAAAAAAAAAAAGTGTCCTCTAATGCAATAGTCATTGTCCTGCATAGCTACATGATTAAACTATACTAAACCGAACAGAATTTTATGTGATTCCTGAGGTAAGCATTCTAAACATCATTTCCCAGTGTTTGAAAACATTGAATAAATGAGAAATTGGTCTTCTGTGTCCCTTAGAGATTTTTTGTGTTTTTTGGTTGTTTGTTTTCACCAAATCGCAAATATGAACTTCTTTATTCCCATAAATTTTCTCTTTTAAGAATAATCTGATAAATTGTTGGCTCTATTTGATTAGTTGTGTTCTATTTCACTGAGATATCATTGGTTTTATTTTTGAACTATAAAACGTTTTCTTACGTTTTGTTACCTTTCCAAGATATCACTTGGGAGACTATGGTGGTGAAATCCTTAATGAAGTGAAAATCAATAGATCAGACAAAGAGTTATATGCCACTCCAGCAACTCTTCACAATGGAAATCATCACAAAGTCCAAGAATGTAAAACTAAGGTGAATATCCTCTGGGGAGAAGCACATATGGTAATAATGATCAGACAATTACTGGTTTCATCAGTTACCTTTAGTATAATTTGGTTAAAGAAAAACATAATTAACATGCGTTGTTTTTACTATTTGCCAAGCACTTTGCTAGGAATTTTTACATACATATTAACTCATTAATCCTTACAGCAGCCCTTTGACATAGATTTTACCTCTGTGTGACTTCTAGATGAGATAGCTGATAAGTGGCTGATTCAAGGTTTAGGTCCAGGTCTAACTAACACCAAAAACCATGTGCTTTTCACTATGCCATCTGCTTTCCTACAGAATATCGATAAATTAAAGTTTACGTGTCATTAGCCTAAGCAAATCCTGCATTGTAGTGGTAGGCATCAAAATCTACTATTAAAGCTTTATTCACTGAGATATTTGAAGTTATTCTTATTTTCATCATCACTTCCAGAACCAGCATTTATCAACTGCTGTCCAGTTGGAGTGATTTGAAGAAGTCCTGTAACTTCCAGATCCTGTTTTCTTCCTAATAGAAAGAGCCAGACTACATGATTATTTTGGTCTCTTAGATTTAAAGGAATTGTATTTATTCAGTGTTCACTTGGTACATTAATTAAAATATTCAGTTGAGAAATACAAAAGTTAATAAAACCTCTAAGGAGCTTAAATTTAAATAATAGGTATTGATTGAGTATTTAGACAATAGAGCTTTACTTTGTAGCAAGATTTAAAAAGCAACATAGGGTGTTTGTGGAAAATTCATCTTTTAAAAATGTACACAATTCTTACTTTCTGTGGGTTTATTCTTAAAGGTCAAAGAAGAATATGGAGCGGCAAGACTCCTCCTTTTATTCAACTGATGTCAATTCAAACACCAAAGTTCTTTCTTATTCATCACAGGCATCTAGCCCATCTACCTGATTCTTTTAAAATCATACTTGCCTCTATAGCCAAAAATTTACCAGTGCAATACATGTAATTTTCTAAGTTATTTTTTAAAATCCATTTTATATAAACCAGTGCTTTTTCCAGGTATATGATTGGTAGGCCTAGAAATGAAATCTCAACCAGAAAAAACTGACAGACTCAGCCTTTATTATACGTTCGTTGATTCTTATTTCAGACCATCTATAAATGTAAATGCTCACCCTGTTTACTAGTGTTAGAGATACAGTTGCATCCATTGTTGCTCTACCCCATTAAACACAGTTAACCTTATTTACTTAGTCATACATCCCACCTTAAAATATAGGTAGTTTCTAAGAATGAGGTAGGGATTTTCTTTTTGACGTCCTAGCTATATCCATTGTGTGAAACCCAGCTATATCACTAAGTAAGCAGCATTTTCATTGTGTGTACCATTCTTGACCCTGCGGTAGTTTTAACAGAAATGTGGACTACATGGGAAAATGTAGAACTTCCTAATTATTTTTTCACTTTCATATTGCTTGTACTTTGGTGCTTAGAACAATCATTTTCTTTTTTTTTTTTTAGAACAATCATTTTCAAACATTTTAAGCAGTAGATCCCTACTTATTAAAAGAAATACCGTTATGTTAAAACAGATTAGAGCTTCTTGGCTGAGGAGTTGAGAGCAAGGTGGGGCTGGAAACCCTCCCCATTAGTCTCCTGCCAAATGGCCTCTCAAGTGCTGTCACAACTCTGGGGTACTTGAGAACAGTTTGATTATTGTTCGGTTGAAGCAGTAATTGTGCATTCTAAAAAAAGTAAGCTTTTTTTCTAGTTAATAAACTTATTTTTCTCCAAAAATGTACCAGCTGTAGACATTTTTAAAAATTGGAAATAAGTGTAGAAATAAATCAATGAATTTATCTAAATCAAATTACTTTAAAAATAGTCATTAATTATTAATACAGTGAATTTAAATAAAAATTGAAGTACTGTTAAATGCTGGATTGCATAATAATAGAGCAATTTTTAAAAATCACTAATATCTTAGTTTAAGTAAAAATAGCAATAAAAAGCAAATTAAGTACCATTATGATTTTTAATCATAACTTGCAAAAAGTAAAACCTTTTTCAATTTATGATCACATAGTTTTTGCATATTAAAAACAGTAAATAAAATCACCTCCTGGGTAAAAATGTATGTTTTTCAAAGAGCAGTTTAGTTTTTCATGATTTCTAAAATGATTTTCATTTCTTCCTTTTGGGGGAAAAATCGTCATGTAAACAGCACCCTCATCATTTGTCTTTGAAAGAAGAGGCTTCTGATGTGGTTCGTCAAAAGAAGAAGTACCCAAAGAAGCCTAAAGCAGAGGCTTTGATAACATCTCAGCAACCCACTCCTGAGACATTGCCTGTGATCAATAAGAGTGACATTAAGCAATATGACTTTCACAGCTCAGATGAAGATGAATTTCCACAGGTGCTTGTTTTAAAACTATTTTAAAGACATTTCCTTTTAGTCTTTTATATTGCTATATTTTAAAACATAACCTCTTAATTTTGAGTCTTAACTTTCTTCACCTAATGTTATATAGCATATATATATATACATTTTCCACATTATTTATGTGGCCACTGAAATGGTATTTATTTTGCATTATTTTCTATCAGTTGGGTAGAATTTATTCTCTGTGGAGCATTTAGGCGGTTTTCAGTTTTCCCTTATATAAAAATGAATGTTAGTATTCTTTCCCTCTGTATTTAAGGTAGATTATTAGAAATGGATTATGGTCTTTTAAAATAGTTAATACATAATTATATAAATATTCACCAATAATAATTCCCTTTTTCTTTTTGCCATATTCCACTAGCATTTTATTCTACTTTTTTTTTTTTTTTAAAGATTTTATTTATTTATTCATAGAGACACAGAGAGAGAGGCAGAGACACAGGCAGAGGGAGAAGCAGGCTCCATGCAGGGAGGGAGCCTGACGTGGGACTCGATCCTAGGTCTCCAGGATTACGCCCTGGACTGAAGGCGGCGCTAAACCGCTGCGCCACCAGGGCTGCTCTATTCTACAACTTTTAATGTAAATTTTGCTACTTTGGCAATAACCATTTAATTTTGAAGATTTATAAGAAGTTATTCAAATTATAAATTGTGAAGATAATTCTTTGGTTTATATTGCAACAGTTAATAGCAAAATGTTTGCAGTTTTAAAATCTTAATTTTACTTTGACAAGTGCTATTTTTAAAACAGGACCTTTGTATATTAAAGGATCAATTTTAAAAGATACATATTTATACTTAGCACCTCATCTAGCAATACCCTTTTCTTTTTTCTTTTTCATATGGTATAGGCAACCTAAAGAGATGCTGCAACAAATACATGTTATTTTATTTTAACATTTTTGCTTCATTGCTTTAAAAGAAAAAACTTTTTAAACCAGTATTACAGATATGCCTGGAAGCAAGATTATCTATAAAATAGTTTATGGTTATAACTACTTAAAATCTAGAGTTTATATGAAATTGTGAAATGGGTCCCCTTTTGCTATATTACATATTTTTTTACTCTTCTATCACTAATTTAGTTTTTCTATCCCAGATAATATTTTAGCATTCATCTGGATTGTAACAAATGCACAAAGATATGTCTAATTTAGTACACTCTTAAAAAGCACTAAATGAAATAATTCATTACTTTTGTCAAAGGAAAATCCAGTTAGACTCAGTGCTTTGAAGAGCCATGGGATATGGCCATTTTGAAGAAATGAGGAAAATAATGTCCTAACAAATAGTAGTTTTCCATATACAAGAAGTAGGGATAGGCTCTAGGCAGAGGAAACAGCATATGAATGAGAACTGCTAGCAGTTCAGCATTGCTGGAGCATAGAATGCAAAAGGGAAGAGAGGCTGAACAGGATGATACTTGGAGTAGTAGTAGCCAGGTGGCAAATGGCTTTTATCTACATTATATATTCTGAAGCATTATTAAAGAATTTTAAGTAAGGGTATGACATGGATTATTATGTATCAATAATAGCCTTATATTGGTGGTACTCAGGAGAGCCTATAAAACTTTGCTTTTACACCTTAGCCATTTAAGGTGATATATGGGATATTACGACCTGTAGAAACTTCCTTTCTTGCTAAAATCAGTCCATTACCCTGATGGTAAGGCATAAGTTCACATACTAGTCCTATATATTCCTCGTGCATTAAGGGACCTTTGTTTCTGTTCTGAATTCTTATAGTCCCCAGCCCTCAAACCCACATGAAAATTTTGAAATTTCGAATTGTATTTTAAAACTTAGTTTCCTGAGTCCTTTAACTAGGTCTTTAAAAACCCTTATAAATTTTTATAATGATATCCCCTTCTTGCTGAAGAATTCATATTTACCTATGTAGTTGGACATCATTCATTAGGCAGCTATTAAGGATGTAGCTGTTACAAAATCAGTATTTTATTGCTAAGAAGATCATTAAAATAATCATATGTTTCTTCTTTGTCTAGTAAACAAGGAACATAGGAATGAATAGGGAGCCTTAAGAGAACATTTTAACCAGACCTATCCCAACTGATTTGCAGCAGAGCAGAATTAAAAACCCTTATCTTTTCTTGATTATGCTTCTGATTCTTCTAATGCAGCTCTCTCTTCCTTTGTCTCACACTAAATCCTGGAATCCACTCCTGGGGAATGATGGTCAGGACAAAGGGGTGGTATACTTTATGCAAAGAATTTCTTAAAAAAATAAATAAATAAAAGAATTTCTAAGAGTTTGTAACGCTTCCTTCTGTGTATTTTAGAGGAGGTAGATGATCTGCAAAGGAACCAAAGTATAAAATTCATGTTTGGGATTTCCTTTCAAATTTTGGGTTTGGGGGCTTGGTTCCCTGGGAAGAAGAATCAGCCCCAGCTTACTGTTTCTGTGTCTCCCCCATAGGGTTGGTGGAGGTATATTGCAACCTCAAACAAATGCCTTTATCCCCTGGATGACCCTGCTCAGTGGTAATTACCACAGTTTGGAAATAATGTAGAGAACACATTTTTCCTCTCAAAATAGGAAGAGAGGGATTTGTGAGGTTCAAAATTTGCAAGTAAATATGGTTGAGCCAGCATTGTCAGAAAAAGAGATGTTCTCCAAAGTGAAATTGCGAGACAACTGAAACTTAAGTACCAAAACTTTTTTTTTTAATTTTAACCATTATGAGTAGAAATTTTTCTAAACCGTATTATTTTCTGCTGTATCAGAGTATATTTGTATATCATTTAATCCATCTTTTATGATATAAAGTTTGCTCTAATTAATCAGTGTTGCCCCAGGGGTCCACTCACATTATACAGCGATATTTCATCTAAGATCACATAGTTCCAGGCAGAATGCTTTTAAATTATGTGACAGCTTTTTGAAAGTATTTTTTTCTTTTGCTGTCAGATTATGGGCTTATCACTTCTTTCTGCAACCAGTCTGCTTACTTTTAGCAAGTTTTCTTTCTTTTAATTTTCTGCTTCTGATCTACTAAGTTTAAAAAAGTGGTTTTACTAAACTGTACACCTGAAACTAATATTACACTATACGTTAACTAGCTGGAATTTAAATAAAACTTTTTTAAAAAGTGATTATTAAAAAATGGGTAGGGAAATAAGGGACTCCCTTTGAGAAAAATGTATGCCCTTAATCACTTTGGAGGGAGCACTATTCATAAGCTTTATAAATAGTGTTTTAACTTCCTAGATTTGACTCTATTACAGAGAAAGTCATTGCATAAAAATACATGTACTTATAAGTGAAGCATAACTGTCAAAATAAAAATAAAGCATTCATGGTCACATACATTATTTACAAAATATACAAGTGGGTATATAAAAACTACTAATTCTTAAGTACTTACATGTTCAGAATCCATTACACAAAACCATGTTAACTTACTTTCAAGAACTAACCCATCCAAAATAATCATTTTTAACCATAGAGAATCTTTGCTGGTCTTTAACTCTTTGGGAGAATTTATTGCCTACCAGAAGTAATGTAGGAATGATTTACTGTTTATGATCGGACTCTGATTTTAGACCATTATAAAGACTGATCTGTTGACTTTGGTAACTCCTGAATGGAATGTCTCATGCCTCTTTTTTCTAGGTACCATCCCCAGTATCAGAACCTGAAGAGGAAAATGATCCTGATGGTCCCTGTGCTTTCAGGAGGCGAGCAGGATGCCAGTATTATGCTGTAAGAACTTCATTTTTTTGTAGTATATATATATGAACTGGAATTAATAGGTAGTTCTTGTCAAGGTAACTTAGTCTTGATTTACAAATGAGAAGTCCATCAGCATTTTTTATTTACTATCCCCTATATATACCAGTGAAAGATGCTGAAAAGTACTGAGTCCTTTCAGAAGATATTTAAAAAATACCAGAATCCTTTTACTTGGAAATTGATAATTTCAAATTCTAAATTTTAGAAATTTAGTTTTATTTTGAGCCTTAACTATAGCTTAATTTAGCAGTTAGGAAAATTACTGTCACTGCTAGAGTTAAATAAGCCCAGAATCTCTAATTGAAAATTTTTTTCAGATTTATTTATTTGAGAATTTGAGAGAGAGAGAGAACACACATGAGCAGAGGGGAGGGGCATAGAGAGAGAATCCTGAAGCACCCTCCTTGTTGAGCATGGGGCTTGATCTCAGGACCCTGAGATTATGACCTGAGCCAAAATCAAGAATTGGCTGCTTAAATGACTGAATCACCCAGGTGCCCCAAAATTTTGATAGTTGCTGCTTATTAAAATTTATTTTAGGCAAGTCCATCTTGTGCATATACCAAGTAAGGATCAAACATAAAAGAATCATTTTTAAACTTTCTTCATGGCAATATCTTATATAATAATTATATTCAAGCTTTTTGACATACTTAGAAATTACTTTGTGCTATTAAGTCAAGTTTTGGTGCAGCATTATATCAGGAGAGACTCACTCCCAAATGCTCGGGTTTTCATAAAGGTATAACTAACTGTAGCGTCACGAGGATAGCTTTCAGATATGACTTGCAGAGACCATTTTTCTTGTTGCATTATGGTAAACATCTACACTTCCATCATTTCAGGGTATGTGTGTGTGTGTCTGTTTAGTGTAGAAGAGGTAGGAAGTTATTTATGAGTTATGCTAATAAGAAAAAGAAAATTACTATGAAAAGGCAGAGTAATGTTAAGACCCAGAAAAATAAAGGAAGTGTTAGCTTAATCCATAAATGCTATAAAGTACAATTTTTGGCTAAAAAACAACAACAACAAAACAACAACAAAACAAAACTTCCTTCTGATTTATCTCAATAAGAAGCCTATACATTACTAACTATAGTGTCTTTGCTTTTCTACGTAAATGTTAAAAGTCATAATATTCTTTAAAGATAGATTTCTTCGAAAATATGTTATACCCTAAAATACTAAATTCAGTTTGAGTTATTTTGGTAAGTGAACTTTTGATTCGGTTTTATAAAATTTTATTTAGTTAATGTCATTTAAACTCCAATTTTACAGTTTTACATCTAAATTTCAACTGTTCTTCTAATGCTGTACTTTATTTTTATCATGATTTAACTTTTCTTCATTTCAGATTTACTCCCTGATTTTTAATTTTTTTTTTCTTTCTTTGCAGCCTCGTTTGGACCAAGCTAACCACTCATTTGAAAATTCAGAATTGGCAGATTTGGATAAGTTGAGATATAGGCATTGCCTTACAACGCTCACAGTCCCAAGAAGATGTATAGGATTTGCAAGGAGGCGAATTGGCAGAGGTGGAAGGTAAACTATTTCTTTTGGCCTGCTTTTTGTTTACAAGCTAGCAGGGAGGATGTAGAGAAAATGTTATTAAGTTCTTCCAGATAATATTTGGTTTTATATTGCTTTTCAGGGTTATAATGGACCGGATATCCACAGAACATGACCCAGTCCTAAAACAGATAGACCCTGAAATGCTGAATGGTTTTTCAAGCTCTTCCCAAACTATAGACTTTTCTTCTAATTTCACTCGGACCAATGCTTCCAATAAACATTGTGAAAATAGACTGTCCCTCTCTGAAATATTAAGCAATATCAGATCATGTCGACTACAGTGTTTCCAGCCAAGGCTACTAAATTTACAGGACAGTGATAGTGAAGAATGTACCTCAAGAAAATCAGGGCAGACTGTGAACAATAAAAGAGTTTCTGCAGCATCTGTAGCTTTATTGAACACCAGCAAGAATGGCATATCAGGTAAGCTGTCACTTTTTAAAAGTATATCCTGCTCTTCTGTTTTTCCTTAATTTTCATTATTCACTACATAAGTGCTCAGGGTAAATTTTAAGGTTTATGTTCATAATCCCACTGAAGAAAGGAATTATTTTTATCTTAACCTACTAGAGTTTTTTTCCAGCCTAAGAAACTAAATCCTGTTGTTAGGGTTCATATTTTAACCAGTGTCCTACTACCTATAAAACCCTTTTTTTTTTTTTTAAGAGTTTATTGATTTATTTGAAAGAGAGAGAGAGAGCGCACGAGCCGGGGAGGAGAGGGAAAAGCGGACTCCCTGTTGAGCGAGGAGCCAGATGTGGGGTGATCCCAGGACCCTGAGATCCTGACCTGAGCCAAAGGCAGACACTTAACCAACTGAGCCACCCAGGCACTCCTGACTTCTGTTTTGAATGTGTGTGCCTGGTTTTGTGAGTGTGTTGGTGGAAAACATAGGCAGTTCTCTGTGGGCAGAATGGTTATAAGCTGCTGGCAGATCTTCATAGCCATAATGTGCACTTGGTAAAGAAAGTTTCCTTTTTTTGTGTATATGAACTTTGCTCAAATGTAGGTATTGTTCCTCAAAGTACCATTTAAAGCTCTCTCTCTGAAAAATTATTTTTTTTTAAGAAGCTCCCTATGATTAGTTGTAATTTTGTCTGGTAGCTTACCTCTGATTGAGATTGGAGAGCATTTTAAGAAACACTGTGCTCAAATTAATTTTTTATGACATGTACATTGTAAATGTATAGTATCTAGACAATCTAAAATGTAATTTTGATTTGTTTTCATCTGCGGATAGTCTTGTCTTTATCACATGTATACAAGTAGGTACAATTTTTAATATCCTTATAATAGATACATCAGTACATGGTATCCAGAGACCAAACTAGATGTGACTTCTCTTACACTGTTGATATCCTTTCTTTATATAAAACGTATGTATTTCGAAGTTACTTTAACCTGGATGGTGCATTTTACTATGTGAAATTATGTAAAACCTCTTTAAAGTGGTTGCAAATCATTTTAGTTTGAAATTTAGTCTCAGTCATATTCAGTCTTTCTGTTATTGGACTGCTTATTTTTAAACTTGATCTGGCCACTTATCCATTTAAAGATTATATTAGAAAATTAGATTTGTTTGAATAATTAGAAGTTGATAATGTCATTCCTCCAAATTAATTGGTTAATTTTCTCCCAAATAAACTTAGGTAAAGAAAATGGTATCTCATTATATAAAGTTCATGAGTCTGTGAAGTTTTAATGAGCTTTTGAAGCTGAAATGGATAAATTCCTAATATGATTTGTGGTGGCAGTCTTCCTAGAAACCTAAAGGTAGTAGGAAGTTGATAAATATTAGTTTTTTGTTTTTTGTTTTTTTTTTTTAAGGCAACTCCATGACAGTGTTCAAATAAACGGAACTGGAATTCCTGTATCAAAAATTACTCAAAATAATTTTTGCCAAAAGGGGAATTTAAAAATATCTCAATATAGGCACTAATAATTAGATTTGATAGTAGATTTGAGTTTCTTCTCTAACAATGAATGCCATACCAAAAAAGTGATTTTGTGTTTCATCTCACCTTGAACATGGCCAGATATTTGCAGCTTTCTATTGTACATTCCCAATAAACTCCAGAAGGATTTGACTAAAAACTCTTTTCCAGAAAATATGTATAGATTTTGTATGTTACTGTATCATCTTTATTCTATTTGTATTGATCCAGAATATGGCTTACTATAATTTCAATAATCCCATAATATTAGCTCTAGAATTTTATGACACTATCATGATATATTAGCATAAAATAAGCATTTAAAGTATCTTCGGCATGGATGCACTTTTCAAATAACTTAAATAACAAATATATTAATTTCTGCCTTTCTCCTATCATTAAAATAATAGTCTTTTTGGTCTGTATATTTCCTGTCTTAATTTTTTGGTATTCTCAACATAGTACCATTTCCTTCTTTCCTTGACAGATTTCAAGACTTAAGCAACAACTTAGCTACATTAGAATCAGTGTCTTAAATAGAAATTTTCAAATATATATTCTATTGCCTAGAGTAAAGGATTATATTTGAAGTTTTCCTTCTCAGCTGTGACCCTTTAATCATTGAGGCCACAAGGTGTTTTTTTTTCCTAATATATTTGTTTCAAAATATTAGGCACAGGTATATAAATGCATAATGGAACAAGTCTTTTAACAGCATTTTTGTAAACATTTGAAGTACCCATTTGTACCAGTTCTATTCGTTACATAGTCCTCTCAGTTCTGGTTAGAAAATTTAGCTGGATTCCATTACAGTACAGTAAATACTGATAACAATTCCTTCATCGACTTAAAGAGAATGTAAGAGTTTTTTTTTTTTTTTTTTTTTTTGAGAATGTAAGAGTTTTTAGAAAGTTGTAGTTTTATATTTGGTGGACACAGACAAAAGAATCTTTTTTTATTTCTTTCAGTCTTTATGCCTTCATACTGCAATATGAAGGCAATACTGAAATACTGTTGCCTTATTCTTAGTGGACTTGGTCATGAGAGCATGTTTGTCTTTAAGAGTAACGAGACTGACACAGGACCCTATTTTTACCTTACAGGGTGTGTCACTGAGCTAGACAAATTATTAGTACTGAATTTTCTGTTTCACAGCTGGAATATCACAACAAATAGTTTAATCAGAAATAGAACTGTGATACTCTTGACAATAATGTTTAATCACAACTTTTTTAGTTCTTGAACTTGAGTGCTAGTGGCAAAGAATTTTCTTTTATGTTAATAACCCAGTTAATATTTTTCAAGTCATAATCCCTGTGTCCTAAATAGATCCTAATTGTTCTTTTTGATGTCATACTAAAGGACTTAAAACAAATTAGAATGTATGTCCTAGGTAGTAGAAGAACTAAAACCAAAGACTTCATTTTAAAGCAAAGACACATGTCTTATTAAGTATTATGTAAAATGAAGATCTGTTTTCTTAGCTGAAAAACTCTTCTCAAAGAATAGAACCAGGACAGAGAAAGAAAAGATAGATTGTGCTGAAAAATAGCAAGTGAATAACCAAGGAAAACTAATTTCACACATAATTACTTAGAATTATTATATGCAAAGCACTATGTTAAGTGTTTAATATTGCAGTTTTATAAGAATAATCCTTTAAGGAGCTTCCAGCACATGGCAAGCAAGTATTACATTTTTTAAATAAATAGATGATAAAGTTTTTAGTCATTTGAAACTGCAGTATTATTTATTCTTTTGAGATACTGTTCTTAAATCCAAAATTTAAGAAAATGTATATCTAAAACTAGCTTTGCTTGGGGCACCTGGCAGGCTCAGTTGGTAGAGCATGTGACTCTTGGTCTCCAGATCGTGAGTTCAAGTCTTGTGTTGGGTGTAAATTACTTTAAAGATGGATGGATGAATGAATGTAGCTTTGCTTGTTCAGACTTGAGGAGCTGGATTAATTTACTTTTATTTAACCTTGGTTTTGACTGTGGTTGCAATTAACATTTTTCCCCTCATTTGTCTTTGAATATTGAATAGATAGATACCAGCAGCATTTTTGACCAGCTGCAAATATTTTAACATACCAATTTGTAAGAATATCAACATTTTGAGCAATTTTCCAGAGAAATTCCTGATTTTTTAATTTTTTCGGGTTTTTTCCTGTTCTTTCCTAAATTGCCATAAAATATTTGCAAATATGAAAGTTTTTGAATAGGTGAAATTATATTTTCACAACTAGCTAAGATACAAGGATTTATTTTTGAGTTACGATTGCTTCCAGAAGTATGAGATATAAATTCAGATTTCAGGAGTTAAAAATTTTTAGTTTGCTGAAGGACTAATACTGAAATTCCAGTTACAACTCTTTAGGTTGAGTATCACAAATTTAAATGGGTCTTTTTTTTTTCCCGTCTTTCATACCATTTTATTTTCTCCCTTCAACCATAATAATACGATACCCAAATTCTGTCCTAATTGGAGGGTCGGTAAACACAGGCTTATCCGGCCCACTTACAGGCAAGGCAAATGCTGCTGCTTGAAATGGTCCCACCATAGAACCTCTGGTCATCCAACCCAAGTCGCCCCCTTGCCTGGCTTTATCTTCACTATACTGTGTGGCCACTTCATTGAATCTCATTCCAGACTTTAACTTTTCCATGGCTTCCATGATTTTCCCATGTTTTTCGCACAGAATGTGTCTAACCTTTATTGTATTACCACCACCTTTGGGACCCTGGGCCTTCTTGTCAGAACTGTCACTCCTGGAGGCGGCTCCCCCTTTCCCCCGTTTCCTGGAACCGCTCTTTCCCTTGGGCGGCATCTCCGAAAACTGCGACCAAACCCTCAATGGCTTCCTTCACCGCTAAATGGGTCTTTTAAAGATTTTGTTTTTTTTTTTTAAGTAGCCTCTCAGCCCAACATGGGGCTCAAACCTATAACCTCAAGATCAAGAGTCACACACTCTACCAACTGAGCCAGCCAGGCACCCCTTATATGAGTCTTCATTTTCATACATTTGTTCCTCATTCTTCATCTCCTCACCCTTCACACCTGACCTCACCTCCCATCTTCACCCTTTGTGCCCCCACAGTTTTGTAGCCTATTCGTTAGTTTGCCTTTAACTGTGAGAGTTACATCATAGGGTGTGTATAGTCCTGGACGAATAATGTCACCTTTGAAGGATTGAAAGATTTGTCCTCATAGTAGCTCCAAAGGTTCATATGAACTTTCACCTGACTCCTCACTAAGACCTACAAGGTTTAAAATAAGTTGTCTTCCCTACTCCCAACAGCCCCAGATCTATCTTTTAAAACAAACCAAAAATGTGTATAGTCAGTATTGCTTCATAGAGCATATGTTAAGACTTTTATAACAAAGACCTACCCTGTAGATGAAGAAATGCTGGATAATAATATATGCATTTTGACTCTTAGATAATCTTTACCACCGTATTAGTTGTTCTTCAGTAAACTTTGAAAACTTGGTCTAGACTAGTGTTTAAAAAAATTCATAGCTTCCCAAGAATACATTGCATTAGCCCACTTAGAGAAACACTGCATTAAAAGATAATTTTTAAAAGGCACACACAAAATCATATGTTCATACCCTATTGTGAGATGGTCATCAAGAGGATCCAGAATGTGTTTCTATTAGATTTTTTTTAAGTTCTATCAACAAAAGTTAGCAAATACTTGTAAAAGATTTCCCACATACTCATGAATACTACGTCTGTGGGCCTGAGTTTAAGAAGCAGTGATCTAGGGCTTTTAGAATCATTAAACCAGTATAAAATATAGTGGTGACACCTTGAGTATATTTTTGATGGACCACTGTCAGAATATGGTAGGGAAAGCTGATAAGGGGTTAGCCTAGCAGATTACCACACAGGAACCACATACCTGAAAGGTGAAAGATGAAATGAGGAAAGCGTAGGACTTTTGAAAACAGAATCAACATTTCAAGGATGGTGACAGGTATTCTAACAAAAAATACATGGATTCATTTGGCAAATAAGGCAACTGATATCTAAGATGGATACTGAGGGATGTCTGGGTGGCTCAGTGGTTGAGCATCTGCCTTTGGCCCAGGACGTGATCCTGGAGACTCAGGATCAAGTCCCACATCGGGCTCCCCACGTGGAGCCTGCTTCTCCCTCTGCCTGGGTCTCTGCCTCTCTCTCTCTCTCTCTCTCTCTCTGTTTCTCATAAATAAATAAAATCTTTAAAAAAAAAATAAGATGGATACTGAGCCAGATCAAAAAAATAGCCAGAGAGGTTAGAGGCTTTAGTGAAAAAACAACTGTTGGTTATATACACAAGATACCTAGAAATGCAAGTACATCACTAGTGTATAGAATGATATATTTGCACATATAAAGAGGAAAATTCTATAATATGTATTCCTATTAGTATGTATTAACCACAGAGATTTGGAAAACTTCTTACTCAGGTGAAAGGACACTTTCCATCTATCTAGATTAGTGAAATATTGGTACCTTTACAAAACAATCAGATTTGTGGTTACTTTTAAAGTGACAGCACTTGGAGGGGCATGGTAGGGTAGACTTACGACCAGCATAAATTTTAGTTTTAAGCTAGCAACCTTTGAGCAACTAGTAGAGCTTGTCTTGGCAAGAGAAGCAGATAAACAGATTTGTACATTCCCAACTCCCCTTTTTGCCACTACGGACCCTCCTATTCTCTATCTCATTTCGAAACAGATTTCCTCACAGTATAACTGCAACCTTTTCCTGCAGTGTTTTAATGTTTACCCCTTTGATGACTGCAAGTCAGTGTGCAAAATAAATTTCTTGTGAAACTATTTGAGTGATTATGAAAGGAAGAATAATCAGTAGAGAAGGTGCTTTCAGTCAAATTACCTACCAAGTTACCTACTTCCATCTACCATTAAGTCAGCCCTAAAAATGATAATTCAGTACTGTGTCTGTGCCATTAAGATCACACGTTTCTTAGCACTTTCCATTCACCCTAACAAAATGAAACAGGTCAGTTAGAAAGGATATTTTATGTGTTCAAATTCTGTGTCATAATTACTAATTGCTCTTTTTGTCTAAAGAATTGAAGTAATACTGAACAGTGCTCTAGAAAATACTGAATGAGGAACATCAGCTTGTTTTTCAAGCACAAAACATTATAGCAAAGAAAACTAGGTGTCAAGAAAGAATATAACATGCTAAGCTTGAGATGAGGGGAAGAGGAAAAAAATGTCATTTTTCAAAGCATATTATAGAATTAAGCTGAGTTTATATTACCAGTGATTCTCAACCGGTAATGGGATCAGGGATGAAATTTTTGGTATCAAAGTCAGCCTAGGTTAAAAAATTTAGGAAACCCCATTAATTTGAATAATTTGAATTGAGTCTTGGTTGAAATTTTAATGAGTTTTCTATGGGGAAAGGATGGGGTTTCTGAGCAAATTATGGTCTCAACAAGACAAGGCAGTAAGTAGACATACCACCCCCCCTCCCCAAGACAGGCAATTTTATCAGCATTCCTTTTTAATATATATGTAAATGGTCATCGTTCATAAAAAGCAATTAGAACACCTGTAGTAGGCAATACTTTGTCATGGACTACCAACCATTTTTTTAAATTAAAAAATGCTTTTTGTTCTTTCTACTAATTTAGATACATACTTACTCTGAATTCGATTTCATGATTTTCTGAATTAAAATATTTTAGAGATGATTCTCACTGTTCTCATTTCTCTCTCAATTTTGAAATAGCCATTAAAATTATAATTAATTTAGTTTATTCCTCAATCACCATAACCTGCCACCTCTTCACTACAACAAAAACTTAGCTCTAGACAAACATAATCTTGGATTTGAGGGAGTACACCATGCTAACACCAGATTCCAAGTCTATTTCATCTGAATTGGCACACTCTTTATACACCTAAGACTTAAACAGATTTATTTGGGTTTAACTTAAGAGTTTTCCTTCCTGCTTTTTATCTAATAAACTATTTTTCATCTCTTTCCCAAGGTTTTCAAACAGCTGGAAATTCATGAATACTTCACATTTTCATTTGATTTTGAAGATTGTAAATTTAGAATTAAAAATATTTTTTTCATTTAAAAATAGAACACTTGCAATGAATTTAATATGTGCAAACAAAGAAAAACATTTGATTTTGTTGGTAATTCAGTAAGATAACTAATGTGTACTTCAAAAATACAGGTAATATTAAAATTTTAGAGTGAGCGTTATCATAACACCAGGTCTTTTAATCTTCTAAAAATTAAAATTGCTATCTAGGAACTGTTTTGGTTTTTTTTTTTTTTTTTTCCCATAGTCCAATACAAATTTTAATGTTGCAGAACAGAAATGAAGGCGTATCAAATGCTTTGTCCATCTCTGGGGCCTAACTCCCTTTTCATAGAAAATAGACTGTATTCAAAACTTATTATATATCTAATTTACTATCATTTTTTTTTAACTTCTCATTTTAATTATACTAAATGGAAAACTTGGGGGTGGGGGTAGTTAAGTAACCTAGGTTTAGGGTGTAGTCTATAGTCTTATAGCTAAACCCCTTTAGGTTCTGTTGATTTGATTGCTCAATTACACTTAAAAGTTGACTCATATTAGTTGGTATTTCTTTTACGTATCTTTCCTTTCCAACTACACCATAGAATTTTATAGCAGGGGCCCTCTTAGTTTATTTTGCCCTGTATTCACTTAACTCTTAAATGTAGCACTCTGCATCATGGTAGATAGTAAATATTTGGTGATTGAAAGAATAGTTGGGGAGAGCAAAGAAAGCAATGAAGAAAAGTAGAGCAAAATTATTCTAGTAATAGATGTATTCTGATGTGACTTAATATTTCTTGATTTTGATAATGTACTAACTTCTATGGAAATAGCTTTTGTCCTCAAGCTCAGTTTATCAATAATGTACTTGAAAACTAGTGAATGAAAGTAAAGAAAAATGTTTTCTATTATAACTTTTTCTTAGCTAACTTGTAAACAGAAGTTTTAGATGTCTTACTTTTACTTGAAATCTACTAACTTTTAACACAGTTGATCACAGCATAATTGCTTACATTGGAGGATACATTCTACCTTTAATTTTCTGAACGATTCTCTGGTTTCTAGCCCATATTTGTATAGATAAGACTTATTTTAGTATCAATCTATTGGCTTGAAACTATAGTTAATGGTTAAACTAGATGAACATCTTTGTTCTCTACTCTGATTTGTAATCAGAGAAAATGTCCTGAATGGAAACCAGCAGTAAGAATCATTTAGTCTTCTGGATGGTCCTGCTTTGTTACTAAAGCTATCACTTAGTCATTATTATTATTTCAGTTAATAAATCAAAATTATTTTATTGTTACCACAATATAGTGAATTAAAAGTGATCTCAAAGACATTAAATCTGAATAAATGATTAGAATCCTTTTGTTAGAACTACGTTATACAGTAAACACTACATATAGAAACTTTTTTAGCATGTGACATTAGAAGATTATGGATATTAGCATAAACCACTTTTGCTTTTTGTTGGGTTCTTTGCTGATGTCGATTTGCGATTGCTTTTCATCTTAATTAGGCAATCGTGTGATACTGTATCATACTTTGTGTTGTTATAAGTATTTTAAAACACATACTTATTTCTGAAATGAATGTCCTTTACCAGTAACAGGGGGTATCACAGAAGAGCAGTTCAGACACATCAACAGCAGTTAGTTCAAATGCAGAGGCAGCAACTTGCTCAGCTTCAGCAGAAACAGCAATCTCAGCATTCCTCGCAACAGACACATCCAAAAGCACAGGTAAACTTGTCTTTTAGTTGTGGTTATGTTTCTTCCCCCCCCCCCCCCCCCTTCATAAGTACATCGTTTTCATTCAATTTTAGTCAAGTCATGGAGGATAACCTTCAAAAACTAGTTTATATTTAACGAAGGGAGTACTAGAGTCAAATATGGTATTTGTAATGTAGGAAAGAGACTACATTGTTTTAAAGGGTTATTAGAAATTTGTGGAAGAAATTACATACTCTTAGGACTATCATCCCCACTTATACAGTCCTCAAAACTTTTTTTCCCCCAAGAATATAACTTTCCTAACCCTTTCCTAAACTATGTTTAAGTGCCATTTGGATATGCCCCATGGGCCAAGAGGTAATTCTCTTGAATTGTATAGTGAATCTGAACAACATAGCCCTTTTCTTCTCTGAATCACATTCCCCTGAAGAAAACAATGGCCACCAGGTGAAGTTTTCCACTGGCATGATTAAATGAATACACAAAGAATAAAAATATAAAAGTGTAATTGCCAGAAGAAGGTAGCACTGCAAACACCTTGATATGAGCACTGTAAGACTTATTTTGAACTTGTGGCCTCCCAAACTGTATGAGAATAAGTTTCTGTTGTTTAAGCCACTAAAAATTAAACTGTAATTGAAAAGTAGGTTTCAAATTTGAGCCATCTGAAAGAAAGACATCTAGTGTTTAGGTCTTAGGTTTGTTGCTTCATAATTCCAAAAGTAATGCTGAAGGAATAACTGAGACGCGTTCAGTCTTCTTTGTATTCTATGAGCTCTCAGGCCAGCATCTGCTGATGGTAGTAGTTTTAGTTCTTTCTCAGGGGATCACTAAATACCCTGACCTTGGAAATCCTGAATCCCAAAACATGAAAATCTGACACCAGGACCTCTCAGCACTCTTCTAGCGTCCAGGTAGATTTGGGAATGGCCCACATTCTAGAGCTATTGGCTGTTAGGAATAGCTGATCAGCTTCCTACGGAATCAAGAGGAATGGCCATTAAACTTGCCTTTGTTTGCTTTTTCTGAATCTCTTGAGTAGCCAACTGCGAGGTAGGCCAGACATATTTTTTAATTGTGACAAAAGTGATGGTCAGTTAGTCCTTTTGATTTCATTTGTCCATGGTATCTAGATTGTCAAGTATTCTTAAAGGCATTCATTAACACATACTAGGAAAATTAGTAGACTATTATACATTTGAGGTTTTTAATTCCCTAGATCTTTCTCTGAAATAGTTGTTTCCCATTTTTAGTCCTTTCCTTGCTTCATATGCCAGAAATAGTCTGTGGAGTCCTAGATCTCTTAAACACCTGTAACTCTTCAAGACGAAAAAGGCAACTGCCTTTTGGTTTGCCCATTTCTTAATATTCATGTTCATGAAATCACATCAGAAAAATCAAGAGTTTAATTTCGTTCATCTTCTAGGGCTCAAGCACCTCTGACTGTATGTCTAAAACACTTGACTCAGCCAGCGCCCACTTTGCTGCATCCGCAGTGGTCAGTGCACCTGTTCCAAGTCGCGGTGAGGTAGCCAAGGAACAGAACACTGGCCACAACAACATAAACGGTGTTGTCCAGCCTTCAGGTAAGCTTGTGGTTTCGTGTGGTGCTTAATAGCTCAAAGCTGGAACTCACCGATTTGAGATAGGACTTTTGTTATTTAAATGCAAGGAGAAAACACTGTACAAGAAGTCAGGATTCTTCAGAATTCCGTGGGGAAGTGTGGTGGAATGGCTGAATGTTTTTCTAAAATTCACGTAAAACCTACTCCCGGTTTCCTCGTGCACCCTCTAGATAACCTTCCTCTGTAGCTCTTCCACCTTGCCTAGCTTTATCCACGTACTACTGTGAGTTGCCTCACATCTTAGGAAACATGTTTATCTAATCACCAACCAAAAAAGGATAATCCAGGCTCCTCTCTCAATAAGTTTAAAATCAGATTTATTGTCCCACTAGCACATATTCAATGGGCTGCCTTCCTGATTCCTCTTGAAATCCAGTATTCCTCTGCAACCTTACCTGCTTCTTACTACCCCGAGTCCTCAAAGACCTGCTGTTCCTATCAGCTTTCAACTACTACTCACACCTTTGGCTTTTCCACTTGCTTTTAGTGAAGCCCATGATCCTGATTGCCCCCCTTAGTGATTTCTTCTTGCCTGTGTGAATTCTGGTAGAATCCAACCATCATTTCCACGTGCTTTCAACCTCCTGTGTCCTATTTCCTACTTTCCAAATCGGGATGCAGCAGAATACTTTGTAAAGCCTTTTTATTTTTATGCAGGCCACTAGAAAGATCTGTCCTTGGGTTGTACTGGGTTAGGGATGTGATCAGGAGCTCTCTTTGGAGAGGCCATTGTGTGGAAATTAACTTGGGATTTAGTTAGAATACTAGTGTTTGCACTTATTTTTATTAAACTCTTGATTTTTTGAGAGTTTACTTAATGTCTCGTGATATGAATTGAATGATTTTCTCTTTCAGGAACCTCTAAAACGTTATACTCCACCAATATGGCTTTATCATCCAGCCCAGGGATTTCCGCTGTACAACTTGTAAGGACAGTTGGCCACACCACTACAAACCACTTAATCCCAGCATTGTGCACAAGCAGTCCTCAAACACTTCCCATGAACAATTCCTGCCTGACAAATGCAGTGCACCTCAATAACGTCAGTGTTGTTTCTCCAGTCAATGTGCATATCAATACACGGACTTCAGCACCATCGCCAACAGCCTTAAAACTTGCCACAGTTGCTGCCAGTATGGACAGAGTGCCAAAGGTTACTCCCAGCAGTGCCATCAGCAGCATAGCAAGGTGGGTGCATGTGTGTGTTTCCAGTAGCATTCCACCCCTCCCTGCTGGCTATCTTGTGGGAGGAAAAAGGCGCTTTTTTTTTTTTTTTTTTTACTGCCCAAGCAATAAGATATCTGTTGATTTTCTTGCTTTTTAACAGATACTGAGATCTGCTTAGTGTGGAGCTGTGTGACTAAGATTATTTTGTTTGAAGTGTCACTAGTGCGCTGTTTATATGCCAGCCAGAAGTACTAAAAAAACAAGGGGGAAACATCAAATTGGGAACCATCAGACCTCCAAAAATACATCATATTTTAGAAGCTTCAGTCCTATGTTACTTTTTTGTAGCATAGATAGTTGGGAAGGCTAGAGGAGTTGTTATTAATTCCCTTGTCAGAGCCTTAATTTTCTTTATTTTTAAAAGATTTTATTTATTTATTCATGAGAGAGAGAGAGAGAGAGAGAGGCAGAGACATAGAGGGAGAAGCAGGCTCCATGCGGGGAGCCTGATGAGGGACTTGATCCCGGATCCCAGGATCACACCCTGAGCCAAAAGCAGACACTCAACCACTGAGTCACCCAGGCGTCCCAGAGCCTCAATTTTCAAATCAAAATTTGCATTCTCTTCAACATTGTACACAAAGGGAAAGTAAATTATTCTATGTATATATTAAAATTAAGAATATTCTGGGTTTAGCTAAATCTGTGGTATTTCAGGATATGTTTTTATATTTCTTTCTGTGATACTAATTCATGAGAACAGTGAATCAGAAAACAATTGAAGTGCATGAACTAATAACTACATGACCTTAAGCCTATAAAGTTAAACTGCGGGATCCCTGGGTGGCCCAGCGGTTTAGCGCCTGCCTATGGCCCGGGCGCGATCCTGGAGACCCGGGATCGAGTCCCACGTCGGGCTCCCAGTGCACGGAGCCTGCTTCTCCCTCTGCCTGTGTCTCTGCCTCTCTCTCTCTCTCTCTGTGTGACTATCATAAATAAATAAAAAATTAAAAAAAAAATAAAATAAAGTTAAACTGCAGTGGAAAGTAACTAATACTGTACTTTTAATGATTATTCTTTTTGAGTATTACATATTTCATCTATTGTAAAAAAACTTGGATGGGTTCTGTGTTACATATTTCATGAGAAGTTTGTCTTCGGCTTCTACTGAAATATTATGTTAAATTACTGTCTTTCCTAAGTAAACAGTTATAATCAAGGAATTAGGAATTTTTAGGATTTCTTAGCTGAAGAAAATTTGTCCTCATTCCTGTATAGAAATTATAAAAATGGGAAATGTTCTTGTGAAGTACGTATTTAGCTGTAGTTACATAAAAACATGTCTGTAAATACTGATAATATTCTAGAGAGTATTAATGTTGATTTTACTCCTTGCTTCATTTTAGAGAGAACCATGAACCAGAAAGATTGGGCTTAAATGGAATAGCAGAGACAACAGTAGCTATGGAAGTGACATAACCTAAAACATGTGGCTTTTGACCTGTGCTGATGGTGTACAGTCATTCATATTCCAGCTGAATGCAAAAGGCGACACTCTGTGGATCACAGAGCGTAACAATGGACCTAAATGGACTACAGTATATCGGATGTTAAATCGATATATGATGTATATTTTGTAAAATTGGGAAAATCACTACCTTGTAAAATAGTTTATTTGTATCATCAATATTATTTCTGTTACTTGAATAGTAGATATTCATCATCATGCTTTTGCACTTGAATTTGCAACTGAATGGATTTTAAAAAATAATTCTTTAATGGGATCATGAGCATGAAATGGGATCCTGCATCACTTGTTTTAACTATTTATTTTGCCATGTTTACATTTTGTATCTTGTAAAAATAAATCCAACTTTGTGTCTAAAAAGTTAAAGATTCATAGCTAGGAAATGAAATTCTTGTAATTTTTTTCTAAAGGAACTGTAAAGTTTTCACTTGGTTCATTTTGTTTCACAATTTGACTAGATGGACTTTTTGGTAAATACTAGTGGCATTTCACTGTCAAATATGAAGTTCAAGGCAAAATAGTATTTTCTATTACTGTGCAGGGGAAAGGGATGGATCGATACATGCAAATTTAATGTAGTAACTCACTTTTCCATATATTTTGAATGTATATTTCTATTTATAATACCAGTTTATAAAAAATAATTACACAGGAAAAAACGGACTAGGAAAAATTATGCATCTAGCACATTTAAACTGTGCAGATAAGAAAATTTTTCAAGGATTACATTTTATCTGAAGACTGCATATTTTAACTGGCTTTAAAACTGTAACACACCACATAAAGGATATTTTACCAGGTATGTATTGCATCATATCATTGCAATAATTATTGGAAGTCTACATATCGAGCCATCCCAGGTGTTGGGAGGGGGGAGGGTTGTGGCAAGATTGTCTTTTCAATTTTGGAGAGTTTTCCTGTGGCTACAAGGCAAGTAACGGGTTGGAAAAAGTCTGACTGTAAGCGTTGGACACCTTCATAGTGTAGTGTTTTAGTGACTTTTTTTATACGGTTCTTGTAAATTAGATACGTGTAGTGGTGTTTCAGAATGTTTGTTTATGCACTAGTTCAGACAACTTTCCCTGTTACTTGTTCTTGATAAGTGAAAACTGCAGGGAAATAAAAATACATATCAAAACATGGACATGCTGCATATGTGTTTATTTCACAATGTGCACACAGTGTAAGTGAAAATGTAAGGGAGATGATAGCACTTAACAGCACTTTTCATTTTCACAGTGCTTTCCAAGCATTAATGAAAAGAATTATAAGAAGCTCATCTGTGGGCACTATTGGGTTTCAGATAATCCAATATAAACTACCTTTGATATGAAAAGTTCTTAAAATATTTTACGGAATGTAAGTAATTTGCAGTATAACATTCATTGAAATCTCATAAATGAGCCTCATTTTATAAATAAAAGTTTAGAGTAGAATTATATTGCAAGGGGGTTTTGTCAAGTAAGTCCTGGGAAATGTAAATATTTTTAATGAATATGATTAAAACCATTTCAAACTTACATAATTTTATACTTTACATTTTTTATATCTGCAGTCCTGAAAGTTGTAAATTGATATGTCAGTTGAATTAATGGGCCAAGATTTCTGCTGAGAGTGGTTTTTATTCAGGTCCTAAATGTGTAAAGCAATTTATGGTCAAAACCACAGAAAAAAATAAATTTAATTTCTTCATTGGTTGTGACCTGATAGGATCCATGCTCGTTTCTGCCATACTACCTCTGGAGTTACTCATTGCTGATGATATAAAGGAAATAATTTTGATTTGATTTGTATTATGACTGTGTTCATTCTGCTTATAGTTGGATGTATCTCCTTGCTATTAAGAACTTAACAACTTTAGTGCCAATTTTGGAGAAAGCTTTTTTTTCCATTTTACTAGTAAAGCATGAAGTGAATTTGCCTTATGTGATATACATGTTATAAATAACTGAAGTAAAACAGAACAACTATCCATTTGTACAGTTTCTGGAGATGTGGCAAATCCAGAACTTCTCAAAGACTGGTGACCAATTTATTTGTTCCTTTTGAAGTAAAATAGAAAAATAAGCCTTTCTTATTTTGGTGGTTGTAACTGTTTCACAGATGGCATTTCAGTTATTTGCACACACATTTTTCCAGTGCTTTTCGAAAACTTTTAAGTTTAAGATACTTACTTTCACCTTATTAAAGAGCCGTTTGTCTTCACACTGGCCCTCCACGGGGCACTACCACCGTATCTCGGTGTTCTGAAGAAACTGATGTTGGTACTTGTAGTTCAGTAACCCTCCAGAGTCCTTTGGAGAATGTGGGTTCTTCTGTTTTTGGTGGGATGAATAGGAAGCCGGCTGGTTGGTTTTGTTTTTTGTTTTTAAACAAAATAACTCTCATGTCCTGGGGTGTCTTGTTATTTGATATAGATAGAAATACTGATACAACCTGTATTTTCCTGCCTTCCTAAAGAGAGCACCCTTCCCTTCCTAGTAATTCAGGATCATCGCGACCACTGATTAATGTGGCTCTAAGCATATTTGAGGATGTTTTGCACTTCTTTCTTTTGCAAAAGACCAAAGGAAAAATAAAAATGTCTGGAGGGCACATCACACACTTCTATCCCCCCACAAACACACTTTCTGTCTTTTATTTATTTTATTTTTTTATACACTTTCTGTCTTTTTTAAAAATAGGGGAAAAAAATAGGGAATACAGTATTTGCACCTGTGCATAGTGTTTATTAGGAAGGTTTTTTGTGGGAAGGAGAGCAGTAAAGGAAGACTTAACATTATAGAAACTGGGCAGCCCTGGTGGTGCAGCGGTTTAGCACCGCCTGCAGCCTGGGGTGTGATCCTGTAGACACGGGATCGAGTCCCACGTTGGGCTCCCTGCATGGAGCCTGCTTCTCCCTCTGCCTGTGTCTCTGCCCCCCTCTCTCTGTGTCTATGAATAAATAAATAAAATCTTTAAAAAAAAAAACATTATAGAAACTTCTCCCTAGGATATACTGCCATATTCAAATATAATGCTATATTTTGTGCAGAATTTTTTTGATCAGTAATACGCTGTTGACAGAAATGTCATTCCTTAGCTAACTTGGCAAACTATTAAATTTCAAAAGGTTAAGTGTATTTCAAGTATTTCACTATTATATCCTGTAAGATGAGGGTTTTTTCATTATTAATTGGAATATACACGTCTAATATCATGGAGCATGTAGTTTTCTCTTAGTGACTTTTTCATTTTATCCTAACAGTTATGTAAGTACCGGTATTATTCCCATTTTACCGATCAGGAAAGTGAAGCTTGGAGAAATTAAATTATTTGCCCTAAGCCAGCAAGTTACTGAGCCAGGAATTAAACTTAGGTAGTCACCACCACACTTCTAACCACTGCCTCCCATCTGTTTTGTTTTTGTTAAAGATTTATTTATTTATTTATTTATTTATTTATTTATGAAGGGAGCCCAAGCAGGGGGAGCAGGAGAGGGAGAAGCAGACTCCCCACTGAGCAGGAACCGCCCTCCCCAGTCGGGGGCTCGATTCCAGGACCCTGGGACCACGACCCGAGCCAAAGGCAGAAAAGCAGACGCTCCACTGACTCAGCCCCCCAGGTGTCTCTGCCTGCCATCTTTAAAGGGGAAAAAGTGCTCTTCAAAGAAGTACTTAGTAGACTTCTCAGTCCACTTGTTGGCAGCATCTTAGTAAGCGGAGTCTCAAACTTACTTAGAAAACAACTTCCTCCACTCTTGCCCCACCAGGCAATTAATGTTTTAGTTTTTGCTTCCAAGACTGCATTAGATCCAACTTTGGCTTCCAGCCGTCTGCCAAGCAAGCCCAATCCGATCCGATCCTCCTCCTCTGTCAGCCGGACCTAGCCAGTCAGTGCTCACAGCTTGCAGTCCACACAGGGCCTTGGCAACTGGAGTGGGGCCAGGACTTGGCTGAGCTTTGGCCCCTCCTGGACCTTGGTTTCCCTATCTGTAGAACGAGCAAGTTCCTAAAACTAGGAAGGAGGCCACTGGCAAACTTGGTGAAGGATTAAGGGTGGCCCACGTGCCAGTGGTTTCTCACCAAGGAACTAAATGATGTGGGAGCTAAAGCAGAGCCTACAGTTAGCCCAGAGCTGCTGCTTTTTTTTTTAAGGTTGAGTTTCTTTTTCTTTTTTTTTTTTTTTTTTAAGATTTTATTTATTTATTCATGAGAGACACAGAGAGAGAGAGAGGCAGAGACACAGGCAGAGGGAGAAGCAGGCTCCATGCAGGGAGCCCGACGTGGGACTCGATCCCGGGACTCCAGGGTCATGCCCTGGGCTGAAGGCAGCACTAAACCGCTGAGCCACCCAGGCTGCCCTGCTTTTTTTTTTTTTTTTTTTTTTGGAAGTCATGAATGTCCTCAAAGCTGACTAGAGGTGTCCATGAGGAAGCAAGATGAAATGCAGTACAGTAGGGAACCGGAATTTGGGGAGTGTGGTTTTAATCCCTTCTCTACCATTTAACTGGCACATGATTTTGATTTCTTGCTATCTCAACTTGGATCATAGGGCAAATGGATAGAACTGGGTAATTTGTAACATCTCCACCAGCTCTGATACCACCACGGGAACCAAATCTCCCATTTCCCCAGGTGGTTCCCTTCCCAGAATAATCCCCTTCCCTGTTGTCACTATCCATTAAGTTACCAACACCCTTCAGAGGAATCCGTAACAAATCAGACCTTACATACTTCACTGCCATGCTTTTGCCTATTACCCGGATGGGAACTGCTTATTTCAAACATGGACTTTAGGCTTTTTAGCTGTGGTTTACTGCAGAGCTTGAAAGTTTAGCACCAAGAGGAAGGTGGTAGCACCAAGCTACGTATTTCTCCAGCAGTGACCTACCTGTAGGCCTGGGCTATCTAAATAGGTTTTCTTTGTCCCACTGAGAGTTCAGTGTGTACTTAAGTACTTGTGTACTTGAGACCTCCTGTTATTCTCCCAAAAGCTCCCTTGTAATGTCATCATATATTCGGACCAAACCCCTACGTCACCGGCTAATGATGAGAATAATCCTGCAAGTTCAAGATGACTAAGTGTCTGGGAGCACCGGCCCTCCCTCGAGTGAACCTTGCCCTCGGGAAGGTTCTAGAGCTCCCTTTCTTGCTGGAACAAGAGGTTGGCTCCCATCCCAACACTACTCCACCTTCGACATACAAAGCGTCGATCTGATCAGCAGCGTATCCGACAGCAGCCGCGTTTTCCTTTTGCCCCTGTTGAAAGCCTTTACCCGTTGGTGCGGAGAGAACACTGTTCTCGGCTCCCGGCCGGGGCCCCTGGAGGTCGCGGACACACGGCTCTGTCGGGTGCCCTCAGGGCCAGCAGAAGCTTCTGGCCAGCGGCCACGTGAGCCCCAGTTAGGGGTAACCGAGGTGCAGGCGTGCGTCCGCGTCGTCTAGTGCTGAGGGACGGGTTGTGACGGCGCATCTGATCCACGCGGGTCGGGGGTCCAGCACCGGGCTGAGGCCGAGGCCGCTCTGTTCCCACCTGCAAGCTCAGGAAGGGAAGGGCCCACTTCTAAGCCCCCCCCCGGTTGGAGACGGCTTAGCTCCAGGCTGTGGGATTCACAGTGACTCGATTCAGAGGTAGCCGGGGAGGCGGTTCCTGCCCCGCCAAGTCGGTGTCGGAGAAGCCTGGGCCCTCGGCAGGCTCACCGGTCGGCTCAGGCCACGCGCCTGATGTGCTGTAACGTGGCTGACTGGGGACCTTGGTCACGTCTGTAAAATCCTTCCATTTGTTCTAGCCGTTAGGACCAAGTCCCGAGTCTTGCTCCCACTTGGGGACGGAATTACACAGACGTGGATACCAGGAGGTGAGAAGCAGGTGGGAGACGCCGTTGCACGTCTGTGCCTCTGTCCTTGGGTTAGTTCCGACCCCCTGACCCTGCACCCCCTCCTCCCATCTCGGTGCTTTGGATTCATTTCAAAGGAACACATTTTTTTAATAGACAAACATTTAAGGTACGCTGGTGGAGCGGTTGGCTAGCCCGTGAATCCTGTCCCACGCCCGGGCGCTACGCAGGAGCCTGGTCCAGGCTGGCCGCAAGGCTGGGGCCGCCTCAACCCGGGGAGCCCTGGGGGAGCCGGAGTGGACGCCATCAGCCAGGGGAGGAGCAGGAGAAGCAGGAAAGTGAACCTCAGCGTCTGCGGGGCTGGGAGGGACGGAAGTGACCGGGGAGCCGCCGGGAAGGACCATGCAGAGCCGGGGGCCGGCGGGTAGCCGGGAGTGCTGGGCTCGGAAGGAAGTCGAGTGGCGACAGCTTGCCGGGGCTGAAGGTAGGTCCAGGGATGACGTGGCCAGGAGGCCTGAGTTCGAGTCCTGTCCCGCACGTCTGGCCACCGCGGCCCCTCGGAGAGCTCAGGGTACACAAGTGTGGCTCTCCCAGGCTGGTGGGGCCGAGATCCCCAAAAGTGGGTCGGGATTCTGGTGGTGGTGGTTTCGGTTCCTTCATCTGCTTGTGTGATTGGTTAAGGGACCAGTTTTTCGTTCGTGACCTCAGCAGATGGTGAGATTGTATGCTTTACAAACTTAATTCTTTGGGCAGCCCGGGGGGCTCAGCGGTTGAGCATCTGCCTTCAGCCCAGGGCGTGACCCCGGGGTCCCGGGATCGAGTCCCACGTCGGGCTCCCCGCATGGGGCCTGCTTCTCCCTCTCCTGTGTCTCTGCCTCTCTCTCTCTCTCTCTCTCTCTCTGTGTCTCATGAATAAATAACTAAAATCCTTAACAATAAAAAAAAATCAATTCTTAGAGTTTACGAATTTAAATTGTGGTTAAATGCTCCACAGGAGGGAAAAGGAATTCTCGCCAGCGGTCTGTAAACCTCCCTGACACCCGCCCATTTCAAGCAGCCCGAGTTCCGTCCACGCGCCCCGAGGACACGGCTGTGCCGGGAGGACTGCTCCCCGGACCTCGTAGCCGCCCTCCAAGTGGGCTCGAGACCCCGCGCCCGGACCGTGGCTGTCGCAGCCCCTTTCCCACTCCTACCCGGGCGCTCACCTACACGAACACGGGCCCTGCCGTCAAGAAGCAGTGGAGACTGGCTTGCGCGACACCGACAGCCTCTCTCCCAGGACCCCTGGGCTTCTCTGCACTCCTTTCGGCCCCGGATTTGAATACTGTTTTTATCCCGGGGCCTCCAAAACTTAAATCTTTAGCAGAACTCTGCTCTGAATTCCACTCTTATGCATCCAAGACCTTGTTGACGCCCCACTTGAATCTCACGGCCATGCCCGAGCAGCCGTGCGCAGCAGCCTTGACCGCCAGGACCCCCCCCCCCCTGCACCTGCACACACCCCGGTCTCCACCATCTCAGCTACGGCACCTCCGTGCACCCACTGATTCCGACTCCTCCCTTTCCTCACCCCACCCCTGTTCAGATCCGTCCACCAGTGGTTTGACGTGAGCTCCTCAATGCACACGGAGTCCATCCATTTTTTTCCTTGGGGAGATTGCCACTATCTTGTCCACTTACCTACCAAGATCTTCCGGGCCTTGTTCTGTCTTCTCCAAACCCATCCCATTACCCCCTCACCGCACCACATTGGTAGACCCAATCCTCACTTGACCAAGTGATCTCCTGCCCCATTGCCTTTGTACAAACCCCCCCATACCCCCCACCCCCCGCCCCATTTAGAAGACTCCTCTCTGCCTATTAGCTCCTTCTCGTCTTTTAGGCTGGGAGGGTCCCCTCCTCAGAGATACTCTCCCGCCAACCCCTGCTGTTCTCTGGCCCAGCTCCTTATCTATGAATGATATGAAAGAAATATTTTTTACTGATATTATTTGCTTACTAGACCCTTCGTCTGCCTCATGAGACTCATGATGACAGCGACTCGCTCTCTGTTTTATTTCCTGCACTTGGCACAGAGCCTGGTACATGGTATTTGTTGAAATATTTGCTGAACAAATAAGTGAATGAATAACAATTAGTGCTATCACATAAAATCAAGAGATTTCCATCTTGTTTTTTATTCTTTTTATGGTCATTTTAAACCAGAACATGGTCATCACTAAATATGGTTTCATTTCTCTTGGACTTATTAGCCAAATAGACTTGGAAGTCTAAAATAGTGTAATTATGCATAAAATGACTGACCTATAGCTTCTGAAACTGGTTTTCTTTGTGAAGCATCTTCAGAGGGTTGCTGTCATCTTCTTTAATTCGTAGTCTAGCAGATGGTTGTAGGTGGATGGAGGCAGAAAATAGGCTTTGATTTAAGATTCCCGAAAGCTATTTTTCTACTTATATTTATACTGAATTAGCAGTCATGCTCAAGTATAAGAAAATCTGGGAGCAGACTAGATAGCTGCTGGTTCTGTCATTGTTTGTGGGCTAGAAATATTTCTTCATCAATGATTACTGTAAGACTCATATCTGGTTTTGTGACTAATCAATGTTTCCTTATGCTTTCTGGGTATATTTTTATCAAAAACTCAGATTTCAACACACTTACCAGGAATGTAATGAATTATTAAAGCTTTCCACTTAAGCTATTTTGGAGGGAGGATGCTTTGCTCACACCAAAGCCACGTCAGATGTTTGCCAAAAAAATGCAAATTAATACTTGTACCCAACTGTTGATCTTTGACGCCAGTTCTCCTCCAGACGTGGCTTGCCTTGGGCTTCATTTTTCACCTGTAAACCATTCTGTCCTGGCTACTCCAGAAAGTGCTGTTCTCCCCAACTTCCAATACCACAGGTGAAATTTGCTTCCGCGTTCGTGAATGATGAACAACCCTTGTCCCAAGGGCTTCGCCTTGCTTTATCTGGTCTTGGGGAATATACCGCATGGATTGTCTATAACCCAAAAAGCCCTACTGATGATCTTGCCCAGCTCTCTTACACATGAAGAAACTAGGCCCCAGACAGGTGAAGAAGCCTGTCCGTAGCTAGGTGGTACCCAACCTGGGACTGACCCTACAAGTTTGCCAATTCCTATGTACTTTTGAACGTTCATGACCCTGGTCCAACAAATGCTTGTTTCAGTGGTTTTCAGCTCAGTTAGGAGTTCTCTGTTTGAAAGTGTTAATGGACGTGTTACTAATGAACATTCAAATGGTTATTCATACACATTGTATAGGTTAGGGACCCTTGAAAAGGGCATGCTTTGGAATTCGTATTTTATTTTATTTTTAAAAAACATTTTGGTAGTTTTTTCTGAGAGAGAGAGAGAGTGCACACAAGTGGTGGTGGTGGGGAGGGGCAGAGAGAGAGGGAGGGAGAGAGAGCGAGGGAGGGAGAGAGGCAGATTCTTCCCACCAAAGAGGAAGTCCACCCTGGGATCATGACTTGAGCCCAAGGCAGACGCTTAACTGGCTGAGCCACCCAGGTGCCCCTCTTTTCCTTTTCTTTTAAAAATTATAGCCACCCTAGTCTTTGTGAAGTGATATCTCATTCTTTCGATTTAGCATTTCCCTAATGACTAATGAAACCAGACATCTTTGTGTGTACTTGTTGACCATTTGTGTATCTTCTCTGGAGAAATGTCTATTCAAGTCTTTTACTCATTTTTACATTGGATTGTTCACCTTTTTGTGTTGAATTTTGAGTCAGTGTATGTTGGATAATAACCCTTGTATGCAAAGATTTTGTCCAATATTAATGGCTTTTCTTTTCATTTTCTTGGTAATGTTCTTTGATGCACAAAGCTTTTAATTCTAAGTCCAGTTTATCTACTTTTTCTTTTGCTGTGCTTTTAGTATTTTCTATAAATTCACTGCTAAATACAAGGTCATGAAGGTTTACTTCTGTGTCTTTGTAAGATTTTTTGGTTTTGAGCTCTTATACTTAGATCATTGATCCATTTTGTGTTTTTTTTGTTTTTGTTTTCATTGATCTGTTTTGAGTTGATTTTTAGATAAGCTGTGCGTTCACGGACAAACTTTACTTTTTTGAATGGGATATCCAGTTGTCTCTGCCCCATTCATTGAAAACATTCTTGTTTCCCTCGTGAGTGGTCTTGACACTCTTGTAGAAATCAATTAACCCATGTATGGGTTAGTTTCTGGATTCTCAACTTTATTCCACTGATCTATCTATATATGTGGATATACCCTTGTACGACTTTCAGAATGTCTCCATTGCCATTGCTTTGAAATATATTTTTAAATTGAGAAATAAGTTTTCCAATTTTCTTTTTCTTTTTCAAGATTGTTTTGGCTCTTGGCTGCCTGGGGCCCTTACAATTCCATATAAACTTGAGGATTCATGTTTCCAAATCTGCAAAAACACAGATGGAATTTTTATAAGAACTGCACTGCACCTGGAGACTTCTTTGGGTAGTGTTATGATCTTAACAACACTAAGTTTTCTAGTTCTATGAACATGGATTATCTTTCCATTTATTTGGGTGTTTAATTTCTTTCACAATGTTTTATCGTTTTCAGATTTCAAGCCTTTCACTTTCTTGGTTAAATTTATTCCTAGGGATTTTATTCTTTTGGATGCCCTTGTAAGAGGAATGCTCTTCATTTCCTTCATGGGTTGTTCATTGCTGGTCTATAGAAATACAACTGACTTTGCAGGTTGATTTTGGATCCTATAACTTTACTGAATATATTTATTAGCTTTAGTAGTCACTTTTGTAGATTCCTTCAGATTTTTCTACATTTAGGATGATGTCATCTGTGAACAGAGATAGTTTTACTTCTTCATCTCCAATTATGATGCCTTCCTTGTATTCCTTTTCCTTGCCTAATCACCCTGGCTGGAACTTCCAGCGCAATGCTAAATAACAGTGGTGAGAGTGGGCATCCTTGTCTTGCTCCTGATCTTAAAGGGAAAGCTTTCAGCCTTTCAGCATTGAGTGTGTTGTTAGCTGTAGGTTTTCCATTAATTGCCCTTTACGATATTGCCGGCGTTCCCTCTCATTCCTAGTTTTCCAAGTGTTTCTATCATCAAAGGTGTTGGCTTTTGTCAAATGCCTTTTCTGTGTCAACTGAGATGATCATATGTTGGGGAGGGGGGGTTCTGTAATTTTATTAATGTTGTTTATTATGTTGATTGATTTTTTTAAAAGATTTATGTATGAGAGAGAGCACAAGCAGTGGAGAGGGAAAAGCAGGCTGCCCATTGAGCAGGGAGCCCAATGTGAGGACGGATCCCAGGACCCTACAACCATGACCTGAGCCGAAGGCAGATACTTAACCCACTGAGCCACCCAGGCGCCTCTTATGTTGATTGATTTTCTTATGTGGAACCACCCTTACATTCCCCGAATAAATCCATTTGGTCATGTCATATAATCAATCATTTTAATGTGGTGTTGAATTTGTTTACCAATACATAGTGGAGAATTTTTACATCAATACTCACAAGGTACATTGGCTTATAATTTTCTTGAGATGTCTTTGTCTAGCTTTGGTAGCAAGTTAATACTGGGTTTGTAGAATGAATTAGGAAATGTTCTATCTTCCCCTTTGGGGTAGAATTTGAGAAAAGTTGGTGTTATTTTTCAGATGTTCTATCTTTTATTGAAAGTGGGTATTGAAGTCTCCAACTATTATTATAAAACTGACTATTTCTCCCATCAGTTCTACCAAAGTTTGTTTCATTCATTTGGGGCACTCTTGTTTGGTGTGTATGTTTCTAATGTGATATTTTCTTAATGACTTGATCTTCTTATCAGTATATGATACTCCTCTTTGTTTTTTTATAATAGTTTTTGACTTAAAGTCTATTTTTTTTCCTGATACAATCTGATATTTTTCAGATATTTCTGATATAGCCATCCAGCTCTCTTTTGGTTACCGTTTGCTGAATTTTTTTTTCCCTTTCACTTTCAACCAATTTGTATCTTTGGATCTAAAGTGAGTCTTTTGAAAATAGCACACATAGAGGACTATTTTTCAGCCGTCCTACCAAACGCTGCCTTTTGATTGGTATAGGAGTACTGCCAAACTGACTCCATCTTTGGCCGTCCATCTTGTTCTCCCCCAGATGGTGCCCCTTTACATGACTACCCTGGGGCCTCATCATCACGCCCCTTGCTCCGTGAAAGCTGTGGATTAAGGTCTGGAGGAGGAGGCAGAGAGCAGGGGTGCACAACAGCTGTGGGAAATGGGCAAGGGATTGCTGTGTTAGTACCGCCTGGAGCGTCTGCCTCCAGACCACCGTCGTCAGTGAGTTACCCTGAACAAAAGTGTGTAAAAAACTGTGTAAGTGGTACGGAGAGGCTGGCTTCAGTATTAAAATACCTTTTCGGTCAGGACGATATATTACCGACACTCCTTCACCTTTTAACAATTGGAGAGCTGAATCTATTTACATTTAAAGTGGTTACTGAAAGGGAAGGCCTAACCTATGCCATTTTTCTGTCTGTTTTCGGTATGTCTTACACCTTTCCCCTCCATTTTTTCCATTACTGACTTCTTGTGTATAGCTGATATTTTGTAGCATACCATTTTGGTTCGCTTTTCATTTATTTCTGTGTATATATATTTAAATATTGTCTTAGTGGTTACCATGGGGGTTACAATTAATATCCTAAATTTCTAACCATCTTGTTTGAATTGGTTCCAACTTAGGCTCAACAGCATATAAAAACTCTGTTCCTAAATAGCTCCAGCCTCCCCTCTTCTGTTGTTATTAATGACATCTTTATACGTGGTATGCTCATTAAGATAGATTTGTAAATATTGTTTTATACATTTGTCTTTTAAATTATATAGGAAACTCTGGGTGGCGCAGCGGTTTGGCGCCTGCCTTTGGCCCAGGGCGCGATCCTGGAGACCCGGGATCGAATCCCACGTCGGGCTCCCGGTGCATGGAGCCTGTGTCTCTGCCCCTCTCTCTCTCTCTCTCTCTGTGACTATCATAAATAAATAAAAATTTAAAAAAAAATAAATAAATAAATTATATAGGAAACAAAAAAAGAGACTACAAACAAAAACACAGGGGACTAGCTTTTATATTTTCCCACGTAGGTACCTGAATTTTTTTATTTCTTTGTGCGGCTTTGAGTTACTCTCTCGCGTCTTTTCATTTCAGCCTGGAAAGGCTCCCTGTAGCATTTCTTGTAGGGCAGGTCTGCTAGCAACAAATTCCCATGGCTCTTGTTTATCTGAGAATGTCTTAATTTCTCTATCTTTGAAGGATAGTTTTGTCAGATGTGGCATCCTTGGTTGACATTTTTTTTTTCCTTTCAGCCCTCTCCTGGCCTCCACATTTCTGTTGATGCTTCTGCTATTGACTTACTGAGTATTCCTTGTATGTGACAAGTCACCGTTCTTTGGCCATTCTCAAGATTCCCTCTTTGTGTTTGCCTTTTGACAATTCGACTATGATGTTTTTGTAATGGGTCTTTTTTTGCCTGTATCCTTCATGTGGTTGGTTCATTGAGCTTCTTGAGTGTATAGATTTGTATCTTTTGTCAAATTTGGTAAATTTTCAGCCATTATTTCTCCAAATACTCTTTCTGTTCCTTTCTTTCTCTTCTCTCCTGTGGTTCCCATTAAGTACATGGTGGCATACTTTATGATACCCCACATCTCTCAGGCTCTATTTACTTATTTTTATTATTTTTTCTTTCTTCTTTTCAGGCTGAATAACTTCAATGGGCTTATCTTCAAGTTTGTTGATTCTTCCTTCTATCTGCTCAGGTCTGCAATTGAAACCTTTTAGTGAGTTCTTCACTTACTGCTCTTTCAACTCCAGAACTTCTATTTGGTTCCTTTTTGTAATTTCTATCTCTTTATTGATATTTTCTATTTGTTTGTGTATTGTTGTCTGATTTCCTTTAGCTCTTTGCCCATGATTTCTTTTAGCACTTTGAATATATTTAAGACAGTTGAAAAAAATTTTAAAAAGACAGTTAAAAAAAAAAAAAGACAGTTAAATTTAAGTCTTTGTCTAGTAAGTGCAATGTCTTTACTTCCTCAGGGATAGTTTCTGTCAATTCTAGAAACAGAGTGGGATATATTTTCTTGTTCCTTCACATGTTTCATCATTTTTTTGTTGAAAGCTACACTTTGAATTTTGTAATGTGGTAACTCTGGAAATCAGATTTGTTTGCTCTCCTCGGAGTATGTTTTTCTTGTTTGCCATAAGCTGTAGCTGTTTGGTGACTTTTCTAAACTATTTTTGTAAAGTCTGTATTCTTGGTTATGTATGGTCTCTGAAGTCTGCTTCTTTATCTTGTGTTTAGTTAGTGTTTTAACAGAGATTTCCTTGAATGCCAGGAGCCCTACTTCCACCCCCAGGGAGAAACAAAACAAAGCAGAAAGAGGAGAGAAAGAACAAATGAAAGAAAAAACCCAAATATCTCCCAGTTTCCGCAATTTGTTCTGTGTTGGAGCATTTCCTAAATCTTTAGCCAGACTATTTACATCTCTGCTTTAAGCCTTCACTTCCTCTTTGTGTTAACCAAGAAATCAGCCAGAGACAAAAGCTTAAGGTCCTCTCGGGTCTTTATTGGCATGTGTTCTGCCCTGGGCATGCACATGGCTTTCTTTTTTTTTTTTTTTTTTTTTTTTTTTTTTTTTTTTTTTAATTTTTATTTATTTATGATAGGCACACAGTGAGAGAGAGGCAGGGACACAGGCAGAGGGAGAAGCAGGCTCCATGCACCGGGAGCCTGACGTGGGATTTGATCCTGGGTCTCCAGGATCGAGCCCTGGGCCAAAGGCAGGCGCCAAACCGCTGCGCCACCCAGGGATCCCTGCACATGGCTTTCTAAATTCCTGGTACACAACAGTCCTTTGCATGCCCTTAATTTCCCAAAGAAACTCTCTCCCCAACTTTTCCATCTTGGATTTTGGCCCTGCATCATACACTTCAAAAATAATCATTTGCCCCCACGTTGATGCAGCTAATTGATTTGCCTTATGATATTTTCAAGAACTGTCCACAACTTTTCCACCCTGAGCAAGTTACAAGTTAGGCAAAACAAAAACAAAGCACCTTGTGTCAGTCCTTCAGACAGGTTTGACTAGACAAAGCACAATTCTTGCAGAAGGTTTGTTCTACTCCTTCTGGAAACAGGCACTAGAGTCCTACACTGGGAACACGATGTACCATCATCAAGTCCATAGACATACCACACAGGTGAGTGGGACAAGGGAAAATGAAAACATCGCAAAGCTTTTCTGACAATTTTAGGTTGCCTTTTTCTTGCTATAAAGTTCTCTTGGATCCTGTAAATCTTTGTTTTCCAGAATTAACAAGGTTGATTCTAAAATTTTTTGCTTAATTTTCTGATACGTCTGTGGAGCAATGGGTCTTTGGAGCCACCTACTCCACAATTTCCACTGACGTGTGGCAGCTATACTTCCTGCCCACCTTTTTATTTATAATCTTCATCATTCACATTGTTTTGGGTACATCTCTTGCCACAGCATAGAGTTGTGTGTTGCTTTTAATAGTCATTTCAGCCCATTTCCGTGTTTTGATATGAGAGATCTGTCTCAATTATTTTTTTTTTAAGATTTTATTTATTTATTCATGAGAGACACAGAGAGGGAGAGACAGAGACACAGGCAGAGGGAGAAGCAGGCTCCATGCAGGGAGCCCGATGTGGGACTCGATCCCGGGACTCCAGGACCATGCTCTGGGCTTAAGGCAGGCACCAAACTGCTGAGCCACCCAGGGATCCTCTGTCTCAATTATTTTATATTAGTTTATGCTTAATGTTTGTATGAATGTTTTGTGTGTGTGTATGCCGATTTGTATATATGTTCATTCATTATGTGGTCTGCTTTCTTTGTTCATTTTTGTTGTGGTGGTTCTTTTTGTGTTTAGGAAGGCTTCCATTTCTCATTTTGGTGGTTCCCTTTGCATGTATATCTTTATGTAATACCCTTAGTTCCTTCTTTCTTTAATCAATTCCTATTGGTTCCTACTGTGTATAACAGTTTAATTAGCTTGTGTCTTCTCTGCCCTGCTGACCCTCCTTCTTCAACACCCAACTTAATCAGTAAGACATTTCCTTGCTTTTACCTTTTTATGTTAAAAATACTTAAGGTTACATAACTATAAATGATGTCTTTTGTTCCCAGCTATTTCACATGAGACTGTCACTATGCTTATTTTACTCCCCACTTTAACTCCCATTTTTGCTAGTTTTATTATTTAAACATTGTCAGAATGCATAACATTAACCCCTACTCCTATCTTTGTTTTTGTTTTGTTTTGTTTGTCTTAAAAAGATTTTATTTATTTATTCATGAGAGATACACACACACACACAGAGAGAGAGGCAGAGGGAGAAGCAGGCTCCCTACAGGGAGCCTGATGCCAGACTAAACCCCAGGACCCCGGGATCATGACCTGAGACAAAGGCAGACACTCAGCCACTGAGCCACCCAGGTACTACGCCTACCTTTGTTTTAATTGTTATAATTCTTAATACTTCTTAGTATTTAGTGGATTAAAGATAACATTTTCTAAGTAACCTTGGTTATTCTTGCAACTTTTCTTTCCATATGAATTTTAGAATCAGTTTCTTACGTTCTAAGAAAAACTCTGTAGGCGAGTTGCTTGGAATTGTGTTGAATCTTGGATAAACTGTATGGAATTTACCCACAAATATCTGCATCTTTGTTGTCTTACCACAAGGTATGGTTTTTGTTGCTATTGTAAATTACTTGGAAAACTATGACCTCTCCATTAATCCACTGCTTATTTTTCCATAACAGCAACAGATACCCTGGCCTTCCTTGCTCTCCTTGCTCCTCTCTGCACTTACTCCAAGTGGTTGCCTTTGCCCTGTTCCTCCAATGGAGCTCACACACTGAATGCCACAGACACCATTTGTCTTATCACATTGAACACTTGCCCTGTCAGTCCTGGCCAGTGATCACACTAACCAATCGGCTTTATTTTATTTTTTATTTTTATATTTTTAAAGATTTTTTTTTTCATGAGAAACATAGAGAGAGAGAGAGAGAGAGAGGCAGAGACACAGGCAGAGGGAGAAGCAGGCTCCATGCAGGGAGCCCGATGTGGGACTTGATCCTGCGTCTCTAGGATCATGCCCTGGGCCAAAGGCAGGCACTAAACCACTGAGCCACCCAGGCTTACCCCACCAATCTTTTTTAAGGGCCAAGCTTGTACTTTTCAGTCTCTTCTGATCCTTGTGTTTTGATAAGCTCCCCTTTTTTAAGGCTGTGGTTTTAGTCTAGGCAGTATTAATGGGACCGTGGCAGTGGGGATGGGGTCAAGATATGAAACAATATGGAAGTAGAACTTCCAGCCCATGACAAATGGTGAAATGTAGGAAGCACGGAAGAGAGAGGTACTACATAGTTCCTCTTCCTTCAGGGTCCTGGGGTTGTGTGCCAGAGACCTTTTGATTTCCATTTCATGCTTTCAAGGTAGGAAGGCCATAAACTCAGTTCAGGAGTGAATACCCTCCCCCTTAATTCCCTATCCTTCCCACAGGTCTCCCAACTCTGTCCTGTTTTGCATCTACAGTCCCAACATCCCTTGGGTTGTCCGGCTGCTTGCTGCCTTCTAACAATGAGGTCCTGTGCCCGACACACTGTGGATGCCCCTGAATGCCTTGTGACCAAATGAATGACAACTCTTGCATGTTATTGTCTTTGTAACCTCTGGGGCAGGTCAAGACGGTACAATTATGCCCAGAACATATTTGGCACTAGAACATGTTTCCACACAATACAGCTGAATACATTAAATTCCTGGCAGGCCAGCCTCTCGCTTGCCTCTAGGCCTTTGTGTGTGCAAATCTCTCAGCTAGAAAAACTATCCTTTGCCCTCAGCCCCTCCTCAGGTGGCTAACATTTATACTCCTTGAGGAGGCCTCTCTGACTCGCCTCTCCAGTAAGGCTACCTTATTTCCCTTTCACAATCCTCATCCTTCCTTTTAGCCTTCCTTCCTTCCATTTATTTTCTTTTTTAGTAATCTCTATAGCCAATGTGGGGCTCATAATCCTGAGATCAAGAGTTGCTTGTTCTTTCTAACTGAGCTTAGTTAGCTCACCCCTATTTTTTTTTAAGTAACTCTACATGCAGCATGGGACTTGACCTCATGATCCTGAGATCAAGAGTTGCATGCTCCACCAACTAAGCCAGCCAGATGTCTCACAATACTTACACTTTATCATAACAGAGTAACCTCATCTGCCTCTAAGCTACTTGAGGTCAGGGAGGGACCTAAAGTGATTTGTACACCGGCACCTGGCACATATTAGGCACAAAGATGTGACTTGGTGGACTGAATGAACTGGATTGCTTCTATCAATGGGAAAGGGAAAGTTGGGCCCTTTTTCAAACCAGTCCTTCCTCTGGATCATGTAGAGTATTCTCTTTCCTGTCTTAAGCTAACCTCTGCTAAGGGATCCCACCCCCTGCACATAGAGGATGTGATCCAGCAGCTCAGAGGACATATGCATGGAAACCAGCTCCTCTCCTGCTGACAAAACTGTGTGGGTGCAGGTGGCTACCGGCTGTGGTACCTCATCCTCTAGAGTGACGCCAGGTCACACTTTTATATGTGGACCCTGCTGCCCAGACTGTCTGGGTCCCCTTAGTGAGACTGGCAGCAGCTTCACCATCCAACCAACACCCTCTCCTGCCCTCGTAGGCTGAGAAGCTTTCCTGCAGCTAATACACGGCCAGGGCTCCTGGGTCCATCCAGTGATCCAGTGCCAAGAAACCTCTTGTACTAATTTATAACCACAATGACCAAAGATTCTAACCTTGAGGATGCTTGTGAGTCATGCACACCTCCCAGGGCTGGCAGCCACACAAGAACATCCAGGGTAGAGGGCCGCTAGGGCACAGGCACTCAGCACAGTGGGCACCAGGCCATTTGGAATCCGGTCCCTCCACTTGTCCTTCTTTGCTGTTCCTTGTCTCTGCCAGACCTGGCCATCCAGGCAGCAGTCAGTCCAGGGCAGGAAAGAGGAGCTCAGGGTCCTGGGAGGACTTTGGCAGCCCTCATGGACTGCAATAGCCGGGAAATACTGCAAATTGCTTCTGGGCCTTACGGCTGTTGCTGGGCTGCAGGCGCTAGGTCATTTTCTCTCTCTCTCAAGAAATTGCTTGGGCATGAATTTTTTTCAGCCACGTCAAAATCTCCAGCTACCCCACCACTGTCTCCTACATCCCCAGTTAGAAGAGTGGCACCCCAACAAGAGGAAGGCATGCTCTGTGTTTCCCGTGTTAGCACCCGCCTCTCAGGGCAGTCCAGTCTCTTACTGCTAGTTAAGGACTTGACTTCCGGCCAGCACTGTCCAACAGAAATACAATGCAAACCACATCTGTAATTTAAAATTTCCTAGTAGTCACATTTAAAAATGTAAAAAGACACAGGTGGAATTAATTTTAATAGTGTATTTTATTTAACCCAGTATTTCCAAAATATTAGAATCTTAACATGGAATCAGTATAACAATAATTGAGTTATTTTACACTCTTGCTAAGTTGGTTTAATGGAAGAGTATCTTTATCTGGCTTCAGTCTTTAGTATTTATATTGATTAAAATTTAATAAAAATGTAAAATTCAATTCTTCAGGTGCACTGACCCTTTCAGGCGCTGATCGATCCCGTGTGTGGCGGGGGCTGCTGTGCTGGGCGGCCCAGGCCGAGAGCCCAGGGAACCGAGTGGTAGCTCCATTAAGTGGGCCAGCTTTCAGGACCTTCCTCGTTATCCCTGCGCATTAACCACGTCCTTTCTTTTCCATATTCTTATGCTTTGACCCTGGAGGGATGGTCCCCCCAGTTCCCAGAGACAGCAAACAACTAACTCCCTAAAAGTGTGCCTTTCGTAGATAATCCAACCAACCCAGAGTCCACACCCTGCAGCTCAGTGGAGTGCCCCCACCCGGGGCCACGACCCAGGCCCCTGGGAACAGCCCAGTGCACCAGGGCCACTGCAATGACTCAGGTGGCCAATTCTGAGCCTGCTCACCTGGCCTCACCTGTTCGTTCCTGTGGAAGCCACAGTCAAGGTCCTGGCCCGTATTTTCTCCTCCTTCCACCCCCGGCCCCACTCCAGGACTTCGGGCTGTGGCCCCGGCACCGCGTAGCTCGCCTCCTATTTCTGACCAACTGTGAGTACAGCAAGCTTCCTCCTTCGTGACAGTCCTTTCCGTGTCTGCATGCCTTGCCATACTGTTTTAAACAAAGCACCTGTACCCTCAAACCACCCTGTCCTGGGGCTCATCTTCCCTTCCAGCCAGCTGCTCCCCAACCCTGGCACCTCCTTCTCAACTTCTCTTTGCTCTGTGAATGCGGTGCCTGCCTGGTTAAGCTCCTATTGCTGAGCAGGCCCGTCAGGTACAGTTGGGCGGGTTGTATACGACAACCAATTAGGGCTGATATCCAGTGGGCACTGGCTTGGCCAGGGAATCCCCTTTTCTTTCTTTCTTTCTTTCTTTCTTTCTTTCTTTCTTTCTTTCTTTCTTTCTTTCTTTCTTTTCTTTCTTTCTTCTTTCTTTCTTTCTTTCTTTCTTTCTTTCTTTCTTTCTTTCTTTCTTTCTTTCTTTCAGATTTTATTTATTTATTCATGAGAGATACAGAGAGAGAGAGGCAGAGACACAGGCAGAGGGTGAAGCAGGCTCCATGCCGGGAGCCCGATGTGGGACTTGATCCCGGGACCCCAGGATCATGCCCTGGGCCAAAGGCAGGTGCTAAACCTCTGAGCCACCCAGGGATCCCCAGAATCCCCTTTTCTTATGGGTTGGCACACTGTCCCTCCCTCCCCCCATCATCCCACCGCCCTCACTCCCACCCTTCCCGGGGCCCTTCCAGATATGTTTGCAGAGCCTGTGCCCCTGAAACAGAGGGTGGGCTCCTGCCCAGGGAACTGCTGTGCTATTGCCCTGGGACATGCCCTCCTTCCCCGAGGAAAGGCGGCAGGAGGGCAGCCTGCGCTGCCTGGGGGAGTGGGATGAAGCAGCCAAGATGCTCCCCAGCCTCCTCCCTCCATCCGCTTCTGCCCCCGGGGGGAGTCCTCCCCTGGGCCCCCCACACCGGAGGGAATGCCGACAAGGGCCGAGGCGGGCCCTTTCCCGCTGCCTCCTGCCTGCAACTCATGGGCCCCCGGTTTCCGAGAGGGGTTCCTGAGAGGGCAGACCAGGTCCCTTGCTCTGGAGCCTGGGGAGTGTCGCTGTCACCGCAGGCTCCTTGGAGCTGGGCCTGGCGCTGCGGGTGCAGCAGGTCGGGGTGGGCCCGGAATCGCCTGCAGGGCACTGCTCTGGGTGCCAGGCTCGGGCCCAGGTGCTGTGGGAAGGGGTGGCCCCTGCTCTCCACCCCGAGCTTGGCACCCAGCTTTGGGGGGTGGGTGCTGTCCCACGGGGGTCACCTGGTCTCCTGTCCACGAGTCCCACGGCGCCGGCCCGTGGCAACTGCAGAGCTCCAGGGCGTTCCCATCAGGTCCCCCCTTCCCTGCCCTCGGCAGTGACCCGGGCTTCTGATTCCAGAACAAGGATTTCCTGGCCTCGTTGCTGGAAGCGGAAAACCTGGCAGGGAGACAACCTTGGGGATGGACCTGACCTCAGAGGGGCACCTGGCTCCTGGCTCCGTCCCTCCGTCACCGAACGCCGGCTTCCAGGACATGCGGCCTGCTGCTGCCAGCCAGGCACACAGGGATGCGGGCACACGGGCACGCGGGGATGCGGGGATGCAGGGATGCAGGGATGTGGGGATGCGGGGATGCGGGGATGCTGCAAGCACGGCAGGCACCCCCCTGGCGCCAGCTCTCCTGGAGCGGGGAAGCCTCGTCCCACAGCCTGATGCAAGGTGACAGGGAGGCGACTCGCGTGCAGCACTGAAACCCCAGGCGGCCGTCACTTCCGACTGGTGACTGCCTGCCTGCCTGCGGGGACACCTTGGCAGGTTCCCCAGATTGCTGCAGCCTCCCAAATTGGACCCGGTTTTGTGAGCTGGTGTCTGGTGTGCTGCCTCCTGGGAGGAGGGGGTGGAGGAGGAAACTGATTTTCAAGAGCTCCCGAATCCAAACCCGAAGCCTCTCCAGGCTGCAGAGAGAACGGCCTCAGCCAGGCGAGCTTTCCCCTTGCACAGCTCCTAGATGATGCGGACGGGTGGTCCGGGAAGCCCTGTCCTTACCCCTTCTTGCCCTGGGGGGCGGGCCCATCTCCAGGAGCCAAACTCTGAGCAGCAGCAGGGAAGACAGAGCACTCTGGGAATCAGGCTGCGAACCTTACGGTTACTGGGGGAGCTTCTGCAAGACAGCCGGGCCTGAGCTCCTCCCCAGACCAATGAAATCAGGATCCCTGAGGTTGGGGCCCCGGCGTCAGTGATTTTTTTTTTTTTAAGATTTTTATTTATTTATTCATTAGAGACACACACAGAGAGAGAGAGAGAGGCAGAGACACAGGCAGAGGGAGAAGAAGGCTCCATGCAGAAGCCTGACTTGGGACTCGATCCGGGGACCCAAGATCAGGCCCTGGGCCGAAGGTGGCGCTAAACCACTGAGCCACCCAGGGATCCCCGGCCTCAGTGACTTTTATCCCACCTCCACTCAGGGAATTTGGTGTGCCCCCAGCACCCGACACCACGGCTTTAAGCCTGCCCACCACTCACTGGCTGGGTGAGACTGGGAGGCTGCTCAACGTCGGATTCCCCGCCGACTTCCCAGACTGTGGTGAGTAGCAGGGGATGTCGAGGAGGATAGAGAACTTAGCACACTAGAGGGTCTACAGCAAGCCCTCAATACATGGTATACTCTATTTTGAGCTTGGGTTGGCAACCGACGGAAGATCCCAGAATGTAGAAACGAAGTATGAAATAAAAATAAAATCTAAGGAAATGAAATGGCAAGCCAAGGGATAGGAGGAAATATTCACAATACACAAATAAATGATGAGGGACTTGGACCCAGAATATAGAAAGATGCCTACAAACCAGGGATTAAAAAGATAAAAGATAAAGAACCCAAAGAACAAAAGATCCAGAGACTCCAATGGATGCTCCATAAAAGAAGATAAAAGATTAGCCAATAAATGCATAAAAGTATACTCAATGTCATTGGTCATTGGGGAAATTAGATTACAGTCCCAATGACAGATCGCTTCACATCCATCGCATCGGCCGGAATTCTGAATTCTTTCGAAGATCACCCGCACCCAGCGTCGATGAGGATGTGGGTCCACCAGAAAGCTCATACATCGTGGGTAGAAGTGTACAATGGTCGTGATCATTTTGCAAATCTGTTTGGCGGTTTCTCCTAAAGTTAAAGGTGTGTTTACACTATAATACAGTACAACCGAGCCCGGAAGCCGTGAATGCGTGGCCACGGAAGACTTGTCCGTGAGTGTTTACCGTTGCTTCCTTTACAGGCAAATACTGGAGACAACCCGAGTGCCCGTGAGTTGGTGAACAGATCGCCAGACTGGAGGGTGTTGCTCAGCACTACAAAGGGATGAACTGCTAGTAGGACAGCAGAGAGAAATCCAAGAACATTCGTAGGGAGAGAGAAGCCAGACACTGAAGAGCGTATCCGTAGGATTCCGTTCATGGCACGTGGGGAACCAGCCTAATCCACAGTGGCAGAGAGCACAGCAGTGGTCTTGTCTGCATGCGGGGACCAGAGAGGTGATGCACCCAGATGACGGCAGTTCGGTGGTGAGGAGGTCTTTTTGCTTGTTTGTTTAAAGATTTATTTATTTGAGAGGGAGAGCGAGAGCACAAGAGAGCAGGGGAGGGGCAGAGCCAGGGGAGAGAATCGTAAGCAGGCTCCACGCCGAGCATGGAACCCACATGGGGCTTGGTCCCATGACCCTGAGATCATGACTTGAGCCAAAACCAAGAGTCGGAAGCTCAACGAACTGAGCCACCCAGGTGCCCTGATGAGGAGTTTAAGATAAAGCGTGGAGCCAGTGAAGGTCTGGAAGCCCCAAGGCAAGGTCAGAAGAAGGCCACCCCCCTGGCAGCCCCAGAAACTTGCCCTGAAGAGCGTCCCTTCGGAGCATTTGGGCAACGTCAGAGGCTGGTTAGGGTGTCAAGGGGGAAAACATAGGAACAATTCCCTTCATCCTGGCCCTTTATCACCAGTATCTCATTCTCAGACACACAAGGAATCAAAATTCTTCTGACTCCGGATCATTCCTCCAGAGGTTGAATTAATTAAGATCATGGAGATTTGCTGAAGCCTGTAATTTGGGAGTTGGGGCTCATCCTCCCTAGACGGCCAATTCGGTGTTTTCTGGAGGAAGATCCTAAGGTTGGTTTGTTTGCTTTTCCCTTTAAAGAGAAATTCTCAGGTCATAAGCAATTGAGTTTGGCCCCTCTTGTGTTTATTTGTTCTGGCATCAAAATGTAGACTGTTTAAATGCTTAAAGTGTGCTATTTGGTACATTTTGACATATGTATATGTCTGTGAAACCATCACCATAGATAGGCTGGTTTTTTTAATGGATTTTTTTATTTAGGCTGATTTTTTAAAAATCAAAGTACAGTAATTGCCCCTTTAAACACACACACAGGGATCCCTGGGTGGCTCAGCGGTTTAGCACCTGCCTTTGGCCCAGGGCGCGATCCCGGATTCCTGGGATTGAGTCCCACGTCGGGCTCCCTGCATGGAGCCTGCTTCTCCCTCTGCCTCTCTCTCCTCTCTCTATGATTATCATGAATAAATAATTAAAAAAAATTTTTTAATAATAAAAAATAAACACCCCCCCCCAATGTTTTTATATGGTAAGAAGGACTAAACTGATCAGAATTCATCTTTAGGGGAATCGTACATAGAAAATGCAATACTCCAAAGTTCATCGGTTGCTTGTTTCATTGTAATGAGGTTTTTATTTTACAACAGTATTAGATTCACAGAAAAGATGCAAAGGCAGCGTGAGAATTTCTGTGTCCCCTATTGTCAACATCTTACCTTACTGTGACATATTCCTCACAATTAATGAACCGATTCAGCTACTATTAACGAAAATCCATAGTTTATTCGGATTTCCTCAGTTTTTACCTAAAGTCTTTTTCCTGTTTCGGGACCCATCCAGGAGACTGCAAGACATTTTGTCATCATGTTCCCTTAGAGTCCTCTTGGCTGTGACAATTTCTCAGCCTCTCCTTGTTCTTGTTGGCTTTGACGGTTTTGAGGAGTATTGATCAAGTATGTAGTACAATATCCCTCAATTTGGGCTTGTTTGATGTATTTATCATAATTAGACTGGATTACGGATTTTTGAGAGGAAGATCACGGAGGTTCAGTGATACTCTTATCCCATCACACCCGGAGTCTAAACTTTCAGCAGGACTTATCACTGAGGATGTTAAACTTATCAGAGGGGTTTTATAGCATATAAAATTGACCAGGATAGATTTCCAGAGAGAATCTTAAACATATTTTTCTCTCTCTCTCTCTTTTTGGTAATGTTTTCTTTCCAGTATGTGTTTATTTTTTTATTTTTATTTAAATTCTAGTTAGTTAACATACAGTGTATTGGTTTCAGGAGTTGAATTTAGTGATTCCTCACTTACCTATAAGGTCCTGCCCTCCCTCCTCAATGACCATCATCCAGTTAGCCCGTCCCCGCCCCCACCTCCCTCCACTTTGTTTCCTATAGTTAAGAGTCTCTCATGGTTTGTCTCCCCGTCGGTTTTTGTCTTACTTTTCCTTCCCTTCCCCTATGTTCAACTGTTTTGTTTCTTAAATTCCACATATGAGTGAAATCATATGGTATTTGTTTTTACTTAGCATAATACCCTCTAGCCCCATCCACATTGTTGCGAATGGCAAGATTTCATTGCTTTTGATGGCTGAGTAATATTCCGTTAAACATATCACATGTTCTTTATCCATTTGTCCGTCAGTGGACACTACAGACACTTGGGCACTTTCCATAGTTTGGCTTTTGCTGATAATGCTGCTGTAGACCTCAGCGTGCATCTGCTCCCTTGAATCTGTATTTTTGTATCCTTTGGATAAACACCTAGTCATGCCATTGCCGGGTCGTAGGGCTGCTCTATTTTTAAGTTTTTAAGGAACCTCCACACAGTTTTCCAGAGCAGCTGCGCCAGTTTGCATTCCCACCAACAGGACAAGAGGGCTCCCCTTCCTCCGCATCCTCAACGACATCTGTTGGTTCCTGTCTTGTTAATTTTAGCCGTTCTGACAGGTGTGAGAGTGTATCTCATTGCGGTTTTGATTTGTATTTCCCTGGTGACGAGTGATGTTGAGCATCCTTTCACGTGCCTGTTAGCCATCTGGATGTCTTCTTTGGAAAAATGTCTCTTTATGTCTTCTGCCCATTTCTTATCTGGATTTTTTGGGTTTGGGGTGTTGAGTTTGATAAGTTCTTTATAGATTTTGGATGCTAGCCGTTTATCTGATATGTCATTTGCAATTACCATTCTGTAGGCTGCCTTTTGCTTTGTTGATTGTTTCCCGCACTGTGCAGAAGCTTTTTATCTTGATGAGGTCCCAGTCGTTCGTGTTTGCTTTTGTTTCCTTGCCCCTGGAGATGTGTCTAGTAAGAGGTTGCGGTGGCCGAGGTCACAGAGGTTGCTGCCTGTGTTCTCTCCTACAGTTTTGATGGTTTCCTGTCTCACCATTAGATCATTCACCCATTTCGAATTTATTTCTGTGTATGGTGTAAGAAAGTGGTCCAGTTTCATTCTTCTGCATGTGACTGGCCAGTTTTCCCAACACTATTTGTTGAGGAGACTTTTTTCCATCGGGTATTCTATCCTGCCTTCTTGAGGACAAGCTGACCATATCTTTGCGGGTCCATTTCTGGGTTTTCTATTCTGCTCCATAATCTACGTGTTTTTGTGTCTTAAACATGTTTCTTAGCCACCAAGTCTCCGTGGCTTCACCAAACCTAGTAAAAGACAGTAGAAGCAACAACAAAGGGCTGATTAGGGTGGGAACTGTGCCCCTTAAAGTACCCAGACTGGCCCAAGTTGCCTGCTTACAAGTGCGTGTTCTCTTCTCCCGATTAACTCACAGAATCCTCCAGCATGGACAGTGTTTTCAGATGGGTTTGTTTGCAGTCAGTGCCAACTGTCCACTGCTCGGAGCACTGCACGCAGAGGTGCCAACAGGCACATGCTAAGGGCTGAGCAGGTGCTTGACTAAGGGTCTGGGACCAGGGAGGCTCTGTCTCCTGGCCTCATCCCCTCCTGGCCTCTCCTACCTGTGCTGCAGGCGCACCTCGGCTGGCAGGGACATCTCAGGGGAAGGGGAAGGAGGACCTGGGAGAGGGGGCAGGCTTCCAGGGGTCTATTCCTGGGAGGTCCAGAAGGGGGGGGGGGGTCTTGAGTCTAGCAGAGGGGCTTTGCTCTGGATTGGATGGGGTGGGGGGCAAATCCGTGATTGGGCATCATGGTAATAAGCCTTAGATATAGGGAAGCCGGGGCTGAATGAGGCTAGAGCTGTAATTGGTAAAGAAGCAGCAGTCAAGCATTTTAGAAGAGAGAGAAATGAGAAACGGGGAGAGCGGGGGGGGGGGGGGACGGGGGGGGGGGAAGGGGCAGGCGCAGGGTGTTGGTTCTTCCAAGGGCCGCGGGGCCTGTCTGCGTGGTCTCACTGCCTGGGGTACCGGGGCGCCGGGGCTCCCAGGTCGTCCCGCAGGGCAGGGGGTGCAGGGATGCTGGTCGAGCTCCAAGTCTCCGGGTCTCCCCCATCCGGACTCTGCACCCCGGGGCCCAGGCTCAGGCCCAGGACCTTCCTTCTGACTAAGGGAGATGATCCATGAAAAGCTCTGGGAACGACCCAAAGCACCAAGTGCCAGAGAGGCGCGGGGGGCGTGGGTGGCGCAGGCTGGGGCCTCTGCAGGCCAGGCAGCTGGGTCTGCAGGAGACCCTGGCATTTACTGACCCAAGGCCTCTCTTTTTTCTTTCTTCTTTTTCTTTTTTTTTAAAGATTTTATTTATTTATTCATGAGAGACCCAGAGAGAGAGGGAGGCAGAGATGCAGGCGAGGGAGAAGCAGGCTCCATGCAGGGCTCCACCCGGTGACCCGGGGTCACGCCCTGGGCCCGAGGCAGGTGCCAGACCGCTGAGACCCCGGGGACCCCCAAAGGCCTTGCTTTCCTGAAGCAATGCGTGCACCTTGGGGGTCGCGGCTGGGGCGCGGAGGCAGGAGCTGCGGGTCTTGCGCCCACGGGCCGCACCTGAGGCAGCCGCAGGTACCGCGCACACACCTGGCGGAGCAGAAGGGCGGACGCGCGCGACGGGGGCACTGAGCCTGCGGGTCGCAACCTGGACCCCCAGGGCCTTCGGGACTCTCGGGGACCCTCCCACGTGATGCATCCGAGGCTGAGCGTCAGTCTGGCTTGAACACGCTGCAGCCTGAGCTCCGGGTCACGTGGCCCCGCAGGCAGAGCATCTGCGACCTGTGTGGGCGGCTCCCCTGGTGCAGCCCCCTCGGAGACCCTGCACCTGCGGCTCTCCTGGTGCATCCCCCCCCTCGGAGACCCGGCTTCCCCTGGTGCATCCCCCTTGGAGACCCAGCCGCGAGAGGCCCTGGCCCTTGGAGTCCCCTGCCAGCGCCCTTGCAATGTGCCCCCGGCCCACTCACTCTTATATCGCAGCTCTTGGCAAAACCCGGTGCATCAGCAAGTTTTTGGCAGCTGTCCCTTCAGAATAGCCGGGGCATCAGGCCCTCTTCCCCACCTCCATGTCCGGGGACCCTCTGCTCTGGTTGGGACACCTGTCGTAACCGCCTAATTGGCTCACCTGTGCTTTGGTCCCTAACTGAGTAAACAACAGAAATGTCTCCCTTCACGGCGCGGGGGCTAGCGGTCTACAGTTTATGTGTCAGCTTTGCTCCTTCTGGAAGCTCCGGGGGGTCACTGCTTCCCGGCCTATCCAGCCCCCGGCGGCCCCGCCTGTGGCTCGTGCAGGGGGCAGCCCGATGCCACCCTCCGCCGGTGCCTTCACACTGATGTCGCCCCTTGGCATGTCCCCCGGGCGTCTGCGTTCCCTCTTTGTGTAAGGACATGAGTCACGTTGGATCCACGCCCACCCTGGTGACTTCATCTTACTTCATTACATCCGCAGTGACCCTATTTCCAAATAAAGTCATAGACACAAGTACCCGGGCCTAGCACTTCTACAAATCTATTTTTTTCTTTGGCAAGGGGGTCACACTCAACAATTCAACCCACAACATTCTGCTTCCACATTCGCCTGACACCTTGCACTTTCCACACATCCTTCTATAATACGAATCAGATCGTGTCACTTCCTTGCTTAGAACCTTCCCACGGCCTCCCGTTGTATTTGAAATAAACTCAACACGCTGACTGAAAGCTTTTTGCCTTGGCCTAAAACTCTAAGGAGTGACCTGGGCCTGCTGACCCCTCGCCCAGCCCCACACCGTCTGCCCTGAGCTGCTGCGCCGCAGCCCACGCTCTGCTGGCCAGTCCCGAGTTCTCCGGGTAGCCACACCCCTCATCTGTTTGCAGCGAGTCTCAGCCCTGCAAGTGCCACTTCATTTATGCCACCACTCAGCCCACCACTTGCATTTATTTTCTTAACCGGCTTCATTTCGCCAGAGCGCTCATGACCGGGTGATGGCACCTATCGCAGCCGTGGGTGCCCTGCCCTGCCTCCTCCCCTCCTAGACGGGCAGGTCCGTGGGGCCGGGTTCCCTAAGCACCACTGTTTCCCTGGAGCACGGAGCACGGCAGAGGCTCAGGCAACACTGCCTCAGCTGGTGAATACCTCATTTCTTTTAGTTGCCGAATAATGTTCCATTGCGTGGATTTGCAATGTATCTGTAAAATTTTCTTCTTGAGGCTCCTGGCTGGCTTAGTTGGAAGAGCATTGAACTTTCCATCTTGGGTTTATAAATTCAAGCCCCATGTTGGGTGTAGAGATTACCTCAAAAAAGCCTTTTAAAAAATTAAAGAATAAAATTTATTCTTGGGTTAGATTAGGTAGTTTGTGTTTCTGTAGAAATTTGTCCATTTCATCTAAGTTATCTACTTTGTTGGCATACAGTTCTTGGTAGTCCTTTATAAGCCTTTTTGCTTCTTTAAGATCTGTAGCAATATCTCTTCTTTCGTTTCTGGTTTTAGCAATTTAAGTCTTCTCTTTGGTTTTCTTGATCTCTCTAGGTAGTTTTGTCAATTTGGTTGATCTTTTTGAAAGACCAACTATTGGGTTCATTGATTCTCTCTCTTAGTTCACTATTTGCTATTTTCTGTATCTCTGCCCTAGTTTTTATTATTTCCTTCCTTCTGCTAACTTTGAGTTTAAGTTCTCTTCTTTTTTCCAGTATCTTAAGGTAAAAAGTTAGGTTGTCAATTGGAGATCTTTATTCTTTCTTGGTATAAGTATTCATGGGTATAAATTTCCCTCAAACCACTGCTTTGGCTGCATCCTATAAGTTTTGGTGTATTTTGTCTTCAGTTTCATTCATGTCAAAGGATTTTCTCATTTCCCTTGTCATTGATTGTTTGAGTGCACTGTTCATTTTCATAAATTTGTGAATTTTCCAGTTTTCCTTCTGTCCTGATTCCTAACTCTATCTCTTTGTAATCAGAGAAAATACAGACAGACTAACACATGGTCTGCCCTGAAAAATGTCTCGTGTGCATTTGAGAAGAACGTATTCCGCTGCTGTTGGGTAGTGTTTTGTATGTGCCCCTTACCTCTAGGCGGTGTGTTATGTTCTTTACACCTATTCCCATACTCGTCTCCTGTCTGGTTCTTCTGTCGAGTGACCATACTGACAATAATATCGTATTTATAACTGCTCATGTATTACCTTTACTCAGGCCCTTGTTTCTTTATGCAGCCTGAAGCTACTATCAAGTGTCTTTTCTTTTCTTTTTAAAGATTTTATTTATTTACTCATGAGAGACACACACACACAGAGGCAGAGACACAGGCAGAGGGAGGAGCAGGCTCCATGCAGGGAGCCCTATGTAGGACTCGATCCCGGGACCCCAGGATCACACCCCAGGCTGAAGGCGGTGTTAAACCGCTGAGCCACCCAAGCTGCCCTCAAGTGTCCTTTCATTTCAGTCTGTGGGAGAGCTTTCAGGGCAGATCTATTGGTGGTAGACTCCCTCAGCTTTTGTTCATTTGGGGGTAGCTTAAATTCTCCCTCACTTTTGAAGGACAGTTTTGCTGGATATAGGTTTCTTGATTGATTTTTTTTTTCTTGTAGCACTTAAACTTATCAGCCAACTGCCTACTGACCTCCAATGTTTCTAGTGAGAAATCTGCTGATGGTCCTATTATGGATCCTTTCTATGTGACAAGTTACTTCCTTCTTGGTGCTTTCTCTTTGTCATTTGGCAGTTTGGTTATAATGTGTCTCATTGAGCTTCTTGGATGTTTATATTCATGTATTTCACCAAATTTGGGCAATTTTTGGTCATTATTTCTTCAGCGATTCTCTCTACCCTTTATCTTCTCCGTGTGAGACTTCCACAATGTGTATATTGGTCTGCTTTATAGAATCTCACAGATCTCTTAGGCTTTGTTCACTTTTCTTTGACCTTTTTTTCTTTCTGTTCCTTGGACTAAATAAATTCCATTTTCCTATCTTTGAGTTTGCTGATTTTTCCTTTGGCCTGATCAAATCTGCCTTTGAACCCTCCTAGTGAAGTCGGCGCATCATTTATTGTGATTTTCTAGCTCCAATACTTCTTTTGGTTTCTTTTTAGGTTTTCTGTCTGTTTATTGGCATTTCTGTTTTGTTCATACTTTGTTTATCTTGAGTTTCTCCACAACATTTTTAGTTTCTTGAGCATCTTTAGGACAGTTTTTTTTTCTTCTTCTAATAGATCTGCTTTTTTAGGAATAATTTCTGTTGATTTATATTTTCCCTTTGAATGGGCCATACTTTCTGGTTTTTGTATCCACTGTGATTTGTTGTTTTTGCTGAAAACTATACATTTGAACTTTTTAAGGTTTTATTTATTTATTCTCAAGAGACAGAGAAAGAGAGAGAGAGAGAGAGAGGGAGAGACACAGGCAGAGGGAGAAGCAAGCTCCACGCAGGGAACCCAACATGGGACTCGATCCCAGGACTTGATCCCGGGACTCTAGGGTCACGCCCTGGGCCAAAGGGAGGCACTAAACTACTGAGCCACCCAGGAATTCCTGGTGTACATTTGAATTTAATAATGTAATAAGTCTGAGGGTGCCTGGTTGGCTCAGTTGCAAAAGTATATGACTTTTGATCTCAGAGATGTAAGTTCGAGCCCAATGTTTAGTATAGAGAATACTAAATAATAATAATAATAATAATAATAATAAGTTAAAAAATGATATAGTAAGTCTGGAAATTAGATTCTTCCCCTTTCCCAGGGTTTGCTGGGTTTTGTTTTTGTTTTTGTTTTTTAGTTGTTGTCAGCTGTCTCTGTGCTGAAGATCAGGCTCAGGTGTAAGCATTAGTTCTTCTCAGGTCTTTTCTGAGGCTATGCTTTTCCCTGGCCATGTACAGGGACTTTCTAATTTCCCCCATATACAAGTTTGCATTTCAATGTCCTAGTCTTCAATGCATGGCTTCAATGCATTTCCCAAAGTGGGAAAAACTGAAAAATGGAAAGGGAGGAAAATCACTGGTCCTTTAAATCACCTAGAAGTCACTTCAGCCAAAGGGGCTGGGGCTTACAACAGTGCAGAGAAATATGACAATGGCCACCAACTCTTTGTCTGTTCATCTGTGCTCAGAAGCAGCAATCACTGACCAGAGAACAGATTGCTAATATCTTGAGGGCAGTGTTCTTTTGGCCAAACCTGGCTTTTGCGTGCAGGCTGCAAGCTGCTCCTGGAACATGTGTGCTGCTGCCTTCCATGGGGCTTGAGTAGGGGATGGGGTCATTGCTGTTGTGCTAAGCGCTGAAATTGACTGAAATTACTGCGATTCCAAAGTAGTTACACTAGACTGTTTCTGCCACTGCGATTGCTGTCTAGGTGAGGGGAAAGATTTCTGGCGCTTCCTACTCTGCCCTCTTCTTAGAATAATCCTCCCAAGGCTAGTTTTTTAGGCCAGTCATTGAGGTTTGTTCTGACCCCAGGTGGGCTGTTTTTAGCAGTCTCTTTCCCTAGTTCTCTCTGGCGAACTAGCTAGCCTATGGCTTAGCTTTACTGCTCTTAATTAAAAGGAGCTATTGTTTTCTAGAGCACTCTTAAGCTTGAACTACTGCACACTCAGTTTCAAATAATCAGTTCCTTTTAAAAAAAAATTTTATTTGAGAGAGACAGTACATGAGTGGCAGGAGGGGCAGAGTGACAAGTGGGCTCCTAAGGTGGGGGCCTGATGCAGGGCTCAGTTCAGGGTCTTGAGAGCATGGTCTGAGCTGAAGTCAGATACTTAACCAATAGGGCCACCTAGGAGGCCTTCAAATAATCACTCCCTTTGGCGAGAGCTTTATTTTTATTTATTTATTTTTAAAGATTTTATTTATTTATTCATGAGAGACACAGAGAGGCAGAGACACAGGCAGAGGGAGAAGCAGGCTCCATGCAGGGAGCCTGATGTGGGACTCGATCCCAGGTCTCCAGGATCACGCCCTGGGCTGAAGGCGGCACTAAACCGCTGAGCCACCTGGCCTGCCCTAATGAGAGCTTTAGACCTCTCTTTTCTTATGGACTGCCTCCCCTTTGGGGAAATCTCTGAGACACTACTCTGAGCACTGGCTGGTGTGGTGGTCTCTGGTTTTCTTGGCTTAGCCTCACCCTACAAGTGAGCAAGCTCAGATGGGGATGAATGAGGCCCCAGCGTTCTTGGATTGTTAGACCTGTTAGGGAACCTCCATCCTATGGGTTGATGCTGGATTAAAGAAGGAGGAGTATTGCCTCTTTAACTTGAAGCTGGAAAGGATGAGAAATGCTGGCGGCTTGCCTCTGCCAGGGAGATATGGTAACCATTGATTGAGAGATGAGGGAAAAGGAAGCCCTGTCTTCTTGACCAAACCTACTTGGGGTGGGGCTTCCATTAAGCTGAGATAGGGTAGGGAGTGGCCGGTAGGCAGTTGTGGCTCAAATGCCACATACACTCACTGCCCTTATCAAGTTTAATGGATTTCCTTGAATAAATGTTTCTTTATGTGTTGCACACCCTTAGGACAATTTCATACCCTCAGACTTCAAAATGGTTGTTTAAAAAATACTTTCCAAGACCTTTGCTTATTTTGCTGGGGAACGGGTCTGCTCAGCATCTCATGGCTACCGACCTAGGAGCGAAATTCCCATCCACGCCATTTCATATTCTGCTGATGAAGTGGCTTTCCTTGGGGTGTTTTGATTGATATCATTACTTTGTTAGAAATTGTCAAAATTTCACAACTAGTGCCAGGGACTAACTGTGACTTAATATCCATTTCACCCTTGCTCTTCAAGCACAGAATCCCAGCATTCTTTGGAGCAGCAGTGCATCCAGCTAAGTGATGTGGTGTGGTCATGTGAATGAGTTCTGGTCAATGAGTTGTAAGTAGAAATGTTGCCTCTGTCTAAGAAAAACTGCTGTCAGTGAGCTGCTCAGTCAGGCTTGTGACCCTTTGGCTTTTCTTGTTGACTAGAACAGAGTGTTTGTGGCTGATGCGCTAGGAGTCCTCTCGGTCAATGAGGCAGTCTTGCAGGTGGAAGTTACATGGTGAGGATGGCACAGTAGAAACAGTGAAAACGGGATCCCTGGGTGGCGCAGTGGTTTAGCGCCTGCCTTTGGCCCGGGGCGTGATCCTGGAGACCCGGGATCGAATCCCACATCGGGCTCCCGGTGCATGGAGCCTGCTTCTCCCTCTGCCTGTGTCTCTACCTCTCTCTCTCTCTCTCTCTCTCTGTGTGTGTGACTATCACAAATAGATAAAAATTAAAAAAAAAGAAACAGTGAAAACTTCTTTGCTTTGATGACGGAGTTCTTTGTCATATCCTGGAGCTGCCGTATCAGTCCTGGACTGCCTTCTTATAAAGAACATAAATCCCTCTGTGTTTAAGCCACTCTTTTGCTCAAGCGTCACTTCCTCTGAAGTCTTGTCTGACTCCTTGACAGCTAAAAATGGTTTCTCTTTCTTTTTTTTTCTTTGAATTCTCATAATACTTACCTCTAACTCCCTGTGGTACTGATACATGATATGACTCCCCCCCCCCCTCCGGAATAGCATTATTTAGGTTTATCCTGAAAGGAACCAGATGGCTAGCCTAATAAAACCTAGCTCAGATTCTTCAAGGCTGACTGTGGGGGAGGAATCACCAAGAGAAGACTGCTGGCTGGACCTCAAAGCCCTCATTGCTGCTCCGAGATTCACTTCTCTCCTGGGGCTCCTTCACTAATTGCTCCTACCACCTATCGGCTGGCCGCAGGGGTCTCTGCTTTCATTTTGAGGGTTCAGCTCAAGTATGAGGATACACAACTTACAACTCTTCCCATAAGCCCATTTGGCACAGCTGAGAATAGACTAGGAGATTTCTTTATAAAGATTATTGAAAGCCCACAGTAACAAAGGGGAAATAAAGACAGTAAAATAACATTAGGTAATCTGTTTTACTCATCTTTAGCTTGAGGTCCCTATTGCATGTTCTCTTGCCTCCAAATAGAGATCACTTTGATGCCTTGTCATCTTTAGATTCCAATGGCAAAACTATCCAGATGCAGCCATTACTTTATTTTAAAGCCTTTGGAGCATGAAAATGGATCTGGCATGTCCAAGCCGAGACCTGGATCCCAATATTTTTTTTTGAAACCTTGATAATTAAGAGTATAAAAAACAAACAACTTCTGTCACTAAAAGTCACAAGTCATTTACTTATAGAAATAATTCTTTTGCACCTAGAATTACATTCAAGTGGGGATTTTGGTAATGTTAATATCCTCTTCTAAATGAAGGTGTCCTTGCTGGATGCTGAGTTGTAGCTGGACATACTTGCATTGCTTTTGGAGAGAATTCCCTTAACTAAGGAGGGAGCAATAATAATGATGGAAGAACTAGCACAGTGCCTGGGCCTTAGACTTGCTCTGAGCCTCTACATTAGTCAAAGGGATGGAGATTAAGAGATAATAGAATTGTTTTCATGAAAGAATTTGTGGGACTCAGGGATTAATGCAAAATTTCAGGGCAGATGACAAAGTGTAGCTGAGAGTTGATTACTAAAAAATAATAATAACAAGCACTTTTACCAGGCTTATTCTATGCCAGGCAGTGCTCTAATACTCAGTGTGCATTATCTCATTGGTCTTCGTAGTAACCTTTAAAATAACACAATTATCATACTCAGAGATGAGGAAATTGAGGCACAGAGAGATTAAGTAGCTTGCCCAAAGTCCCTCAGCTAGGAAGAAGCGGAGTTGTGATCGAAATCCATGCCATTTACTTCCAGAGCCTGGCTCTTACTCCCCTTGCTGTGTGCTCAAGGAAACTGTCCATTTCCTTCCACCTCTACAGGAAACCCTGACCTCTTATCAAAGGCATTTCATCGCCTTTATGAAGCTAAATATTTGATGAATATAAAAAGGGTGATTTCATATATTTAATTTTCATCTAGCCACTTTACTGAACTCTTATATTACGTCTATTAGCTTTTTCACTAGCTCTTATAATGGGGGAGGGGTGAATAATAATCTTTCCTGCAGTTACATATAATTTTGCCTCCAGTTTTTCTACAACTGTGCTTCTCATTTCTGTATGTTGCCTTATCACCTTGGCTATAGTTTATGGACTAGTAAAAGTGGAATTACGTTTTAGAGTGGCCATTGGAAGAATAAATATGAGAGCAGCGAGCACAGGGGCAGAATGAGCAGTGAGGAAGCGACTGCAGTAGTTTTGGTGTGATGTCATAATGGCTTAGCCTAGGATGATTGATGAGGACATAAAAAGAAGGGATATATAGGAAAGACATTTTAGATAAAGAATTTACTGGATTTAAGGTTGTGGGTGAGCAATAAATAAATACATCTTACCTGAAATCTCGTGCGCTCTACCTAATGGTGAAAATTTGTAACAGACGTTCGTATCTATTGAAAACACGTGTCTGAAAACATCTAAAAAGAGCTAGGAGGAGGGCGCCTGGGGGGCTCCGTGCATTAACCGTCCAACTGTTGATCTCACTCAGCTCAAGTCTTGATCTCAGGGGTTTGTTAGTTCAAGCCCTTCATTGGGCTCCACACCCAGTGTGAGGCCTACTTTAAAAAAAATAAGTAAAAAATAAATAAAAGGAGGTAAGAGGAAGGAAATGAACCACAAGTCTCAGTGTATGATAGCATTAGCAGATAGATGAGAGAGAGAGAGTCTATTGTATATCCATCCATCATCTCTCTATGGATCTACCTATGGATGGGCCTGTGTATTGACCTGACTTTTGAAAATCAAATCTCCATGGCTCAGCCTTTGATCCTTGAACTATCTGGCGCATTGCCTGTCTGTCTGCTCCAGACCCATAAGCTTCTTTTTTCCCCCTCAAAACCACCAGTATCCTTACCCTCACGTTTTTCACACGTTCTATTCCCTATTTCCCACCATCTTAGTTTAAATGGCATTTGCTCAGTGAGCCCTCCCTCAATCACCCCAGTCCTCCAACCCATACCACCATGTATCCTGCACTTTTCTTTCCAAATTATTTCCAAACTTGCCACAGTTGCAAGTCAAGAGGTATTTGTAGGACTGTGAGAACCACTTCCCACTCCGTGAGGGCATGAGCCAAGGCTGGATTTGTTCCCGCTGTGCCTGGCATACAGGATATAATCCTAATGCTTAATAAATGTATTCATGACTCTCAAAAATAAACATATCTTGAATAATTAACCCTTGTATAGAGCTTTTCCAGTTTATAGAGTAACATTTTTTTTCTATCGTGCCCCAACTGGTCTTCACTTCAAGCCCGTGAGAACCATGGAAGTGGGACATTTCACAGGCGCCTTATGGGTGGACTGTACTTTCACCTGCATGACTTCATGTGCTGCTCACTCTACTGTCAGAATTTACACATATCTCCAAACACAGAACGCTCTTTGCACACGTGGGTCCTTCTGTCTGCTGAGTGTGTCCCCCCCATCGAGGACGCCATCATGCCCCACCCAGCCCCTCTCACCAACTGTGCTCCCCTCTCCAGCCTCTGGGAGTGTTGGCTGTGAACAGTCCCAGCCAGGAGGGCTCAGCATATGACCAGTGCCCCATGCAGGGGAGGGGTATAAACCGCCCCCCGCCCCTTGCCCTAGGTAGCACAGCTTGTGTGCCAGAATTTTTTGGTGGAAGCAGGCTGCAACCCACCCCCCATGGCACTGCTGCCCCACTCCCTGCTCCCCTCACCCTTCAAGAACCCACTTCCACGGGGATGCCAGTGGGGGACTCTGCTCCTGGAGAGCTCAACCTAAGGCACAGCTGTGTGGGCCACCTTACACACCCTCTTCACTCTACAGAGCCTCTCCGTCAGGTCAGAGAAGACCTCCCCCTGCCTGGCGGTGGTAAGTGTAGTGACAGAGGCAGCACCTCGAAGAGGAGGCCCCTGGGGCCGGGTGGTCCCAGCAGGCCGGCCGCTCTGGGGGGATCGCTACAGACCTGTTGATGGAAGCCACTTGGCCAGTGGCCAGAGATGAGGAAGCCAGGAAAGGACGTTCCCTGAGTCACTGAGGCACGTGCCCTCATTCCTTGGTGAGCTGGCCCTCCTGGGGAAGAGAAGCAATGCTCACTCCTTATGCTCTCCTCTCCTGTTCCTGATGCCCGAGAGCAGAGGAAGGGGCATCCTTGGGTTATACACGGGACACTGTCGGGTCACCCCACCCCTGGACCCGCTGATGTCCAGGCTCCCAAACAGAGAGGGCTCAGGAGAACCTGGAACCATCTCCCACCTGCCTGAAGCCTGCCTTCCTCCCTCTTCCAGGGTGGTGACCTTGGCATGTCTGCCCCCCTCCCCCACCCCAGGAGACCCTACACCTCCTCTCCCACAAGAGCAAGGCTCCTCTGTAAATGCCCAGGTCCACTCTTCGGAATGTGTGAAGGCAAGCCCAGCCCAACATTCACAGCACCGCTTCCCGTGTCCGTGTTCCTCCCCTGGAGCACAGGAGTCATGTTTTGCTTATCCTGCATGTCTTAGTAGCTCCGGGGCTGGTAGCAAGAATATGCATTTCAGTTTTGAGTTAGCGGAGGCTTTAGAGCTCCTAGGACAGGGTCTTATGATCAGTCTCATCAAATGAACGAATAAATATTCTTTTTTGATTAGGATTTTGCAGTAACTCAAACCAAAGTGCTATTATTTTTTTATTAGGATTTTGCAGTAACTCAACCCAAAGTGTTATTAAGGTGGGTTTGCTAATTGAAGCCAATGTTATATTTATACATATATTTAAAGACTTATTTATTTATTTTAGAAAGAGAAAGAGAGCATGAGCAGGAGGAGGAGGGGGGACGGAGCTCCCTCTCCCTCCCACACTCCTGGCTCAGTGTGAAGCCCGAAGCTGGCTGATTCCATGACCTTGAGACCATGACCTGAGCTGAAATCAAGAGTCAGAAGCTTACCTGACTGAGCAACCCAGACGCCCCCATATTTATATTTTAAAGTAGGGCGCCTATAGTTGTCCTCAAAATGTATTAAATAGGAAGACAGGTTTTGTTTTTTAAATCTATTCCTAAGGCTTACCTGACATTCTGAAGATAAGAAGAGAATAGGCTGTGATGAGAGCTGTCCAGGTGGAACGAAAACCTTTCACACAACACTGTTTTGTTCCAGGCATGGAAAATTCCCAAACCATTTCTAAGTATTTTTGGAAGGAAGTGAGCCAGTCCTGGTCCCTTTCTCCCTGGTCCCAATCCTCTTCACCCTCTCACTGCCTTCTGCTTACAGATGGGGGTTGCAGATGGTCACCGAGCACGCGACCCACTTTCCGATGAAGGAGAGTGAAATGTGTTCATCTTTTCAGCTATGCACCTTTTATTTTTTTATTATTTTTTTGTTGTTGTTAACTATGCACATTTTAAAACAAGCAAACCTCTCTTCTTCTCTGCCTTCTTTCCTTCCTTCTCCCTTCTTGTGGTAGCAAATGGCCTTTCTGTGTCCACACCTGTCTTAGCTCCAGCAGCCGTAACAAAATACCATAGCCTGGGTAGCTAAACAACAGAAATGGATTTCCTCACAGTTCTAGAGGCTGGGAAGTCCCAGATCAAGGTGCTGGCAGAGTCAGGTTCTGGTGAGAGCTTCCTTCCTGGCCTCAGATGGCCATCTTCTCACTGTGCCCTCACATGATGGATAAGGAGAAAGGGATTTCTCTCTTCCTCTTCTCATAAGGCCACAGTCCTATCAGATCAGAACCCCACTCTTATGACCTCTTTTAACTTCATTACCTTCCCAAAGACCCTTTATCTCCAGATACAGTCACTTTGGAGGTTGGGACTTGAATATATGGACCCCCTTGGCCCTATAGCTTTGCAGTCACCTCTCACTGTGTCTCTGATCTCAGCCACGTGGTTTGATATGATCAATGTTAGTAAATGGTAGGCAAACAGAGGCTTGAAAATAGATGCACAATTGCATTTAATCCCTAACACAGTTGGGCTTGCTCACTCTCACACCTCTAGCTTGCCATGACATCATACCTGGCTTAGCCTCCCCGAGCTATGCGAGAGGCATTTGGAGAAGAGCCAAGACCATCTTAGAACCAACTGACAACCAGCTGATACCCTGAAATGTGAGACATTCCAGCTGAGGTCAGCAGGGCCTGGCCTAGTTTAGCAGAACTGCCCAGGTCCCCCTAGTCTGGTGAGAAGTGACAAATGGTTCTTGTTTTATGCCACTGCATTTTGGAGTGGTTTGTTACTCGGCAGTAGCTAACTGGTATCATCCCCCTGTTCCTAAATCCTTCCCTTCATTCTTTCTCTTTCTTTTTTTTTGTGTGTGTGTGTGTATATATATATATTTGTGTGTGTTTTCCCTTATATTCCTTCTTGTGTTTGAGTTTAAGGATTGAAACACATCTCCAACTTTCCTTTGATTCTTGATCACCTGAACTGGAAAAGAAACCACCATTCCTCACTAGCCTTTCACCCTGCTTTACTTTTCTTCAGTGCTTGTATTACTATGTGACATATTATGGCACATACTTATTTGTTTATTGTCTATCTCTTCCAGTAGAATTTAGGACAATGAGGGCTTGGATTATGTCTGTCTTGTCACCATTGCATCCCCAGCACCCAGAACAGTATCTGGCATTTAGTGAGTATTTTATAAATGTTTGTCGAGTGAATGGATGCCTATGGAAAGCAATGGAATGAGTGAGTAAATGAATACATTTTTCAAAACACTAGAACTAGAAAGATCTCCATCACATATATATAGTACATGTGTGTGTATAAACATAAATATATACAGATACTTACACATGTACACATATAAGTGCTTATGGTATGGATTAAATAGAGTAAAATGGGCCCTAGGATTTAGGTTTTGATGCAATCAAACCTCAGCAAATTTGCTGAGGTGGACAGATGAATGCCAGTAAAAATGGACAAAGAAACAACATTAACTCATTTCATTTTCATTAATCAGAATTTAAAAGCTGAATATTGCCAACAAATGTACTGTAGGAGTAAGACGTCCTTCAAATGGGGCTGGGGAATCTTTTGCCAAATGGGTTCAAGCTGTCACTCGGCTCACAACTATGTGTTTATGCTAGCAGAGCCTGGAAGCATCACTGTTTTCAGCGGGTTTTTTTAAGTACTTTATCAAATTCATATCTTTTCTGGGTCAGTTTAGAGTGTTTTATCCAGTTAGTTCTTTATAGTTCAATTTATGTCCTCTCAAAAGGAATGGGTCATTTAAAGGAAAAAAAAAAAGCCACCTTTAAGCTGTCCACACGGGAGCTGGACCAAAGGAGTCAGTTGGTTTCCCAAAGCAGAGGCTGACCGGTGGTCATATCAGGACTCTGTTTACTTTGGATTTTGCTGATTGTTATTAGGTTATCTGTGTGTGTGTGTGTGTGTGTGTGTGTGAGAGAGAGAGAGAGAGAGAGAGAGAGAGAGAGAGAGAGAGAGAAGTTTGCAGGGGGGAACAGAAAGTGGAGATGTGAAGCTGGTAGGATTGAATCTGAGAGGAGGGGTATGGTGGAAGGCACACAGTGTTGAATATTGCTGTATTGGCAACAATTTGGGGAAGAATTCTGTAGGGGAAAGATGATGTCTCTCTCATGGCCTCTGCTGGTTAAGGGCTTACTTCTGACAACCATGATCTTGAGCGTGATGTTGCCCTTAACCAAGTGGACTGGGGTGGGGAGTGAGCAGGTTCCAGGAAAGGGGAAGCCCTGGAAAAACACCATGGTGTTGGTATCGATGGAACTCAGGGAGTAACAGTTGCAGTCCAGCCTTATTCCTTTAAGAATTACAATTAACTCCCTTCCTGCTTTTGCTTGAGCTAGCTCGAGTAGACTTCTGTTGCTTGCAACCCAAGAAATCCTGAGGAACACACCCTGGACTATGCACTTCCGTTGCTGCCATTTGTGGTGTGTCCAGTTCTGCGACTGATGGGAGATGACATCTCCCTCCTTCTGGCTCCTGCTGATAGGTCTCAAGTGTCGGAGATCAAAGGAGCCCAAAAGGCTAGAACTATCCCTCCAAGTCTCTGTTCAGTAAGAAGGGCAATCTGTTTGGATCTGCTGGACAGTGAAGCAGAGACGGAGAATCAGAGATCCTGTGGAGAGAGTGACGAGTCTATCCGATTCTATCCCTGGATCCCTATCTCACTGATGTTTCTAACTGGGCTTAGGACTCATCTTTCGTCACATTACTCCCCTACTTAAAAACTTCTAGTGACTTCCCTCTATCGGTTGAACACCACCGAGACACCACAATCTGTTGTCCAAGGCTCTCCGTGGTTTGGGATAAACCCATTTTCCAATTTTAGTCCCCAGATATCTCCATTCAATCCTTATGTTCCCTGAAGGTACAAGTACTTTTATGTCGGGGAGGCCTGTACCTGTACACTTTTCAGAGTTTGATTCATGTTGCCCTCCCAGAAAAATTATACACATCTACCTTTGTACCTGTAGGATAAAAGAATGTTCCCTTCCCGGTATATATTACAACATTGTGCGTTATTATTCTTTGTAACTTTGCCAATGCGATAGGCGTTCCTTTGGTTACTAATGAGGTGGAATAGTTTCTCATGCATTTAAGGTTAATTCGTAATTCTTTTGTATATTGAGTTTTTACGTTCTGGGCTAGTTTTTCTATTGTGTATTACAACTGTCACATTGATTTATAAGAATTCTTTATTAATGATATTGACTCTTTGTCACATATGTTGCAAAAGCCTTCCTTGGTGGATTGTTTTGTTTTATTATTGTGTATGACTTTTGATGTATGGGATTTTGTATTTTTATGCAATTTAACATGTTGCTTTTTTCCTTTGATGATTGCTGTCTTAGGTTTTTTTAGTTAAAATAGTTGTTACTTCTCTTCTAACCACTGTATCTCTCTCTCTCTCTCTCTTTTTTTATACTTTATTTATTTATTTGAGAGAGAGTGAGAGGAAGAGAGCATGAGAGGGGGGAGGGTCAGAGGAACAAGCAGGGAACCTGATGCGGGGCTCCATCCCAGGACCCTGGAATCATGACCTGAGCTGAAGGCAGATGCTTAACTGCCTTCTGAGCACTGAGCCACCCAGGCGCCCCTACTCACCGTACATCTTATCTCCCAACTGGACTGAAACTCTTTCAGAGAAGGATCTGCTTCCAAAATTGTATTGCATAATTCTACTCTCTGCCCAATTTCAGTATAAGTGATCAGTAAGTGACAGTTAATTCATTTATTGGCTATTCAGCTGTCTAAGGTGGCTCCAGGGATCCATGCCTCTTCACACCTACGTGGAATACCTTCTTTTGCAAGTGTGCTGGTCCAGTGATGTGTATCTGTCAATGGAGTGTGACAAAAATGGATGGATGAGATTAAGCTATAAAAAACTATGATATCGGGATGCCTGGGTGACTCAGCAGTTGAGCGTCTGCCTTTGGCCCAGGGCGTGACCCCGGGGTCCTGGGATCGACTCCCGTGTTGGGCTCCCTGCATGGAGCCTGCTTCTCCCTCTGCCTGTGTCTCTGCCTCTCTCTGTGTCTCTCGCGAATAAATAAATAAAATCTTAAAAAAACCAAACTATGATATCTGGGGCATCTGAGTGGCTCAGTCAGTTGAGCGTACAACTCTTTTTTTTTTTTTTAAGATTTTATTTATTTATTCATGAGAGACACGCGGAGGGCGGTGTGCAGAGACACAGGCAGAGGGAGACGCAGGCTCCATGCAGGGAGCCCGATATGGGCCTCGATACCAGGACTCCAGGACCATGCCCTGGGCCAAAGGCAGTCACCAAACCGCTGAGCCACCCAGGAGCCCAGCGGACGACTCTTAGTTTCAGCTCAGGGCATGATCTCCAGGCACAGGATGGGGATGGAGGCCTTCGAGGAGCTCTGCACTCCGCAGGGAGCCTGCTCCCCCTCCCTCTTCCTCTGCCCCTCCTCCCCCTGAGTATCTCTCTCTGTCTCTGTCTCTCTCTCTCTGAAATAGATAAAGTAGATCTTTAAAGAAAACAGACTGTGACACCTGCCTTGTTTTCTCTCTCTCCCTTGTTCTGTTGAGGCCTATTGCTCTCGGGCGGCTTACGGGACAAGGAGCTGAGGGTCGCCGTCGGTCGTGAGGAATGGGATCCTACCAAAACCACAAGAGCAAGCTTGGAAGTGGAACCTTCCCCGCTTGAGCCTGAGACGGTCGTCGCCCTCCCTGCATTAGGGAGAGAACCTGGGCCACTGAGGGAACTCAGCTAAGGGACGCCCAGATCCCCGCCTCACTGTGAAGGAACAGGTGTTTTAAGCTTCTAGGTGTTGAGGTTATTTGTCACACAGCAACAGATCACGAACACAATTGTTGGAAGAAAAAAACAAAGGCTTCTTGTCTTTGGATACTTTTCTTTGACTTTTATTACTCCCCCTCCACACCCCCCCCACACACACCTCATTTACTGTCTCAAAGAGTAAAGGAGAAACCTCTCTAGGGGATCACATCAACCCCGGAAACCTCCGTTGTCCTTTTTTTTTTTATTTTTTTTTTATTTTTATTTTTTTCGTTGTCCTTAATATATTTCCAAGACACTGACGCCGAGGCTGCCGCCCGGTGTCCTCACTGCGGCCGGGGCTGGGCCGCTCTCCTTACCCTTCCTCCGCGCAGTGAAGAGGAGGATGGGGCTGCTGCCTCGAGGAGGCCCTGCACCTGGCTGAGCAACGAGCTGGGTTGTACAAGCCTGGGACAGAGCTGGGACACCATGGACTGGCCAGGGCCAGTCAGGACCAGGAGGGAAGAGCCATGCGGGTCGCGCTCTGCGGGGCACAGCGGAGACGGGACTTTGGAGACACCGAGGCTCTAGTGATTTTTGAGTAGTTCACTGTGGGGCACAATAGAAATCCCTCATCTATTTTAAGTAAAGTGGAGGTTTTAGAGGTGTGGAGTTCTGTCTCCAGATGGGCCTGGATGGGCTTAGACTCAGAGGAGGGAGCAGCCGACCCCAAGCCGCACTGGGGGTGAGCCCAGGGGGCTCCAAGGGGAGGGCCGAATGGGGCTCCTCTCTCATCTCCTCTTTTTCCTTAGAATAAACGGTTCTGCATCTTACTTGTCCAAAGCCCCGAATTTTTTCTGCAAACATTCATACTAAAAGTCTAATCTCATAAAATGAATCTCAGTTGACACGTCAGCAAGACCAAGAACGGGCTCTCTCCCTCGGATCAGCTAATGTCATATTAAGGGGGTGGGGGGGCGACAGCCTCTGCTGCTTCCCCGCTGAGCTGGCTCACCTGGACAGCTGGAACTGAGATGCTCTATCTTAAAAGGCGTCCAGGTTTCCTATTCAATGGCAATAGCCGATTTTTGCAAGTTGTAAAGGGTTTTTCAACCTCTTTAAAAATATTTTTGTCCGATTGGTTTTTAATCTTCACTGGGTACAGATATTTTTTGCATTTATAGGAATGAAGCTGGACCTGGGCAATCAGAAATGATTAAACCCACACAGGGACCTGCAGACCCCAGGGTCTGAGTTAAATGGCTATCCCAGTGACTGCTGAAGACGGGGAGCTGATGTGAAAATTGAAGCAATTACCTAGATCACTCAGGCAGAAGAATTTCTGAAGCTTTTTTTCCTTGAACAATCCAGATAATTGCTTCAATTTACACTTCTTACTGGCAGTAGAGACGGGGATGGAATAACTCGGGAGAGAATGTGGGTGTGGGGGAGAAAGCATCACTTTGTGTGTGTTTTTTTTTTAAAGATTTTTATTTATTTATTCATAGAGACACACACAGAGAGAAAGAGAGAGAGGCAGAGACACAGGCAGAGGGAGAAGCAGGCTCCATGCAGGGAGCCCCACATGGGACTCGATCCCAGGCCTCCAAGATCACACCCCAGGCTGCAGGCGGCACTAAACCTCTGCCCCACAGGGGCTGCCCTTGGCCTTGACTCCTACTGGGCTCAAGCAAGTCAGAGGGAGGCTGTTCAGCATTGCCTGAATGATCCAGGTAATTCCCCACTCTCTGTTTTATCTCAGTAGTGAAGTTTCAGGGCCACGCAAGTGTGGCTGGTGGGGGCATCGGGATAAATTGTGGCTGGGGAATGTCGGGTCTGTTTGAGGCCCTTACCCTGTGCTATGCAGTGAGTTCACTGACTGCTTTCCTAGGCCCCATAGATCCCTGCCTGGGGAAGGCCTTGCTGGGTCAGCAAAGAGAGGAGCGGAGTGGGTACTGTCCCGGAAGAGCACAGCACACCTGTTAATTTAAGCAGGCACCAACATCAAGGCACCAGGACTTGATCATCCCCTTAGGCAAATGATTCACCCACTAGGGTCCTTGGGGATTCAGTTCTGTAACGGAGAATTCATATATTTTTTTTAAAGATTTTATTTATTAATTCACGAGACAGAGAGAGAGAGGCAGAGACACAGGCAGAGGGAGAAGCAGGCTCCATGCAGGGGCCCGATGTGGGACTCGATCCTGGCACCCGGGATCACGCCCTGGGCGAAGGCAGGTGCTAAACCGCTGAGCCACCCAGGGATCCCCCCTGAGGGTTCATATTTTTGAATGAATGAATGAATGATGTATGAATGTATGAAAGACGTTTATTGAGTTACTACTTTGTGCCTGGCCCTATGCCAACCCTCGGAATAATTAACTTTATATTAATATTTGCCTTTTTCTCTTTTTTTCATGTTTTTTTTGTGGGGGGTGATTCCCCCAATCAATTCACAATCTCTTCCAGATTTTATTTCCAAATCATTTTCTCACAGATCTCTCTTTCAATTCTCACTCATCCAGAATAGATAATATTTTTAGCGCCATTTTGGCAGATGGAGAAAAAGAAAAATCATTCAGAGAAGCTGAATACGTTTTCCAAAGTCATGAAACTCATTAGCAGCAGAACAGGAATGAAAAATGTAGGTCCTGAGCCCAGGGCTCCATCTCCAATGCAATTTATTTTTGGGTTCATTTGTCCTCGCCATCAGCACCATCATGATGGACATGGATTGATCATTCAGAAAATATCTGTCAAGTATGTAAATAATGCACGATTCCCACAACACAGAGACAAGAGCAAGACACACACACAAGACATTTAGCAGAAGGGGGCACCTGGGTGGCTCAGTTGGTTGAGCATCTGCCTTCGGTTCAGGTCATGATCTCTTGGGTCCTGGGTTCAAGCCTCATGTGGGCTCCCTGCTCAGCGGGGAATCTGCTTCTCCCTCTCCCTCTGCTCCTCCTCCCCACTCGTCCTCTCTCTCTCAAATAAATAGACAAAATCTTTTTTTAAAAAAGACATTTATCAGAAAGAACTGTGAAATGGAAGGAACTAGAGAACAGTACCAGACAACAGCAGGAAATGTCATTGCAAGGCAGCACGTGCTCAGGTGCCAAAGCAGAGAGCCCTGTGGGCAAGAGCAGTTCAGGAAAATTTTCAAAGGTCAATTTCTTGTTCTTTCCAAGTTATCATATATTTTTAAAAATTGAGATACAGTTGCCTTAATTTCAGGTGCACAACATAATGATGTGACATGTATCTATTGTGAAGCGATCACCATGATAAGTTTAGTTAACATCCGTCCCCATGTATAGTGACCAGTTTTTTTGTGTGTGATGAGAGCTTTATTGTCTTAGCAACTTTCAAACATGCAACACAGTATACATTGTCATTACCATGCTGTACATTACATCCCTAGGACTTATTTATCTTAAACCTGGAAGTTTGTACCGTTGACCCCCTTCTTCCAATTTTCCCACTCCCACCCCATGCCTCTGGCAACCACCAACCTGTTTACTGTGTCTATGAGTCTGGTTGTTTGTTTAGATTTCACATATAAGTGAGATCAAAAAAAAAAAAAAAGATTTCACATATAAGTGAGATCATGCGGTAGCTATCTTTATCTCTCTGACTTATCTCACTTAGTATAATGCCATCAAGGTCCATTTATGTTGTTGCAAATGGTGATGTTTCCTATTTTATTTCCTATTTTAACCTACACACTCAGTAGGTTTGTGTGTGTGTGTATCTTCTTTATGCATTCCTCTGTTGGTGGACACTTGGCTCGTTTCCATAGCTCGGCTATTGTAAATAATGCTGCAATGAACATAGGAGTGTATATATCTTCTTGAGACCAGGATTTCATTTCCTGTGGATAAATACCCAGAAGTGGAATTGCTGGGTCATCAGGTATTTCTATCTTTAATTTTTTTGAAGAATCTCCATATTGTTTTCCATAGTGGCTGCATCAATTTGCCTCCTTACCAACACTTGCACAGGAGTTTCAATCTTTTTAAAATCATGAAAAAATATACCACAATAAAAAATTTATGTTATATTTTATAGTATAATATTTGCAATTTTAACCATTATTAAGTGTACAGTTCAGTGGCATTAGGTACATTCACATTCTTATGCAGTCCCCACCACCATCAATCTTTGGAACATTTTTTTATCTTCCCAAACTAAAACTCCATACTCATTAAATAATAACTCCCCATTCTCCCTTCCCTTGCCCCTGGCCACTACCATTCTACTTTCTCTCCTATGAATTTGAATACTCTAAGTGGCATGATATAGTATTTGTCTTCTTGTGAGTTTCTTGTTTCTCTTAACATAATTTCCTCAGGGTCTATACATATTGTAGCTTATATCAGAATTTATTTATTTATTTATTTATTTATTTATTTATTTATTTATTTGAGATTTTTAAAATTTATTTGTTCATGAGAGACAGAGAGAGAGAGAGTCAGAGACACAGGCAGAGGGGGAAGCAGGCTCCATGCAGGGAGCCTGACGTGGGTCTCAATCCCAGGGCTCCAGTATCACGCTCTGAGTCAAAGGCAGATGCTCAACCTGCTGAGCCACCTAGGCGTCCTCAGAATTTATTTTTAAGACTGAATAATATTCTATTATATGTATATACCACATTTTGTGTATTCACTTATCCATAGATGTACACTTGGTTTGCCTCCGCATTTCAGCTATTGAAGATAATGCTACTATGAGGATGGGTGTACAAATATCTGAATCTCTGATTTCAATTCTTTGGAATATATATGCAGAAGTAGAATTGCTGGATCATATGCTAATCTCTTTTTAATTTTTTGAGGAGCTGTTAAACTGTGTTCCGTGATGTCTGCACCATTTTGTTCCCACCAACAGGACACAAGAGTTTCAACTTCTCCACATCTTCAGCACTTACTTTCTGCTGTTGTTGTTGCTTAATGCATGCGAAGTGGTATCTCATTGTGGTTTTGATTTGCACTTCTCCAAGAGTAATGGTGTTGAGCATCTTTTTATGTGCTTATTGGCCATTTGTATATCTTCCTTGGAGAAATATCTGTTCAAGCCCTTTGCCTATTTTAAAATCAGATTTTCTTTTACTGTTGATTTGTAGTAGTTCTTTATATATTCTGGACATCCCTTAACCAGTATGTGATTTGCATATATTTTCTTCCTTTCTGTGAGTTGCCCTTTCACTCTATTAATATTATCCTTTCATGCATAAAAGTGTATAAATTTGATGTTGTTCAATTTATCTATTTCCTCCTTTGTTTTCTGTGCTCGGGTATCTCTTCAATTTTTTTAAGCCCAGGCCATTCATAGACTTTCCGTATGATTTTCCAGTCCTAACTAGTCTGTCTCCTTTTTTCCCCCCACTCCATCTCCTTGATTAAGCCTTTTTAGCCACCACTGAGAGCAGTCTGCCCAGGGTACTCTGACTTACTTCTCAGTCATAACCTTTAGGTAATTTCCTCTCAAGTAGCAAGTGGGTGGGAGGGAAGGGGGGAAGTCTTTATTAACCCTCTTTTTAAAAAAATTAAATAATTTATTTTGACAGGGGGTGGTTGGGGGAAGAGGCAGAGGGAGAGGGAGAGAGAGAATCTCAAGCAGACTCCCACTGAGCGTAGAGTCTGACATGGGACTTGATCTCACAACCCTGAGACCATAACCTGAGCCAAAACCAAGAGCCGGACGCTCAACCGACTGAACCACCCAGGCACCCTCTTAATTAACCCTCCTGTAAAGAGCTCACTTAATAAGCCTAGATATATATAGTGGCAGCAAACATCATTTGCTCCGTTAATAGTTGATGAGTGAATAGACGAATGAATAAGTGACACACGAACCCAGGGACACACAGGTCTCTCCACCCCAGGTTATCCATGTGCTGACTTTTTCAGACCTTCTCAGTGTGTGTGAGGTTCTGGTAATCCTCAGTGGGCTCGGGGAAACTGGGGATTGGGCTGACCTCTCCAGTATATCGTGAGGGTGACTGCTGAAGTTGGTGGGTGTCTGAGCCAGGGCCCGAGAACTACTGAAATGATGAGAATGTAGTGCTTGGGTCTTTTTCTAACCTACTTTCGCTGCATCTGAGGACAGGAAATCAAATTGGTGCTGCTCATAATGGATTACGAAGGTTTATTTTAGTAGGTCTGTCTTCTCAGCTAGGCAGAGAAACTGTATTCCCAGGTGCACTTGAATTTAAGCAACAGATGTACTCCTTAAATGAACTAAGTAATGCATTTGTTTTATCGTCATTTATTCAGCACAGAACAGCAACAACCACCACAACTAGTATCTAAAGGTTTATACCATGTGTGTGTCAGGTGCCATGCTAGGTACTTTAAAAGTATTATTTCATCTAATTCCCTCAAAAACGCTATGAGATGATTATTATTCCAATGGCGGAGATAAAATTGAGTCTTAAGGAAATTAAATACCTTGCCATGGTTCCCACATCTAGTGAGTGGCAGGGCTGGGATTCTTACTCAGGGGAGCTTCCTTCTAGGTTGGATTCCTTATTCAGCATGCTGCCTACTCTGTGCTAGGTGCTAGAGACATACAGGTGAGGCAGGTATCATTGCCCATGAGAGTGTAGTGATAGACATATGCATAGGAGATTATGAGGGCAACAAGGAGGACACCTACCCGTGGTGGGTGTTTAGTAAGTCAGGGAAGGCTTCCTAAGGAAGGAGGGTTGAGTGAGTAAGAGAAAAAGGTAGCCCTGGGAAGAGAGAGTGGTCACCTAATTGTTTTGCCAGCCCAGCACCATGTTCTTTTTCTGGGAATGTCATCCCTCTTCTTTTGGGAACCTTCCCACCATCGTATTCCTCAAAGATCTTACAAAGTTTCTGACTCAGACTGAGTGGTCTAGGGGTAGACACATAAGCCCTGGCCAATCATAGACTTTCCCTAGCTTTTTTTCCAAACTGAAACTCCAAGCAAACATTTATCACTATCTAGTGATGGACATTGAAGAATGAAACCCCGGGACCCCTGGCAGCTGGCTTTCCTGATGTTTGGGGGTGGGGGGTTGGGATGATCTACGATGAGGAAAAAATGAAGCCAATACAAAGGGAAAACAGGGACAAGAAGTGGAGAGAGAGAGAGACAGAGAGTCTTGATGGCCTGCCTGTTCCCTGGCTCTGTTGTTTAATCATTTTTTTTTTTGAAAAAGCAAGATAATCTTATTTTTTAAAAAATTTTATTCATTTATGATAGTCACAGAGAGAGAGAGAGAGAGAGAGGCAGAGACACAGGCAGAGGGAGAAGCAGGCTCCATGCACCAGGAGCCCGACGTGGGACTTGATCCCGGATCTCCAGGATCGCGCCCTGGGCCAAAGACAGGCGCTAAACCCCTGCGCCACCCAGGGATCCCAATCTGGACTCTTTTGATAAATTCTCATTTTTGCCACAGAGGCTCCAAATGGGTGGGTCCTAGAGAGCAAATGGCTTAAAGTATCAGAACAAACACAGTGAAAGGTGAATGGAGGAAGCCACAAGTAGTTGGGTATTCAGTGTGTCTACATCAAGACAAGAAGTGTAGGAGATGAAGCCAATAAGTAGGCAAACATCTCATCATGGGACCTGTATTATGCAAAGGACTTTAGAAGTTGATGCTGTATATGTATTCTGATCATTCTTCAGGTTCTAAGTAAGCATTAGGCAGAGGTTCTATGAACTGCACTATCATTAATAGTAACTCAGAGGTTTTTAACCTGGCAGTCACAGGCAGGCTTTAGTGGTCTTTAGTTGTCTCCAAATCCAATAAAATAGTGTGAAAAACCTGTAGGTCTGTGCAGGTTTGTTTTTGGTTTTTGTTAGGGAAAAGGTCTTCGACTTTCATCAGATATTAAAGCAGTTTCTGACCCAACATGTGTTGTGAACTGGTACGTGCAGGCATTTGGGGGAACAATGGCTTCAAATATCCATGCAAATCTCATTGTCCCCTTAGTTTCCTCACAGCTCTTACAAAACCGTTCAGCACAGAGAAAATGGCCCATAACGTTGGGCGCTATCCTAAGGGCTTCTCCTTGGAGGTGATGAAAAGGTTTAGAGAGAGGGTATAGACCTGGTTGACCTAGAGATTTTATTTTATTTTTTATTTTTAAAAGATTTTATTTTTTTATTCATGAGAGACACACAGAGCGAGAGAGAGGGTCAGAGACCCAGGCAGAGGGAGAAGCAGGCTCCACGCAGGGAGCCGGACGTGGGACTCGATCCTGGGTCTCCAGGATCATGCCCTGGGCTGAGGTCAGGTGCTAAACCGCTGAGCCACCCAGGCTGCCCTATTTTCATTTTTTAAAAAGATTTTATTTATTTATTCACGAGAGACACACACAGAGAGAGGGTCAGAGACCCAGGCAGAGGGAGAAGCAGGCTCCCTGCAGGGAGGGAGCGCGATGTGGGACCCCGGGGTCACGCCCTGGGCCAGCCGCGAGCCCCCGTCCCGGCCTCTCCGCCCGCAGCGCAGGGGACTACAAGTCCCAGCGTGCCCCGCGCCGGGGCCGGGCGAGGGCGGGGCGGCCCTCCGCAGTGACGTCACCCCGGGCGAGCCGGGGGGCGGGGCGAGGGGCGGGGCGGCCCGGGGAGGCGGCGGAGCGCGCTGGTGCTGATGCAGGATGGCCGGGCGCGCAGGAGCCCGGGAGGTCTGAGCCGGGCGAGGCTCGCTCGCTGCGCATCGCCGGGGCCGCCGGCCGCGTGGTCGCGGGCAGGTGGGCCTGGGGCGCCGCGCGGGCCAGGGCGCGGCCGGGGAGGCAGGTCGGCCGCCGGGGACCCGCCCGGCCCCCGAGGTCGCGATGCCCCGCTGAGAGGCGGCGTCGGAGGCTGCAGGAGGCGGCCTGGCTGCGGGCGCGGCGGCTCTCGCCGAGCCCCGGCCCCCTCCCGCCGCGATGGCGGACCCCGCGGAATGCAGCATCAAGGTGATGTGCCGGTTCCGGCCCCTCAACGAGGCGGAGATCCTCCGGGGGGACAAATTCATCCCCAAATTCAAAGGCGAGGAGACCGTGGTGATTGGGGTGAGTGTCCGCGGCGCGTGGCGGCCCCGACGGCAGGGATGCTAGGGCGCCGCTCCCGGTCCCCCCCCCCGCGGCGGCCCCGGGCGGGCCCAGGTGGGGGGCGGCAGGTGCGCCGAGGGAGCGCCCGGCGCCGCCTTTGTTCGCGGGGTGGGGGCCCGCGTGGGCCTATTGTTCCGCCCGGCCGCGCCGCGTGGGGAGAGTCCTGCCCCCCCGTGCCCTGGCTCCCCTCCAGGCCGCGTCTCTGCGGCTCGCGGAGGGCCCCGGGCAGCGGGCCCGTGGGTCGGTCGCTTCACCTGTTCCGCTCACGACCTGAGCGCAAGGGAGGGAAAAAGAGGTGCTGGAAAAATCCTGGCCTCGGCCGGGAGCTCCCACGCCGCGTGGACGCGGCTCCCCGCGGTGCATGGGAGGGCGGGGGGCGGGGGGGCAGGGGTGGCTCCTGCCGGCGGCCCGGGACCTGCGCCCCGGGTCGGGTCGGGTCGGGTCGGGTCGGGCCGGGCCGCCCGGGGAGGCGACCCCCACCTGGTGCCCGCAGGCGCTCGGGAGGACCGCGGGCCGCGCGCCCACCTGCCAGGGGCGGGGGCCGGAGCGCAGCCCCTGCCCGGAGCGCAAGTTACTTTGTGCGGTCGCGGCCGCGCTCCCCCCGCCCCGGCCTGCTCCTACCTTCCCCCTCCCCTCCCCTCCCCCCCCGGTCCTGCCTTACCCCTCCTCCCCTCCCCTCCTCCCCTCCCCTCCTCCCCATCCGGCCCTCCCCTCCCCTCCCCTCCCTCCCCCCTCCCCTCCCCCCCCCCCGCGGGCACCCGGGCTGCCGCTGGGGGCGGGGAACTCCGGAGGGCTCCGGTTCCGCCCGCGGGGTGTGGGATGCGGGTCTGCCCGCCCCCGCCCCCGCCCCGTGACCCCCGCCGCCCCGGGGTGTGTGCTGACGGGGCCCCTTTGTATGGCGCCGCGTGGGGCGGGACCGAGCCCACGGGAGCCCCCCGGGCCCGCAGACACGGCCCCGCCGTCCGCTCCAGGCTGCTGATGCAGCCGCGGCAGCCTTCCCGGCCCGGCATCGACCGAGTGATGTCATCCCGATGACTGAGCATGCTCGGGCCGGCCCGCCCCCGACCCCCCGCGGCCGGGCCCTGAGGTCCGGGGATTCACGGCTGGCCGCGCACCCAGGGGCCCCGCGGGCGCCCGCCGGGCTTTCCGGGGCGTCGGCCTCACCCAGGTGGAGCCGCAGCCCCCGCGGAGGCCCGCGGCCCGGCAGGTGCTCCTGCTGCGGGGCGGGTGCTCGTGGGGCAGATGCTCCTGCTCGCGGGGCGGGTGCTCGCGGGCGGGTGCTCCTGCTCGCGGGGCGGGTGCTCCTGCTCGCGGAGAGGGTGCTCGCGGGGCGGGTGCTCGTGCTCGCGGGGCGGGTGCTCGCGGGGCAGGTGCTCGTGGGGCAGATGCTGCTGCTCGTGGGGCAGGTGCTCGCGGGGCAGGTGCTCGTGGGGCAGATGCTCCTGCTCGTGGGGCAGGTGCTCGCGGGGCAGGTGGGCAGGCGCCCTCCTTGAAGGGGGCGGGTCTGGGGTCTCGCCCGGGGCTGCCCTATGCCCCTAGAACGGCAGCGCCCCTCCGCCCCCTTCCCCCCGTCGTGGGCAGCCGTGACCGCCGGAGGCCGCGTGTCCCTGCGCCCACCCGGAGCTGGCCTAGGAGGGCGGGGGGGGGGGGCTTGTTCTCCGCCTGCGGTTGAAGACGCGGTGCGCTGCGGGGTGGGCGGTGGGCGGGACCTCGCACCTGGGACCTGCGGCCGGCCCGGGCGGCACCGGGGGCAGCGAGTAGCTGGTTTGGGTTCCCCCTCTCAGTTGGGATCAGCCCACACTCTGATTTGCTATTTCCTGAGCCAGGCTGTGGTTTAGAGTGGGAGCTCCTGGGGACATCTAGTCCCTGCCCCTTACCTTGTAACAATTCTTTTGAACAAATAATTGTGCGGCACTAGAACATGTTCTGGTGACCCTGTTTTTTTTTTTTTTTTTTTTTTTTTTTTCCCAGAGGTTTTAAAGAAAAGCCTGGGGAGCTTGTTTCTTCTTTGACTTCTCCACCTCCTCCTTCCCCCTTTTTCTCTTCCTCCTTCTCCTCCCCTTTCTCTTCTCCTCTTCCTCCGTTTTCTGAGTCTTCTAAGAGTGATGCACCAAGACTAATGAAGGAGACTAATAAATCATCCTCTTTGATCTCCGTGCAAGGCAGAAATCCCAAGAACTATATTTCCCATCTAAATATACATAGGATATTGACTAAACACATTAAAACAGAGTCACTATGTAAGATGAATAATTTAACAAAAAATTGTGGATGTGAATACACATTTAACTCTTCAACTGCAAAGTGAAGATTTTGATTATCTTACTATAATCCTTCAATACAACAGTTTTGGATTTTACGTTTTTTTATTGAAGTAAAGCATCCATATAGAAAAGTGTTCTCGTAATAAGGGTACAGCTTAGTAAAGCTTTTATAAAGTAACCACCCCCTTGAAACCATTTCTCAGACTAAGAAGTAGACATTTTGGGGCGTTTGGGTGGCTCATTTGGTGAAGTGGCTGCCTTTGCCTTGGGTCGCGATCCCAGGGTCCTATGATTGAGCCCCACATTGGGCTCCCTGCTCAGTGGGGAACCTGCTTGTCCCTCTCCCTGCAGCTCCCCCTGCTTGTGCTCTCCATTTCCCTCCCTTCCTCTCTCTCCATCAAATAAATAAAATGTTTAAAAAAAAAACATTTTGGGGACCACAGAAGTCCCATTAGGGCCCCTCCCAGTCACTCGCTCCCTCTACCTTAGGGTAACCACTCTTCTGATTTCTAATGCCATAGATTAACTTGTTTTTTAAAAATAAACTTCATGTACACGAAACCATATAGTATGTTTGCTTTTGCGTGTGGTTTCTTGCGGTCAGCATCGTGCTTGTCACATTCATCCATGTTGTGGTGTGTAGCAGCAGTTCATCCTGGTTCTGTAGTACCCCATTGGATGACTGTACCACAGTTTATTCATCTATCGACTGTTGGTAGACATTGTTAGTTTCCACTTTGGGGTTAATATGGACAAAGCTGCTATGAACGTTCTTTTACACATCTTTTGGTGAGAGTGCGTACAGAAGACTGTCAGATGCTGGAGGTGTTGGGACTGGGGTTGGCAAGTGCTAGGACCATTCCCCTTCCTAATTAATAATGTGTAGCTAAAGGAAATGCAGACTATCATGTTTTGTACACTCAGTAGAATGGCTCCCAAGTCAATTCAGTTGCCACCAGCCCATATGGTTCAGGTGCAGGTGGAGACTGCCTTAGGTAGGCATTTCTTTCCTTGCACAGGCAAGGTGCAGTTGTGGGGATGGCCAAGGAAGACCAGAACCATACGGAAATGTCAGTCATCCTCACTCCCAACAGATAGATGTAAAAAATGAATTTCTGTTAGCTGTTAGTCTAAATTCAGAATTCCTTTTTTTTTTTTTTTTTTGGTGGAGAATGTGGGCATCGATTTTTTTTTTTTTTTTAAACCAGGGTCATTTTTTTTTTCTTTAAAGTTCTGTTCAGTTTTTATGGAGATGTATGGTAAGAGGGAGATTTTGCAGGTGGAGTTTTTAGATTTGTCTTTTTAAGGGAATGTCCTGTCTTGAAGGGATCATCTCCACCATTTTTGCATTTTTTTTCCCCTAAAGAAACCTAAACGTTTCTTTCTTTGAGCACCCCGGCCTCAGTCTCTCCCCACCTTGAACCCTTGTCGCATTATTTTGTATGTGATCTCGCAACTTCGTTGTCTTAGATTATTAGTTTTATCATATGTTCAGTGACATTGTAAGCCAGATGTAGAGATAAGGACCATCTATGTTTTGCTTCTTTGTACCTTGCCCATAGAAAGCACTTGATAAATATTTTTGATCTCTTTGTTGAATCTAGAAATCTTTACTTTGGTGTATTTAACTTATTTCGTGGGCTCTTCATTGGCTGTAGGCTGTGGGGAGTAGTTAAAAAAAAACAGTTTTAAAGAGAAGTGCTGTTCCTTTGGGCCTGCTAAGACGGCAGGATACGGTAAGAGAATTGGGAAAGCAGTATCTTCAGCTTTGGTAAAAATTAGGAAAGCTCTTAACAGCGGTGATGAGCTAGAAGTGGAGGGTGGGGATGGCCTAGTGATTAGAAAATTGATTCTTCAGAGGAAAAATACTGGATTTATAGCATTTCTGGACGTACTCCTCCATTAGCTGCTAAAAGTCCTGGTGAGTCAGCCACTACTTTGGGCTCTGACTGTTCGATGTATCCGCATTGACGGGCGCCCTGCCTTGGACAGCTCCCAGGAAGCTTCCCTGAAACGGATGTGGACACTTGAGTTTCCTCACTTGGGGCCTTCCTCTTGGTCAAAGTGCTAGGAAAGCAGGAAGTTCTGACCTACTTGAGAGCCAAGCCAGAGCGTCAGCCATGGGCTGTGATCTGGTCAGTGGCATGGCAAGTGGCCTCACCCTGTGGGAACTCAGATCAGTTCTGGTGGAAGCGCGAGAAAGGAAGAAGGGCCCGGGACAGAGACCACATTGCAAGCTGGAGTTATTGTGGAGATGAAGGACTACAGAAGAAATAACAGCTAAAATTTTTCTTTTTGTCCGTAGTAACGGTTTTTAAAAGCAAGAACATTAAACTTTTTTTATTTTAAATTTATACACTGTAAAATCACTTTTTTGCGTATGTAGTTCTATGCTACGGGCTTTGACAAATACAGAGTTGGGTAGCAGCGCTGTATTAGTTTTCTCTTGCTGCCGTAACACATAACTACACGTTTAAAAGCTTAGAACTATACAAATTAATTATCATACAGTTTCCATAGGTCAGAAGTCCAGCCGATCAGCTGGTTTCTCTGTTTAGAGTCTCATAAGATCAAGACCAAGCTGTTGACAGGGCCCTTTTCTTTTCCAGGGGGAAAATCCATTTCTTTGCTCATTCAGGTTGGTGGCGGCATCCTGACAGTCGCAGGAGTGTGGTCCTGTTTCCTTGCTGGCTGCCAGGCCTGGCTGTTCTCAGTTACTAGAAGCCACGCTCGGGTCCTAGTCACACGGCCCCCTTCCTTCTCTCTTAAAAACCAGTCCCTCTCACGGTTTATGTCTCCCCTGCAACTTCCACTGCCTGTCTCTCTTACTGACCCTTCTGCCTCCCCCTTCAACTCTCAAGGGCTCATCTGATTACAGTGCACCAACCCGGATAATCCGGAATCGCTCCCCATTTTCAGGTCAGCTGATTAGCAACTTTAGTTACATCTGCAAAGTCCCTTTTACCCTGTGACATTCACATATTCACAGAGTCTAGGAATTAGAGTGTGAACATCTTTTGAGGCCACTGAGACCACACACCAGCATACTCAAGATATAAAACAGTTTCGTTTACGCCCCGTGCCCCATGCCGCCCCTTTGGTCGGATCTTCTCCCTTCTCCACCCCTGACAACCGCTTCTTCTTCCTCTCTATAATTTTGCCTTTTCCAGAGTTTCATAAAAATGGAATCACGTATTAAGGATCATTTTGAGCCTGGGTTATTTTACTTAAGAACGCTTTGAGATTTATGTTGTCGCACGTATCAATAGTGTTTTTTTTTTTTTTTTTTTAAGATTTTTTATTCATTTGAGAGAGAGCTTGAGAAGGGCAGAGGGTGAGGGAGAAGCAGACTCTCCACTGACCTGGGGGCCAGATTCAGGCCTTGATCCCAGGACCTGGCGATCACTACCCAAGCTGAAGGCAGATGCTCAACCGTCCGAGCCACCCAGGTACCCCAATAGTGCAGTTCTTTTTATTCCTTAGTGGTAGTCTATCACACGGACCTAACAGTTTGTTTTTCCATTCACTCATTGAAGGACATTTGGGTTGTTTCCAGTTTGGAGTGATGATGAATAAAGCTGCTATAAACTGCTTTGCATTTAGGTTTTTGTGTGAGGGTAAATTTTTATTTCTCTTGGGTAAATACCAAAGATTATATCAATCACATTTAACTATATGTTTAATTCTAAGAAACTGCCAAGCCGTTTTTCGAAGTGGTTGTACCATTTTGTATTCCTTCCTAAGAGTAGTATTCTGAGCCAAGATTTTATTTTATTTTTTATTTATTTATTTTTTTCTGAGCCAGGCTTTTAAAGAGTTAATTCAGTCACTTTGTCTAAGTGAGCACTAATAGTAGTGGTCAGTAGTGTGGAGATACACCAGTCCTTCATCCTTCTGTGCCCTAAATTCAGAGATGCTTACATCACTTGAAAATGAATGAGTGGTTTCCAGTAAACATACCCTCTGAAACCCTAGAATAAAAAATAGCTATAATCTCGCACATGCCGCTGAGACCACTCTGTTCAAGGTGAGCACGCAGCCCGTATTTCCTAGATGAATGGGGTTGGTAGAGGCAGCAGGGAAAGTCCATCAGAACTGAGTGTGGGTTGACTAGCTGGTTATGGGGCTGTTTTGCAAGTTGCTTAACTTTTCTGGGCCTCAATTTGATCATATTTAAAATGGAGATAAAATTACTTATCTCACAGGGCGATGAGAATGACATGAAATGGTCAAAAGAGCATCTCACACAGAGAAAATGCTCAATAAATGCTAGTATCTCCCATGTTTCCTATCTGCCTTATCATTTTTCTAATTTTCAGAATTAGCTTTGCCCCCCCCCTCCAATTACTGCCCTTAACTCTGTCCCCTGAAAGCCCTCTTGCACGCCTGTATCTTCAGCATTTGTTCACTCCCTTCTACTTGGGATAGTCTTGTGAAATTCCTAACTGTTCGTGAAAGCAGAGCTCACGGTCCGTTTATTTATGGACTGTAGCAGCTAATCCTTTTGTTTGCAATGATCACATGAGGAAAGAGAGTGTGTGTGTGTGTGTGTGTGTGTGTGTGTGTGTGTGTTACGGGTCTTTGCCTCCCTCCCAGTAGTTGCCCAGTTGCTTAGTAAGTGTACCTTGACTGAGGCTTCCTTCTTCCCTTATTCCCTGCATAGAACCAGGTCTCCAGACAGGCCAATTTCTGTATTTCCTTAAATAACTCAGGTATCACGGGGGATTTCCTTCTGCCTCCACCTGTGCTTGCCAGGCCCAACTCCCCTCTTTAATGACAATGGTTTCCATTCTTGGCTTTTCTCCCCCAATTAAAATAGGAGACCTCCCCCACCTTTGGGTTCCCGTCGGTCCCTGCCTCAGCTTTCCCACCTGTGTCTACTTATTAAATGAGCAGAAACAGGACTCCCTGCTCCCTGATGGTTTCTCTTGACTGAAGAAAAAAATAGCCCCACTGACAGCTCCAATTTCACCTTACTTCTCTCAGGGTTTTTTGTTTTTTTTTTTATAAGGTCCTCTTTGTGGCTGAGAAGTCTCCTCCCTTAACCCACTTGCTGCACCCCAACCAAGTTTCTTCCAGGAGGCACCTACTTGTTGTATTTGTGGTTGTCTCTGCCGGTATTGCCGAGAGTGTGGGAGAACCTGGAGTCTTTGATTCCTCCCAGAACTTCCCAGCAGCAGACCTGGGCTGAGCCAGGCGGCCCAGGACCGGCTCCCCGCCTGCACCTCCTTCGCTGCACGGACCTGGACAAGCTGCTAAAGCGTGCTGGGTTTCAGCCTGCTGGCCTGTCAGCCAGGGACCGGATCACTCCCGCCTTGTGGGGTGGTTGGCCCAGGGGTGCCGAGCACCGGGCTCGGCCTGTAGCGGGCGGTCAGGTGCCGTCCCCTTTCCCAGATCTGCTGGCAGTGATCTCTGTGCTCTTGGCAGACCGACTAACCTTGGGAGAGCCCAGACCCTTCACCGGCTCCCTGGTCCCCTCAGGTTGTGGAAGAGAAAAACACTCTTCTGACCCTTGTAAAAGTGGTAAAGAGATCGTGGTGACCGGTGTCCGCACTGTCGCAACAGCGGGGAGAAGGGAGGCTGGACTCCGATACGCGGGGCAGCTTGCAGGCGGTGGGCCCGTAGGTGGACGGACAGTTACCAAGAGGAGACGTCCGGGGCTGGGGGGTTCTTGCGAAACCGACCTCCCAGGATTCTTGGTGCAGGCAGGCCGGATGCTGCCCTGTGCTGTTAGATCTAGGTTCTGAGGTCATCAGGGGCGCGGAGATCCTGAGCACGGTGGTGGGGGGGTCTCTCCAAACTGCCCGAGCTAGATTCCTGCTAACACTGGACTCTGCAAGGACAGACCTGCAAGTGCAAAGTCAGGGCCCAGGTGAGAAGAGGGCCCAGAGGGGCCTGACTGAAGTTGGGTCAGGACGAGAGTCGTCGTCAGTTGGAACCCAGGTGATCCAGTGGGGCATTTGAGACCCTCTGTATGCTGGGCCTGCCTACCTTCCCGACCTCGCCCCCACCCCATGTTCCGTCTGTGCTTCTATTCCCCCAAATGACTCGGCTGCTAAGTCTCTCCCGCCCTACCCCAGCTGCTCACATCCCACGTGCCCGGGATGACTGTCCTCAGAGTGGCTGAAGGACAAGCATCCATGTGCTTTCAGAGTCTCATTCCATAATGCCTTCCCTGAAACTTTTTCTGACCGGCCCCTTTGCCCCTCGACCCCGGCCAGGTTACCTACTGGTGCGCTCCCGGCTGACCTCCCCCAGCACTGGGGTTCATTTGTTTGGGTATATGTGTCCTTTCTTCCAAGTAGACTGAAAAGCCTTTGAGGGCAGGAAATGTGTGCCGCTTACTCACATTTATTCACAAGGCCCGGAACAGTGCTTGGAACAGAGTAGATGCTTAGTACCAGATATTTTTTGAAAGAAATAGAAGAATGCGGACTGTCCTATGCTGTTAGACGTTAGAGCCTGGAGTTAGTTGCTTGGATTTTTACCTTGACCTCTCTCCAGCTCTGGCAACTTGCTTTTCCTACTTCGGGACATCTTCATGGTTTCGTTGTTACTGTCTCAAATGAAATCGCTTTTTCAGGGATTCTGACATATTCCATGCTCATTGAAAAAAATGCTGAGGCTGTGCAGAAAGGCATGAAAAAGGTGTAAAAAGCACCTTTAATTTTACGAACCAGAAAATACCGTTGTTAACGCTCTTTGTGTATCCCAGCACTTTTCCATTCCGTAAAACACCATACTTTGTTTTAGAACAAAGATACGATTTTCCAGAACTCTGTTTTGAAAGCCACTCTTGCTTAGCGGGATAGTTTAGATATCAGCATTTTCAATGGGTCCGTATAATTCTATTATGTCTCTAATCAAGAACCATTTCCTAGTGTGAGGCATTTGGGTTTTTCTGCTTGTTTTTGTTTCTGTTATAAACAAAGGTGTGATAAACGTTGGTGCACACCTTTCTTCATGCACTTGCCTTGTGTTCTAGGATACACGCTCAGAATTGGGATGGCTGGGTAACAGGATATAGAGGATTTTAAGGCAGCCATAGTTTTTGAGAGAGAGCAATCCAGAGAGGGTAAATTGTCCTCTGAGTTGTACTCTCACTTCTTTGCTTACCAGATGGAATCGCTGCCAGTTCCTCTCCCAAGGCATCCCTTCATACCTGAACTAAATTAACTTCTTACCGAGAGTATGTGCTGTCATGCACTGTTAACCCACAGATCCAGAACACGGCAGTGCCTTCAGACTTTTGATGTAAACCATACGATTTTGTAGGCTGTCTCCTGTCAGTTTCAATATCCTAAAGGATGTTGTTTCTTGGAGGTGATCAAAAGCTAAGTCTCTCTCTCGAGGCAGAGAAAGATAGAGGCCAAGGTTCTAGTGTTAAAGAAAAATAGGGTGGATGCACCCTTTCTTCTTGGTGCTAATGTGGAACCGCCCGTGATATCTTCTGGGCAGTGGTAGGATGAGAAGGGATAAAATAGCCCGATGCAGGACTGGATCCCAGGACCCCGGGATCACGACTGAGCCAAAGACAGGCGCTCAGCCACTGAGCCACCCAGGTGCCCCTGGGGTTTTCTTTTTATTTATTTTTTAAAAGATTTTATTTATTCAATCATGAGAAGCACACAGAGAGAGGCAGAGACACAGGCCGAAGGAGAAGCAGGCTCCATGCAGGGAGCCTGATGTGGGACTTGATCCCAGGACCCCGGGGTCACACCCTGGGCTGAAGGCGGCGCTAAACCGCTGAACCTCTGGGGCTGCCCAGGATTTTCTTTTTATTTTGTGCTTTTTCTACACCTCTATCTCCCTATCTCCCTTCAGAGCTTTTTTTTTTTTTTTTTTTTTTTTTTTTTTTTTTTAAGAGACAAAAGGAATGAGAAACATAAAAAGGAAACTACAAAACTTTTTCCTTAAACTATTATGTTGCAGTGGATTCTGTTGTCCCATATATATTTTTCCCCTCAATTCTGTTGGGTTTATTTTCCAATACTCAATTCACATCAAGGATGAGTGTTCATTAACTGAGAAGGTAATAAATATGAATACACCCAGAAACACCTAAAAGAATTGCTGTAAATGTAGTTCGTACCAATCTGAGAAGGGTGGTACTGAGCTCAGAAGACAACTACGTGACCCATCTGCCTGCTTTCCTGACGTTTCCACAAGCCAATGAAAGCCGGGGAGCACGTAGCAGGGAAAAGCTATAATGCAAAAGCTCCTTGAATAGCTTTTCTGGGTGACGCTGCACTGCTGGCCTTGGTTTATTGAAAGGATAAGTGGGATGTGATCATTAAGGGAGAGAGGCTGGAAATCCCGATATGGGTCTACTGTCCCATGTGACTCCATAGCAAAAGCCTCCTTTCTTGTTTCAAGGTCCTTTATGTATGAACGTTTCTTTTTCTCCTCACGTGTAGTCAGTAGCACCTAGTACTCTGATTTGAACAAACCAGCTGCAAAAGGAATTTATGAAGCAATGGGGGAAATTTGGGTATCTGACATTAAGCAATTGCTCATATTTTACTTGTGATAATATTATTGAGGCTTTAAAAGAGAACTGACCATATATATATATGTATATAGGTCAGGGATAAAATGATGTGAGATTTCACTTAAATAATCAATTCGGGGTGGGGGGCACCTGGTGGCTCAGTGGTTGAGCATCTGCCTTTGGCTCAGGTTGTGATCCTGGGGTCTCAGGATCTGAGTCCTGCATCCGGCTCCCCATGGAGAGCCTGCTTCTCCCTCTGCCTGTGTCTCTGCCTCTCTCTCTCTCTGTCTCTCATGAATAAATAAAATCTTAAAAAAAAAAAAGGAAAATCCCACTAATTTATGCTTTAACTTCCTAGACTGCAATGTATGGTGGTAAGAGCTGCCAATCAATAATTCTATTTTAGGAGCAACTTATTTAAAGATCTTGGCAATGCAATTCTGGAATGGCACATCTCGCGGCCTCTTCCTTTTCCAGGCCTTCTCACTGAGCAATCTCCCCCATTCCCAGGTTTCGTTTTGCCTCGCAAGGAAATGAAGAGCAGTCTGCTTCAGTTCTTTGAGGATGTTATGTCATAGTTTTTTTTTTTTTCTGAAAAAAAAAAAAAACAAAAAAACCTCATTCCTCAGGGATCATTGATTTTCATCTGGGACCCCCCCCCCCCACCATTACATAACAACTCCATCTGACTTCAGAAACTTTGAATAGTGTTGGGGGAAGGGACTTCTCCTCTATCGCGGCTGCCTCCTGCCTCGTGGAGGGGAACAAATTCCATTCTGACTGGGCAGTGTCCAGACCTGTCTGGGTCCTGGTCACTGGTGGGCAGGATCCCGTGCGAAGCAGTCAGTCCCTTCCTGTATCTGACTTTGTGGGGAGCTGACCTGTGCGGGGTCTGGCCTGGGCTGGCTTCCAGAGCTATCCTTCTGTCTCTGCTCTGCATGCTGCTAAGTGGGTCGAGTGAGAGGGGTCCACAGATTCAGGCCCAGGTGGGCTGGTCTCAAGGTCCAGAAGAGGTTGGGTTGCAGGATGGAGGGGTGGTGAGGTGAGGAAAGCAGACAGACCATGAAAGCCAACTCCCTTGTCCAGGTTCGGTACTGGGGTGATGGGTACTGGTGCCCTGCCCAAGTGGTGCCTGGGTACTTGTGGGGCTGACTGTTAGGGGAGGCTTCTGCCTTTTTTTAGGTCCTTTGTGCTAATGGCATCATATAGCATCAAAACCTCCTAACTAATGGTTTATTTATATAATATTTGTGAAAAGTAGACTTTAGGAAGGAAGTGTTTAGCTCTTCAGTAATAATTACTAAACAACACAGCCTACTAATTATGTGTTCAAACAAGTGGGAAAAAGACAACCCAAGTACTATATCCTAGAGTAACAACACTTGCTGGTTCATTTGTTTGTTAAATGTCTCTTAATAAATATGGCTCTTTGATAAAGATTGGCCTGAGGATCTGTTTTAAACTGTATTTTCTGGTCTAGGCCTTTATCGAAAAGAGCTTGTCAAGGGGAAAATGTATAACAAGTTAATACTTCTTTAGTTCTATTAAAAAATGAATAGAGGTAATATGTACTTTCATGGAAAACGTGAAATTAAACGAATTCTTTATTACTATGAAAAATTTTTCCTTTTTTAAAGATGAGAGTTTTTGGACTTCATTGTAATACTCTGCTGTCCAGTATGGAAGCCACTGGCCTCATGCAGCTCTTGAGCACTTGTAGGGTGGCTGGTCCAACTTGGGATGTGCAGTAGAGGTAACATTTAGGCTGACTTTTGAAGACTTACTACAAAAAAAAGGGAATATAAATATGTAAATATAAAAAGGGAATATAAATATATAAATGTAAAGTCTCATTTTTGTGTATTCATTACATTTTGAAATGATAGTATTGTGGATATATTGGGCTAAATGACATTAATAAAATGATTTTCCCCTTTTTTATTTTTAAAGTGTGGCCAGTAGGAAATTTAAAGTTACACATGTGGCTTGCATTCTTTGCTGGCAGTGCATTTCTGTCGGACAGCCTTGCGCTAACATTCAGATGCCGACATACTGTTTCTGCATTTATTAATTTTAGTTCCACTTTGGTGTATTGAGGGCTCATCGTGTACTAAGCTGAGTAAGTCAAGATCCCTGCCATCCATAACCATAGATATAATCCAAGAAAAGAAGACATGTAAAGAAGAAAAAGGTTAGCATGCTGGGAGTGTCCGAAGAGAAGAGGAAACACAAGGCCTTGCTAGAGTTAAAAAGAGAGCACATCCAGTTGTGTTCAGAGAAGCGTCTGGCAGAGGGACCATGGATCATACCGTGATTCTGGGACAGGATCTTCTTTGCAAGTGTAAAATTTGCTTCCTTAAGTTAGTTTGCAGTTCTGCATAGCTGCCCTAGAGATTTCTGTTTTGGATAGTGTCGGGAAGAGATCTGAGGAGGATTGTGTGCCGCAGCCTGGTGCGTGTCTATGCTGTCACTCCCGGCTCCCCTGCAGGTACAGCGACACCGACTGTTGCCCCCAGAGCTGCGGGAGGTCCGGCACCCGCGGCCTGTACTTCGGTCCTGGCCCTGAGCGGTGGGCAGTGCTGTGCTTGCAGCCGTGACCTTGGGAACCGGCGCCGCCTTTGAGGAATGTCCCGAGGCTGCCGGGCCGCCGGGCCCCCAGCTCCCAGGCAGGCAGCTTGGGTTTGTTTGGTTTTGTTTTTTACTTTCATCGCGATGATCGCAAATCTGCCACTTACCTCCCGCCTGCGTTCTGTTGCTACCGCTCGCAGGACGGAGCCTCTGGTCCTGGACGAGGCTCCTGGACGTGCATTTAGCACCGGCGCCTCCCGGGAGGTCCCCCCCCCACCCCCCCGCCCTGGCCCTGGCGGAGGGCGCAGCTGTGGGACCCCGCCGGCTCGCAGGTGCCTCTGTCCCCGTGTGTCGGGGAGGTCACCTTGCGGGTGAGGCCGCACGGCTCTTTGGAGAGGAGAGGGAGTTGGTCCTCTGCTGGGACATCACCCCCTCCCCCCGCCCCGTGTCCCTTTTTGTCTGGGTTGGCACAGAATTGATATTTCCTCCTTTGTGAGAAATGGCGAAAACGCCTCGATGGTTACATGAAAGCAAACAACACAAAGCCAGCCGCGGCCTGGCCGCCCTGCGTCATCCGTGTTGAGTTTTATATCCTTTTGCCTCTCCTCATTGACACTTCACACTTCAAAAAATATACTTCCAACTTGGACATACAGTCTCCCTTTTCTTTTTCTTTTTACCTAAGCTTACCCCGTAAATGATTTTCCACGTTGTGTAATATCTTCATGGTCATAATTTTTGGGGACATTTAAGTGCCGCTCAGGCCGACAGAGCTCGGTCGGCTGGCCCCTCTGGTGGCGGTGGCGGCGGCGGTGGGTCACGTCTCCGGCTTGCCCTTACTCCGGGCGGTGGCTTAGTGAACGTCCCCATGCACAGAGCTGTTTGCTTTTGTTGAGTTGTTTCTAGAGGTTGCGTTCTCCAGGAGTGGATTTACCGGACCCAATGCTACGAACATTTTACTTGATCTTATTAACTGTTATCCTACCGCTTTCTGTAGAGGCCAGTGCCTGCACCCTCCGGGGATGGGGGTGTCCTATTTGGCAGTGAATTCATTTTTGATGGAAAGTGTACATAACTGAAGCCACGTTTAACATAATGTGTTTCCGACGGTATGGAAGCTCCTGGGAAGACCTGGGCCTTGTAAGTGAGGACTTCAATTTGGGATCTTGCACGTGTCAAAGGCTCCTCAGTGTGCAGCAGTACTGTTGGCCTTGCCTATTTGGAGGGAAGAGGTGATGGAAAACAAAAAGTGGCTTAATTCTGGCAGATTTTTTTCGGCACAAAATTTCCTTCCAGCAGATGTAACTTATTTGGAAAGCAAGTTTGGGATGCTGGAGAGAAGGTGCTTTTCAACTAGGATGTTTAGGACTGTATTTAGAAAAAAATTGCTCAACGTTTTTAAAGTCAAGGATAGCCCCCCCCCCTTTTTTTTTTACC